>NC_080412.1:47592187-48197500 GCF_030265065.1 Corythoichthys intestinalis
TTTCCTGTATAAAAATTAATTTGGTGTTCTAAAAGTCTTTTTTCAAACTTGAGTCTTGAAAAAGAGGGGGTCGTCTCATAATCAGGGCCATCTTACTGTATATTCGGGCAATACGGTAATTACTTTTTTAAAGTAAGATTAACAACACAGTCGGTAAGGGTGAAGGTCGGTGGGGGCGCAGCATACGTCTTATTAGTGACACGACGCAAACGCCGCTACGGTGCAGGCTGACGTAACACAAAAAGGGAATGTCACGCATTGTGAACATAAAACAGAAAGAAACTGTCGCCGTTTCGTCTCGTTGTTCTCTCGTCAGACGAAAACTGGCATTCGTGTTTTCGTCTCCCTATTAGCTTGTCACGTCATCGCGTGAAAATAATTGTTCCTTCTCAAGATATTTTCGTTATCCTCATTACTGACGAAAACAACAACGCTTGGGAAAAAGCCGCTTGGCGTTTTGGATGTTAGTTCAGCAGTGTGAAAGGACAAGGCTGTTAACAATGAACACTAACCACTAGAGGTGTGCAAAATTTCCAATTCTTCGATTATTCATGATTCGGCCGTGGAAGATACGAGAACGATTCACAAACATCCAAATTCCGATTATTGAAATATGTCAAGTAAAGCAGAACTAAAACACAGTCAGCGCAGTCTTCGGGACGCAATGAGGAACGGACTGCATTGCCTCCCAAGAGTAAACATCATGCTTGTCATTACCCGGGTAATGACAATGCTCAACTCACGGCTCTGGCTCAACTCATGCCACGAGATGAAAAAACAATAATACCTGACTGCTGCCGACAGCCGCTACAAACTACGTCCACATCATGCTACGGTAGGTAATAGATATCATATGTATATAGAACTAAATGCAAAATGAGATTCTCAATGGCAGCACATGTATTGAAAACTAGATGCAAAATGACAGACTTGCCGGCGTTAGTAAACAGCCGCCATCTTTAAGCAGGAGACTTCTCTTGAAGGCCCTGTTGTAGGGAAGCTAATTAACTTTTTATCCAAAATACTCCTTAATCGGCAAAATCTTGACTTGAATCTAGCTTTAAAACAGTTTTAAAACTTTCACATGTCTAAAGAAGACAGAAGGGAAATTATGGAATAACGAGAGCAATTTTAACAACTTTAACGGTTGATTCACAGCATTAAATTAATTGTATGTAGTTTAAAGCTGCTGATCCAGAATCGGGACTTGAGTATTTTATTTATTTTTTGGAATTGTTAATTTGATACTGAAATAGTCGTTTATTTAAGCCTGAGAGGCTTTTTGTACAATTTTTGTAACTAATGTATGAAACATTGAAAGCAGCTAATAGCTTTGGGGGTTTGTGGGTGTCATCAATAATCGATTTATAATCCAATCGTTGCCTCTGAATCGTAATCGAATCGTTAGGTGCCCAAAGATTCCCACCTCTACTAACCACGATGGATCCCAATTTTAAAGCAACACCCTTTCGTGTAGCTCATGTAAATGTGGCTTTTTCGGTATTTAATCATTTGCGACGGGTGGGGCATCTGTTTGTGACTGAGAGTTGTTGTTTGTTTACGGCAAAGAATGACCAGCCGGGAAATTTTAATGGATCCTTTACCAAGATAAATTCCTGTGCTTCTTGCTTTTCACACGCATGCAAAACTGCCTCTGATGTTGTTTTCCATGGGGGATGAATATCTAGAACAAAAAGCTGATTTTAGGCAGATATTGTATATACAACGCCGTCCTCCCACTCGGAAGGCCTCTCTCCTCTTCTCTCCTCTCGCTAAAGCGTCCACCCACCCACCCACCCACATTTTTTCCTTCTTTTTTTGGCGTGGAACTCATTTCCTTTAAAAGGCTGCCAGAGCTGCTGCATGATCGCCGAAGAGCATAACGATGCCACTTGGCTGCGCCGTAACGGAACGCCAAGTGAAATCCCGTCAATTGGATCAAATGATTTCGTTCTTGTCGGCGTGCCGTGGTCATTGCACACCGTAGCATTTTGGAGATGAAAGCTTGACGTATGCTGGGGATTTTTCTTCTTTCCCGCTTCAAGTTCGGGAAAGATGATTTAACTCAGGGCTGTCAAATGCCAGGGGGTCCAATCCGGCCCACTGCCGAGGTTGTACTGAATGACAGGCACGTTGTAAAGCATTCATACTGTACATACATGCTTTTATTTTGACATTACTCTCTTAAAATAACATGGAAGTGACGCAAAATGAACCTATTGTCTGCCACTGATAACAACATTCATTTAAATTGGAAGGACTGACTGAATTCTCCGCTTCCAGTACCGTTGACGGCGCTCGACGGCCAATCCATTTTGAGTGGGATTGGTTCATTCGCCCCCTCACGATCAAAATGGATTTGATGTCGAGCGCCGTTAATGGTAGCCAGTGAGTTAGCTTATTTGGCTAAAAATAAACGAGTTCGGAGATCTACAGTCATTGCCATAAATGTGTTTGATACCACTGCTGTACACAATCAAGTTACAGTATTTTCCGCACTGCAAGGCACAGCTAAAAGCCTTTCATTTTCTCAATAGCTGATTGTGCGCCTTCTTATCTGATGCGCCTTATATATGCATGAATATTAAGGGCCGTTTGCATGGTGACTCTCCGAAAAGAGGAAAAATTTCATGTTTGCATTTATATGGTTCCGTCTCCATTTGAACAATGTCGCAATTCCGCATGAAAACGATGTAGTATTCATGCCAGGCCCTAGGGGGCAGTGCAGATTTACAAGGCGATAGCGAATGATGCACTTTGACCTCCTCAGCCCGGAAGACAACATACCCGCCCACTACAAGCAATGGCATTTTCTTTTGTTCAAAAAGGCACAAAAACGGAAACATTCAACATATTTAAAATATTATTAAAAACAGTAAATTAAAGCCGACGTTCCGCCATATTTGCTGTTTTTAATGTTTAGTAGCACCGCTGCTACCCAATGTGACGTGTATGAGTGCTGACGTTATCGGCGCGGTCCCGCGCCGCGAGAACTTTTAATATGCATGCGGAGCAAGCCCCTCTCAAGCCCCAACAATCGAATTCTTACGCTTTGGAGGCAGGATTCCAAGGATTGCGTCTTTTTTCGGTAGCAGCCAGCCTTTCATAACCTGGAATTTGTTTCATAACAAGAGGCAATATTTTCCCGTTGAAGTGTGTCTTAAGCTGCAAATTCTGTTTGTAAAGACGTTCGTAAGTAGAAGTACCACTGTACTGTATTTACGTTCCCCATTAAGAGTCAAATGGAAATGGAAAACTTGTCATTTTAATAATCCTTGCAATAGCGTACCGCAATGCGGAAAGTTGTAATGTCTAGAGTCGTTTCCACAAGCTCTATAGCAGCAGTGTTTACTCTGCATGTTCTTTTTTGAAAGCTTACCAGCAGAAAACAAGCAGTACCGCCCCTAACACGTCACCTTTGCTCATTAATATTTATGACGTTAGCAACTGTTGCTAGGGGGGTCAAGCTCACGTTTGTCCCTCATGCTAGACGCATGTAAATAGTGTACGAACGAAATGTTTACTTGAAAAATAAGTAAAAACATCCAAATGGCTTACCTCTTTGTCCTCTGTAGGATGGCCATGACCATGGCCCCCAACAAAATGTTTACTGCAAATGAAGGTGAATGGCCTCACCTTGCTGGTGTTAAACTGGTCTTTTGGGCGTCCGCGCAAGTTGATCCATTGTTCTTCTTTTTTCCCCTCTGAGTTTTTGGCTTCGGGAAACGGATGAAGAAAACATCCTTCATATGTGGAAGGTCGTAATGTCTATAGTCGTTTCTACAAGCTCCATAGCAGCATTGTTTACTCTGCATGTTCTTTTTCGAAAGATTACCAGCAGAAAACAAGCAGTACTAGCATGGGTTGTATGCGAGCGCGCTTCCATGTTGACCCCCTTCCGGTTTACGATATTGGAATTGCATTGACTGCATTTATGTTCCCCATTAAGAGTCAAATGGAAATGGGAAACTGCTCATTTTGAAATTTAACTGTACTGAATTTAGAACTTTCCAGTTTGTTGTTTATGATTAAAACCCTAAAATCTGCCTTTCTCTTTTTCTTTCATGTCTCCTCACGGCCTTCTGATCTCACCAGGTAAGAAATGATTTTCTTTTTGCACAATAACACACCTGAACGAGGATTTCATCTTAAGATATAGTGCAGCGTTTTAGAAATATTTTTATTGACGACAGCGCAGATTAGAAACTGTTCCGAATGATCCGAGTGTGACGCTACTCCGAGCAGCGATGCATTTTCTCTTTCGGGAACCTCACCGTTGTGGATATAATGGGAGCCGCCGCTTAAAGGTCCGGCGCCCGGCCCCGCTGGGAACATTGTGCGTTTAACGACAAATGGATACGACGGGAGACATAGAGCTTGTAAAGGTCGCGGCAAAGTGCAGGCTGACGCGCACGATAAACTCCATTAAAAAAACAAACAAACAAATCACTCCACTACTACGGTTCCAGTTAAATGTGGAAATAGATTGATTTTTTTATTGTTGCCACCAATCTGTGACATTCATTTTAATAGACAAAGCAAGATGAATGAAGCTGGCAAATTTGCTCCGTCGCCTCGTAACCAGAATTGACGTCGTCGCGGTCAACGCCGTCGACGTACGACGCGGATGAGAAAAGCTTCGTAATAGCACTTGTGTCCTCCGCTGCCGGTAATTACTCTTCCTCACCGCCGCTTGCGTCATTGAAGACAGGATCTTATTCCGTCGCACAAGAGGCAAGGCACGTGTTCCTAAGTAGGCAGCCTGCAGAAAATGTGCCCGCTTAGTTTATTTCAAGCTTGAAGCACCGTTGGAAATTCAGCATGTAAGTCGCACTCGCATTTTTGGGTGAACACTTCAGTCAGTAAAGTGCCACCTATCCGCGAGTACATACGGCATATCTGCCTGTTTGTATGAATTAGATGGGGGGCATGACGTGATGGGGGAAAAAAATCTCTGTTTGTAAAGTGGGACCGAGTTAGTAGGAGGATGGCAGGATGAAAAAGGCCCCGCTGGCCCGCCGCCTACGCCGACCCGGCCTATCCAATGCAACAAAAGCCACTCTGTGTGAGTTCTTGTTTTGTTTTGAAGAGGAGTCCCCCGTGTTACACAGACGTCTCTGTCGGAGGTGACTCGACGCCCGCTGCTTCTCAATGAAAACTCCTCAGCCTACGCGTCAGCTTGCTTTCTACTGTTTTTTTTTTTCCCGTCCCATTTGGCTGAAAATGCCCGTGTCTGCGGTAGGGCTGAGCGATATGGCCTTAAGTACGTATTACAGTAAATTGAGCAGATTTACTTCGATAACGATTAATTACGATAAATTCGGCCAAGCGAACTGCTTTATAATTTGAAAATTTTAATCAATGCATGGAATACAAATTAACCGTTTCTCGTTAAATTAATTTAACAGCTTTCAATTTAACAATGGCGTACCGCAAGCAACACGTCACTTCAGCTCATTAATATTCATGACATTAGCTACTGTTGCTAAGTAAGGACAAGCCACCGTTTGTCCCTAATAGGAAATGAATGGAAATCGTGTACGAAGGAGATGTTTACAGAGTTAAACCTACCAATTCTCTCCGAAAACGATGTGCTTGGTGCCAAATTCAATGGCAAAGATGTGGAAGAACATAAAAATGTTCAGTTAAAGAGATGACTGTAGTGTCGAAGGCTGAAAAAGACGAAAAAAACAAGCCGACCTAAGCATAGCTTTAGCTTTTTTATCAACGCGACTGACAATGACATTCTCCTGTTTCAACAAGCTATCCTTTACCATCAGCCCTGTCTTTCTTATATATTATATCCTCTGGTTGTCCTATGTGTCTGACCGTTCTTGGGGGTAATTTAGTTAGTTTTGGGTGGCATTCGCAAATGCTACTCAGTGACAGCCAACGAACACTTTTAATTTTTTCACGATAACACATCCTAATCCTATGATTTATTTACACTTCCCCCTTACTAATGTTGTTTTTATATATATATATATATATATATATATATATATATATATATATATATATATATATATATATATATATATATATATAACAGAAACGGTAACAGTGGCAGTCAGATACCATTGTAATTCTTTTCAGGTCATTCATTGTCAGACAGAGGCAGTACGGCACATCGTTACGCTAAAAAAATAAGTTCAAAATATGAAAATGGCTTACCTCTTTGTCCTCTGAAAGACCATGCCAACCTAGCATAATGTTTACTGCATATGAAATGTGAATGGATTCACCGAGCTGGTGTTAAAGTCCGCGCAAGTTGATTCGGTCTTCACATTTTTACCTCCCGAGTTTTTGGTTTCCGGAAACGTATGACGACTGTACAAACATGTCATTGCAACACAAATGACTTGCAGCTTTAACAGTACACTTCAGACAACTTATTGGTAGTGGCTGCTGTGACATAATTATTTAACACAAGTGTTTACGTCGAGGTTTCAGGGTTTTTTTTCCCCAGAACATTTTTTAATACATGCACCCCCCACACAGACACAACCAGATTAAAGCTGTATTGCTCTGATGCCAATGAAACATTTAAGATTTTATGATGGTAGAATAAAGCAAACACATACAGAAAAATAGCTGTGGCCATTAAACTGTCATATTATATATAGGCTTCACTGTTGGATTATACTTTATGCTGAGTGCTTTACCATCATGAAAGCTTTCAGAGAAATCACACAGAGATACCAAATAACGCGACATAATGATTGCTAGATGAAGTCCGTGCCCAGTCCACTCATTAATTTCAGCCGTTTCGACAAAGTTAGAGCCGCTATCCGACTCCATCACGTTCATTTGTAGCGTTAGCCGCTAGCGGTTAGCCTGTTGCTTGGCTACCAGAAGAAAGCACTGAAAGCATCCTCTCCTGAAATTGTGAGAACCAGGGAGGTCAGTGGGTGAAACCCCATCTGGAACCTGCCCAGAGTTTACTTAATGTCGGGTGAAAGTTTGGTGAAGCTCCCTTAAAGAGCATATGACACGAGAAAAAAAAAGTCTTAAATGGCATTATTATGTGAATTAGAATCATATTTTGAGACGATTCAACTATATACAACAATTTAGCAAAGCGCAGATGACGAGAAATTAGTCTTTTAATCTGCCGGTTAGCCACGCCTACCATTATAGACCCTACCCACGTGACGTCACAACTCCGCTCTCCTGACTGGTGCCGCCCACTTGGCCGTCAAAACATAGTGTTAACCTATTACGGCTACGTACATTTCTCCTATTTACGGCGTGTTTTTCTGCTCCTTAACATTAATAATCAAAATGGTGAAGGCGTGTGTGGCTGTTGGTTGCACTAACAGAGAAGATGGAAGGAGAGACTTGAAATTTTACCGTATTCCGAGGGATCCAAATAGAAGAGCGAAATGGACGGCTGCAATTCGACGTGAAAATTGGACACCAAAAAATCACCAGAGACTATGTAGTAGTCATTTTATATCCGGTAAGATGCATTTAATATATATTTAGAGGGTTTTGGCCTGACAACCACAATTAAGATCATTGCTAGGCTAATCGCCGACAACATACGACGTAGTACGACATAGTTTCAAATTCAAGATGTTTGTGACTTCCCTATCTTCCACCATCGTTATTTTTTGAATAATATTTAGCTGGTACCAAGTAAAAGAAACTGGCCTCGTCTACGGGGCTGACAAATAACCACAATTAAGATCATTGCTAGGCTAATCGCCGACAACATACGACGTAGTACGACATAGTTTCAAATTCAAGATGTTTGTGACTTCCCTATCTTCCACCATCGTTATTTTTTGAATAATATTTAGCTGGTACCAAGTGAGGGAAACTGGCCTCGTCTACGGGGCTGACAAATAACCACAATTAAGATCATTGCTAGGCTAATCGCCGACAACATACACGTATGTATGTAGTGCGTGCTATCGCTAAACCATCTAAACATTAAAAGCCTTAACTCCATTGACAAACGACATGAAATACATTAGACTTGACAGTGGATGTTAGCAATAACAAAAGAATTCGAATTGAAAATTTCGTAACTCACCTTTCCAAGCACAAGATAGATTCCTGCCAAACGAGGACCTGTTTCACCCAACCAGCAACGAAGTATTTATAAGCGTCCAAGCTCTTGAAGTTTTTCGTGAGAATAGGCCGATTTTGTGTGGACAAGATCATTTTAAATATCAGCGTAGCAGATGTCAGGCAGACAGGGCGAAGACAGTGGGTCGAAAAACATCGATTTGGGCATCAAATATGGATCTGGCGACTGTATAGAACGAAGCTTTTCCTCATAACGCCTTTTATGCAACAGATCCAGTGAGTTTGCGGCATCAGAAAGCACCGGGTCTTCCATGAAATGCATTTTAAATTGCGCCATCAATTGAAAGCAATGCAAATACAGAGTCAAAATGACGGACAAGTGGGCGGAACCCTACAGCGAACACGTGGTGCGTGGGTAGACTCTATAGGGCTTTAGCGTCCCCAACAGGTGGATGATGTCAGCGGTAGACTGGGCTCATCGGTTTTACTATTCAGCCCATTGAGGGGGAATTATTCAGAACGAGGAAAACGCGACGAAGAGAGCCGCAAAATGTCATTGTTTCAGTCTCTCTACTCCAATATTTTTACAGGATATTCTTTTTATCCACGTATTTTTCCCCAATAGCTATATAAATGGCTTGAGAAGGACCAGTCAGCCCGTCGAGGGGGAACTATTCACAACGAGGAAAACGCGACGAAGAGAGCGGCAAAATGTCATTGTTTCTGTCTCTTTAATTCAATATTTTTACAGGATATTCTTTTTATCCAAGTATTTTCCCCAATTGCTAAATAAATGGCATGGTCATGACAAATAACAGTCTTGTGCGGAATGGAATATGAAATAATAAAAATGCATTCATTCAGGACGACATGGCAAAATTACTCCATAATGGTCAAAACTGTCGACTTCACCTTTACTGTCGCACCTCCCGAACGATATTTTATGACACCTAAATCGGACATATGTCATTTCCCTTCCCCGGCTTCGGAGAATGTAAAGAAACCAGGAGGCGTGACAGCTAGCCGACATGCTAACCCGAACCGAGTGATGTTTCAAAGTCTTCGAAGCGGAAAATCACACATAACTATCCTGGATTATTTGACATGACGACCCGGTTGTCGATTGTCTTCGCGGATCGGCAAACCGCCCGGCGGAGAGCAATTTACAGTTTGTTCCCCGGAGGAGGGTGGCTGGAGTTGTTGTGCAGCTAACGTGCTGCTGCTAATGAGCATTAGGAGAGCTTTTTACATGCCTATCAATGATCAAACGTAAGTAGTCCTTCATTTAAAGGAAGTTTGTAGTGTTTACTTTGTAATCGCTGTATTCGTATTTGACATAATACAAAACAAGATGTTTACTCACTTCCTCGTAAGTCCAATGGTCCCACAGTAGTAGGGCTTGGCCAATATCCACGGTGAATGGGAACCTTTTGAAACTCCAAAAAGGCGCATACGCCTCTCCCTCATACAGAATGATTTTTCTGCAGCCGTTTGATGCGAAAAATAAACGTATTAATCCGCAAAATCAGCTGAATCCCTCGTCCTCCTTCACAACAGTACACTGTAGCGTGAAGAGGACGTCTTCTACCGTACACGTCACAGCGCCCTCCTCCTCAATGCAAGACCGAAGCCGGAAGTCACTCATTTTCATGGCGCGGGATTCAAAAAACTAAATAAAAATAGCGATCGCTTCCACACACATCCAAGCGGCCCATATCATTCAGGGGCATAAAATACCGCGTGTATTATGAAATAAACATGCTTTTTCGTGTCACAGGCACTTTAAGCCCGACTCCATCACGTTTGCTTGTAGCGTTAGCCGCTATCGTTAGCCTACAGGGCTTTTGTTTGTTTGGCTTCCTTAAAACCACGTGACTCCATACGTAAGCACACTGATTGCTTTCTTAAAGGGGAATGAACATAGCCGAACAAACACAGAGTCAAAAAAGGGATGAAAAGACTGTATTTTCTTGTTTTATTAAATTACCAAATTTACCGACATGGTCAAAATTACGTCGGTCATCGTGAAGAATTTCGGTAACGGTAAATTTTCGGTTTACCGCTCTGCTCTAGTCTGCGGCAACCTTTCTTTGGGGTAACCGCTACCGGTCGTGCGATTTTCTGAGGTGACGCTAACTGACGACCGCTCATTGAGGTGGCGGTACTTCCGATTTGAGAGGGAGTGGGTAAAAACAACATTTGAAACTAGAAAATGCCATTTCTGGAGAGGTCTTGCGCTGGTAGCTTTGCTGTGGTAGGTAAACAAACACCTAAGACGCTTCCTGTTGATTTCAGGAAGTTTTGAAGTCACTTCCGGATGATTTTGTGGCATTTTGGGATCACTTCCTGTTGAATCGGGCCACTCCCTGTTGATATTATATCATAGGGTGACCATATTTTGATTTTCAAAAAAGAGGACACTCGGCCTCCAGATACCAGTTCACTCAAAGATGCCTATGGTGACTTGGAGTGCCGCTCTGAGACTCCCAATTTGGCCAAATTTCAAAATTGTCCGATATGCATGTGTGATACATCATTGGAAAGCTTGAAATCTCAATTTTCTGGGGGAAGAAAATTTTTGAACAGAAAAGAAAAAAAATTTTTTAAACAGCGTAACCCTAACTTAAGGTGAGGGCATAAAAGAGCACAATTAAAGACGCTATGATTTTAATGAGATACTGTCGCCTGAGGTCTACCTAATACTGTATTTTTGAAATCCCCTTTTTCTAAACATTTGCGTCAGTGCAACAACAACACCTGCTCATTTGTCTCCAAATGGGAAAAGCGCACGGGGCTATCGGCGCAGAACATCAGGTCCCGCTCAAACACTCCCGTCGCCACAGTCCAAACATTCTCGGCTCCCTCGCTCTTGTTTACGCTCGCTCGCATGGCGACCGCCCAACAATCGCGCTCGGACGCCGTCGGAATTACAGGAAGTCCATTATGAGCCCGGCAGGACACAAAAGGGAGACTGTGACCGCCTCCTCTGTTCACAGTCACGACAGCTATGACACCTTTGTCACCATTTCAGACACAGGAAAGAACACTATTCTTTTGCCACATTTAAAAGATGACCGTGTTGATCGACTCTCGTCGGTTCCATCGATCGGATTGGTCCGTTGCTTTTCCAATTTGTGTCGATCCAGATCAATATACTGTATCGTTACACCTCCAAAAATCATGTCAAGTTTCTAGCTGATATAAAATGTTTTCATTTAATGTCTAAATTTAGGTAGTGAAGGGATCCGACCCCTTAGCCGGCCGGAATCACGCCAGCCGATCCGTCGGACCCGCACTGGCGCGGCTCCAGCGACCCGGGCCGGCGGGATTCCCACAACTCGGCCAAAAGGCCAAACTCGTTCACCTTATTCTTAACCCCTTGTACTGACTCCATTTTGAAAGCTGGAAAAAGGCTTCAAAACACAAATGACAATTAATTCTGAGTCAACAGCTATCATACAGCACAGATGGACCCAGGCGAAGATCCAAGGTCACCATATCACAAGTCAAGAAAAGGTTCCGTAGAAAAAATGACAACGATTAGGTAAACATTCAGTCTTTTGGAAGGCTCTCACGGAGCAGGCTGTGGGCAGAAGAAGGGTGTGTTTGGGCGTTGTTTAGAAATATTGTCTGTTCGTGGATTGGGGGGGGGGGATTCGGGGGTTACTGTTGTCAGGGCAACGAGGGTTGTGGATTTTGCCACCTCAGCGTTAAAGGGGCTCTTGGAGTCTTATCAGTCATGTTTTCAGTTGGATATCAGGCCTTCTCCGGTGTTCCTAGTATTGGGACAGGACGTCCCGCCGTTTGTTCTGGACTGTCCAGGAGAACCGATTGCGAGAGTTGGCGGTGCGGACGTGGACTTGTCAGCGTCAATCTTGCTCAAGTCAGTTGCATGACGCACACGTTGGGCTTCCGTGATAAAAAGCCGTCATGTATCTCCTATGCCCTATATTCTACTCGTTTTCCCTAAACTACGGTATTAGTGGTATTTATTTTATATTGGCTGTGTTAGAGTAATATAAACAGTCAAAGAGTGAATACGAGAAATGATACTATTCCCTGACTGATTTATTTCACTCCCAGCCGTATTCACCAGAGTCAACCCCCTTCGCTCCTGGCTCTTTTACTGGATTTTGACTGATTTTGCAAGGCACACAGAAAATTCTGTTCTATTGCTACATAAACATGGAACCCACCAAAAGAAAGACTCTCTTCTTTCAGCAGGAAAAAAGTTAGTTCATATCTTTTTCCATTCTTTAGAAATCAGCATTAAAATAGCTCAGTTTGAACAATTTTCCCATTTCTGATGAAAAAACAGAGAAATTGAGTTTTTTGTAAAAGCATACATTTCAAACATAACTTTGACTTTAACGCAGCTATTTTTTGCTTTTGTGACATCCCAAACATCTGAATAATGTTTTCCTTCTACAAAATAACATAAACAACAAGGCAAATAGAGCTTTTGATAGCAAAGTAACAATTTCTTTACACATAACCAAACTATTGAACTGAGGGATGACACTGTGCCTTGTGTTTTCCATCGTTCACCACATTTTTCTCATGTTTCTTACTTCTTCCAACTTCCGTTTCCTGACTATTTCTCTTTATTCGTTTCCTTTCATGGTCCAATATGAGTTCTTACCAAATGGGCTTCTGCCCTCCAGTGGCCAGTTTTATTGCTTTCAAATAGATTTTGAGCATTGTGCTTTGGAGAAAAGTTGCATCAGAACCTAGAGATGTCTCTTGTGGGAAAAAAAAGTAAAAGACGTATAAATACGTATTTGGGACACTGAAACAATTAAAAATAGAACGTATAAATATGTTCTATTTTAACGTTTTTGGGAGCAAATGAGTTAAGTGTGTTAGAATAATGCAAACAGTTAAACGGTGCCTACGAGAAAAGGTACTATCTCCTTTAGTAGTTAGGTAAGTTAAAAACCAACATTGTCGTTTTTGTCAACAATGGCTATAGCCAGATATTTCAACAACCAAGAATTTTTTTTGGGGGTGACGGTGACGAGATGCAAACGTGTCTCGGGAGAGAGACTAAAACATAAAGAGACGAATGTCAGTTTTCGTCCGACAAGACGACAACGAGGCAGAAATGCAACGTCGTTTCTGTTATATTTTCGCAATGCGCGACATTTTGTTGTTATACGTGCCTGCATCATAGCAGTGTTTAAGTTGTGTCACTCATGTGACATGCTGGCCCCTCTGCCTCCACACACACAGCTAGGCTTCGCTGCAGGCTTGCTTGTTTTGAAACGCATGGTAGGATTTGTTTTCTTCTCTTGCAATGTTGCTTTAGCCTTTAAAGGTCTGTGCTGAGGGATCATCACACACTAAATGTAACACGTAGAATTTAGCATTTGTGTTAGCGTTAGCATAAACTTTAGCGTAGAAAGCGTCCTCTTTAAGTCTTTTTTTTTTTTTTTCAACAGTTTTAGAGTTTGTGGCGAGTATAATTCATTGAAAGTAATGTTGTGGTTTTTTGCTGGGTGTTTATTATCATCACCATGTCCTTGTAGGCTAACGTTACAGTATGGACTCGTCTGCCAGTTCATTCCAAGTTGTTGAAAACCTTTATTTATTTTTGGACTAAAACTTTTGAATTTTACAGAGGAAAACATTTTCGGTAAGCGTTGACTGAAATTAAAGAACACGCACATTTTGAAATGACTCATGACTAATAAGTATTTTCGTCTCGTCCAAAAGACGAAGACGAAAATTAAAAGGGCTGCGCTGAAAATCAACATCATTAGAAATGTTCTTCAAAATAAAAAAGCCACGTGTGTGCTAAAAGGAGAGCAAGAGTGGATGAAGTGAGGGCATTTCAAGTATTTGAGGAATGATGGACTCTCAGCTCACTGTTGTGATTGCATTGGATTACCCAGCCCAATCAGCAATGACTCCCTCTCAAGGGAACCGGCACCAGCCCCCTCCACACCCTTAATCATGTTAAAAATACATTTTGGGCAATATTCTTATTTTTGTGACCGACGAAAAGCGAAAAGTTTTAACTAGGGCTGTCACACGATTACAATTTTTAATCGAGTTAATCACAGCTTAAAAATTAATTCATCGTAATTCAAACCATCTGTAAATTATTGTTGGAATGGAAAGATAAGACACAAGGGATATATACATTCAACATACTGTACATAAGTATTTGTTTATTATAACAAGAAATCCACAAGATGGCATTACATTTATTAAAATTCTTTCTGTGAAAGGGATCCACGGATAGAAAGACTTGGTATTCTTAAAAGATAAATGTGTTTACAAGTTATAGTAATTTTATATTAAAACCCCTCCGTACGTTTTCGTTTTAATAAAATTTGTAAAATTTTCAATCAAAAAATAAACTAATAGCTCGCCATTGTGGAAGGTAATGATTGAAATACACCACAAGGTGTCAAGGGCGAGTTTTAAATTAATTAGAGATCTAGCCAAGTTTTTCTAATGCGTTTTGCCCCTCGACTGACGCCGTAGTTTCCGGGTTCATTGTACCTTACGTTCATCTGAGTGTTGACTTCACAACGTACGAGACCTCTGATAGTTTGTATATTGTGACTAAATATTGACATCTAGTGTATTTGTTGAGCTAAACGAAATGTTTGAATAGAGTCTGACCAAAGTCTGAGTATTATTTTGCATAGCTATTTTGATTGGGAATGCCAGTTCTCTTTGCATTGAGTGCTTTTCTTTTTGTGAACATTATTTTTTTTTTTTGAGAGATAGGAATATTATTTTTGTTGTGCTTTCAGTAAATAATACTGTAGCGACTCAACTGTTCCGCCCAAATGCATGATGGGAAGTTGGGCAACCATGACTGTGAGTGGTGGCTGCAAATGGTATATCTTCTCTGCGTTGTGTTCAATAAGATTATCTCCAGTCATTTTACCCCACGTCGCTCGCCACAATAGTTATAATTGTTGTGGAAGAGATGCTAAAGCTTATGCCAATAAATAGCGCGGCCCAAATGAATGCCTTAGTCCACTCCTCTCGGTTGTCTCTGCCTCTTAGCTCTCAATATACATAAAACGGCGCCTTTGTAGTCTGTTTGCGGCAATACATGAGTGGGTCGTCCCGCGCATGCGTTAAATATTTTAATGTGATTAATTAAAAAAATTAATTACCGCCCGTTAACGGGATAAATTTGACAGCCCTAGTTTTAACGTAGTAGGACAGAGAGTACGACACTTAAACGACAAAATGTTCTCATCTCCAGCCCAAAAAGGCTTCCATAAACTTGCTCATGTACTGAACAGAGAAGTGATCCATTTTTTGTTGATGGTACAAATCACCTCACTAACTTCTGTTTTACTCGCTCGGGTTTCATTTCACTTTAGTTTCCTCGTGAAGGGTCGTGCGGCTGTTGCGCAACAGACCTCTCGGTTTCAACTTCCTTACTTGCATCCATTCCAATCTGTCCCTTCAAGGTTAGAAATGGACCCGTGTCCCCTTTTCTATTCAAATTGCCTCTCTAATATCTCTGCAGCCCATTTCAGTTGAGTCGCGTGCCGCTTTTGGATCGTGTCGCTGATCCTGACAATCCGATGCTAGTCAGCCCTTTTTTTATATAATGGCAATGAAACAACAGGCAGAAAACATGGGTGGAAAAATGCTCCTCAATTCGCTGCATCAGCCGTTGCCGTTGTCGCTGCTGGTTTGGCCGGAATGCGCGCAATGGATTCCCATCTGCTCCATTCATTTTTAACATCTGCACGAGAAGTGACGTTTTCCGGGGAAAGAGGCCTCTGTGGTGCTGATGTTTGGTGGTCTTACTTCAACTGCCTATGACACCAAAAACGCAGTGTTTTATGGTCCTGAATGAAATTGACCGCTTGGATGTGTTTGAAAGCGATTGTTTTATATACCATATTTTTCGTCGCTCCTGAGTATAAGTCGCACCAGCCAAAATATGCGCAATGAAAAGGAAAAAAACACAAGTCGCACCGGAGTATAGTAAGTCGCATTTTTGGGGGGAAATTTATTTGATAGAATCCAGCACCAAGAACAGACATGTCATCTTGAAAGGCAATTTGAAATAAAAATACAATAGAGAAGAACATGCTGATTAGGTGTACAGTATGCTAACATTACATGAAGCTAGAAGTTAGATTGGGCCTAAAAAAATCTAGCCCGACCCGACACGGCCCCAGCCCGATCAATTACCTTTATTTGCTTGCCCGAGCCCGAAAAAACCCCAAATATTATGTTTTATTTGTAGGCACGAGCCTGAAAAAAAAAAAAAAAAAAATTATGTTTTATTTGTGAGGACTCAGGAGAAGGAGGAAATGCGGGGATGAGATGCGTGGTTGCATTTTGTATGATCGCGTTTGTGATGATGCCGGTGCACATATGCATATTGACAACAAATTAAAGCCTGTCTTTTGTAACGAACTCTCCCAGTTAAAGAAGACTGTAAGATGGATATTCAATAAACATTTATATTTTTTCTATTTGCGTGTCTGTTCTAACAGGCGGATAGTGGATTTGACATTAATTTTAATCTCGAGTTGGCAGAAAAAAACGCAAATTTAGTTTAAATAGTCTACATATTTTTATGATCATTATAAATGCATTTACACAACGAAATAACGCTGGAAAAGTTTGTTAAATATATTTTTCGTCTGAGACCAAATCGCCACATTTGTTTACATTCAGCGAAGCCGACAGTTTCCCGTGTAGCACCTTCAACAATCAATTTGAATCCTTTTCGTATCCCACTCCTACCGCAGTTGTTTGCTTCTCAATTCCCCTGTCTTTAGTTTGTTTTTCACTCCTATAGCTGCTCGAAAAGGAAATGCCGAAAGGCCGAGAATTCAGCGATTACAAAGTAAACACGACAAACGTTCTTTAAATAAAGGACTATTTACTTACCTTTGATCAAGGACCAACATGTAGAAAAGTTCTCCTCAGACACATCCTGCCATGTTAGCTGCAGAACAACTGCACGCTGCTCTCTGTTTATTTGTAATAAAGCATTATTTTGTGCCATATTCGTGTTGACCGTGTGGCAGGTACACACTCCTCCGACGTCGGCCGGTTTGTCCTGCGGTACTCTCAGGCTGCTTCCTCGGCAAGCTCTCCTGTCCCTAGCAGGGGAACGAGCTGGTTGCCGATCGGTGAAGACAATCGACAACCCCTCTGCTGTGTGACATGATCCCGGGTAGTTTTGAGTGATTTTTTGCATCGAAAGCTGAGAATAGACTTTGAAACATCACGCGGTTCGGGTTAGCATGCCGGCTAGCTGTCACGCCTCTTGGTTTGTTTACATTCTCCGAAGCCAGGGCAGGGAAATGACAAAAGCCCGACTAACTACGGTGGCATAGAATATCGTTCGGGAGGTGCGACAGTAAAGGTCAACAGCTTTGACCATTATGGAGTCATTTTGCCATGTCGTACTGAATAAATGTATTTTTATTATTCATATTCCGTTTAGTACAAGACTGTTATTTGTCATGACCATACCATTTATTTAGCAATTGGGGAAAAATACTTCGATAAAAAGACTATACTGTAAAAATATTGGAGTAGAGAGACAAACAATAACATTTTGCGGCTCTCTTTGTCGCGTTTTCCTTGTTCTGAATAATTCCCTCTCAGTGCGTTGAATTCTAAATCAGATGAAACCATGACCCTGCCGACGTAATCCTCCTGTTGGGGACGCTAGAGCCGTATAATTGTAGGCGTGGCTAAACGGCAGATTAAAAGACGAATTTCTCGTCATCTGCGCTTTGCCAAATTGTTGTATATAGTCGAATTGTCTCAAAATATGATTCTAATTCGCATAATAATGCTATTTAAGACTTTTTTTTTTATCCTGTCGTACGCACTTTCATGCTACGATCAGACCAACCAAAAGCATTAGGGGTAAAAATAAAGGGGAAAAAAAGACTTTGAGGAAGTGATGTAAAAAGCCATCATCTTCCTATTTCATGAATTAAGCAAGCAATATTTGGTCATAAACAGAAGACGTGATCATTCTATTCCTGTCGACATGAAAGCTCTTTTAGTAGTTTTGCCACCTCTAATAAGAGAAAGACTTGTTGAGTGCCCGTTACTTTGTCTTAATCATCCTCCCTTTGCTCTGTTCACTCCATTGCTTTTGCATGAAGTCACTTCTCCCTCAATAAATAACACTGTCTTGACTTCTCTGGGACTTGGCTGTTTTTCCCTCAGTATGAGCCCAAGCGCATACTTTTGCCGTTAAAGGAGACGGGGGGTTTTTTCGCCACAATTTAAAGCGGCTCCCAGGATTTGTAATATCTCTATGATGTACTCCTGTCCAAGTCAGTAAATGCCATAGAAGTACCAAACATTCACCACATGTGAGATCACGAATTCCAAATCAAGACGCTATATATTGCAGTCACTTGGCAAAGAAGCTGCAGATTTCCTGAGGAATTTATATTGGGAGGGTGTTTTTTTGCTCTCTAAAGGTTTTCTGTTTTGCAGATTTTTTGTTTTGTTTTTCCTGTTAATTGACTGTTTTTCAGTTGGTGTTCAAATGTTTCAAATATAAATTCTTAGATATACAAATGACCATAGGCGGAGTTTGACTTCGGGGCAGGGGGGGCACAACATGTTGATGACCCGGAAACGCAGTTTCAGCAATAAAATTAACTTACAAGAATATTTAGAATAATAACTTGGCAATGAGCGTTTTTTGTTTCCCATCATTCTAGAGGGGAATTCTAAATCAGGCTGCTTAGGATAGCTATACTTTTCGCCAAGATCGTCATCCATTGAATAGGGTACGCCCGCCGGTGTCGTGCCGATGTAGTCAACCCCGTCAAAAATTGTATCCCCTGGGCGGAGCCACTGCGCTGCACTGATTTGCTTGATTTCCGTGTTTTGGTGATGTCGTTATCGACGAGGTTTTAAAACATGGCCCATTCATCAAAGAAAAAAAACTTTTTTTTTCCTTTCGTATAATGTAATATACATACTGAATGTAAGAAAAAGCAGTGTTTTACTGTTTTACTCGAGGGATGACCTAAAACTCTTATTTTTGTAATTCAAGTCCTGTATGGAGTTTCTGCTGTTTAATAAACATCGATGTCCAAAATATATAACTCATATCAACATAACTCATAAGTAATGTGTGTATGTGGGCGCTCCCGCGGGCAGGGGATACCATTTTTGACGGGGGTAATTACATTGGCAAGACACCGGTGGTGGCTCTGTTGTACAATTAGCATCTCTAGTGGGGCAAATTGAAACTCTGCTCACCATTTTGGTGTGCTCTTATGGTCCACATTTTCAATCCTTGGTTCTTGCTCAGTAGTTCTTGTCGCTTTTGAAAGCTTAGGTTTGAAAAAATTACATATATCTATCTTGCCTCTTGGATCCTCGGGTGGTTTTGGCTAAGCAAAGCAAATGATCATCTAAGGTGCTAGTCACATGATCTGTTCGAAAAGTAATTTTGACCCATTAGAAAATATGTTTTTTTGTTTATTTCATTCAATTTTGTTGTTTGTTTTAGGGCTGCAGCTATCGAATATTTTAGTAGACTATTAATCGATGGACTAGTTAGTTCGAATAATCGAGTTATCGGATAAGGAACATGAAAAATTAAAATACCTCAGCTGAGCCTCAAACGTTTTTTTTGTTTGTTTGTTTGTTTTTAATGAAGATCAATCTACAAAAAAACAATTGGCTAACTTGCACAGAAAAAGTCCACTAGCTTAAATGCTATAAACTGCTTAAAATGCTAAAAAAAAATAAATTTACAATGCTCTTAACAAATGATTCAGACACATATTCCCACAAAAAGTGACTGAATATACCTATAAACTAAATTATGAATGCATTAAATAACATTAGCTCAAACAAAAACTTAGCTTACGTTGGTCTTAACAGGGAGCAGTTGCAATCAGCCATGTGAAAAGAGGCAGACCAGAGGGCATTGTATCCACCCTAATCAATAAAACTAAATGCAAACACTTTAAAAATAAACCATTACAACAGCACTTTAATTAAAACGAATACTCGAAGCAACAAAATTTAATTCAGATATTTTTTTCTAATCGAATACTCGAGTTAATCGATTAATCGTAGCAGCACTAGTTTATTTTATTGCTTTACAACTTTTATAGACAATATTTTACCGGAAAACTCTTCATTTTAAAATCATATAGAGGAAAGTCAGTTACATGCAATGACACTATTCGGCCACTCCGTGTATGTAAATGCCTTCAAAAAAACATCTTCAAACAAAGAAAATAGATTGTCAAACGTCTGACTTATTGGGATACTTGAACTATATTATCTAGAAAAATGAGGGGCTACTTTCAAAGACAAAAGTTTCTTAGTAAAACAAACGACAACTCAGAAAACAAACAAAAAATATACTGTATATAAGAAAAAAACATCACTCCCCAAATACTCTTTTTTTCAATTCATGATTTTTTTTAAACACAAGCGCTTCCGTAAAACTGCTTGAAATTTTTGTAGACCGCTCCACTTTGATGGTGTTGTCACAGCAACGGAAGCAACCCGTTCACGGGTCAAAGCTGCCTTTTTTTTAATCCAAAATTGCACAGCCTTAAATCATGATTTGAGCATAATGAGATCATATGAAATGCCTGTTATTCCTCTTGAATCAAGTTGAGCTCATCTAATCAGAAAGGGTGACTCGCTCTAATCAAATTGTCTTGCTGATGCGAAAGTGTCTCCCATTGGCTGCCACTGACATCCGTTCCGTTTCAACTGGTTGCAAATGATCCTGTTTTAGTTCCATCGACGGCGATGGAGGCGCATTCCATTTTCATACCTGTCAAGTTGTACGGTCTCGGCGTAATTTGTACAAGTGAGCACTTATTTTTAAATGTGTACGCCGTACGTTCAAAATCTGTATGTTTTTCGTGCATTACGGTTTTTTTTTCTCCGTTTGGATTTTGTCACCGTTTCGGCAACGAGACAGTGTGCGTTACTAAGTTAGTTGGATGACGCGAGAAAAGTCAGAGACACTGAGAGCGAAGTGTTTGTTGTGACGCTGTTGCAAACGCGATGCTAGGCTAGGTGGCTCCTATATTTCCTGAATGCAGCCGACAGCCTACAATCTACGTCTAGATATCTCATGCATATAGAACTACATGCGAAATGACTGACTCGGTGGCGTTAGTAAACATTTAGAGCATTTTAGAGCAGGACACTTCTCAGAAAGGCTCTGTTGTAGTGAACCTTCCTAGCCAACCTGAGTAACATTTGATCTAAAATACTCCTAAATCGGCAAAATCTTGACTTGAATCTATCTTTAAATGATGAAACAGTTTTAAAACCTTCACGTCAAAATGAAACATAGCAAAGGTTACTATGTTTTTTTTTTTTTTTTTTCCTGAAAAAATGGGAAAAAAAACAAAAAAAACATGAAAGGTAACACCAGTTACTTTGCCAAGTAACCAGGGGTGAAAGTGGGCGGGAACGGTCAGGAACGCAGTTCCGGTACAAGATTCAGGGCCGGAACAGCTACGGTGCTTTGATTCCGAAAATATGACGGCAACTGTCAAAACGCTATGAAAAAAAACAAAAAAATCTTAGCTGCCACACATGCATTTCATCTCCAAGAAGTAAACAATCTACCAACATCAAATTTACATACACAAGTGTTAACAACAAGCATAATAAAGTGCTTGTGTAGGGTAATTCGTTTCCACCGATATTTATTATCTATTTTATTCCACGGACGGCATGGAGGTTTCCCCAGCTGCTGCAGTTTTCTGAGTCTGACGTTGATGAGTCACGTCAATGTGCGAAAGCACGCAGCAAAACAAAATGCCTGGACTCATTTATCTGTTCAATTGGCTGACATACTGACATGTGATCAAAAGAGATAGTTAGCTCTGATTGGTTCAAATGTGCATGTTTTCTGAAACAGCAAAAAAAAAAAAAAAAAAAAAAAAGGGCAATGCAACAGAAAATGGATCAAATCTTGAAGAGCAAGGAAAGAGTTAAAGGGGCTTATTTATCATATTTAGTTTTATTTGCTCGGTTGGGGACAGCTGTCAATGTGCACTTTGGACTTATATTTGTTCATTTATGTTCGGCTGCTTATTCATTTCCTTATGATTTAAAAAAAGTCAATGTTTGTGCAATCTTCAAAATATATTCCATTTCACTCTGTGTAATACAAGTCATTTGTACTTATTTTTCTGAATGTATGTTACTTATATGTTTATTATTAAAAAACTAGGGCTGTCAAAATTATCGCGTTAACGCGCGGTAATTAATTTTTTAAATTAATCACGTTAAAATATTTGACGCAATTAACGCACATGTCCCGCTCAGAAAGTATTCTGCCTTTTGGTAAGTTTTATAGCAAGCCTTTTTGTGCTGTCCAACAGCGAACTCTTGTGGTCGCTTTGCGACATGGATTATTGTTTTCTTGCCAGTTCATTATGGCTGCACGACGTCTCGGGCTGATAATGTTGTGCTTATATGATCCTTGGACAAGATTTGTCCGTAAGTATGGTTGTTGTAAAGAATGTACATATAATGTTAGTAAGCGAAATGTTATATTTTTTGTATGAGACGCTTTTTGTTTATGTTTAGTGAACCTGTATAGCGTGCTAAGCTAACGTTGTTGCTAATGCAATGCTTGTGTACTTTTATTTTGTAGTTTTACGACAGTCTAAAGAGGACAATGGTTTGTGGCCATTTTATTAATCAATCAGATGAAAAAGGAAGAAGTCTAATTATTAAGGCGTCGTTCACTAGCTGTCTAGCTTTGGAAAAAGTAGACGCTTCTGAGTGAGGACAGCATAGACAGATTTAAATGACAGTAGAGTGAAATGCCCACTACAGTCCTTATGTACCGTATGTTGAATGTGTATATCCATCTTGTGTCTTATCTTTCCATTCCAACAATTTATTTTACAGAATATATATATATAATTTACAGAAAAATATGGCATATTTTATAGATGGTTTGAATTGCGATTAATTATGATTAATTAATTTTTAAGCTGTAATTAACTCGATTAAAAATTTTAATCGTTTGACAGCCCTATAAAAAACACAACATAAAGTAAATGTTTGCATTATCTTCAATTTTAATATACATCCTATGTTCTTAAGTAGTTAAAATTGAGATTTGGCATTTAGTATGTGAGGAAATGAGGGAAAATAAAAATTTGGAGATGGAGGTTGGGGTTATAGCTGTTTTTTTTTTTTTTTTTTTTTACTTTTATTTTGCAAATCATTGAAAAAATACAATTTTGAATGAAAATCAGTTTTTGTATGTGTTATAGAAATAACTGACCAAATCAGTTTTCTTTGCATTTTAGTAGTCCCCCCCCCCCAAATAAATAAATAAATAAAATTTCTGGATCCATGGCGACCTATACGTTGGGGAGTTCCGGCAAGAAATTCTAACCACTTTCACCCCTGCAAGTAACTAATTACTCTTACATTCAGGTAACTGAGGTACTAACTCGATTACTTTTTGGAAGAAATAATTTGTAACTAATTAATTACTTTTTAAAAGTAAGATTAACAACACCGGTCATAAAGATGAAGTCTGCAGAATGAGAAGTGCCGAAAGCGGAGATTTTATTCTGCCAATCTGTTGCTGAACACAATTTGCCCGCAACTATTGCTGATCACTTCTCAGAATTAGCAAAAGAAATGTTCCCTGACTCAATGATTGCATTCGTTGAGTTCATTTTATCAATTGACCTTGTTCATTTATAATTGGTCACACTAACGAACTGCCTTCAAGTCAAACTCAATTGCGAGCTGAAGTGCAGCAATCAAAAGACATGATAGAAATCGCCAAAAGTGCTACATACAATTATAACAAAAGTCACTTTTAATTTTAGCAATCATGATGTAGCTGTAGATATTGATTGTTCTTTGATTGCTCCAGGTTATATGTTGCAATATTACCAATAAATTCATATTATTTAAAAAAATGATTTTTGTTTCATATTGCATGCTATATACAACGTTGTAAGATTAGTCACCAATTTGTAAGGGCATACGTCGCTATTTGTAAGATTGCCAACGGCCTCGGGTTGACAAGTATGCATTTTTACTGTCAGTCAAAATGGGACGGACGTCCAACGCGGGTAATGACAGCATATGAGCTAATAAACTATGCCATCGGACATACAGATGCGTGTTCCAAAACGTCTATGGCACAAATGAAATGAAGTGGCCTGACCCCAGTCATCCAATAGTTGTAGAGAACGCTGACTCAAATACATTATAGTCAAAAGATCTCTTCCGCCCCCTGGTGATCGTGTAGAAAACATCAAAACTCTTGCACAGCACCCAACCCGGTTGAAATAGATCTAAATATGTTCATTCATGGGAATACTTGACATGAAAACTCCTATTCAGATAGGTTCTTTGTATCTGTTCTGGTGTTTTGCTTTTCCGCTGTCCTCCTATCTTTAACATCGGTGCTAGCCTCAGGTCAAACACGCACGTTTCGGTTGCCTCCATAGCAACCAGGATTAGGATGTGGCCACGCCATTGCTCTCAAGTGGCCCATCTTTTTTTTTCCATTTGCTAATGGCAAATCAAGACACGCCGTCTTGAACCCGTCGACCGTATGAAATCTAGAGATTAAGTTTCATCGTTCCAATCCCTTCTCGGCGCTTCCCTCAGCCACGACACTTATTTTTTGTATTCATCAATGAAATTCATCCTTTACCTTTATTCTGTGCTCTCTCCATCTTTCTTGGAGCTGTTTCTGGGTCACGGGGGCTGCGTATGAATAATAAACAGCTGTCTGCTCGGGAGAGGGAATTATTTATAGGGCGCCCGAGCTCAAAATGAAACTGTCTCGTCCTTTTGTTTTTCTCGTCTCGTCTAATTTCTGCCTCTGGAAAACGCACGATTCCTTCCTTCCTTGAGCGTCGCGTTGCTACGAGACGGTTTGTGCAACCCGAGCAGTTTGCGTACCTACGCCGGCGGCGCAATAGTGCGGCAACGCCACGCTCCTATTGGTGCGTTCGCAGACTTGCGGGTACACTTTTTGGAGTGGCACCTTCATATTAAATAGTTGTCGAATGCACGGCACTGGTGAGTCGGTCGTCAATAAATGTGTGTAGGAAGACAGCTACATAAACTTCTACGTATACCAACGTACGAGACAGAAATTGGATGTTTTGGTCTCGTCGACTAAAACGAGGCTAAAAGCTTTGGGAGATTTGCTCAACGAAAAATAGTCATCATTTATTCGTGTCAAACCGTACTAAGACAAAGAAGTATTTTCGTCCAAAAGATGAAAATGAAAAGGGCCGCAAAAAAAAATAAAACACTGGCCGGAACTCAAATAGAGTGTCTAAAATTCATTGAGTTGAAAATCCTTTGTAAACTGCTGAGTGTATTATTAATTTTCACGATTTTAATACTGTACATTTTGTTTACAGGGCCTTGTACACGTACGAAGACGACAGCAATGATTTAACGCTGGCATCGACGGGAGGTAGTTCATCGTCCTTTTTTGAATTTTCCATTGATTGACTGTTGCGCCTTATTAATAATGATAAATAATCATCCTCGACGGCACCCTCTCCTTCCGCTCCTATATCAACGACATCACCGGATTGGCCTGCTTCCACCTTCGCAATATTTCTCGCCTCCTCCGCATCTACACTTGTCTGTAGTCTAGTCACTTCCTGGCTCGATTACTGTAACACACTGCCTTTCGATCTCCCGAATAACTTCCTCCAGAAATTGCAGCTCCTCCAAAACTCGACAACACGCCTCATCACTCGGACCCCCACCACACACCACATCACCCCCATCCTTCGTCAACTTCACTGGCTTCCAGTAAAACTAAGGCTACGTCTACACTTGGACGAATAATGGCCTTAAACGTGTAATTAGTTAGACTATACGGCATGTCGGCCACACTAGTCTACCACTTGGTTGCTACACGGATAATGCAGGCGGGTAATATTACCCACGGTTTAATATGGACTACTGTCCCTGTACAACAATCAGATACTAAGGAAGTGACATCATGGAGCGTGCCATCGCCACTTTTAGTGTGGTATGACGGTTAATAATGGAGGCGGACGATCACGACTTGGCATTCCTGCTCCTCTTTTCTTTTCCACAGGCTCGCTAGCTCGACTTGAACGAGCTTTGATGAGCTAATCATGCATTCACACATTTTTCTAGAACCTTCAAACGTACGTTGCAATAATATGCTTCAATTCAGTGCCCATTTGTGGTCCTCCCATCGCGGATTAGTTCATCGTCTTCGATCAGACACAGCGGGGCTGGCCCCTCCCAAAATGAACTGCATGGTACCGCAAGTCACAGAGGCGCTGGATCAGTTTCATTTTGATGACATTTGCGCATGTCAAAACTGTCACCACTTCCGAGAGCGCCACTGTTATGCACAAGCACCCCTTGGTGCAGTTTCCACTTCTATGAAATACTGTATACGCAGCACCACACCATATGTTTCCCTTTGTTATTTTCCAAGTGGTGACATACCAAGTAACGATGTCAGGCTTTCGTTGTTGTTTTCTAAAGATGTATTTCAATCACAACTCGGCGACTGCTCATCAAAGCCAGGTGCGCCCTCCCTTCACTCACTCTCGCTCCCGCATGATGCATTCAATTGCGATCACGAAAAAAAAAAAAAAACTGTGATCACAAGACGGAGTTCCCGAGCCCTGGTCTTGAAGGTGTAGTAAATTTCCCGCCGGCGAGTTTCCAGTTCAGAGGTAAACCACGCGGGCGATGACGTAACACATGAGGTTTCTTCTTTCTACGCATGCGTAGTTTGCGCAAATTCAGGCGTACCTTGCAGAAGCGGGGAGGCCTTAAACGCACCTTGAACAAAGTGTGGACAGGTATAAGAATAGTCGGCAAAGTACCTTTGAGGAAATGATCCGTCCTCGTGTAGACATAGCCTCGGAGTCAATTACAAGATCCTTGTAATTACCTAAAGCACTCCACGGCCTGGCCCCTCCCTACCGATGCAATCCCCTCTGTGTCAACTGCCCCCCCGCCCCCTACCCTCCCCGTTCACTTTGTTCTCTATCCTCCACCTTTCGATCCCCCCTGTCTGTCTCACCACCTTTGGTTCCAGCGCTTTTAGTCACTGTTCCCCCAGTTCTGGAACTCCCTACCCCTCGATCTTCGCAATTTATCTACCCTCTCCCTTTTCAAATCCAGACACAAAACACACCTGTTTACACTTTCTTACCCACCATGATCCTTATCTCGGTTTTATCCTGACCTCTTAAACTTTTTATATACTCTTATCCTGCTTTTAATCGAATTTTATGAATGTTTTGTTATTCCTGTTGAGCTATTGTGTTCCCTTCTCTCTTGCGAAGCATCTTTGCGTGTCTTGAAAAGCGCTCTAGAAATCAAATGTACTTTTACAGTTTCACCTTATTGACTTTGTGCTCTGCAGGGGGCGGCCTGGCAGAAATCACGCTGACCTTTGACAACGCCCGGGTCATGTACGGCTTCTGCGGCTTGAAGGAGCCCAACGCCGCCTTGCCGCGATACATCCTCATTAACTGGGTACCGTACTGCCGCGATATAAAAAACCAGGCGTTCGCTTATCGGGAGCACTCCGTGTTTCTGTTCGGGCCGTGACAGGTGGGCGACGATGTGCCCGACGCCAGGAAGTGTGCCTGCGCCAGCCACGTGGCCACCATTGCGGACTTCTTCCAGGTAAACTTTTGAAAAAAAGGCTCACAATCATATTCAATATAAAGCACTAAACTTTAACTCCTTCACTGCCAGTACGTTTCATATTGGCTTCGGTCATCATCGCATGTTGCTCGCCTCATTCCAAATGGAATATTTTCTTGCGTTTGACACGTGATGTACGTTTAAAAAAAAAACACAAAAAAAAACGTTATTTTCCTTGTGTGGGGTCTAAAAATGTTCTCATTTTGATTTCCCAGAAAATAATGATTTCATGTCCACTTCTTCAGGGCGTGGCAGTCATCATCAACGCCAGCAGTGTCGACGACATCGACCCGTCCGCCATCGGGCAGCGGCTCACCAACGGCACCGCGGTGGCGGCCAGTCCCGTCCTGACTCGTCTCAAAACCCGAGAAGAGGAACGTGGAGACGTGGTATAACCGAGGGGAAGGGGACGAGAGATCTATAATGAGTCGTTGCCATTCTCAGGAAGATTTCATTTTTCATCTGCGTACAATTTGCTCAAATGACGAGATAATGACTAATTGCAGCACGATTTACTCAAGTGCAAAATAATGGTTGGCTTCAATTCCGATACAGCACACATCACACAATGATGATAAAGCACCACAAAAGATACGATTTGACGATTTTTGGACGTGATTCACCGAGGTGGTTAGTCACATGTACTCCCTTACATTTACTTGAGTAACCTTTTGAAGAAATGGGTTGTTTTACCACACCATATTTTCTACTTTTACTTTAGTAGATTTGTGAAGAATTAACACCACTACTTTGGGCGAAACTACAGTCCTTACATCTTTATTCTGCATCTTAGATTTGACTTTTTTGCCAGCACAGAGGCTCAACCAGTTTCACCCATGAGATGCCGTCGCCACAATAATCACATAACTCCCTGATACCAATTGGACATCACAATAGGATCACGTGACCTCACACTAGCTTGCATTCAATCATTTGGCGCTGTATAAATGTAACTACCGTATTGGCTTGAATATAAGGCGGCCCTGATTATAAGACGACCCCCTCTTTTTCAAGACTCAAGTTTGAAAAAAGACTTTTTGAACACCAAATTAATATTTATACAGAAAATAATTACAGTACATCTGAAACAAATGATTATAACAATATATTTGAGAGAAAAATCATGTTATTTTGCCTCATTCAAATCTTAATAACTTAACATTTAAATATGTAAACTAAAGTGCAATCACATTCGTAAATGAATGGCTTCTGGTTTTTGTGATAAAACAACAAAATTGCAATAACTGCATTAACCATCAAAGTGAAGTTTAACTGTAACTGTAGTCTTGAAACAAATCTGATTAAGGAAAAACATTGCAATAAAATAATGCAAACTGGTTAAACTTGAGAGTAGCTGAGATCTGTCATGACAGAACATCGCTTCAATGATATCTGGCGCCATCTAGCGTCGTGAATGGGGAGAGTAGCTGAGATCTGTCAAGACAGAATATCGCTTCAATGATATCTGGCGCCATCTAGCATCGTGAATGGGTATAATGTCTAGACCGCGAATATAAGACGACCCCCTCTTTTTCAGTCTTATTTCAATGCAAAAAACACAGTCTTATATTCGGGCCAATATGGTTTTTGACATAGAGTCAACATTACTGAAAAGCACAGATTTCAAGCTCTCGCTAGATGATCTGCTGAGAAAAAACTGACATTGTGAACAGTTACTCACAATGTTACTCATGACTTGAGTATTCTTTTTTCCCGAATGCTTTTTTTTGGTGTTGCGTTACTATGCGTTACTACTAGGGCTGTCGAACAATTAAAATTTTTAACCGAGTTAATTACAGCTTAAAAATTAATTAATCGTAATTAATCATAATTCATCGCAATTCAAACCATTTAGAAAATATGCCATATTTTTCTGTAAATTATTGTTGGAATGGAAAGATAAGACACAAGATGGATATATACATTCAACATACGGTACATAAGTACTGTATTTGTTTATTATAAGAATAAATCAACAACATGGCATTAACATTATTAACATTCCGTTAAAGTGATCCACGGATAGAAAGACTTGTAGTTCTTAAAAGATAAATGTTTGTACAAGTTATAGAAATGTTATATTAAAACCCCTCTTAATGTTTTCGTTTGAATAAAATTTGTAAAATTTTCAATCAAAAATTAAACTAGTAGCCCGCCATTTTTGATGCCAATAATTACACAATGCTCATGGGTGCTTAAGCCCATAAAATCAGTCGCACCAAGCGCCAGCAGAGGGCGACAAAACTCCAAAAAACTCAAGTAACAAGTTGGCATTGCACTGTGCTGTCATTTTAATCTGTTTGAGCGGGGCATATGCGTTAATTGCGTCAAATATTTTAACGTGATTAATAAAAAAAATTAATTACTGCCCGTTAACGTGATATATTTGACAGCCCTAGTTACTACGTTGGTTGGACGCGAGAAAAGTCTGTGAGAGACACGGACTCATGGAGACGAGAGAGCGGAGCGGGAGTGGGGAGGAGGGAAGGGACTTGTGACGCCATTGCAAACAGCTAGGTGGCTCCAATAGTACCTGACTGTAGCCTACAAACTACATTTACATGATGCTACGGTAGATATCACATGTATATAGAACTAGATGCGAAATGATCGACTCACCGGCATTCGTAAACAGCCGCCATCTTAAAGCAGTAGACTTCTCAGGAAGGCTCTGTTGTAGAGAACCTTCCAAGCAAACAGAACAAACAGTATTTTAGCTTTTGACCTAAAATACTCCTAAATCGGCAAAATCTAAACAGTTTTAAAACTTTCACATGTCGAAAGTAGACATAAGGGAACTAATGCAATAACGGGAGCAATTTTAACAACTCTAATGGTTGATTCACAACAGTAAATGACTTCCAAAAATAGCAGAGGTCACTGTTTTTTTTTGTTTTGTTTGTTTTTTTCGGAATGAAAAAAAAAACATGAAAGGTAACACCAGTTACTTTGCCGATTAACTAATTACTCTTACATTCAGGTAACTGAGTTTATAACTCAATTACTTTTTGGAAGAAGTCATTTGTAACTGTAATTAATTCCTTTTTTAAAGCAAGATTAACAGCACTGACTATGACTAGTCAAATTTTCTACCCACCTCTGATGATTCACTCCGATTCTAATCTAATCTAACCCTATGATCTTTCTCTCCACTTACTATATGAAGAAATAAAATTTGCGGACGTGAGAAGACCAAAAAAAAAATTCTCATTCTCAACACTTCACAAGCTTTTTATTTCTGTTTGTTTTCCCCTGGGAGAAGGGCACAGTGTACCAAAAGACCAACGCAGAGGTGGAGATGAAGAAAATCAATCGAGAAGAATTCTGGGAGCAGGCCAAGGTCAGTTGAGTCAGCTCAACAAAAAAAAAACATCTCAACCAAACGAACGAGCCAGCGAAAAGCATGGCTTTTTTTGTTGGCAAGCGCGAGGAGGAGCTGAGGAAGGAAGAGGAAAGGAAGAAGCTGGCCGAGGAACGCCAGCGCTTTGAGGAGGAGCGAATGGAGCTGGAGAGGAAGGAGCAGGAGAACCGAGAGCGGAGGTACCGGGAGCGAGAGAGGCAGATTGAAGAGCACAGGTGAATTCAACTCTGGACATACCGGTAGATGTCCTTTGGAAAAATATGCTAGAAATGATGGATTTTTTTTCTTTTGTGTTTAGGAAGAAAATACAAGAGGAAGAAGAGGCCAAAGACAGGTTGCAGAGTCACACAACCTTAGTAAGTGTCAGAAAAATCAGATTGACGGATGGCACTGAATGCCATAAGTGACCATGTGTATTAACAACAAGGGCGGCCAATTTGGCATACTCGTATTTGACTGTCTAAAATAGTACCAAGGCATTGATAAAATGGCCGCCCGCCCCCATGATCGGCAACCACATACTGGAAATACTGGCTTTTATTGATGTTTTGCTCTATTATTACTCATGAGAAAAATGAAACTTCAATTTATTAAACAGGATCCCTTTCGTAGGGAGGTTACTGCATGTATCACTTCAGTCAGAGGTGGGTAGTAACGTTTTCCATGTACTTGAGTAACACTTTTGAGAAAAATGTACTTCCAAGAATAGTTTTACTAAGCTATACTTTTTACGTTTACTGGAGTCGATTTGTGGAGAAAAAAAACGCTACTCTTACTCTGCTACTTTGGGCTACACAGGGGTCGTTACATTTTTCCTCTTTCTTCTTCTTATCAGATTTTTTTTTTTTTTTTGCCAGCGATGCCAAGTAGCTGTAGCAGCAGTAGCAGTAGCTGGTAGCTCTATCGATTTTACCGATGAAACGTCGCAACAATAATAACATGACTCCATTATACCAATCAGATGCAAGCTTGCCGTTCTATCTTCACGCTAGCCTGTTCATTCATGTGGTGTTTTAAAGCACGTTAAAAATGAAGTATTTGATATAGAGCGCTGCCCTCAACATGACTCGAAAGTGCGGATTTGAACCTCTCTCCCAGTTTTTATGTGGTACCGATTGACCACGGAAAACTGGAGATATGATCCTTTTCATTTCAAAATAGTAATTAGGAAGGAACTCTATACTATTTAAACTAGGAACTGTTTTCTCCACCAGAGGGCACTCATGCGTTTTGGACGAATAATGTCTCATTTATGTATTTTTTTCTTTCTTTTTTATTTTTTTGTATTTCTTTGTCTTAATGTGGTTATGTAATGTGTTATTGTACAATATCAGTATAACAACAGTTCATCTAGATAACTTGCTCTGAAAAAAAATTTGTTAAAAAAAAATCCCATACAAATATAAGCAGTTACTCACAATGCTACTCATTACTTGAGTATTCTTTTCACCAAATACTTTTTTACTTGTACTTGAGTACATTTTTAGATGACTACTTGAGTAATATTATTTTGAAGTTACGCTACTCTTACTTGAGTAAAATTTTTGGCTACTCGACCCATCTCTGACTTTAATTAGACTTTTTTTTTGCAATGCCTGTGTCTCATGCGTGTGCCACCCCCCCCCCCCCAAGCCGGCAGAGCTAAGCATCGATGACCTCAGCCTGGACAAGAAGGAGTCTGAAGTGGAGGTATGCTGAAACAATGGAGCTTTTTTTTCCCAGTTTTGAATCCTAACGTACATTCAATTAAAAACAACCCGTCCATGCCGCTAACATGTTCAGGAGGCCAAGGCCATCATTGCTCAGCGGTCCGGGAACCCCCGAGAGTTCTTCAAGCAAAAGGAACGAGCCATGACCATCAGCGTGGACACCTCGCCCGTCGCCGTCCACAGGGCCGGTAAGCGACCGAATATTTTACAAGGAGGAACAACTACAGCGCACGAGGACGTTCGTTTATTCGCCCCTCCCATTCAAAATGGATTGGAGGTCGAGCGCCGTCAATGGCAGCCAATGAGTTAACAAGGGAGTGACCCCAAAATCAACAGGAAGTCCTCTGGAAATGCCCTGAAACCAATAGGAAGCAGCCTGGAAATGCCTGAAAATCAACAGTTGACAGAAAGTGACCTGGAAGTGTCTTAACATAGACTTCATAAAGTATTGACGGTACACGGAGCGCGGGGCCAATAAATAGGGGGCCTGCATTGTTGGCGAGGCCGTCAAAGCTGACCGAGAGTTGAAATTTCTTGTGAATGAATGCTTAAATCCCTGAATACCTTATAGATATGGACCTAAAACAGCCTGATCCTTGGTTAAAAGCAAAAAAAAAAAAAAAAAAAGACGTGCAGTAACCATTTATTTTACGTAAATATGTCGAAGTACAATGCTAGTCTGTTAGTGAATGTTGCTCATGGCCGCCTAATGTAAACTGAGCTTTTCCGGTGAAAATTCTTGTGAATAAATCCTTAAATCCCCGAATTCTTTATAGGTATGGACGTAAAACAGTCTCGATTCTTGGTTAAAAGCAAAAAAAAAAAAGACTTGCGGTTAGCATTTATTTTACGTAAATATGTCGAAGTACGATGCTAGTGTGTTATTGAATGTAGCTAGCGGCCACCTGATGTAAACCAAGCTTTTCCGGTGATAAATCTTGTGAATAAATGCTTAAATCCCCGAATTCTTTATAGGTATGGATGTAAAACAGTCTCAATTCTTGGTCAAAAGCAAAAAAACTGCAGTTAGCATTTATTTTACGTAAATATCGCGAACTATGATGCCACTGCAGTAGCGGCTAATTTCTCCCATTGATTTTTTTTCACAACGTTTCAAAATGCACGCATGGTACAAAAAATATAATATTTACCTTGAATCCTCAAACAAATCCCTCCTGAGACAATCCTTCCTGTTTGTATGCGGTACAGCTTTCGTACATTTTCAACAGAAATCCGGCGTAAGATGGCTGCGTGCGTGTGTTTGTGAATAGCTCCTCTTGATGTGGGCGGCCCCCTACTTGAATGCGAGGCGCAGTGCATGACCGATCTGACCCGTCAATACCATTATGAAGTCTATGGTCTTAAAATGACGCAAAATCTAACTCAAAAATCAAACTCATCTTTTGCCAGTGACAACGACAGACACTGAAAGGACCAGCTGCGAACGCCGCCATTGATGGCGCTAGAAGTCCAATCTGTTTTGAATGGGATTCATTCATTCGCCCCCTCCTATTCATAATAGATTGGACGTCTAGCAGCGTCAATGGCAGCCCGTGAGTTAACTTACTTGGCCAAAAATAAACAAGTACGAACCACGTGAGATATAATAACCTCGGTATGTGCAAAAATGGTTAGCTCCTTAGCGGCGGTGATACAGTGTCATCCGGTTTGTAGGGCGGCTGCATTGAAAGAGGTTGTGATTGCCCGTGGAAAAATGCGTCGCTATGACAACGCGCATCCGCTCGTCATGTGGCCGAGTTTTCTTTTTTTTTTTTTTTTTTTTTATTATTCTGTGCTTTCCGCTTGCTGCAAGATGTTTTCTTCTTTTTTTGGTGGGTGTGGGGGAGCGTTTTGCTATTTAATGGCACGAAAAGAAGGCGCATTTCAATGTTTGGCATGCCGTCTGCACTGTGGGCACTAACTTGCTCTTCTTTTCCCTTTTTTTCTCTCTGTTAACCCCAACCATTTCATTCTTGACTTGACTTTGACGTCCGGTTCTGTCATCTTTCTTCCTTGGTTGCGTCGCTTGTTGTTTTGATCGCCCGTGTGCGTGTACGTAATATCGGACGGTGTGCTTGCTTGCGTGGTTGTGAATGGCCCTCCCACACCCCCACCCGCCCGGCAGGCCGCTTGGACAGCCCCTTTTTGAGGCAGCAACACAGTCCCGGCAGCCCCACTTGGACTCCCCCGCCCAGGGGGGTGTCGCCTCTGCGCACTGCCGCGCCGCACGCACAGACGCACCGCGCCGCCGGTAGGTACAGCTTCTTCTCCCGGCCTCCGGACGGTCAAACGGTGAGGTGTTAAAAACTAAGGGTGGAAAACGCGTAGCTTCAGATTTCAGTTAGGCCGTTCTCAGTGTTTGGAGTCATGTCTCAAGTCAAGTTCTTCCACATATTTTGTGTGTGTGCTTTTATGCCCCCTAGGGGACAACGGCGAGCAAGCAAGCGTGGAGCGGAACGTGGCGGCGGTGTCGCCCATCCCCCAGATTGTCACCACGCCCATCAAGGAGGAAGCCAACATGGAGACAGAATGCGCATTTGACTGGGGTGATTGTTTACGTCCTCAATTTCCAGAATGTGACATCCGAAAAGCAAATTGGAACTTAATATCGCAGCTCATTTTTTAAAAAATTCCCGCTCAAATGTTTTGGTCGGAGGAATATCACAGGAAAGAACGCGATCGATATACAGTGGTATCTCGAGATATGAAAGCTTCGGTACGCGAAAAATTCATTTTATGAAAAGGTTCTCGCTGCTTTTCGCTACACATTGCAAAAAAAGGATTCAGCGTACGAAAGATAATACAGACCGCAATAGATGATTGCATCGTTGCGAGCTGGAATAATGTAGGGCTGTCAAAATTATCGCGTTAACGGGCAGTAATCAATTTTTTAAAATTAATCACGTTAAAATATTTGACGCAATTAACGCACGTGCCCCGCTCAAACAGATTAAAATGACAGCACAGTGCAATGCCAACTTGTTACTTGTGTTTTTTGGAGTTTTGTTGCTCTCTGCTGGCGCTTGGGTGCGACTGATTTTATGGGCTTAAGCACCCATGAGCATTGTGTAATTATTGACATCAACAATGGCGGGCACTAGTTTATTTTTTGATTGAAAATTTTACAAATTTTTTTAAAACGAAAACATTAAGAGGGGTTTTAATATAAAATTTCTATAACTTGTACTAAGATTTATCTTTTAAGAACTACAAGTCTGTCTATCTGTGGATCGCTTTAACAGAATGTTAATAATGTTAATGCCATCTTGTTGATTTATTGTTATAATAAACAAATACAGTACTTATGTACCGTATGTTGAATGTATATATCCATCTTGTCTTATCTTTCCATTCCAACAATAATTTACAGAAAAATATGGCATATTTTATAGATGGTTTGAATTGCGATTAATTACGATTCATTAATTTTTAAACTGTAATTAACTCGATTAAAAATTTTAATCGTTTGACAGCCCTAGTAACTATGCTTACCACAATGCTTAAGTATACGAATCAAAAATATATTTATATATATAAAAAGTGAGATGAAATCGCAAGCAATGTTAGCTCGTGTTTGCTATGAGTTGGAGTAGTCATGTCATAACGTCTGTAAAATGAACAAGTTACACTTGGGCGCCACTTGGGGGCGACAAGGCATTACAAATGAAGACAGGCAATCAAAGGACACGATAGCAAATTTAATGCAGTGTGTCAGCAGAGCTTTGAACGAATTAGATGAGATTTTTTTTTTTAATCATGATACGAAAGCCACAAATTCATTTTGTCTCATCTCGAGGTATCACTGTACTTTGTATGTGACGAGGAGTCGACTCGTGGCCAAGCTAATCGATTATTAATCGACTATCGAAATAATGGTTTTCTACGGTGAAGCAGTAACCTCAGTTTTTGTTTGTCCAATAGAACCAAAGCAGGAGCAGAAAGCTCCTGTCCAGGAGTGGAGCCCTTCCAAGCCCGTTCAGAGCGTAGCCCCCCAGGCCCGCGAGCCCGCCTTCTCCACGTGGGATTCCGCCACCGAAGATCTGGTGGACCTGATGGGCGACGCGCCTACAGCCGGCGTTCGCTCTCAGCCGCTTCTCAGCTTTGACGAGCTGACGGACGGCGACTCGCGCGCGGCGACCGAGGGGGATCGACCCGCCGGCCCGCTGGACGAGGACGCCTCGGAGCAGATGACGCTCAGCTACCAGCACGCGTTGCAGCACGCCGCCGCCGACGGACACGCGCTGATGACCAACGGGGAAACGCTGATTAAAGAAGCCGCTCAGGTACAGCTGACAGTTTCCTATATAAGATGGTAATATTAAAAAGATTATATAATTTTATGATGAAAAAACACATAAAAGAATTGGGCTGCAGCTATCGTTTATGTTAGTTATCGATTAATTGATGAACTAGTTAGTTCGAATAATCGAGTCATCGATTAGGGAACATATAAAATACCTGAGCTGAGCCTCAAACGGTATAAAAAAATAAATAAATGAGGATCTATGTGCAACAAAAGAACATAGCAAAAGTCCACTAGCTTAAATGCTATAAAATGCCTACGTTTTTTTTGTGTGTTTTACAATGCTCATAAGAGGTGGACACATATTCCCACAAAAAAAAAAAAAAAAAACGGTTAAATATATCTTTAAACTAAATTATGAATGCATTAAAAAAAACATTAGCTCCGACAAAAACTTGGCTTATCTTGGTCTTAACAGGGTGCATCTGGATTGAGTCATGTGAAATGAGGCAGACTACAGGGTACCCGTCCAAAGCAATAAAACTAAATGAAAATTTAAATTTTCAAAACAAACCCTTACAACGCCACTTTAATTAAACGGATAATCGAAGCAGCAAAATGTCATTCGAATCTTTTTTCTAATCGAATAGTCGAGTTAATCGATTAATCGTTGCGGCACTAAAAAGAATTATGATTATCCAAAAATAATCCCCCTAAAATGTTAGTATAAATAACAAATGAAGTATAATACTACAAGTATAAAGTCATTAATTTTTTTGAAAAGTGAGACAAAACCAAAAGGAAAATACTACAGATGCCCCGATCGAATTAGAAATCGGGCCAATCACGCCATTTTTCAGAAGATTGGATCAGGTTTGGGTTTTTAAGTGCGTAATAAATTTGTTTCTCTGCATCACGCTCGCACAGCCTCGCACTTCACCTCCTGCTGTTTTTCTTGCTCACCAAGCAGCTGCTTGTTAAAGCTAACGATGAGTGACAGCTTTGATCTTGCCACTCGGAGCGCTACCTTGAAAGCGGCCGAATGTATGAGCTCATAAACACTAGCGGTAGTGTGCTGTGGCAACTCATTGTGTAACTTGCTCTGCAGCATGAGTGGATTTGAGTGGACTCACTCAATGGAACATTGAATAAAGACAAGTATTTTTCTACATTATTCTTGTTAAGAAATAATTCACAGGGACAGTAACATGGTTAAAATGTTTTTTTTTTTTTTTTTTTTTTTTCTTTTTCGGTTCGGGAAGATTCTCAAAATCAGGTGACTCGGACTCGGGTGCAAACATATGAGATGGGGACATCCCACATATTATTGGTCCAATAAGGGGCGTCACTAGGTTTTAAGTTTTAAGAATGTAGCGTATAAGCACAAAACTTCACAAACCGCTAACAAAGACTAATAATGTATATATGGCGGAAAACACAGACAAAACTGAAAAAGCCGTTTAAAAGAAACTGCTGTATTTTAAGCCAAAACAACTGTTGTGTTTGACAGAACAATATGTCTATATGCTGCCATAGCAGATTCATGGCGCATGAAGCCCCCGAACTATTTTTAATTTGTCCGTTTTACCCTGGAAACCTCCGTTTACAGACGTCGCGCAACCGCTTTTGTTTCAACCCAGCCATAAAATAAAAGTAATTAATTATATTTATTATTTAAAATGTCGTTTTTAGCTTAGAATCATTAAATGATGTCTCATATTTAGTTTAAAATATATATAGGCTATATAAAAAAAAATAAAGAGTTTAAAAAATTATTCACTCACATATTTTAAACTTTTAAAATTATGTCACAATGAAAATAATGGCGTCTGTAAAAAAGTCACGGATATCTTCCGCATAACTATCGCTTAATTGTATCTTTTTTGTTACTGTCGCATTTCCTCCGATATGTTCGATAAATATTCGATCCAAACAAAGAAAAACTGAAGAAAAAAAAACGTTTAAAAGGGTAAATATTTGAAAAAGAAAATCTCGACCACTCCTCGATGTCTGTGATTTCTGCATCGCGACCCTTGTTATATGACCATATTTCACCCATAAAATCCCACAAAAATCCAGTTGTGTCCATTCACAGCTGTGTCTTGACACTCGGTGCTATATGGAGTTTTTGGATCGAAACAAGGTAAGTAAGCGATAATATCTCGTTAATTACATACATTATGGTCTCTCAGGTTATGAGTTTGATCCCATTGCTCAAGATGTATGCCAAATTTAACTTCTGTGAAAGGAAAACAATGAAAAGAAAGTTGAAGAAAAAATATACATACTTATGTGATAATCTATGTACATCGAGGATTTGGTGAGACAATATTTTGCTAAACAATACCTTCCCAACAGACACACACTCACAAATTAACAAATCAGTCATGTGGTTGGGAAACAAAGGACTGTGATTATACACTTAGCCAGTAGGTGGTTCTATGGAAATGAACCCTTTCTCGAACCAATTGGCTCAAGTGGTGCAATGCCTCATGAAGCTTCATTTCACCATCACTACCCATCACTAATTTACACTATATACAATGATTACATGAAGCAGGAATCCCTGCTGAAAACCGAACGCACGAAATGGCGTTTCTGAATGCTGGTCTGGCTGGAGAGGAGGCAGAGTGCTTGTGGCAAGCTCCTTAAGTAGGCCAGGAAGTCCAAACCTTAGCCAATCAGGAGGCACCAATCAGGAGTAGCTGAATCAGCAACACCAGCACCTAATTCACTCAATCAGCCACCCAACTCACACACAAACACACTAGTGGAAAAAAAGCCAGGGTCATAACAGACCGCAAAACAACAAAGGTAAAATGTCCACTAAGACAGACTACGAAAAAAAGCTAGTACCGACTGCTATCAATGTCACAGGGAAAACACGTACTGGATTTTTCAGAGCTAACGCTATGAAGTAAGGGGAAACCTACATGATCATATTTAATCATATCATATCATCAACATCATATTTAAGTTAATAATGAGCGGTCATATGATGAATTAAACTAATGTTCTGGCAACTTCAGAGTGAATATGTGTTTTTTTGTTTTTGTTTTTTGTTTTAAATAAAACGACACCAAATTATTTAGGGGGGCTTAAAAAATAGGCCTAATGACGCCACTGAGTCCAATGCAGGGGTGCTCATTGTTTTTTGCTCCAAGATCTACTTTCAAGAATTGTGATGCAAGGAAACTAAAGGCAGAATTTCAAAGATGAGCAGATGTCTTTTTTTCACAGCTACTTGGCATTTTATCTTCTTGTGTCTTCATAGGCGAGCGAGGGCTACTTCAGCCAATCGCAGGAGGAGGAATTCGGCCAATTGGAGGAGGGCTCGGCAAAAGCCACACCTGTGCTTTATAACAAGCCGCCAGGTAAGTCCACATTTGAATGACTACAGAATATCCCTTCATGCCATTGTGGGACTCTATTAGGGGTGTGACAAAATATCGAAATAGTGATATGTCGCAGTGTTTTTCAACCGGTGTGCTTGTTGCTAAATCCAAAAAAGTCCGACACCGTGACAGAGACATTAATACTACCCTGCCTACAAAGCCATTGTCTGCGAGATTCTCGGCCCTAATGTGGTTAAAGACTTTTGTCAAATTCTGAGTTAATTCTGAGCTTTTTCAAGCCTAACTGCTATAAAAAAAAATAAAAACAGAGCTGTTGAAGAATAAGGATATCGACTTTGTGTTCATCTAAACAGGCTCAAGTTTCACACTGAGTAAGTATACATACTGAGAAATTATTTTATAATTGAATATACTGTACAGAAAAGAATTTTGGAACATTTTTGGTTTGTGGTGTGATTTTTTTCCAATGTAAAAATGTGCCGTGAGTCAAAAAAGGTTGAAAAACACTGATATATCGTGATACTTTGTATCCTAAAAGGTTATTGATATGCTCCTGTCAAGAATCGAGATATCGTTTTAAAAAGGTGTTAATTAAATTTAAATCATTTCCTGTTGAGTTTGAGTCACTGCCTATTCATTTGGGTGATTCCCAAGTCACTTCCTGTTCTGTAACGCATAATAAACAGCAAGTGACCCATAAAAAACCCCAACATCAACAGGAAGTAACTGAAAATCAACAGGTAAATGACCTTAAATGACCTCATTGCCCGGCATTGGCTGCCACTGACAGCCATAGACATTTAATCCGTTTGAAGTGGGAGGGTGGCAGCGAATGAACGAAATGTTCATTCGCTGCCATCCTCCCGGTTCAAAAGGATTGGACGTCTACTAGTGATAAACTCATTCCAAAGCAGAAGCTTGTTTTTCTGTTTATTAGTTTTTTGTAGAATATCCTCGAATGATTTCCTGACCAATGTATCGATAATCGTTGTATCGCTTTATCGTTAGATCATCTTTATCTTGAGCTTTTTATCGCAAATCGTAACGTATCGTGAGGTATCAAGAGGTTCCCACTCCCTAGACTCTATACTGGCAAAAAAAAAAGCCTGCCACTCGGTCTTACGTTTTGGCCACTAATCGTCATGACTTTAAGTGTCGTAATTCCACCCAAAATTCTGAAAACGACTTTCCAAATGTGGCATTTGATTTTGTTTTCAGAAATTGACATCACGTGCTGGGACGCCGACCCCGTGGCGGACGACGACGACGACTAGCCGGACGAACGGACGACGGGCCCAAATGAGGAAGTGCGCTTCGTTCAAACCAATCCAATTTTTCTATGAAAAAAAATCCCAGAAAAAAAATCAAAAAGGTCAAGAAAAAAATTCTGGAATGAAAACGGCTCTCGTAACGTTTCGGAGGAAATCAATAAGAGTAGTTGAACAAGAGATGGTTTCGCTAGAGATTTTTTTTGTGTTTGTTACTTTATTTATTTGTTTTTCCTCTCTTTTTTTTTTTGCCATGCAGATGTATTCAACGGGATGTTATTACAATAACTATAGAAAGCATTTCTTGATATCCGGCTTACGCGCCTTCGGTGGCGCTCAGAGGTGATGATTCACTGCCACCTGAATGAGAGATGAGCCGTCTCAATTTTGTTTTCTGGTGCACTTTTATTCTCTCTAAACTCCATTGTGCATTTCAGCCCGGTTTTATTTTGTAAAAATCTATTTACAAATGCCAAAAAAAAAAATCCTAATTATAATGAGCTTTGTAGATATTTTTCCAGGTTTTTAGAAGACTTTCAAGTGCAAAGAAAACGTTGCACGGTAGACAATAAATAGTAGTTTGGACTGCATTAAATGGGTCGACTGTTTGGACAACCAGAAATGATGCGTGCGTTGACGTGGAAGCAGGAGTGTAAACATTTCAAAGTGATGCTTATTTGAACGATACATAAGGAATATTAGCCACACTCGGAAAAAAATGGATGCTGCTCAAATGAAGTCTGAATATTACCGTATATACTCGCGTATAGGTGGCTATTTTTTTAGAGCGAACTTTTCGCCCAAAGATGGGGGTGCCACTTATGCGCTGTCCATAATTTAGACCATCGAAACACTGAAAAAACACCCAGTTTAGCTTACGGTACGTTTGCTAACGCTAACTACACAGGCTAGTTATGCTCAAAATAATCTACACATATCTATGATTAAAAAAAAAAAATACACACTGTACTTTAGACGAACCGTACTTAGCGAAGAAAATTTGTCCAAGGAAGAAATAAAGACTCGGTTTAAACTTTACACGACATGCAGCCATCTTGGTTTTCACAACAATGTCGCCAAACCACCTCGAGAGGTTGTTCTAGGAGCGTGAGTGAAAGAGGAATTTGAGGGTTTCCATCCAGGATGATCAGGAAGAGTTACTGTAAGTCTGTCAAGAAAGTTAAGAAACAAAAACTTGTTTGTGCTCTGTACCCTGTCAAGTCCTGGATGATAGTTTGGAGTTTTAGGTGCCGTCTAATAACTCAAAAGCACTCTATCCAAATAAAAATAACAAACCAAAAGAGTCAAAAACGTATTCACAACGGAACCAACAAACATTCCATTTAAGCACAATTAACCCGGAACGAATTAACTTTATATGTAGAGGTACCACTGTATATGGCTCATACAGTTTGTGTTGTTACTAGGTGTGTACAGTAAGCTGTTTCGAAATAAAAATACAGTTAATAAATGATGTTTATTTGTTTCCGTCATATTGGGATGGAAAATCAGTCCAAATATTTGCCCAAAAATCTCCTGCATTGTGGTGCGACCTATACGAGGGCCACCCATAAATACATTTTAAACCACAAACTAGAGGCTCCTGGAGCCACCTATACGCCAGTATATACGGTAATGTAAAGTTGTACTATTAAGACTTTTTTTTAAGTGATAAAAGGGAGAAGTTGGAAAAATACAGTGCTGGCCAAAAGTATTGGCACCCCTCAGTTCTGTCAGATAATGCTGAATTTCTCCCAGAAAATGATTGCAATTACAATTGCTTTGGTAGTAAAATCTTTATTTATTTTGCTTTGCTTGCAATGAAAAACCACAAAAGAGAGTGGGAAAAAAATCATTATCATTTTACACAAAACTCCAAAAATGGGCCGAACAAAAGTATTGGCACCCTTTGAAAAAAAATCATGTGATGCTTCTCTCATTTATGTAATAAACAGCTACTTACCTGTATCACATAGCAGGTGGTGCCAATAACTAATTCACACTTGCAGCCAGTTAAAATGGATTGAAGTTGACTCAACCTCTGTCCTCTGTCCTTGTGTGTACCACATTGAGCATGGAGAAAGGAAAGAAGACCAAAGAACTGTCTGGGGACTTGAGAAGCAAAATTGTGAGGAAGCATGGACAATCTCAAATCTCCAAAGACCTGAATGTTCCTGTGTCTACCGTGCGCAGTGTCATCAATAAGTGTAAAGCCCACGGCACTGTGGCTAACTCCCCTAGATGTGGACGGAAAAGAAACATTGACGAGAGATTTCAACGAAAGATTTTGCGGATGGTGGATAAAGAACCTTGACTAACATCCAGAAAAGTTCAAGCTGTGCCGCAGTCCGAGGGTACGACAGTGTCAACCCATACTATCCGTCGGCGTCTGAATGATAAGGGACTCTATGGTGGCATAGAGTCCCAAGATAACCCAACTTCTGACCCAGAGACATAAAAACAGCCAGGCTGGAGTTTGCCAAAACTTATCTGAGAAAGCCAAAAATGTTTTGGTTGGAAGAATGTCCTTTGGCCAGACGAGACAAAAGTAGTGCTTTTTGGGAAAAGGCATCAATATAGAGTTTACAGGGGGAAAAACGAGGCCTTTAAAGAAAAGAACACGGTCCCCACAGTCAAACATGGCGGCGGTTCCCTGATGTTTTGGGGTTGCTTTGCTACCTCTGGCACTGGACTGCTTGACCGTGTGCATGGCATTATGAAGTCTGAAGACTACCAACAGATTTTGCAGCATAATGAAGAAAGCTGGGTCTACCTCAGAGGTCTTTCAGCAGGACAATGACCCAAAACACACTTCAAAAAGCACTAGTTTGAGAGAAAGCAGACTTCTAAAGTGGCCAGACCTGAATCCCATAGAACACACCTGTGGAAAGATCTGAGAATGGCACCCTTCAAATGTCAGAGATCTGGAGCAGTTGGCCAAAGAAGAATGGTCGAAAATTCCAGCAGAGCCTTGTAAGAATCTCATTGATTGATACCAGAAGCGGTTGTTCGCAGTTATTTCGTCGAAAGGTTGTGCTAACAAGTATTTGGCTGAGGGTGCCAATACTTTTGTCCGGCTCATTTTTGGAATTTTGTGGAAAATGATCATGATTTCATTTATTTTTTGCATTCTCTTTTGTGTTTTTTCATTGCAAGCAAAATACGACCAAAGTATTTCTAATTGCAATCATTTTCTGGGAGAAATTGAGCAGTATCTGACAGAATTGCAGGGGTGCCAATATTTGTGGCCATCACTGTAGTTATTGCAAAAATAAATTTGAGACTATTAATCATAATTAAGCGGTCTGTCGCTAATGGAAAAGTCACAAATACCATTTTCAAGTTGAAGAATTGCTTAACCCTATTTGATAACCCTATTTTATCTGTAATTTGTAAAAACAATTTTCAGTGTGGCATCCTTTGTCCAATGAACTCTAGGACTTTTTACTAAACAGCTTTGGGTCTTTTTTTTCCCAGGAAAAATACAAAGCTTTTCTTAGAATTTTCAAAACAGATGTGTGAGATGAAGGGAAGCTGTGTCTAAAAGTGTGATGACAATTGACCTTCAGGACCCTTTCTCAATTTTAGCAACAAAATTGTTGTAGTCTCTTTTATTTTTTATTTTTGCTGTAGAAAAGAAAAAATCCTAGGCAATAATATATCTATGTGCGCACATGCGTACGTGTGTCTACTGTATGTGTTACACTTAAAGATCACGCGTCATTTGGCTGAGTTAGACGCTCGCGTCAACATTACTTGGGTCAGTGTTTTTCAACCGGGGTACTGCGGCACAGAGATCGTCAGGTGTGCCGCGAGAAATGATCCCATATCGCTTTTTTTTGTTGTTTTTTTTGTTTTTTTTTACGTTGTTGGGCGGAGTTGCAGTAGAAAGGAATGAGTAGGTACTGTAGAAGGTTGCGGTCGTGTGCAGATGAGCGAGGTATTGCTCGTGTCGCGTTCAAGAACTGCTCCGATTTCTAGCCATCAGCCACCTTGCTGTCCGCGACCATGTGGACCCCAGCACGTCTAATGTACATCATTTGATTCGACTCGTACAGTGCGCAAAAGTGTCCTTTCCATTTTATCCATATGTGACGACCGTCAATCCTCCCCGTTTTATTCCAACACATTGTCGAGGATAACGAAGTGGCTGATGGCTAGAAATCCGAGCAGTTCTCGAACGCGACACGAGCAACACCTCGGCGCTCGCCTGCACACGACCAAGAACCTTCAATCTACTCCTTCCTACTGCAATTCCACCCGACGACGTCTGCGTGCCGTTAACAAAGCGGAGTGTTCGTCAAAATACCAGACAGGGGGCACCCTAATAATGTCATGAATTGTATTATAAATTGTATAAGAGAAACAGGCAACTTTTTTGAGAAAAACTACAAAGGTCAATGAGAAAGCCCTCAAAACCTTGTTGCTAAATCCAAGAAGTCCAACACAATGGCAGAAACATTAATACTACTTGCCTGCAAAGCCATTGTCAGTGAGGTGTTCGGCCCTGATGCGGTTAAAGACATTGCTAAAGTCCCCCTGTCTGATCATTCTGAGCTTTTCAAGCCTAACTGCTATAATAAATAAAAACAGACAGCGACGGAGAGCTGTTGAAGAAGATTCCTGCCACGATATTGGCTTTGTGTTCATCTAACCACTGTTTACGTATAAATATTGAGCAGTTATTTTCGAATTAAATAAACTGTACAGAAATTAATTTTGGAACATTTTTGGTTTGCGGTGTGCCCTGAGATTTTTCCCAATGTAAAAACGTGCCGTGACTCAGAAAAGGCTGAAAAACACTGACTTGGGAAATGTAACCATTTGACTCTGCTCCACCCGCCGTCGTAATCACAATTGATTTTTAATTTTACGCCAAAAACATGGTTGTAAAATGAGTGGGGGAAAAGTCCTAACATGAGGGGAAAATAGTATTACAAGAAAAAGTGATAAAGCATATTACTAGGATGGGAAATTCCATTTGATGTGAATCATGATCATACTTCATATTAGGTGAAAACAGTTGTAATATTATAAACATTTTGACATCATGAGTGGAAAAAGTCCATGTTCAACATAAGAATCTTTTTTAAGAAACAAAATGCAATACCAAAAAGTAAAATATGATGGAGAAAGGGCGGGGCTTGGTGAAAAAAATTTGCCTATTTTTGATGTGATTTCAAAACAAAAATATTTCGGGAGGAGAGTTGAGGGGAATGACAGCCTAATACTTTTTGCCTTGTACTATAGCAATTTTTATTTCTTCATTTTAGGACTTTTTTCCCGAAAACAACTCACAAATTTTATGTTTGCTGAAAAAGAAATGCCCATCTTTCAATTTGAATGAAAACTGCTCTTATAATCCTCAGAAGATGCCTTTAGTCTCACGTCACCGTCGTTTGTTTCCATCTCATCCACGCCTGACTCCGGTCTTATATAATCTGCTTTCCATATACTGTAGAGTACAGTACGTATAATACAGTAGACATGCTGATGTTTTCCATTTGTCCATATCTGTTCACTGACGCATTCAAATTAAAATTGTTTTCTAAAGGTACTGAGTATCAGACTTTTTTCCCCCCCCTCTTCCCTCAATATAGCAGCGTGTGTACTCTTGTGTTGTGATGACTGTTGCCGTGACTATATGCGCGTGTAGGTGTGGGCGTGCGCGCTAGTAGGTAACTAGGCCTGGGTTGCCCAGCAACACATCCTATTATTGAAGAGTGGCAATGCTGGGTGATGAAACTACATTTGATAGCCTAAAAATAAAATCAAAAATGGACAAAATAGTAGTTTTCCCCTTCCTACTACTATTTAAATGTGGAAAAAGTCCCCAAATCAGTGAAAACGTTCTTCTTATATTTTGTGAAATTGTGAACAAAAGAGCTATTTCCAACCAGGAAAGACTATCACCCGCATGTGATCTGTGGGAAGAACTGTGTGAACAAGTGTCTCACTTAGCCAGACACGCCAGACGGACTGTTCCATATATCCGCCATGGTCCACAGAATGACAGAAGAGCAAAAACGTAGTTTCCCCTTTTAGTGACATTCTTTGTTCCTCTTTTCATGAGGAAATGGAGAAGGCCAAGAGCCGGTCGGACGGAGTTCCGGACGGACCCTCGCGATGAATCGGCTAGCTCAATTCCACCCCCGCCAAGGAAAGCCTGGGGAATGCAATTTTTCGTTCGTCGGTGTCCCTAGAGCCGCACCTTAGACGGCGGTACTCCGACCCAACAGGGCGAAAGCGGCCGGAAGCCCGCGAGCGCACTCCGGTCCTCCGACTCTCCCGGAGAACCCCGGTCCGAGTCCCCGTCCGGCGTCTCGGCGGGGGAGGGTCGCCGTAAAGCCGCCCGGCGGGCGCCGGTCGTCCGGCTTCGGGTCCCCGCCCGAGCCGAAGCGACCGCTCGGGTCCCGGGGCTGCGACGGAAGCCAACGGACGAGGGAGGAATAGCCCCGCTCGGGGAACGTAAACGGTGGCTTGCGCGACTCCGGGCTAGCTTCTGGAAGCGGGGTGTCTTTAAAGAAGCCGACGCCCCCGGGCGGTTCCTTCGAAACGAGGGCGTACGGCGGCGGCGGGTCCTCCATCAGCACCGCCTCCTCGTAACAGGGCGGGTTCCCGCTTTCCTCTGGGTCGGGAACACCTGAAAGCAAGAAAGTCTGGTTAGATAAAGTAAATCTTACCATGTGTTTCAAAACAAGCCAGCCTGGAGAGGGCAACAGAAGCACAATCCAGTCATCAGGGGCTGTTCATCATCAGCATTTTTTTCCTCAAACATTCATCGTATTTAACTCATTTGCTCCCAAAAACGTATAAATACATTCGATTTTTAATTGTTTCAATGTCCCAAAGACGTATTAATACGTCTAATATGTTTTTGTTTTGTTTTTTTTCAAAAAAGACATCTCTGGGTTCTGATTCAATTTAGCGCCAAAGCACAACGCTGAAAATACATTTTAAAGCAATAACACTGGCCACTAGAGGGCAGTATTTGGTAAGACCCGATTCAACGGCAACGAACGGCCAAGCCGCACGGCCGGGCGTCGGCGGAAGACGACCGAATGGATGTTAGGCGACAGACGACCGAGCAGAGCAACCGGTAGGATGCCAGGCGCTGAACGAACGAGCAGAACGACCGGGACCACTAGCGCAGCGGATGATGCCTTTGAGTCTGTGCTGCTCGCAAGCAGAGCGCGCAGAGACTCAAAAAAATTCATCTTTATGAGACAGATGGCGATGAGGGAAAAGTTTAACTGGCTGTCTCAGCCAGAACAGAGTCATCTTTCAGTTAGTTATGTGTGAATAAGTTGTTACTTTGCTATCATAAGCTATATTTGTCTTGTTGTTTAACTTATTTTGTAAAAGGAAAACATTATTCAGATGTTTGGGATGTCACTAAAGCAAAAAATAGCTGTGTATAGGTCAAAGTTATGTTTGAAATGTATGCTTTCACAAAAAGCTCAATTTCTCTGTTTTTTTTTTTCATCTGAAATTGGAAAATTGCTCAAACTAAGCTATTTTCTAATGCTGATTTCTAAAGAATGGAAAAAGATATGAACTAACTTTTTTTTTCTGAAAGAAGAGAGTCTAATCTTTCTTTTGGTGGGTACCATGTTTATATAGCAATAGAACATCATTTTCTGTGGGCCTTGCAAAATCAGTCAAAATCCAGTAAAACGGCCAGGAGCCAAGGGCCTTGCTCCGGTGAAAATGCCTGGGAGTGAATGAGTTAAATGATGTGTGCGCCACGCGTCTGTTGGTTTCCAGATACTGGTGTTTCTTTTGGGGATGTCTCAATTGCTTATTTTTGCACCTGAGTCCGAGTCACCCAATTTTGAGACTGTGCCAATACAGAGTCCCGATCCAATACTGAAAAAAAGTGCAGTTCCAAAAAAAAAAAAAGAATGTCATTTTAAACATGTTACTGTCCCACTGAATTATTTCTAAACAAGAATACCTTAGAAAAATGTGTGTCTTTATGAAACGCTTCTTTGAGTGAGTCAACTCACACTGCTGAAAAAGCCTCACGTACACAATGAAGTAGCACTCCCAAGCTGGCAAGATCAAAGCTTCAAAGCTGTCACTCATCGTTAACTTTAACTCCAGCTGCACTGGTGAGCAAGAAAAACTGCAGGAGCGGGAGCAAGAGAGAGGCTTTGCGAGCATGAAGCAGAGAAACATTTTACAAATGAAAAACCCAGACCGGATCCTTTTCACACAATTCCAATTGTTTTTGACTGACAACTAACTGTATTTGGGCACAATCATTTTTTTTTCCGGCTTAATTGATTATAATTTTTCCTTTACCTTTCCAGATGCCCCTTACCCCCACCCTTCCTTCTCCTGGGAGAGCCACGCAGATGGTCCTTATCTGATGCCCTTGATCTTACTGATATACACATACGTTTCTTTCAAATCTGCTCTCATCTTTTGAAAGCATCACTGCCCCTCCTATCAGCCATGAATGGGAAGTTTCCTTATTGTCGTATAAAAAATTTCTGCGTGTGACCTGCGCGTCATGTCATATCCCTGCTCTGCTGTATGATATGTGTGTTCGCTGTAAGTTGTTTTCACTGTAACCTACCCGCAACTGCTCTATCATTTCTGAAGAAGAGAGAGATAGCCGGACGCGTGGATTATCTGCAGCGGCCCGATGCTCACTCATGGAACGTAATTTCATTGTCACGTCTGCGTGTCAATGACTGTTAAAGCTCTGTATTCGCTCTGTATTCCCTGTATTCTGATCCTTTGAAAAATGGCTGGATCAGATCGGGAAATCTCTAGTTTCTTCACCCATCATTTCAATTTAAGGACAATGTGCCAGAGCGTTTTTTTTCTCTCTCTCCTTGTAGTCTATTTTTTGCGCCCCCCTCCCACAATTCCAGCTTGAAAAATCAATGCAACGTCGTGCAAAGACACTTGCATGTTGGCGTTAGGATGCAGGCAAGCATCAGTTTTGTTGAAAGGTTGCCATGGATACACAGGATGTGCTCATATTTATGGACGCGCGTGCGCCTCCACTTCAACGTGCGGGTGCGCATCATTTTGATATTCCGCTTCCGAGCAGCTGTCGGACAGGGAGCTACAATGTCTTGTAAATTGGAAAGCCTGACATTTTTAGTCAACCGATATGAAAACAAACAACTGAAGAATATCCATTGGGAAAGAGCTCAGGCCAAAAACTGTCCTGAACGGAGCTGTTAAAAAGCCATTCTTGGCTGGAGTTCAGCTGCTTCTTCCCTTTGAGTCCCATTGCTGCCCGGATACTGAATCGTCTTCATCAGTCTGGCTCCCACATCACTCCGGACATCTTGCTTGTCCTCCTTTCTCAATTTGGGAGATTTGTTTGCGCGCACATTAACTCATGCGTGCCGGCCCTCGCGTTATCTGTAAAAAGACAATTCCAATTTCCAAATACAGTACAGTACTCACCCGCCAAAGTAACCTGCCGGCCTTCCGGCAACGGTCGATGAGCACGAAGGGGAACCGGCCGCAGCGAGAAGGCCTGCGATTCCCCCGGCGCTTCGGCCAAGGCCGATACGGCGGGACACCCCGGCGTCTCCGCCGTCCGGAGACTGCTCTCCCTCGGGCGAGCCTCGCCGCGGCGCTTGAGGCGACGCTGCAGGACGTTGCAGAAACAGCACAACGTGACCACCAGCGCCCACACCAACCAGAAGCCGCTGAAACAAGCCACGAAGGTGGCCGTGCCCTGGGACATCACCATGGCGGAGCTTCAGGAGCTGTTCAAAGACACCCGCCGATTCTGGTTTCTCCTCAAACGCGGCCTAACTCGGCGAGCTCGAAGGCCACGTCTCGCCTTTTATAGCACACTTGACGCCCAGCGGACACCCGCTTTTTGTCTCCGGGGCTTAATGCGTGCGAGGCGCCGAAGGAAGCCATTCTTTCACATGACGGCGGCGGTGCCTTCAAGACTGCCAGACGACCCCAGTCAGTCAGGGGGCCAAATTCTTGCGCCTCAGATTCATGGGCCTCATGTGGGGCTACAAAAAGACACACACAAGATGCTAGTAGTAGTAGGTAGGTATTGACATGTTACTTTGTTCCATTTACTTGAGTAACTTTTGGAGGGAAAAACATACTTCTAGCAGTAGTTTAATCACAACATACTTTTTACTTTTACTTGAGTAGATTTGTGAAGAAGAAATGCTACTCTTACTGTGCTACTACACTTTCCTCTTTATTCTACATATTGGATTTTCCTTTTATTTTTGCCCACAGTGGATTGACCGGTTTCACCAAGGAGACGTCGCCACAATAATCACAAGACTCCGCGATAACAATCAGATGAAACAATACGTCATGTGACCACAAACAAATTTGCAGTCAGAAGTCTGCTCAATCACACGGTGTCTTTAAAGCATTGCAAAACGAATTTTACTATTTGACATAGCGTCAACATTCATCGAAAGCGCCAATTTCAAACTCTTTTCCAGTTTATATTTGGCACCGTTAGACCCCGGAAAACAGGAGAAATGGTCGTTTTCATTCTATGGTAGAACATGCTTTTTTTCTCCCTTCCACTAGAGGGCACTCATGCTCTTTGGATGTTTTCACGTCTGAATTCAATGATTTTCCTGTATTTCTTTTGGCCTAAAATGGTCATGTCAAAAGTTATAGTAAAGTATAATAATAACAACAACAGTTCCGATAGATGACATTGTGCCGAGAAAAAAATCACATAGTGTAAACAGTGACTCACAACGTGACTCACGACTTGAGTATTCTTCTGACCAAATATTTTTTGACTTGTACTTGAGTCTATTTTTTGGATCACAATTTGACTTGAGTATTATTTTGAATTGACGCTACTCTTAATTGATTGCAAATTTTGGCTACTCAATCAACCTTTGAAAGCCATAGATCAATTACAGGAGCTCTAGTTTGTTGACTTGGGGCGGCCATGGCGCAGTTGGTAGCTGGAGTTGTCCTTGGACTGAAGGGTCAGTGGTTCGATTCCCGGCTACGATTACCCGCTGTCGAAGCCCCCTTGGGCAAGGCACTGAACTTTGATTTGCCTCCAATGGGTTGACAGCGTCTTGCATGGCAGCAGCCCCATTGGTGCGCTAATGTAAAGTGCTTTGGGCATGGTAACCATGCAGATAAATGCGCAATACAGGTATTTACCACAGTTAAACTGAGTAGAAAATAATTTTGATATATTGTCATTATGAATCTGTACCGCATGTGTCCCTTTTACATTAATAATAATAATAATACATTTTATTTCTAGAGCGCGGAAGTAAAACCACAAAACCTTTGGATTTAGATTGAAAATACACAAAGTTAATGACAATTTCCATATGATTAATGTACGCAGATGTGTGACACGTTTTAGTTTACTTCAGGAAAAAGTTTGTTTTTTTGGCATTTTAAAGATCAATGAATCGATTAATCAAAGTTCCCATAAGAAACCATTATGCCGATGGAGGAAACGTGACGATTGATTTTTAGCCGACATCATGTCGTATCGACAATCGTAGCTTCAAAAGTGCGAAAGAAATTGAACATGTTTCCATTAATATCTGATGTTCACAACGTCAATCAGAACAGGTCCTAAAACCAATTGCAATATTTTTCGTGGCACAGCAAGGTGGTAAAAATGAATGAATGGTAGCTTTCTTGTCATTTCATACCTTTTTTTTCTCACGAGGAACGTAGCGGGGTATCGACGCGTTGGTTGAAAAATAAGGAGGCGCGGATCGGGACACCTCTTCTTTCTTTCTGTCAATCTCCATGCAGCCGCTCCTCCGGCCGCGGCCGCGGCGGCGGTCTCCCTTCGTGCGTGACGCGCTCGGACAGTGGGAAGGAATACTAAGGAAGCCGATAGACTGCGACTCACAGTTTGGCAAGCACCACCCAACCACCAGTAGGAGGGTATATGATCACGATTATTATCATCAAGGGGGAGGGTATGAAACAAGTGGCGTTGCTAGGGGTCTCTTGAGGCTGCAAGAAAGAAATCCCTGGCACCCTCACCCTACAAAAATGTGCTTTCTGCATGCACATTAAAGAAGAAAACACACCAAATATAATGCTACACCAAAAGAAAAAGAAAAAAATATATATGTTCTCTGCCAGTTTTAATAGATTTTTTTTTTTTTTGTAAATAAATGATTCCAAATAAACTGACTGAAAATGACACACCTAAGTTTCACTTTTCACAAAATAAGCGGGGTCCAGCTGGGATGGATCCCCACAACGGGTGTTTGCTACTGCAGCGTGTTTTCAAGTTTGCCTCGTCTTCTTTTCATTTCTGCGTAGTGCATTTTGGCAGCCCTCGGGGCCCTTTTATTAGCCAGGGCCCCAAACGACTAGCCCCGCCTCTGCATACAACACTAATAGAGTCAAAATCAGGGGTCGGGAGAGCCAAAACACCCAACATATTTAAAAATGTGATTTTAAGAGAGCCATAGAGTCTGTGTGTCTATATACTGTATAATATATTTCTTTTATAGTTACGGAGTTGTGATTGATAAAAATCTTGAGAAAACAACACTGAAAGCCTTACATCGTCACTTAAGATATTACAATCATTGCTCAGTTACACACTCACCACTTGGAAAAAAAACAAATGGAAACATGGTTTGGCATTGCTTATATTTCCTGGAAGTGGAAACCACAACCAGGGACAACCAGGTGGACGTGTGCATTACAGTGGCCGAGACAGGTGGAGCCTCTCGAGGCAGCCGTTTCGTGAGTCTCACTCTCCCGGAAGTGGCAACAGTTTGACAGGCGAAAAAGTAACGAAAGTGAAACCGATCGCCCGGCTGTCTGACTTGGGGTACCACGCAGTTCACTTTCGTGGTTTAATTTTCCTCTACGCATTATTATATCCTCTTTTACTATACTTTATAGCCACACTGCTGGCAGAGCGGAGACTTAACGCGCCAGGCGAGTTCTGTAATGCACATCTCCGTGCTATCCGTGACGGGAGGAACACCAATGGGCACCGAATTAAAACATATAATTGCAACTCATGTTTGAAATGTCTATGATCGATGTGTGAGTGGTCCATCAGCTCATAAGAGCTTGTTTATGTCAAGCGAGCTGGCTGGTTCCACATTTAAGATTACGCTTTGGCCGAGAGCCAGCTGCACTCCTCAAAAGAGCCAGATGTGGCTCGTGAGCCATAGGTTCCTGACCCCTGATCATGATTCTCATCATCAATTGATGAGATTGTAATTGACTTTTCTATGAATGAATTTCAAGGGAGATTTTTGACATAAGGCTTAATCTTCAAGTTGGCGGTGGTTTAATTAGTCAGTGGAGCCCTGAAACTAACAAAAAACTATTAAACTGCATAGAATTTAGTGAAATCGACTAGGTCTGTCAAAATTATCGCGTTAACGGGCGTTAATTAATTATTTTAATGAATCATGTTAAAATATTTGACGCAATTAACGCACATGCCCCGCTCAAACAGATTAAAATGACAGAACAGTGTAATGTGCACTTGTTACTTGTGTTTTTGGGCGTTTTGTTGCCCTCTGCTGGCACTTGGGTGCAACTGTGGGTTTCAGCACTATGAACGAGCATTTTTGACATCAACAATGGTGAACTACTAGTTTATCGTTGATTGAAAATTTTACAAATTTTATTCAAACGAAAACATTAAGAGGGATTTTAATATAAAATTTCTATAACTTGTACTCACATTTATCTTTTAAGAACTACAAGTCTTTCTATCCATGGATCGCTTTGAGAGAATGTTAATAACGTTAATGCCATCTTGTTGATTTATTGTTATAATAAACAAATACAGTACTTATGTAACGTACGATGAATGTATATATCCGTCTTGTGTCTTATCTTTCTGTTCCAACAATCATTTACAGAAAAATATGGCATATTTTATAGATGGTTTGAATTGCGATTAATTACGATTCATTAATTTTTAAGCTGTAATTAACTCAATTAAAAATTTTAATCGTTTAACAGCCCTAAAATCGACGCAACCGACTAATAAAACCCCCGCTAACTCCAGGATTAAGCCTAATGTTAAAAAATTCTTTCCCATTAAAATAAAGACCTACAGTGGGGAGAACAAGTATTTGATACACTGCCAATTGACTGTGCATCAAATACTTGTTCTCCCCACTGTAGCTGTTAAAATGTCGTCTATGAATTTGTAAAGCAATAAAACAATCAACAAAACAGAATGTAATGAACAAGAATCCTAAAATGATTTAGCAAACAGATCATGTGACTAGACCTTAGAGACTATCCTTTGCTTTGCTTAGCCAAAACTACAGTATACCTGAGGAGGCAAGATGGATATTTAGAATTTCTTTAAACCTAACCTTTCAACAACAACTGAGCTTCAACCGAGGAGTGAACACGTACAGTGACGAGATGTACATTATATATGTATATACAGTAATATGAAAAAGTATCTGGACTTTTTGGAATTTCTTACATTTCTGCATAAAGTCACCATCAAATGTGATCTGATCTTTGTCAAAATCACACAGATGAAAATACAGTGTCTGCATTAACTAAAACCACCCAAACATTTATAGGTTTTCATATTTTGATGAGGATAGCATGCAAACAATGACAGAATGGAGGGAAAACAGTCCAATATCTCTGTGCATACATCAACTATATGGCCATGAATGGTGTTCATGGGAGGATTCCATGGAGGCAGCCGCTGCTGTCTAAAAAAAACATTGTTGCTCATTTAATGTTCGCAAAGAGGCACTTGGACACTCCACAGAAGTTTTGGCATAATATTTTGTGGACTGATGAAATCAAAGTTGAATTGTTTGGGAGTAACACACAACGTCATGTGTGGAGGAAAAATAGAACAGCTCACCAACATCAACACCTCAACCCCACCGTGAAGCATGGTAGAGGAAGCATCATGATTTGGGGCTGTTTTGCTGCCTCAGGGCCTGGACAACTTGCAATCATTAATGGAAGAATGAATTTAAAAGGATGTTTTGCATGAAAACCTGAGGCCGTCTGTCAGACACTTGAAGCTAAAAGGAGGATGGATGCTGTGACAAGACAATGATCCAAAACGCAGATGTAAATCAACTTCAGAATGGTTTCAGAAGAACGAAATGCATGTTCTGGAGGGGCCAAGTCAAAGTCCAGACTTGAACCCCATGGAGATGCTGTGGCATGACCTAAAGACAGCGGTTCATGCCAGACATCCCAGGAATATGACTGAAGTACAGCGGTTTTGTAGAGTCCTGATCGATGTGCCAGAGTGATCTGCAGCTACAGGAAGCATTTGGTTGAAGTTATTGCCAGGGGCACAAAATATTAAGTGTGATGGTTCACTTACTTATTTTTCCCCCTTCTGTCATTGTTTGCATACTATCCTCATTAAAATATGAAAACCTGTAAATGTTGGGGTGGTTTTAGTTTAAGCAGACAGTTTTTTCATCTGTGTGATTTTGACAAAGATCATGTCACATTTGATGGTGATTTTATGCAGAAATGTGAGAAATTCCAGAAGGTTCAGATACTATGTCATACCACTGTATATGGTAATTTTATTGCGTTCCGGGGTCATCAACATGTTAACCCCCCCCCCCCCCACAAAAGTCAAACCCTGCCTATGAGTCCCAAGTGGAATAATTACATGTTTTGGTCAGTGCTGCAGTTTTATTAGCAACCGTGAAGTGTTTTGACAATTGACGTACAGTGCAAGAAACAAGTTTCTACTATCATCGGTAGTTTCGAGCAAAAATCATAAACAGTGGAAGAACCTGCTGAGTTACGAAAGCCGTGAGCTCCATTTGCACACTCCAGCCTCCCGCGGCGTGATTGCCGTTGATTGGTCGCGACGTGATTAGGCCCGCCGGGACCGCTCCTTTCCACTCAAAATGAGCCGCCGTCATTATCCTGGCAGCGGGGTACCCGTATGTGGATTTTGGGGCTCGTCGGCACAATCGCGAGAAAGAATCGTTTTATTTCGAAACCGGCAAACCGACAAGCCGTATGACGGTTATATCGAATCGGTCGAGTTGCCGTCGAAAGCCACGCGCGGACATTGAGAGGAAATCTGAACTTGCTCATTTTCAACCTATTTGTTCATGCCGAAACGTTCTGAACATTGTGTGTGGTCTGTTGAAATTTTTGGAAGGTGTGTGTGTTTTGTTCCATCTGGCATTGTTCCATCTGTACACTGTTTAAAGTCAAAAACAACAACAGTCAAACGTGGCGGCATTGTTGTTTTCATCAACAAACACAAAAATATTTCGACGAACATTTTTTGACGATGATGACTAAAGATGCACCGATACCAGTATCGGCAGGGGGGGGGCGATCCGGCCCGAAATAGTGGTATCAGTATCGGCGAGTACCAACAAAGAGGGCGCCGATACCAGTATTACAACATTTGTGCAGCCTTTTTTCCTCATGAGGATCACCCCACTATCTTTGTGTTGTGTGGTGACACGTGATCACTTTGCATGCCAAGCTGCCATTGCTATTGGCCTGCTCCAGACCAATGAGAGCGGGCCAATAGTCGCTCTTGACCAATGCCAGGGTAGCTTTTTCATATGGAGGAAAAACAAACCAGGTCTGGAAATATTTTAGCAAAGAAATTCCATCCAGTACAATCAATGGCTGCATGCATGATTTGCGGCCTGAAAGTTTCGGAAGGTGGACTTAAATCGGCCAGTTCCAATACCTGGAACCCGATAAAACATTTGAAGATGAAACGTGTGAACGATACGAACACAAAGAGTTTGAGGCTGCAACAGCAGGACTGCTATCCAGAGGAAGGGGGATGAACCGGAGCAACAATCCCCGGTCAGTTCACTTCGTCTACTTTACTTTTATTGTCTTGTACTGTAAGAAATGCCGCAGTAATTTGAGACCTTTTTCAAAACTAGGGTTGCCACCTTTCAGAAATAGAAATAAGGGACGCCCCCCCCCCCCCTCGCGGCTAAAGCAGTATAGGCGACGGAAAAAAAGGGACATCCCCAAAACTCCTAAAATGCATTGAAATGTGTCTATTTATATATATTCGGAATTGGTTCAATATGGAACGCAACTTTTAATTCCCAATCCGGAACGATTCCTTGTTTCAAAGGACGGGTGGCAAGCCTATTCAAAAGTGCTGTAGAAATAAGCTAAGACGTGGCTAAGTTTATGTTGCTGCTGGTGCACAGAGAAACAGGATGCTGTGGTCAATTATTATTACGTATAATTTCATGAAAGTTGCACTGTTTGGCCTTTAAGAGCCAAAAATCAGGATTTAAAACAGTTTATTCAGTTGATTCATTGTATTTTTACTGTGTTACTGTTGGGCTGGTATTATACATGTTTTAATTTGACGAATTTAGCACTATTTTGGCCTTTGAGAGCCAAAGGTTTATCTATCTATTGTCACCCAAACCTGTTATGCAACAAAAAGTTCGACTGGATTCACTTTGTGTGCATGTGTATATATACAATATATACATTTCAAATGAAGTGGTATCAGTATCAGCCGATACTGCACAGCCAGGTGTCGGTATCAGTATGGGTGCCAAAAAATGGTATCGGTGAAACACTAATGATAATGTGATGAGCTAAATCATCAGTTGCCTAACCACTCGGGTTTGGCTGCAGAGAGACAACAATTCCAAACCCACCTGAATGGCTTTTTATTTATTTTAAATAATTTAAAAAAGAAAAAAGAAAAAAAAAGGTTTTGGAGTGGCCCAGTCAAACTCCAGCCTTGAATCTGTTGATATGCTGTGGCATTAAAAAGGCAGTTGAACGCTGAGGCATACTAAAATGCTATCCAGTATATTTATATTTGTATATACAGTACATGACACATTTTGTACAGTTGCATCCCAACGAATGTTGGCTATTTTCTCCACGTTGAAAAAAAAAAAAAAAGTCCATTTATTTATCAAAATATCTGAGGGCCAAAAATAAAAGACACAACCGAGTACAAGTTGAGTAAAGTTGGTCACAGCAGAGACAAAAGTTTTATATTTTAATTCCTGGACCAATAGGAGGAAGGCTAGGCCTTCTCTACTAAGTATTACTGTCACTGTGCCCTCCAGCAAGGCACTTTGTTTTTTTTTTAAACAGCAGGTGATTGTTCCACTGCTCCAGGGAAAGGGCAACCCTCTTTTTTTTTTTTTTTTTAATAATAAAACATAACATTGTTATGGCTATGAAGAAAATACATTCGGACATTTACAGATCGACTATCAAATAGAAATGTGCAAAAGGTTGTAAACAAATAGGATGTACGTGTGTGTTGGTGCGCGCGCGGGTGTCACAGCCTTGTTGGTTCCTCGTCACTGTCGCTGCAGTTGCCACAGCACTCCTGCAGAGGGCGAAAGAGTAGAAGGGTAAGACAACGGGCAGAATTATTTGTCGGCTATTAACGTTCATTATCTTGCTTGAGGAACAACATTGTGACTTTGGCACGCGAACAAGGGCGTAGGTTTGGTCTCAGCATTGGTAAGGACAGCATAACCTGCATGGTGTACATTTTTGGCTGAGGACGGGACAGTCATGAAATCAAACAGATTGGGTGAACGGTACATTTCAACGATACATTTCTCACGGATAGGAATCGAAGTCATTGATAGGCTAAATGATCAATACAAAATAAATCAGTATTGACTTGTACTTTCATATGTATTAGTTGAAGTGATACATCATTCGATTCAAACCTTTGTTTTCAAAAACGACAAAAGAAACATTTTGAAAACTTTTTTTGTTTTAGCAAATTTAAATTGCAATTTTTGAACATAATTTAAATAACATTAACATACACAATAATCGCTTAACTATCCAGGAATGCAAAAAATAAACAATTGTCTTAAGACCACTCTACATCGTCTGTCTACAGAAAGAAATTAAATCTGACTGAAAAAACGTCTTAGTTAGGGAATACCAAAAATAAATAAAAATGGAACCCTTCTTCAGGTAAAACACTACTGCTTTAGTCCATAAACACAACCAAACTCAACAAGAAAAAAATTAAGGCTCCTTCGGGCTGCTTTAAGGCGACATAAATCAAATAAAAATAAATATTGGGAAGAAGGGGGTTAACCTCGATTCACTACATTTCTCACAGTTGAATTAATGTTCACAGTAGAAAACACATAGAGGACACTTCTCTCTAAGCAGCTTCCTACTCCAGTTTTGCAGGTTAGCAACTTCACACAGTTTAACGTTATGCTAACTAAGGATGCGACAATACTTTTATATTGGTTTATTGGTTTTATATTGAACCATTCGATACGCCCTCTTCGATTCAATACGCAAAAACATTCGATCCAAATGAAAAGTTCTCAAAATGTATTTTCCGAATTTAATTTTTGTCATCTCTCTCGCTAAAATGTCTGGCGCAGCTTTGCCTTGAAAAAACCAATTTTGCCGCTAGCAGCCCCGCTCCTCTACTCCTCCCCCAAACTGCCTGAAAATTGGGAGGTGTGGCGCACGAGGATCATTCTTCGTGAAGAAAGACAGAAACTTAAGGAGGCGGCTTGCCGGCAGATCCGTTGTTTGGCAGCATTTTGGGTGAGCTGATATGCTATCCCCACTCGTACATATTCAACAGAGACTGTCTTTACGGATACGTACGACAAAGTCCGCCAATATATTGTTGCCGACTTGGCTGCTACGAACAGCCTGGCTTTGACAACAGACAGCTGGACACCCCGGGACGACACACGGTTACATGATGAACAATGAGTGGCAAATTAAGAGCGCTGTACTTCAAACTCGTCCTGTTTATGAAAGTCGATTGTCAATGCTGGTGTTGTGCAGTAATGAGCAGACATGGTAAATGGTAAATGGTGTTATACTTATATAGCGCTTTTCCACCTTTCAAGGCGCTCAAAGCGCTTTACACTATCTCGTGACTTCTTTTAATGCCCGAAAAACACTCTCGTGCGCAAACACTAGATATCATCAAATCGCAATCTAGATGTGCTACGTTAGATCCTCCCAGGTCCCATGCCATTGGCTGTGTGAGCCCAGAGTGATCATGGGACGCGTAGTCCATATATTACATCGATGAATTAAAAACCGCCATGACTGAATGGAAGTTAAGCAGGCCAAATCAATCCATACCAGTGACTATAGATAATGCTGCGACTATTTTGTTATTCAGTAGGTAACACAGATGGACTCGGACTACTAATAGGATGTTTTGCTCATGTGGTAAACATACCTGCTAAGAGAGCAGTAGCAATCAACAGTGTGCCCCGCCTCACTTTACAAACAGCAAAGATTGCTCTCAGCACTTTTATACAAAATTTCAGTAAGAAGTAAGCACATAAATATTATGCACTACAATGCATGTTTATATGATAGCATTGTTATTTTTGCTTGTTACCAAAATAAACAAACAAACAAAAAAACACTTGTATTTTTTGTTTCAGAGCGTTAAATGTATTGAAACGAATCGAAAATCGTGTCCCTCGTATCGAAAATCGTACCGAACCGTGACTTAACTGTATCGTTGCATCCCTATTGTTAACTATTGTGCAGGTCGGACTTTCAGTAGCAAAATTAGTGGTGTGTACCCCACCTCCTCAACATTGGCGTTTTTGACATCACTAAAGGCCCAAGTACACTGCATGCGTGATCGTTGCGGTTCCGGTCCGGTTCGGTGTTGCCTGCGTGCCACGCAGTCCGTCAAAAACAGGCAAATCATACCGGCTGCTGCACGGCTGCGGTCCGCCAACCTCGTCCCCCCGCCCCATCATCCCCCCGTGAGCTCTCGCGTGATCGCGCGCAATAATGTGCCACCTAAAACAACGAAAAACACACGGAGTCTATACTCATCAGAGAAGCAGAGACAGAGCACATATTTTCTTTGCATATTGATATTATAGTTAATCTGGAATTAAGAGACAGACATGACTGCATCATGATGAGATCAGGACAGAAAAACACACATAATAGGACACCTTGCAGCTTCCTTTTTTATATTGTCCTTATAGAAAGGATCTGCTGCATCATAAATGATTTTGTGGGTTTCCACCTCCATGATGAAGCGCTCATCATCCATCTTCGCTCGTGTTTAAACCGTGATTAGGCACCTGGGTTGTTACGTCCAGGCCCAGCTCGCCCAAAAATAGAAAATAGCCTATACCATCCGGCAGGCATGCGGCACGCCGGAGGTGGTTCGCAGTCAAGCCGGAGCACTGACGCGGCCGGTATACGTTGAACAATAGGATATAATGGGAACGGATTGGCTCCGGCGCTATTTTTTACCGGAGTCGAACCGGAAACGCAACGATCACGCATGCGGTGTACTTGGGCCCTTACAGTGGTTGCTGCTGCTGCTGCTGCTGCTGCTGCTGCTGCTGCTGGCCGAAAAAAAAATTCTAATATCCCTCGTCTTCGAAGGGGGCAAAGGAGGTGGCATGTTGTCAAAATGTTGTATTTCTGTCTGGGCTGTGAGTGCGTGTGTGTTTGGGTGTCATGTCATCAGCCAATCAAATGTGTGTTTGAGGGGGGAAATGGACTGGCACATTCAGCGAGTGAAAAGGGGTAAATGTCAGTCTGGACATAATGAAGGTATTCACTTAATAATGGTGGGGTCAATTCTATCCTTACAACACATGGAAAGACAAGCAAAATGACATATGTAACTGAAGTCATTTTATAATGCAAAATTAGGTTGCTTATAAGTTGGTGGGAACAATTTGAGCATCCTGGAAAGTTGCTAGTGTTATGTCCCTATGCAAACCTACGCCCTTGCACGCGAATGATCCTAGGCAGAGCTCCCAGGTCAAATGGATTGGACTTCTGTCACCGCTGATGGCAGTGAAACGTGAAGGCGCTCCCCACCCACCTGTCTCCCGAATAGCCGCTGCAAGAGCCCTTGTTTGGGCGGCGGCGACGGCTGTCCCCGCCAGTCCAGGTCCGGGGACACCGCACCGTCGGGATAGAAAATGTTGAGCTCACTGAAACATTCCGTCTCTATCATCTGAGAGACCCAAAAAAAATGGCAACCGGGTTTTGATCCATTTCAGACCTGGACGTGCCGTGGCGTTACCTCGTTCTGCCAGGGAATGGAGACGCTGCCGGTGGAAAATTTGCTGTAAAAGGAGTCGTCTTTGGGTTCCAGCTCCACGCCTTTCACAGTGGAGAACTGCTCGATGTCCAGCACGTCTTTGCAGTAGATGGCCTGCGGCTGGGACACGTACAGTACATTTGTCATTTAGAAGACATATTTACGATGAGGTGACGCGAGTATAGCAACTCATCCTCAGATAAGATTGTGAAGCGCTTCCTCATTGGCAGCCACTGACAACCATAGACGTCAAATCCGTTCTATTGCCGTCCGTGGCGGCCAATGGTAATCCATTTCATCGGGAAGATTTACATCAGGTATGAAAGGCGCCTGTAACATTCCGGCCTCCAGCCTTTTGAAATTGATGGAGTGAAAGATAGGGTGAGCCTTGACCACGGAAGCGCCCCCTCCCTGGCAGCCGAGTCTCTCTTTGGGGTCTTTCGTAAGCAGCTGGGGGGAAAAGTAAAAAAAAAAATTGGGATGATTTTATCGTGATTGCCATCAAATTAGTCACAGAAGATAAAACAAGTGCATATCACATTTTAAGTGTAGGTGGTTGGAAGTACTGTGGTGATTTTTTGTAGTGCTGCTTTAACGATTAATTGATGAACTCGAGTAATTTGATTAGAAAAAAAACATTCAAATTTTGCTGCTTCGAGTATCAGATAAATTAGAGTAATGTTGTAATGGTTTTTTTTTAAAGTGTTTGCATTTAGTTTTATTGATTTGGGTGGATACACTGCCCACTAGTGGGAACAGTGAATATGACATAATTCCATTACCGCAGATGAATTCAGCTTCTCCCTGTTAAGGCCAACATAAGTTAAGCTTTTGTTTGAGCTAATATGTTTTTGTACGCATTTGTAATTTAGTTTGTGGGTATATTAAGCCGTATTTTGTGTGATTGAACAATTTGTTAAGAACATTGTCAAAAAAACATTAGCATTTAAGCTAGCAGACTTTTGCTGTGCAAGTTAGCCAATTGTTCTTTTGTTGTACTTAGATCCTCATTTATTTATTTTAAACTCAGGTATTTAATTTATTTCAAAATGAAAGTGCAATTCTGCATAGTTTGAAGAAACACTCTGCTATTTTATTTTGTACTCGCATGTTATGCTCTTTTGAAAGTGCAATCTTAGCAAGCCTTGGTTTTACATCTCCTAAAATTGATTCTGCAACGCATGAAATGTTCCTAATCCATTATTCAAACTAACTAGTTGATAGATTAATCGACGACGAAAATAATCAATAGCCGCAGCCCTAGTTTTTGGTTTCTATTTGTTCGCAAGTTTCTCATCCCTCGTTCAAAGAAAAATATTTGGTCGCAGCGATTGTCGAAAAAGCCTCACCGCTTGACAGAGCGACCGGGCTTCTTCGGAGAATTTTTCCGAGTATTCTTCCTGCGCCTCCTTGACCAGCCGCTCCACCTCCTCCCGCTTGATCTTCTTCTTTCTCTGCTGAAACGGCGACTGGCCCTCAATCATCTCGTACAGCAGGCATCCCAGCGCCCACCAGTCGGGGCTGAAGGTGTAGCACTCGTTCATCACCACTTCGGGAGCTGAGGGAGGAAGAGAGACGACGTGCCGTCCGCCGTTTGGCTTCTCGGAAGAGGCGACTTTACCGAGTTGTATTTGTGCCACCATTCTGAGCGAGCGATTCAAGATTTTGAGCATGCAATGATAGATTTTGAACACAGAAAAATTGAGCAAAAAAAATGTGCGTTTTACCCGCTCACAACCCCACCCCCTCTCTCCCGACCGTTTGTCTTCTGTGCACGCTCTGTCTGGCACACACGTTCTAAATGTGGCACGAAGCCGGCCAATCAGAGAGCCGGCGGAAGATTACTTGTTACATTCGCTCGGAAAAAGCAAAGGAGACAGACTTGGACGGGAAAAGGGTGACTTTTTTGGAAACAACGTACAACATTAGTTATTAGTATGGTTACGGATTATTGGCACCCCTGGAATATTTCCAGAAAATACAGCATTTCTCACAGAAATGAATGAAATTACAGTATAGTGTTCTTTTCTTTGTAGGCCTCATTCTTTTTTCCGGCACCGGATGCCTTGACAGTGTGCAAGGAGTCATGAAATATGAAGACTATCAAAATGTTTTGAGCCGGTCACGGGTGTTCCAACAGGACATTAACCCCAAACATACCTCAAATAGCACCAAGAAATGGTTGGGGACCAGTGCCCAGTGCCAAAAAAAGAATGAGACCTACAAAGAAAAGAATACAGTGCCGAGAGTCAAACATGGTGGAGGTTCAATGATGTTTTGGGGTTGTTTTGCTGCCTCTGGTACTCGGTGCCTTGACAGTGTGCAAGGAGTCACGAAATATGGAGACAATCAAAATGTTTCGGGCTGGAATGTAGCGTGTAGTGTCAGAAAACTGGGTCTGCGTCAGAGGTCATGGGTGTTCCAACAGGACAATGATCCAAAACAGATCTCAAATAGCACCAAGAAATGGTCGGAGACAAAGCGCTGGAGGATTCTGAGGTGGCCATCGATGAGACCGGATCTAAATCATATTGAATATTAGGAGATATCTCCAAATTGCAGTTGCAAGAAGGCACGCTTCAAATCGGAAAGACCTGGAACAGTTCACAAAACAAGAGTGGTCCAAAATTCCACCTGAAAGGTGCATGAAACTTGTTGATGGTTATAGGAAGCATTTGCTTTCTTTTGTTCCTTATAAAGGATGCGCTACCAAATATTGAGTTGAAGGTGCCAACAATTTTGTCCAGCCTATTTTGTTTGCATTCTTGGTAAAATTGTGTACATTTTGGCTTTTCTCTTCAGCTTTTTTGTGTTTCCCAATGCACATCCAAGAAATAAACATATTCACACTGAAAACATTTGTAATTACATGAATTTCTGTGAGAAATGCTGTATTTTCTGGGAAAATTCCAGGTGTGCCAATAATTTTGTGCATGACTGTACGTTATAGAACTTGTTGTTCTCCTGCAATTATGGAGCACGGAGTAGATGTTTTCTTTTGCTATCTCAATGTATATTTCTATGCTCAAAATCTTGAATTGCTTGTTCAATCTTTTCTGTGCTGAAGATCTATCATCGCTCGCTCAGAATCGTGGCACAAATACATTTCCGTACGAGTGGCTCTTACCCATGTATCCCACCGTGCCCACCCGTCCTCTTATGGTTTGGCCCTCCGGTACGTGCACGGCCAGACCCAGGTCCGATATCCTGATGTGTCCTGAACAGTAATAAGAATGGGATTTGCCTCAAAAGTCAAACAAAGCTATAGAACGTGTGCGTTGGCAGACTGACTCGTTCTTGGCCACAGTACACAAAAAATGGGCTTAACTTAGGTCCAAAAATGAAGTAAAGCAGTATCTGCATCGTCATTTCTATTTTCCTATTACGTTTTGAAATGAAATAACCATTAAATCGATGAATATTTAAAAATCTATTATAAACATGATCTACCTTTTAACATTAGACATTACGTACTAGATGAGGAGTGTCCAACTCATTTTGGTTCGCGGGGCACACTTATGGCAATTAGATCTCATGCATGTGGGTGGGCCTAAATCGAGGAACGGGTCCACCACCACGAGGATTATTTTGTTTCCCAAAAAAAGATCCAAAGATTTTATGTTTAAAGACTATTGAAAAGAACATCTAACAGTGGCGGTTTTTCTGAAACGGGCCAAGATGAGGCCATATGTTACCCAGAAGGGCCAAGTTTCATTGCTATCTTTGTTCACCCGGAGAAGCTTGATAGAGTGAGTTCACTTAAATTCACTCACACTGCCGAGCACATCCTCTCACTTGCACATTGAATGAGTTGCCACAGCACGCTTCAGACTGCGTACCAATCTTCAAGAGGATTATCGCATTTGTGATTCACTGTATATGATGCGCCGACTCACCGTGGTCGTCGAGCAGGATATTTTCAGGTTTCAGGTCTCTGTGGGGCCAAAACATAAGTCAGAAAGGAGATTTTTTTAAAAAATGGTAACGGGTACACTTCTTCACCGGTAGGCAATGTTCTCCTTGTGCAGGTCCTCTAAACCGCAGCAGATCTCGGCCGAGTAGAAGACGGCCCTCCTTTCGTCGAAGCCCGCTTCGCCCATGTGGTAGATGTGAAACTTCAGGTCGCCGCCGTTCATGAGCGTCAGAACAAGACACAGGGTGTCCTTGGTCTCGTAGGCGTACGCCAAGCTCACCTGGAGAGCGCAGAGGGACTTTTGAACCGGCGTTACCTATCCAACCCATTTCAACTGGGAGTGAACGATGACGTTTCGGCGCCGTCGACGGCTACTTTTGAGATTCGGTGGCAAAAACAATGATTTCCACGAAAACGACAAAAGAGACTTGACGGAACGCTGTCCAGCTTACAAATTGCGCACGTACAAAAAACCCGATTGACCCTAAACTGAAATGGGTGGAATAAAGAAACAAACAGAGGGACTTTTCTATTTTCTCGTGACTATGTCAGATACAAGAGAGATGAGTGAAACAGCTTGTTGTTATAAATCTTAGGTGTCTGCAAATAGAAGTCAAAGACTTCTTTGATGCAGTCCCAGCCAAATGAGCGGAATGGACTATGAGATTGATCACTGAGATTGCTGCGTTAGCCATGAAGTAAACACATTTGGAGAAAATAGAAAGGGCTAGGCCATGTATCCCTGAGGTACACCTGAAATACGTATAAGATGCCGCTCCTTGAATTTTGTTTCCTTTTTTTCCCAACCTCTGAGAGGTACAAGTTGCTAAATTGTTGCTACTACACACGCTGCACTTGGTGGGTTTTCTTGAAGTTAGGATGGCAACATACTGTACGATCGGTCACATCAATAGAAGCGCCTTGTACGACTCGGTCACGTGACCCGAGGCTGGCTTCGAGTTTTCGCAATTTGGCAATCCAAAAACAAACAGCTTCCCTTAAAGTGTGGGATGGCAAATCATGTGGGTCCAGCTCAGAGGTTGCAAACACAAACGCACAGTCAAATTCCACAAAACAAAGAAATCAATTGAAAGCAATTCCATTCACGCAAAACATTCCAAATAATCAAGTCCATCGTGGCTTTTTTGTGCAACGCCAACAGATTCCGGCCCAGTGTACGAAATGAATTAGCGAGCGACGAAAATGTCAAACTCACCACAAATCGGCTGTTGACTTTCTCCAGGATCTGCTTCTCATTGAGCGCCATGGACTCGCCTTTGCGCTTTTTGATCCTCTTCTTCTCTAGCTTTTTGCAAGCGTACATTTTCCCCGTGGCCCGCACCTGACACGCACACACCTGGAGGGGAAAAACACCACAAAGCTGAAATGTGGATACTGTCAATTCTGGACTATACGTCGCACCACCCATTAGGGCTGAATGATACTGGAAAACAAATATATAAACAGTGCCCTCCATAATTATTGGATTTATAATAATTATGTGTTTTTTAGCTTCTAATAATGGTTTTTTTTCTCTAAATAATATGGGACCTTAATGGAAAAAAAGAGAAGACTCCAACCTTCAATACAAGTGCATTTATTCAGTGGGGGAAAAATCCCACATAAAGATCAAATAATGTGTGTCACAATTATTAAAACCCCTGGTGTTAATACTTTGTACAACCCCCTTTTGCCAACAAAACAGCACCTAATCTTCTCCTATCATGTTTCACAAGATGGGAAAAGACAGAAAGAGGGATGTTCAGCCATTCCTCTTTGCAGAATCTCTCTAAATCATCCAGAGACCTGGGTCCTCTCCTCTGCAGCTCACCCCACAGGTTTTCAATGGGGTTGAGGTCTGGGGACTGAGATGGCCATGGGTGGAGCTTGATTTTGTGTCTGGTGAACCATTTCTGTGTATACTTGGCCATATGTTTAGGGTCATTGTCTTGCTGAAAGACCCAGTGACGACCCATCTTCAGCTTTCGGGCAACAGATTTTGATTTCAAATGTCCTGGTATTTCAAAGCATTCATGAAGCCATGCACCCTAACAAGGTTCCCAGGGCCTTTGGAAGCCAAACAGCCCCACAACATCACTGACCCACCCCTATACTTCACAGTGGGTATGAGGTGCTTTTCAGCATGTGCATCATTGGTGGCATGCCAGATCCACTTAGAGTGTTTGTTGCCAAAAAGCTCAATCTTGGTCTCATCTGACCAAAGCACACAGTCCCAGTTGAAGCCCCAATACCGCTTGGCGAACTCCAGACATTTGCGTTTATGATTGTGAGTGAGGAAAGGTTTTCTCCGTGCATGCCTCCCAAACAGCTTGTTGGCGTGTAGACAGCACCTCATAACCACTGTGAAGTATGGGGGTTGGTCAGTATGGCCAAATCTACACAGAAATGGTTCACCAGACACAAAATCAAGCTCCTCCCATGGCCATCTCAGTCCCCAGACCTTGTTTTGTTGGCAAAAGGGGGTTGTACAAAGTATTAACACCAGGGGTGCTAATAATTGTGACACACCTTATTTGATGTCAAATAATTATTTCTTTATGTGGGATTTTTTTCCCCACTCAATAAATGCACTTGTATTGAAGGTTGGATTTTTCTCTTTTTTTCCATTAAGGTCCCATATTATTAAGAAAAAAAATATTAGAAGCTAAAAAACACATAATTATTATAAATCCAATAATTATGGAGGGCACTGTATATTTTGACTTTCTGTGGGCTTGCAATATACAGTATATTGCAATATTAACACTTTTCACCAGATGACTTGAATAGCTCTGTTAGGGAAGACTTTAACGGACTCACCATGACCATTATTGTGAACAGTGTTGTTAATCTTACTTTCAAAAAGTAATTAATTATAGTTACAAATGACTTCTCCCAAAAAGTAATTGTGTTAGTAACTCAGTTACCCTAATGTAAGAGTAATTAGTTACTTGGTAAAGTAATTGGTGATAATGTTGATGTTTTTTTTTCTCCTAATTTAAGAAGAAAAAAAACAGGTCACATTATGTGAAGTTTAAAAGGTTTTTGGGACAATTGGCCCGAGCCCAATTATTTACCCTAATGTACCCTTTACCCTGAATCAACCGTTAAAAGTTGTTAAAATTGCTCCCATTATTGCATTAGTTCCCTTCTGTCTACTTTTGACATGTGGAAGTTATAAAACTGTTTCATTATTTAAAGATAGATTCAAGTCAAGTTTTTGTATTTTAGATAAAAAGTTACTTCGGTTCGCTAGGAAGGTTCTCTACAACAGAGCCTTCCTAAGAAGTTTACTGCTTTAAGATGGCGGCTGTTTACTAACGCATCTATTTCCTATACTGTACATGTTGCTAACTCCGCCGTGTCTGTCATTTCGCATCTAGTTCTATATATACTGTATGTGATATCTACCATGCCTACCATATCATGTGGGCATAGTTTGTAGGCTATCGGCTACAGTCAGTAATAATCGGAGCCACCTAGCATCGCGTTGGCTCAGCGTCACAACTTTTTTGCCTCCTCCCCACTCCTGCTCTGCTCTGTCGTCTCGGTGAGTCTGTCTCCCTCAGACTTTTCTCGTGTCATTCAACCAATATAGTAACGCATAGTAATGCACGCCTTTCCATCCTCAGTAACAGTAACAGCGTTGCCAAGATGAGAAAAGTAATTCATTAGATTACTCACTACTGAAAAAAATAACGCCGTTATATTCTAACGCCGTTATAAACAACACTGATTGTGAATGAGGATGATTTCCATGTCTCTGCACACTTGCTGCTTTTATGAAGCAAAACGACGTTCAAAAAAACAATTGTATGCCCTGCGATGGGACTACTGCCCATGCGCACATCACGATGGCGATGTTCAAATGATATATTGTACAGGCCCAATCAAGATATGGCTGAAAACACAGACAAGGCTGAAAAAGCAGTTTCTGCTCTTGCACCCCTCTTTAAAATAAACTGCTGTATTTTAAGCCAAAAGAACTGTTGTGTTTTGATAGAACATTATGTCTATATACTGCCATAGCAGTTTCATGGCGCATGAAGCCCCGAACTATTTTTAATTTGTCTGTTTTACCCTGGAGATCCCCGTTTAAAGACACCGCGCAACCGCTTTTTTTTTCAACCTAGCCGTAAAAAGAAGCTAAGTAATTTTATTATTCGAAATGTCTGTCGTTTTTAGCTTAGAATCATTAATTGATGTCTAACATTAAAAACAAAACAAAACAAAACAAAAAAAGAACAATCATTCACTGGCATATTTTAAACTTTTAAATAAATGACGTCACAATTTAAAAAATGGTGTCTGAAAATAAGTCAAGGATATCGACCTCATAACTATCGCTTGATTTTCTTTTTTGGGTACTGTCGCATTTTCCCCGATATTTTAGATGATAAATTATCGATCCAAACAAAGAAAATTGGGGTGGGGGGGGAACGTTTAAAAGGGAAAATATATTAAAAAGAAAATCTCGACCACTCCTTGATGTCTGCAATTTCTGCATTGCAACCCTGGTTATATTACCATGTTTCACCCGTAAAATCACCCCAAAATCCGGCTGTGGCCATTCACAGCTGTGTCTTGACACTCGGTGATACATGCTACATGGAGTTTTTGGATCGAAAAAAGGTAAGTGCGCAATAATATCTCGTTAAAATCGTGGCGTCTTTAATTATGTTCTCTCATGCTCTCACCTCCAGTTAGGGTTTCGCTGTTTAATTATTTTTTTAAAATGCCCTCCTGTTCAAAATTTTTCTTCCCCCAGAAAATAGAGATTTTAAGGTGTATCACACATGCATATAGGACAATTTTGAAATGTGGCCAAATTGGGGGCCATATGTACCATGATTGTTTTTTTTTGTTTGTTTGTTTTTTTAATAGCATGTGTGCAAGCTTAAAACAAAAAGTTATAATAGATGATGGCATCTTAAAATAAGATCATCTTTGGTAAGAAAGTGTGTTCTCTGTAGCCTTTTCTCATGACCTGTGCTCACACATGAAAAGCACCGCCAACAGATAACCCATTGAGAGGTCAAATGCGTTGGAAGGCACATATAGATCAATATCTTTGATGTTATGGAAACGATGACGAGGTGGATGAATTGGTGCCCGGAGCCATCATTCGCACAAATACTCCTGTTGTGGCTGTTCATAAAACTGCATGCAGTGCAGCCAAATTCATAGAAGTCAGTATACATTTCTTCCGGACACGAGGTTTGGAATTTTCAGTCTGAAATCCTAACAACTCACTGGCTGGAGAAAAATGTACTTCTAAGGTTAGGTTCATACTACAGGTCTTAATGCATGAATCTGATTTTTTTCGTGTTTTTCCGACTCGAATGAGGCATTAACTTGACAGTCTGAACAGGACAAGTCGCATAGAAGTGGACCATTTCAAATCCGATCTGATGTGGTTCAAATCCAATCTGGGCCACATTTTTCCAGAACGTGGTGGCGGTCTGTACTGTCAAGTCTCCCAAATCGGAATTCACGCAGCAATTACGTCATCAAAGAGCGAGCGAGACGCTACGGTAGCGGAGCAGCTGTGCGTTATTGGCGCCTAGCTTGCATTGAACACGGCTTTTGGGGATGGGCCGGTGCTTGACAAGTCATAAAAAATAAAAATGGGTTGAGGATAAGCCTGAGAATGAGGTTTTCTCTCTGCTCTATATGAGCAATATTTCAACATTGCTTACACAACCGAGAGTCGGGGCAAACTGCCCGTATGTGTGTGTGACATACACGGACCGTGCGTGCATGCTATCGATCTATATATACTTTGAATATAAGCCTAAACGGGGATTATTTATGTCTGTTATTTGTGTCCTCTTTTTGAAAAGCAAAATATGATATCACTGGAATGACAGATGACAGCCAGCATGTGTGGCCATTTGTTTTGATGCTTCTGCGCATGCGGGTCTTCTCGCTCAGCGCGTGTCTGACTGCAAAGTAGTGCGCATGCATATTACTTGAATGGTCTAAATGGATAAAGTCAGTCTGAACGGGCACGCCAAAAAAACAGATATGAGAAAAAAATCGGATTTGCGCAGTATGAACCTAGCTTAAGAGTAATTTTAGCATGCCATGACTTGAGTAGATTTGTGAAGAAGAAACGCTACTCCTAATTCCACGACTAAATTGTACTCCATGTGCACCGTGGGGTTTGCAACATTCCCCGGCTCCTCGTATCGATGCAATAGACATCTATCACTGTCAACGGCCTGTTTGAAAAAAGTCCAAATATTCATTCCGACTTTGTTTTTGCCTACAACTTTTATCATGACTCACCTCTCCAAATCCTCCTTTCCCTAAAACTCTGTACTGTCTGAATGTATTCTTTGTCACCGGTTGCCTTGAAAACAAACAAACAAAGAAAAGTTCAAATTGAATGACCCAAACAGGCCACCTGCTCAAAACACGTTCATGATATAATCATTCACAGTTATTAACTCTTCCAGAGTGCTATAAAATACATACCTCTCCAGCCATTTCCACTGGAGGAACCTGTTGTAGTACATGCTGTCGAGGTAGTCTACAAAGGGGCTAACGCTCAAGTAGTCGTGGATCAATCTGGAAGCAAAAGAAGTAAAAGGAATACATATGTTGTTCTTTTTACAAGAAAAGTAGACGTAACCATTTTAAGTAACCAACGATTAATCGATTAACTTGAGTAATTTGATTAGAAAAAAAGATTCAAATTAAATTTTGCTGCTTCGAGGATTCGTTGCATTAAAGTGGTGTTATAATGATTTGTTTTGACAGTGTTTGCATTTACTTTTATTGATTTGGGTGTATACACTGTCCATTAGCTAGCGGCAACAGTGAATATGACATAACTTATTTCACATAGCTGAATCCAGCTGCTCCCTGTTAAGACCAACATAACCTAAGTGTTTATTTGAGCTAATGTTTTTATTAAATGCATTCGTAATTTCGTTTCCAGGTTTTTTTTTTTTTTTTTTGGGGGGGGGGGGGGTATGTGTTTTTTAACCGTTTGTTAAGAGCATTGTTAAAAAAAAAAAAAAAAAAAGTTAGCAATTTATAGCATTTAAGCTAGCGGACTTTTGCCATGTAAGTTAGCAAATTGTTCTTTTGTTGTGCTTACATCTTCATTTATTTTTTATACTGTTTGAGGCTCAGCTCAGGTATTTTAATATTTTTTGTTTCTTATCCGATTATTCGATTATTCAAAATAACTAGTTCACCGATTAATCGACTACTAAAATAATCAATAGCTGCAGCCCGAAACTATTTTGTGGATTAAACCAAAACAAAACAAAAAATTGGAGTCAATATGACCATGCAGAAATAGATTGGACGTCTATCACAGTCAATGGCAGCCAATCATTTAAAACAGGGGTCCCCGAAACTACGGCCTGCCTCCACTTTTGGTCCGGATTCCCCCCCACCGTCCAATAGTGTTATTTATTTCCTGGCATTTATCTATGAAGAACCGAGAGAGGGTTTTTGGTTATTATATATTTGATTAATAGTGTATTTTATAGATTTTATAGATTTGTAGATTATATTATTCATTCATTCATTCATTTTCCATGCCGCTTTTCCTCACGAGGGTCGCATTATATTATATTATATTATATTATATTTTATTTACTTTTGTTCCGTGAAGAATCCAGAAAGGGTTATTTGATTGTGGCTTTCTGAAAAACAAAAAATTTTTACATTTAGGCACTCCTGCAATCGTCACACTTTTTCTGTTACAAACTGACCCCGGCCCCTCATTAGAGAAGGGAAAAGTTATGTGGCCAACACAGGAAAAAGTTTGGGGACCACTGATTTAAAAGATGAAAATTGATATTATTCATTTATCTACAATCATGTCATGAAAGCAGGGTTAAGGTTTAGGTTCCGTGTCTGCTCTTACTTAGTGGAATCTTTAAAGAGTTCCTTGCACGCCTCCTGCTCCAGCCGCTCCGCACAGCGAGCCACGGCGCTCTCCTCCACCTCCGGCACGTAGTCCTCCGACTGTCGAGCGCAAACGCAAAGTTCAGCGAAAGTCACCGCACGGACGCTCGTGATACCAAATGATCAACCTTTGGACTGAAGAAGACGTCGACCAGTTCTTGAGCGCATTCCTTTCTCTTCTCGTCCGGCGCCACCTCGTACGATGCCTGCACGCGAGTGGGAAAATACGAATCGTGAGCAATGACATTCTTATCAAATGATGGTTATTTTCAAATGATTATAAATTTGGAAAATATTCCAGGGGTGCAGTATTTTCAATTGTAGTTTTCATTTGTACTTTTGTTTGTCCTAGCCACTTGAAATGGACAGGATGTCTATCGCCCTCGAATGCTGCCAAGGAGTTCCAATGATATATTATCACAGGCGGTTTTTGCTATGGGCAATGTGGGCGACCGCCCAGGGCGCAATCTATTTGGGGGCGCACAAGCGCCCTCCAGAAAAAATTTTTTTAAAAATCCGCTAGTTTTCTAGTCTAATATCGCTCATTTCCACGTCAAGTTAGTAGAGTGGGCGCTAGGGCGCCCCTTACTATCATGTCAACTGCTGCTGAGAGTCGTGTGTGTCAGAAGAAAAGGCAGGAGGAGACGGGAGGGGGATCAGCTGCTCGCAACTGCAGAGTGAGTGAGCAGGACGAGTCTCACTCACTCTCAGCGGAAAAGCAAGGAGGGGGGCGGGGGATAGACTGACCTCTCATGATCCCAGGCCACACAACACAAACTCCTGCTTCCAAATAAATTGTATTTCATTCATGAAATTAACATAGATATTATTAAATGTATCGGGCTATGACATAACCCAATAAATGTTTTTGTAAAATGTTAAAAAAAAAAAAAAAAAAAAAAAAAAAAAAAGAACAACGAATCTGTGCCTGCATCAACGTGTATTTGTTTACATCATGTCAATCTTGACTCTGGTGGTTGACGGACGGAAAAGGTGATGATGTCGAGTCGAGTCAAGGGTGCTGCATCATGGACAAACGACCAAAAAAACCATCAGGTGCCCAGTTCAGGAAGAGAAGGAAAGGAGAAGAGGAGAAACGTTCAAAAGATAAAGGTATGCAGGCCTCTATGAGTGACGTTAATTGCGTAATAATAACATAAAAAACGTAACACATTCTTGTGTTTGATGTCGGCGGGGGGGGGGGGGTAGTTTGGATGTCGTGGGTGGGGGGGGGGGGGGGGGGGGGGTACAAGCATGCAATTATCTACACCAGGGGTCTCAAATGTGCCGCCCGTCGGGAGCCCGCCTGACAGGCACCTTGTAGCTCATTCTGACAAAAAAAAAAATACTTGGCTAATAGGGCAAGGAACCGTCACAATCCAGATAAAAAGTGTACTAACATAATGATTCCATTGAAATATATTGCATGTAAAAGCTAAAAAAAATGTTACAAAACATGATTTACTTGGAAAGATAAACAAATGTGCAAAAGGGGGAAGCCACTGTTACCTCAGGTGTCTTTATTAGAGAACTAAAAAAAAAAAAAAGAAGAAAAAACACAGATGGGGGTGCGTTAAAAAAAAAAAAGTGCCCCTTAAGGAACATGGAGGATTTTTTTCTGTCAAAGCAGGGAAAAAAACACGGGTCGCAGCAGAAAAATAAATAAATATTTTTTTTTACATCGAAGCAAAAAAAATCTTGGAAGCTAATTTTGCTTCAAGAGTGTTTTTAATAACGGCTTTAGAGTGTAACAGCGCTATTTTTGTCAGTCGTGAGTAATCCAATTCATTACTTTCCCCATCTTTGCAACACCTTTACCGTTACTAAGGACATAAAGGCGTGCTTTACTATGCCTTACTACGTTGGTTGAATGACCTGAGAAATATCGGAGAGAAATGGAGGGAGCAGAGCGGGAGAGGGGAGGAGGGCAAGGGGGTTGTGACGCCGTTGCAAACGCGATGCTAGGTGGCTCGGAGCATTACCATAGCATTTGCGTTCTCGCTAGCACTAGCATTTAGCGTGGCGAGGTCATGTTAAACGCTCGGGAAACTTTTTACATATAGTTCGTGGCGTTCAGGTGGGTACAGTTAATTAAAAATAATGGACGGTTTTCTTGTTCGGTATGCATTGTCATCACCAAGTGGGCGTAGTGCTTCTTTGTAGATGCTACTTTTTTTTTTTTATTACCAAAAATAGTCACTTGACCTAAACTTTTCTTGAATGACGTATCCATAAACCGTGTGTGTGTGTTTTTTTTGTTTTTTTTTTAATCGAAACAGCTAGAGCAGATTTAGCCTCATCCGGATATTGAAAAATATATCTATATACAGGGGTGCACATAAGTGGTCCACATGCGCGCATGCGTACTGGACGGAGACAAACGCGCTGGCCCTCAACGGCTTCCATACGCTTTTGCGTACCGATGGCTGACCACTGTATTTGCTTGCGGCGGACACGAGAAAATAACTTCTCAAAATGTCATAGAGGCAGGCCCCACTGAGTAATTATTTCCGTGTTTCCCCACCCCCGTCAAAAGACAGACAGACGACCGAGACGTCACCGGAGCTACCAAAAAAAAGGACTTTTGTTGAAAAGTGGCTGCAGGAGGTACCATGGCTAGAAGCAAATGATGCTCGCACGGAAATGCGGTACAAAATGTGCCGTGAGAATCCCAATGTCGCTGATAAGAGCAGCGCATTTTATGTAGGGTCAAAGAACTTCAGCCATCCAAACTTTGAAAAGCATGAAAAAAACAGAGCATGTGGCAATCAAGCAAACTATCGATGTCAGACAGGACCCCACTCGCCCTATGGACAAGTGGCGGAATAAAGGTAATGAAGAACAGCGTCATGCACTGACAAACGTGTTTTTGATCACATTTTACAAAGCTAAACATGCACGTTCAATGAGGTCTTATGAGGAGGACATCCCACTTTTACAAAGGCTTGGAGTTAATGTGGGATCCGCATAATGCCCTTTATTTTGAATTGGTGCTTTTATGTTTATTTCTTTACATTTCACTTCAAAGTAATGGCAATTTTGTTGTTCCAGTTGATGTTAATCAAGCATTAATTGTTAATATAATGCATTAAAGTTAATTGGCTCTAAGTAAAGCTTGTCATAATTTTATCGCATCAGGCGGGTCGGCTCTCAAGCTCAATGAGGACCATGTCACATCTCCAGGTCCTCCTCTGAGAACCTGGGCAAAAAAAATATGTGCACCCTTGTCTATATATATTAGGGGTGTGACGGTACACACAAGTAACGCTTAAGTACAAGAGGAAAAAGGTCTTTTTCCACAGCATTTCAAAGTTAAAGTTTGTGTATCATTATGCTCTTACATAGGTGAAATGTTAAAAAATGTAAAAAGGGTGAACTATGTTTTTTTTAGTTGGGGGGGCTGAAAAGACAGTTCAATTCAATCAATTACTGCAAACATATCTGATATGAAAGACATTATAGAATGGATCATGTAATAACGTGTAGAACAGTGGTCTCAAACCGGTCCTCAAAGGGCCGCAGGGGGTACTGGATTTCATTCCAACCAAACGAGACAAATACCTTTTCACCAATTTGGTTTCTTACAAGTGTAATCAGTTGATTGCAATCAGGTGCTGCTTATGTTAGTAGAAACCTCATTGGTTGAACTGTTTGTGCTGGATCTGTTGGAACAAAAACCAGGACCCACTGCGGCCCTTTGTGGAGTCGGTTTGAGACCGCTGGTGTAGAACATGAAAAGTAACGTCAGTTACTCTGCCGAGTAACTAATTACGTTGACGTAACTGAGTTACTAACGCAATGGCTTTTTGGGAGAAGTCATTTGTGACTATAATTAAATACTTTTTTAAAGTAAGATTAAAAACACTGCTCAAGAGTACAGCAAATGGTTGGTAATGAATTCAACAAGGACCACCAAATCACAGAACGTTTTCCGACAAAAATGTCCAGTTGAGTTTAAGACTCGCTTCAAATGTTTTCTGTTTATTTGGAAACCAAGAATGAACCTTATGTCATCATATTTTAGGCCTATTTCAAAGTAAAAATCAATTAACCTGCCCCACAATTTCCATTGTTGCCATTGTTTAGCTGGAAATTAAGCTGCACAACACACGTTTGAAATAGCGGAAGTACCCCACCTTTTTTTTTTTTTTTTTAACCTCAATTTTTTTTTTTTTGCGTCTATTTTTTTTTCTCTTTTTTCCCTCTTTTTTTTCCACTTCCATGTCCCCGTAGGGGCTCTGCAGAGCTCAAAGTTTGTTGAGTATAGTTCCAAGAAAAAGGAGAGGAGGAGAGCAAATGTTGTTTCCAGAGGGGAAAAAAAACAAGAAGAAGTGGACCCTGACTGGAAAATATGGAAAATGTTGTATTGACCCACAGGTGGCAGCATACAAAAAGATGCCAGCCAAAAAAGGAAAACATATTGATTTATGAAGCCACTGCATCCATCCATCCATCCATCCAGCTGCCCGGAAGCCTCCAAAGTGCTTCCGACAATAAGCGCCGCATGCATTCCCCTTTTATCGTCTATAGGCGCCACTGAAAGAAGCTGGCCGGCCGGCAGGAAGTGGTCACCGGGAGGGGGTCACTATGTGAGCCCAAAAAAGTGACAGCTCAGTTTCTCTGGCGCATTTCAGCATAGCACTGAAAATGCTGCTTAGTGATTTTACTATAAAAGAGCCATTCCTTATTAAATCAAAAACGTCAAAATTCCTATCTATTTTTTTAGGGCTTTAGATAAAATATGTTAAATGTAGATAATATTGTATTATATGGAAAGACCTTGAATCAAGTTGAAATTTGGGCTGTCAAACAATTAACATTTTTAATCGAGTTAATTACAGCTTTAAAATTAATTCATCGTAATTAATCGCAATTCAAACCATCTATAAAATATGCCACATTTTTCTGTAAATTATTGTTGGAATGGAAAGATAAGACACAAGACGGATATATACATTCAACATACTGTACATAAGTACTGTATTTGTTTATTATAACAATCAAAAAGATGGCATTAACATTAACATTCTGTTAAAACGATCCATGAATAGAAAGACTTGTAGTTCTTAAAAGATAAATGTTAGTACAAGTTATAAAATTTTATATTAAAACCCCTTTTAATGTTATCGTTTTAATAAAATTTGTAAAAGTTTCAATCAAAAAATAAAGTAGTAGCTCACCATTGTTGATGTCAATAATTGCACAATGCTCATTGTGCTTAAACCCATAAATTCAGTCGCACCAAAGCGCCAGCAGAGGGAGACAAAAAACACAAGTAACAAGTGCACATGACACTGTGCTGTCATTTTAATCTGTTTGAGCGGGGCATGTGCGTTAATTGCGTCAAATATTTTAACGTGATTCATTTAAAAAATGAATTACAGCCCTAGTTGAAATCAAATCATGGCAAACTTTGGAATACCAGTAAATATCCTATCGCTGCCTGTCCAAGTCATTGTATTGTTTTACATTCCTACTAAAAAAGATCATCAAATGGCAGTTTTTGGGGACGTATGAGAAATAAGACACGTCTTTTTGTTATTTCAGTTCACCCTGGATTGCGGAGGCATTTCAGAGCCCCGACATTTTGTAAACATAAAAAAGTCTGAATGTGCAACTTTGAAGCACAAACAGAATCTTGCAGTATTTTTTAAGGTAATTAACAAATACCAACATTGTGGTTCATTACCTGATCAACTTCCCCTCCAGCTGTCTTACACTTAAATCATTGTGTGCTAAAGAGCAAGTGTGGGACAACACAAGACTTGTCGTTTGCATCCCTGATAATCAGATTTTTTTTAAATTTTTTTAATTATAATGGCATCGCAAATTCCAAATTGCAGTTGCACGACGGTGACAGATGTCTAGTCCGTTTTGACCAAGATGGCTTGCCGCGATTGTACGTCTGTCGCCGTCAATGAGTTCAAAATGCATTCGGTATATAGTATCTTACCACCCCATCCAGAAAGTTGACACAGCGCCTCAACTCTGGTCGAGTGTCACAAAACTGTCGGAAAAGCAAGCGCCCGATGGGCTGTCGCTCACACAGGCTGCTGTAGTCTTTCTCTGTTGGGGGGGGGGGGGATACAAAAAATTAGGTTTTGGCTAACAAATCCTCTCAAATGTCACTTAATTCATCATAGAGAAGGCAAAGATAGTTATTCTGAGAATCCGTCCCATCCACAGTCTGTTGCTTTGAGTCAGCTTGTTCTTATGAATCACAAGCAAAAGCTTTTAATCCTGAGATTTCACATACAAAATGCTGTTCGGGAATTGTCAAGATATAATATGTACAATAAGCCAGATCAGTTGTCAGCCAAAATTTGGGTTATTCGTCAGATAGTGGATTCTTTCTGACAACAAGAAGGTCAACATGCATTTGAATGACCCGAATAGAAAAGAATGGCAAAGGAACAGAATACATCAAACACTGAATTCATTCAGGGAAGGCCATAGACTTCATAATGTATTGACGGGACACGGGGCGCGGGGCCAATAAATAGGGGGCCCGCATCGTTGACGAGGCCGTCAAAGCTGACCGAGTGGAACCGCAGACAGATAGCTTTTTTCGTTGAAAATTCTTGTGAATAAATGCTTAAATCCCTGAATTCTTAATAGATATGGACGTCAAACAGTCTCGATTCTTGTTTAAAGGCAAAAAAAAAAAAAAAGTGCAGTTAGCATTTATTTTATGTAAGTATGTCAAAGAATGATGCTAGTCTGTTAGTAAATGTAGCTAGCGGCCGCTTGATGTAAACAGAGCTTTTCCGGTTAAAATTCTTATGAATAATTGCCAACACAGACAACATGCACGACCAAGTCTCCTGGCTTAAATGTTATACAAGGCTGCGAATATTGCTTCAATGCTTATTGAAAAACATTAAGACATTGCACAAACTGGACAGTTTGTTAAAGCATTACACTCCGAGCTCAACTCTACATGCATACCCCAGCAGACATGCTACCAGTGGCAACTACACATTACCGTTCATGAAAACTAACTCAACAACGTACAGTATTATGTAGAGCTATGGTGGAATGGAATGCCCTTCTAGACCAAATTTTAGAAAATCAACGCAAAGTTAGTTTCAAAAAGCAAATGAAGCAGTATTTTGGGGCCAATGTATTTAATTTTTGATGGAAATTGTAATGGAATTCTCTATGTTGTTGTCTACCTATACGTATATTGCTTGTTGTCTATTTACCTCCTGTCTCTTCTTTTTTCTGTCAGTATGTTGAATTAAGCCTTTTTAGTGCGTGAATTTCAAAGATATGAACATATTCTTTTCGTTCTTTTATATATATAGCCTATGTTTATTTGTATGTTGATGTCTTGTTTGTTTTGTTTTGTGTGGACCCCAGGAATAGTAGCGGATGTGTTCATCAGCTAATGGGGATGCTCATAAAATACAAATATAAATAAATGCTTAAATCCCCGAATGCTTTATAGATATGGACGTAAAACAGTCTCGATTCTTGGTTAAAAGAAAAAAAAAAAAAACGTGCAGTTAGCATTTATTTTACGTAAATATGTCGAAGTACAATGCTAGTCTGTTAGAGAATGTACAGTAGCTAGCAGCCGCCTGGTGTAAACAGTTTTTTTGGTGAAAAACATTGTGAATAAATGTTTAAATCCCTGAATTCTTTATAGATATGGACCTACAACAGTCTCGATTCTTGGTCAAAAGCAAAAAAAACATGCAGTTAGCATTTATTTTACGTAAACATGTCAAAGTACAATGCTAGTCCGTAGCGGTTAATTTCTCTCATTGATTTTTTTTCACAATGTTTCAAAATGCAAGCATGGCACGAAAAATATAATAATGACCTTGAATCCTCAAACAATGAGACAATCCTTCCTGTTTTTATGCGGTTCAGCTTTTGAACTTTTGCAACAAAAATCCGGCGTCGGATCGCTGCATGTGTTGCTGCGACCAACTGCGAATCACTGAAGCGGATTGTGGGATATCCCCTTACTTGAAGGCGTGGCGCACTGAAGGTCGAATCTGACCCGTCAATATCATGATAAAGACTATGGTCAATATTCCTTTCGACTGCATCTTTCTCAGATAGTGGGGGGAAAAAAGTGGATTCTTTCTGACAATAAGAAGGTCAACAAGCATTTGAATGAACGGAATAGAAAAGAATGGCAAACAAACAGAACACCTCAAACACTGAATTCATTTAGGAAAGGCCACGATTGCTTAGCTTAGCCAATGATGAAAACGTGTAATAGCGTCCACACGAATGCTATTTGTAGACCGTACGTCGCCATCTTAACCCGGAATGGGGTCAGCTTAGACACGCCCTCGCATACAACTCATGTTATTACGCCTTTTTTCTGCCGATAACGTTTCAAAAAAAGAACATGCCGAGTAAACACTGCTGCTATGGAACTTAAAAGGATGTTTTATTCATACATTTGCTGAAGCCAAAAAAGGGGGAAAAAATGTGAACAATAGATCAACTTGTGCGGACGTCCAAAAGACCAGTTTAACACCAGCAAGGCGAAGCCATTCACCTTCATATGCAGTAAACATTTTGTTGGGGGCCATGGTCCTACTGAGGACGGAGAGGTAAGCCATTCTGATATTTTGACCTTTTTTTTAACGTGGGGTTTTTCCGTGCTGCTTCTGTCTGACAATGAATGACCTGAAAAAAAATTCAAATGGTATCTGGCTGCCACTGTTGTTACCTTGTCTTTTGCAAAAAAAAAAAAAAAAAAAACTTTAGTAAGTGTGAAGTGTAAATAAATTACAGAATTAAGATTTGTTATTAATGAAAAGTGTTGGTTGGCAGTCACTGAGTAGCATTTGCGATCGCTACACAAAAATAGCAATATAAATGACCCCCAAGAACGGGGTCAGAGACGTAAGACAACCAGAGGATATAATATAGAAGAAAGACAGGGCATACGGTGGTAAAGGATAGATTGTTGAAACAGGACAATGTCATTGTCAGTGGCGTAAAGCAACGCACACAAGAAAAAGGTGTCGATAAAAAAGCTAACTCTGGATCAGGTCGGTTCTTTTTCTCGTCTTTTTCAGCCCTCGACACTCAAACCATCTCTTTAACGGAACATTTGTATGTTTTTCCAAATCTTTATCAATGAATTTGGCACCAGGGACATCATTTTCGGACAGAATTGGTCGGTTTAGCTCAGGAAACATCTCATTCGTATACTATTTAGATGCGGTTAGCATTGGGACAAACACGAGCTTGACCCACCTAGCAACAATTGATAACGTCATGAATATTAAGGAAAAGTGACGTGTTGCTTGCGGTACGCCATTCTCGTCGAGTTATCGAGTTACATTGACGGCCAACCAGTGTCGAAGATGGCTCTTATCTCAAAATCCCTGAGTCTCGTCATTTAAAGCACTGTTGTATTATTATTTACACCAATGATTATCTGTCCTCTGGCTAATTACAATCCATAAATCACAGGAGGTGTGACGGACCGTACAAGTAGAGACGTGCAAAAACGTCTAGAACAAGCTGAACAGGCGCAGACTGTCGGCTTAGACTTTACAGAATCCACCTGAAGAGAAGAGCACCTAGGTTGAGCAATTTATATGATGTCATATGCTTAAAAAAAAGGAAGAAGTTGGCAAACACGCAAGCCGCTAGCTTCCTGCACGTCTGTTTCTCAAGAACTCGTATGACACGCCAGCTTTCGTAACAACAAACAAACCGAGATGTGTATAAATCTAAACTCGTTAGGTCTGGGGAGATATTTTTCACGTTGAAAATGGTGACAGTTGGTGTGCTTCCTTCCTGCCTCACTGGGTCATAAGGTCGCCATTTGACTCACGCAAATTAAAAGCCTGCTTCAACAGAGATCATGTTTTATCAGCAGGAGAGTGATGCTTCTTAACTCATTGGCTGCCATTGACGCCAATAGGCCGGCAGCGATAATACAGAAATCCGAGAACATTTACAAGGAGTTTTATTCCCCCCTCTATTTTAATTTTGCATTCATTTTTTTTTTTTTTTTAGTACAAATGATAACAAGTGGATTGCCGTGTTTCCCTTTTTGTGTTTCAGAAAAAAAATATACAGTGGTATGAAAAAGTGTCTGAACCTTTTGGAATTTCTCATTTCTGCATAAAATCACCATCAAATGTGATCTAATCTTCATCAAAATCACATAGAGGAAAAAACAGTGTCTGCTTTAACTAAAACCACCCAAACATTTATAGGTTTTCATATTTTAATGAAGATAGTATGCAAACAATGACAGAAGGGGGAAAAATAAGTAAGTGAACCATCACATTTCATATTTTGTAGCCCCTCCTTTGGTAGCAATAACTTCAACCAGACGCTTCCTGTAGCTGCATATCAGTCTGGCACATCGATCAGACCTAATCTTGGCCCATTGTTCTCTACAAAACGGCTATAGATCAGTCAGATTCCTGGGATGTCTGGCATGAATTGCTGTCTTTGGGTAATGCAGTACTTCTCAAATAGTGGGGCGCGCCCCCCTGGGGGGGGCGCAGAGCGATGCCAGGGGGGGCGCATGTGTCCTCGGGGAACATGCTTTTTTCTTTTTTTGCCGGACTAGAATAAAGTGTACTTGCACATCCACTCAGTGGGTGGCAGTGGCGCTCTCATTTTCAGAGTGCGTGCAGTATTTTTGAACTAAGGAAGAGCACTCAGCACACAGAAAACAGACATGAAGAGCAGTGCGCCGCCGCCGTTTTCGAAAGCCGTTTTCCGACCGGACTCACTCACACAGCGACCCACTGTCTTGTCCGGTTCTCACGTCGCCGCCCGAGAAGTGCCATTTTCGGCTTGGGATCGTCACGACGACCGCCCTCACCTACGGTTCTACCTCGGCCGCCGAGAATGCGCTTTTTTCGGGCCGTTTGCCTTTTAGCTTTGACTTTTAATACAGTGGGGTGATGAGGAAAGACTACTGTTTACTGTGTCTGAAAATAATTATAGCGGACTGCCAGAAGCCAAATCAATTAAGACGCCACTTAAAGACATTCGACCCCAATCTCATTGATAAGCCGCTTGATTGTTTTTCAGCGAAAACGTGCCGAATATCGCCAACAATAGTCCTGCTTTGTCAGTGTTATATCAGTAAACCAGTGAGCATTGTTAGCATGCTCATTGCATAATGACTCCACACCATTGCAAAGGAGGTAATACTGAGTGTGAGCAGCAAAAATAAAAACTGTCCTTCTGTCCAAGGACACTCTTTTTTTCCTTTATTCATTTTTGTTTTTTCGGTCAAATTTTTTGGCATATTGTCCTCATGAGTAAATGTTTCTAATCAATTTGAATTTGTTATTATTTACGGATTTTATTACATTTTATTTTTCTGTATCAAATGGTCAAAAATACCTTGAGTGTATTTTTACAGTTTGAATGTGACTTTTTTTTTTTAATTCAGGCAAATTGATGCACGTCAAGTCTTCTCTGTTACAAACAAAACAATGTTAATAAAGTTATACTTTATTATAAGTTGATCTGTTACTTTTTTTCTTTATTAGAAAAAAAGGACACAATGTTAGGCAGATGCGTATTTATAATAGTAATTTTATAGACGAATAATACTATTTACAGTGGCGGCGGAGAGTTTGGGGGGGCGCGAAACATTTACGTCTTGCTTGGGGGGGGCGTGACAGAAAATAATTGAGAAGCACTGGGGTAATGCCACAGCATCTCAAGTCTGGACTTTGACGTGGCCACTCCGGAATGTGTATTTTTCATTCTGAAGGTGATTTACTTCTGTGTTTTGGATCATTGTCTTGTTGCAGCATCCATCGTCTTTTTAGTGTCACGGAAAAAGCAGGCAGGCAGGTTGTGTGGACCCAAATGCAGAGAAACAAAAAGCAGCCAGGCAGGTGGCGGTGATCTCAAAAAAACGTTTTAATAATAACTAACAAAAACACAAAGTACAACCAAAAGTACTGGGGATCAAAAAGGCAAGGTTCAAACAAAACTTACTTTATCGGAGGGACTACTACACGTGGGCTTGGACAGGACTTCTACAATGACATTGACAATGACGCAACAAGGAGTGAAAAGAAACTGGGAGCTTGTATACACACAGAGGTGAGGGGTAACGAGACAACGAGGAACAGATGGGCGACACAGAAGGATGCAGCAGGTTGGCGATACACTAGGAGCAAGCACACAGGTGAAATCAATGGGCAATCACAGGAACACACTAGGATGGAACCAACACAAAACTTAAAATTTAGCTTCAACTGTCTGACAGACGGCCTCAGGTTTTCCTGAAAGACTTTTGAATTCATTCTTCCATTAATGATTGCAAGTTGTCCAGGCCCTGAAGAGGCAAAACAGTCCCAAATCATGATGCTCCCTCCACCATGCTTCACGGTGGGGATGAGGTGTTGATGTTGGTGAGCTGTTCCATTGTGTGTTACTCCCAAAACATTCTACTTTGGTTTTATCAGCCTACAAAATATTTTGCCAAAACTTCTGTGGAGTGTCCAAGTTCCTTTTTGCGAACATTTAACGAGTAACATTTTTTTTTTTTAGACGGTGCCACATTGTCTGACAGGCTAGCATCATTTTTTGACATATTTACGTAAAATAATTGTTAACTGCCCGGATTTTTGCTCTTTTAACAAAGAATCGAGACTGGTTTAAGTTCACATCAATAAAGAATTCAGGGATTTAAGCATTTATTCACAAGAATTTTCACCGGAAAAGCTCTGTTTACATTAGGCGGCCACAGCATTGACTAACAGACTAGCATCGTATTTCGACATATTTACGTAAAATAAATGCTAACTGCACGTTTCTGTTTTTTTTTTTTTTGCTTTTAACCAAGATTCAAGACTGTTTTTCATCCCTATCAATAAAGAATTCAGGGATCTAAGCATTGATTCACAAGAATTTTCAACGAAAAAAGCTCTTTGTCTGCGATTCCACACGACCACGCCAACAATGCAGCCCCCCTATTAATGAGCCCCGCGCCCCGACAATATCACTACAAAGTCTATGGTTGTCAAAACTTATTGACAAAGGCTTACCGGTGGCTTGTCGCAGATCGTCGCACAAACTAATGTGCGGGAACTGAAGCATCTGCTTCCACTTCTTGCTCTTTCCTTTCCTGCTTCCACCGCCTCCTGCAAACAACAACGCTGCCAATGTTGATTATTTGGATTTGTTTAGCGCACTTATGCACACTGTAAACATTGTGATCCATTGCCTAAGCACCTGAATTTATGGATAAAATTGTAACAATTCATATCGACATAGGCGACGTTTACGTTGTTTTCCCGTCAGCGGAGTGTGGCCAAGTTCAAAATGGTCAATCCTAATGTGATCCATACTGTCAATGGCACTGAAAGACGATAAGGCATTCGGTGACAGGCAGCCTGCCCTCCCAAATGAATGCTCCGACAAATTTCTCTTTGTGGGTTTGGTATCAAAGATCAGTAATGATTCCTCCACGCGTTAGTGATCGATCCGTTTAGAAGCTTCACGAATACACGAATTCAGTCGACGTCATTGGTGGGAAGTGAATGTTACTCAGGGTAAAACGCTTCCCATTTGCGACAGAGGCGCCATTCTAATGACTTCAATGGAGCTCAGTACAAAAGGTTTTTTATACTGTTTTTGTTGTTGTTGTTGTTGTTCTAGCCCAGTGCTACTGTAGATCTAATCCAATGCTTCTTTGTTTCCAAATGTCTCCTGATTCCAATGACTTGTCCTCATTGGAAATAATGTAAAGGGGAAGTCATGTGCTCATGCTGACAAATTCTGATGTCTGTAAACATTTGCCGACTAACTGACTTAGCGTCGTAACACTCGAGACTGGTTTTCCTCTCGAAACCACATTCGAAAGGTCTCGCTCACAGACTGTGTAGTCTTAAGAGCAACACGGAAACATGCAGCACTTCTTTGCAAATTCTCTCGCCAAATTTGTCAATGACCACGTCGTTGAAGCTGCTTCATTTAGCCCACCCATACCTTGGTGTGAAAGAAAACAGTGCTTTGATTTGGAATACAGTGCATTTTGGTGCTAAGCGTAGGTTCCAGGAGTGTTAATACAAGATTAATAGAAAAGCTTGGTGGGGGCTTCCAATTTAGGGTGACCATATTTTGATTTCCAAAAAAGACGTCACTCAGCCGGGCCTCGAGATACTTCAGTTTTACTCAAAGTTCACTCAATGATGCCTTCAATGTATTTAAAGTGCAGCTCCCCCGACTGGATAGAAAATTCCGTTTTATAATAACAAAATAATGGCTATTAGAGGTGGGAATCTTTGGGCACCTAACAATTCGATTACGATTACGATTCAGAGGCTACGATTCGATTATAAATCGATTATTGATGACCCCCCCACCCCGCTATTAGCTGGTTTTAAGGTTTTGTACATTAGGTACAAAAACTGTTAGAAAAAAAGCCTCGCAGGCTTAAATAAACAACTATTTCAGTATCAAGTTAACAGTTAAAAACAATAAATAATATGCTCAAATCCCCATTCTGTATCAGCAGCTTTAAACTACATTCAATTAATTTAATGTTGTGAATCAACCGTTAAAGTTGTTAAAATTGCCCCCGTTATTCCATAATTTCCCTTTTGTCTACTTTCGACATGTGAAAGTTTTAAAACTATTTTAAAGATAGATTCAAGTCAATATTTTACCGATTTAGGAGTATTTTAGATAAAAAGTTAATTAGGTTCGCTTGGAAGGTTCACTACAACAGCCTTGCAGGGAAGTTTACTGTACTGCTTTAAGATAGCGGCTGTTTACTAACGCCCGCATCTAGCTTGCTGTACATGTGCTGCTAACGCCACCGAGTCTATTTGCATCTAGTCCTATATAAATATGATATCTACCGTACCATTATGTGGACGTACTTTGTAGCAGCTGTCGGCAGCAGTCAGGTATGTTGTTGTTTTTTTATCTCGCGGCATGAGTTGAGCATTGGCATTACCCGAGGGGCGGGGTAATGACAAGCATGATGTTTAGCTACTCTCGCTCCGTTCCTCATTGCGTCCCGAAGACCGCGCGACGCGCTGAGTGTGTTTTATTTCCGCTTTACTTGACATATTTCAATAACCGGAATTTGGATGTTTGTAAATCGTTTTCGAATCTTCCACAGCCGAATTGCGAATAATCTAAGAATCGGAAATTTCGCACACCTCTAATGGCTATATAACCAAAGACACGAATTCAAAATCTCAGAGGTTGCGCAATAGGCTTTATTATTCCTAAAATGTTTAAAAACATAGAATTAAATGATTATTTTAAAATGCCTCTCCTGTATTAGGGTATCATCCTTGAACAAAATAGTAGCTGTCTTTTCAATTCTTACGGTACAAATAAATAATCTGAAATAATGTTCTAAATAATAACTCTTCTGTAGAAAATCCAGCTTGAACAAAAAGCTCTTTTCTCATTGAAATAATGTAAATGAAAGTGTAGCCTCACAACAATGTTTTAACACCAAAAAAAACCTCACTTTAGTCTTTGGGGGAAAGTGTACAGTACCACTGCTCCGACGTCCGTTTTGTCTTTTACTGAGCACTGCAGAACCAGGCTCTCTGGCCAAGCGTCAGTCAATTTCAACACAGGCGTGGAAACAAAAAACATTTCACGAATGGATAAAACCCCGTCGGACGCGCCGGACAGGATGAAAAAAGTGGACATGTCCAGGCAAAAGAGGACGTTTGGCCATCGTAATTTATCATCGTAATCCAATTACTAGATTAATGCTGCATTGTTGTTTTCATCAACGATGACGATAACCCAAATATTTCATTGACGAACCATGTTTTTCATGACGATGACGAGCAAGCAAGCTACACTGCTGGCCAAAATTATTGGCACCCCTGCAATTGTGTCAGATAATGAATGCAATTACAAATGCTTCGGTAGTAATATCTTCATGGATTTTGCTCGCAATGAAAAAACACTCTAGAAAATGGGAAAAAAATGAAATCATTATCATGATGTGACACTAGGGCTGTCAAAATGATCGCATTAACGGGCGGTAATTATTTTTTTAAATTAATCGCGTTAAAATATTTGACGCAATTAACGCACATGCCCCGCTCAAACAGATTAAAATGACAGCACCGTGTCATGCCCACTTGTTACTTGTGTTTTTTGTCTCCCTCTGCTGGCGCTTTGGTGCGACTGATTTTATGGGTTTAAGCACTTTGAGCATCGTGTAATTATTGACATCAACAATGGTGAGCTACTAGTTTATTTTTTTTAATTGAAAATTTTACAAATTTTATTACAACGGAAACCTTAAGAGGGGTTTTGATATAAAATTTCTATAACTTGTACTAACATTTATCTTATAAGAACTACAAGTCTTTCTATCCATGGATCGCTTTAACAGAATGTTAATGTTAATGCCGTCTTGTTGAATTATTGTTATAATTAACAAATACAGTACTTATGTACAGTATGTGGAATTTATATATCCGTCTTGTGTCTTATCTTTCCATTCCAACAATAATTTACAGAAAAATATGGCATATTTTATAGATTTTTTGAATTAGGGTTAATTAATTTTTAAGATGTGATTAACTCGATTATAAAATGTTAATTGTTTGACAGCCCTACATTTTACACAAATCTGCAAAAATGGGCCAGACAAAAGTATTAGCACCTTCAGCCTAACACTTGGTAGCACAACCTTTAGACAAAATAACTGCGAACAACCGCTTCCGCTATCCATCAATGACATTCTTCCAATGCTCTGCTGGAATTTTAGACCATTCTTCTTTGGCCAACTGGTCCAGGTCTCTGAGATTGAAAGGGTGCCATTTTCAGATCTCTCCAAAAGTGTTCTATGGGATTCAGGTCTGGCCACTTTTGAAGTCTCCAGTGCTTTCTCTCAAACCATTTTCTAGTGTGTTTTGGGTCATTGTCCTGCTGGAAGACCCACGACCTTTGAGAAAGACCCAGGGAACAACATCAGGGAACCTCCGCCATGTTTGACTGCGGGGACCGTGTTCTTTTCTTTGAAGGCCTCGTTTTTTTCCTGTAAACTCTATGCTGATGCCTTTTCTGAAAAAGCTCTACTTTTGTCTCATCGGACCAGGGAACATTCTTCCAAAACGTTTTTGGCTTTCTCTGGTAGGTTTTGGCAAACTCCAGCCTGGCTTTTTTATGTCTCTGGGTCAGAAGTGGGGTCTTCCTAGGTGAAGTCCATTTTCATTCAGACGCCAATGGATAGCGCGGGTTGACACTGTTGTACCCTCGGACTGCGGCACAGCTCGAACTTGTTTGGATGTTCATCAAGGTTCTTTATCCACCATCCGCAAAATCTTTGGTTGAAATCTCTCGCCAATTTTTCTTTTCCGTCCACATCGAGGGAGGTTAGCCACAGTTCTGTGGGCTTCACACTTATTGATGACACTGCGCACGGTAGACATGGGAACATTCAGGTCTTTGGAGATGGACTTGTCGCCTTGAGATTGCCCGTGCTTCATCACAATTTTGCTTCTCAAGTCCTCAGACACTTCTTTTGTTTTCTTTTTTCCCCCCATGCTCAAAGTGGTACACACAAGGACACAGGACAGAGGTTGAGTTAACTTGAATCCATTTTAATTGGCTCCACGTGTGATTTGTTATTGCCACCATCTGTTATGTGCTGCAAGTAAGTAACAGATGCTGTTAATGACACAAATTAGAGAAGCATCAAATGATTTTTCAAAGGGTGACAATACTTTTGTCTGGCCCATTTTTGGAGTTTTGTGTAAAATAATGATTTCATTTTGTTCCCATTCTCTTTGTGGTTTTTCATTGCAAGCAAAATTTATGAAGATATTTGTAATTGCAATCATTTTCTGGGAGAATTTCAGCATTATCTGACAGAATTGCAGGGGTGCCAATACTTTTGGCCAGTAGTGTAGGTTGCGCTCCATCTTGACTGTTTTGAAAAACATGGTCAGATTTGCTTACTTATCTCGGCATGAGAGAATATGCCATATTGCTTTAGCCTTTAAAAGGTCTGTGCCGAGTGATCATCACCAGTGTTGTTAATAACGGCGTTACAATATAACGGCGTTACTAATGGCGTTATTTTTTTCAGTAGTGGGTAGTCTAATTAATTACTTTTCGTTACTTTGCGTTACTATGCCTTACTATATTGGTGGAAAAGTCTGAGGGGTGACGGACTCACCGAGACGGCAGAGCAGAGCAGGAGTAGGGAGGAGGCAAGAAAGTTGTGACGCGGAGCAAACACGATGCTAGGTCGCTCCAATAATACATGTTGTAGCAGATAGCCTACAAACTACGCCCGCATGTTATGGTAGATATGGTAGACATGGTAGATATCACATGTACTGTACATAGATATAACTAGATGCAGAATGACAGACATGGCACTAAATGAGCCGCCATCTTAAAGCAGTAGACTTTTTTGGACGGCTCTGTTGTAGAGAACCTTCCTAGCGAACCTAAGTAACTTTTTATCTAAAATACTTCTAAATCGGCAAAATCTTGACTTGAATCTATCTTTAAATGATGAAACAGTTTTAAAACTTTCATATGTCGAAAGTAGAGAGAAGGGAACTAATGCAATAATGGGAGCAATTTTAACAACTTTTAACTGTTGATTCAGGGTAAAGGGTAAATTAGGGTAAAGAATTGGGCTCGGGCCAATTGTACCAAAAACCTTCACAAAAAACTTCACATAATGTGGCCAATGTTTTTTTTTTTTTTTTTTTTTTTTTTGAGGAAAAAAAAAAAAGTAATTATCACCAATTATTTTGCCAAGTAACTAATTACTCTTACATTCAGGTAATTGAGTTACTAACGCAATTACTTTTTGGGAGAAGTAATTTGTAACTATAATTAATTACTTTTTTTCAGTAAGATTAACAATACTGATCATCGCACACCAAATGTACTGTAACTCATAGGATTAGCATAGAGATTGCATTAGCTTTAGCATGGGGAGCATCATCTTGAACTTTCGGACAACTTTACTACAGTTCGTGGCTTCCGGGTGGGTATCATTCATTGAAAATGTTCCTTCTGAGTGTGTTGCAGATGCTACAATATGTGCTGCTATGTCAATGTTCATTTGAAAAGCTTTATTTATTTTTGGAGTAAAACTTGCATTTTTCCAGACAAAAGCCATTGCCTCAACAAAAACAGACAAAATTTGTCAGATTTTTCATCGGCGAAAACTAGACAAAGAGCAACGCATTTTGAACTGACTAAGACTAATAAGTAGGGCCGTCAAATTTATCACGTTAAAGGGCAGTAATTCATTTTTTTAATTAATCGCGTTTAAAATATTTGATGCAATTAACGCATGCACTGAATGACCCGCTCATGAATTGCCTCAAACAGATTACAATGATGCCGTTTATGCACATTAAGAGTGAAGAGAGAATGCCACCGGCCGCTTGGAAGCATGATGTTTAGCTACTCTCGCTCCGTTCCTCATTGCGTCCCGAAGACCGCGCGGCGCGCCTAGTGTGTTTTACTTCCACTTTACTTGACATGTTTCAATAATCGGAATTTGGATGTTTGTGAATCGTTCTCGAATCTTCCACGGCCAAATCGCGAATAATCTCAGCATCGGAAATTTCGCACACCTCTACTACTAATAAGTATTTTCATCCTGCCACGCGAGAGCCTTCAAAAGAGTGAATGTTTAACTAATCGTGGTCATTTTTGCCAGGAACCTTTTGTTGACGTGTGATATGGTGGCCTTGGAGCGAGTTTGCCTCCCCGCCTGAGTCTGTTTCTGTTTCGCCTTGCTGCTGATCGCTGTTGACCTGAATAAATTGTCAACTAGTTTTCGGTGAGCCTTTCAAAATGGAGTCAGTACAAAGGGTTAAGACTAAGGTGTACACACGGAATTTGGCCTTTTGGCCGGATTGTTGGGGTCTCAGTCTCTAGTTGGAGCAGTTCGGCTGGCGTGATTCCAGCAGTCTGGCTAGAAGGTCAGATCCTTCAGTATTTTCATCCAAAAAGCTAAGACGAATATTTAAAGGGCCGCAAAAAAAACCAAAAAAAACAACAACAACAAAAAAACATGACTGCTGTGCAGTCAGACATTCCGCTGTATTTATTATCAGTTGACAACTAACTTTTGGGGTGGGAGTTGTTTTTTAATAGAATAATAACAAATACATGACAACAAAGGCAGATGTTTATTGTCTTGTTTTGCCAGGAGGAAAAAAAAAACCTCTTTGTCGTGCCAAATTCAATTTGTTGCATTTCTTTTGGACGCCGCCTGTCCAATCAGATTCCAACTACCGAGATACCTCCGAGCAGGCGCTTCGGCCGACCATCACAGGACGCCACAGGGTGCTTTCAGATGAATTGGAATACAATTGTTCATTCAAGTCTTTCCTTGAGATATGGGATGTATACGTTGCCTTTATTTTTACACTGCTCATCTTGATGAACATCCACCACATGGACGCAGCACGGGACAATCACGCTTTTGTCTGCCATTCATTGGCTAATTTTGATCTTTAACTTTGTATCCTGTGTGCATTTTGAGTACAGTGTGTTCACCACTTAAGACCTTTGTGCACAGATAGTAGCAGCATTGTTGTGTTCCTAAAAAAACAACAATTTAACCTATTGGGATGATCCTGTGCTAAGAGTGAACTTCAGCCGGGGTTGAGCTGACAATAGTTGGCTCCTCAAAGTAGTCCAATAATGACCCACTGTTTTCCGAAATTTCCAGGTTCGCAGTGAATCAGTAACAGGCACACTTTTGCAAAATAGACAATGTTTATTGTTTAGGAAATGCAGAATAAATGAGATTTATTTATTATAATCCCACAAGAGCAATCAAAGAAGTATAAAAAACAAGCATAAGAAATGGCAGTGATGATGCTAGATTTGAGTTTGTCAATCCCAGAATCCCCGCGAAACCATTACAGCACAACCAGGTGTTCCTTTAGCAATGAAAATCGCTTACTGTGACAAAAGAGCGGGAGCCAACGCTCCGGTAAGGCGGCGAAGGAACAAAGCCAGGCGATCTGTACGTGAACCGCTGGCGGACTTCCTTTGCCGCCTTACCAGAGCGTTGGCTCCCGCTCATTTGTCACGGTAAGCGATTTTCATTGCTAAAGGAACACCTGGAAATACTGTAACGGTTTCGCGGGGATTCTGGGATTGACAAACTCGATCTAGCGTCATCGTTACCCTTGTTATGCTTGTTTTTGATACCTGTTTGCTTGCTTTTGTGGGATTGTAATCAATAAATCTCAATTATTCTGCATTTTCTAATCAATAAACATTGTCTATTTTGCAAAAGTGGGCCTGTTACTGATTCACCGCGAACCTGGAAATTTCGGAAAACACCCACCTAAGAGTAGGTATTCTGAGATGACTAGAATTTCTTCAGTATTTATTTTGATCAAATAAACCAAAAAATCGAAACTAAGGATTTCCAAATGAAGATGGCCAGTTTTATGAAGGCAAATTATCGGTCTTAAATGGACTATTCGTACTGTAGTCTTATTGTGAACTGAAATAAAGGCATGTTTAGCTGTTTGTTTTCATTGTAAGGTAAACACACGTGCTGTCATGAGACTTCTTGGCTCCTTTTGATTGAGGAAATGGACTCAGGTCTTAAGGGGCTATACAATGAATGGGTCAAATGGTCATGTGACCCATGTCCCTGACACACCAAAACATAGAGATTGTTTTTTGATCAATTACTGCTTGCACAAAGTCGCGAAAGGAATGTTTCTCAAAGATAAACAAAAATGAGTGTACAAAATTGTCATACAGTAGTAGAAATGAAATAATAGTCTGTCATTCCACTATTTCGTGTATTGCCTAAACATGTTGCCTATAAACACATCTGTGGGCTGCCGATATTCAATAAAAGCCAGACTTTTGTCGTAACACAAACCCATTTTGTGTCTTCCCACAAAGTAACATTTGCTCACTCTCAACATCCTGTTTCGCAAAGCAACAGGACGATGCTGCAAGAGAAACTTGACACTCACAGGCAACCTGAGTCATTAAAAAAAAAAACACCACCATATTTCTACACCGAGTCAATAACCAAACCGTCGGGGTACGCAACTGTGCATCGAATGAGTTGATATGAAGCAAATATACAGGAAAATTGAGGTTTGCACAGTGATGATGCTGACAGCAAGAAAGATGAAGAAATATGTATTTCTACGCCAGATCGATAACTTTTGAGCTAAAAGCTCGGGTGGGGCATGACATTGTTGTTTTTTAAGGCTTATAGAAGTGTCAGAAGACTTGATGATTGTTGTCTTTTGAAATGGATTTGTAGCAATGTAACTAACGATTGTCAACGTAAGCTTTGCTCTTCAGAAATGATGTCCGTCGGAATCGATGAGCAGATATTAAATATAGAATTGAATGAGTTGGTGGTGGGTGACAGCCAACTTGAAATGGTTCACTTTTCCAACTGAGTTGCGCTTGTAAACAGAGATCATCGTACATGCTAGATGATTACGTCGAGAGAGAGCATATTCTTGAATGAGTGAGTAAGCGAGCGAGCTGAGCTGAGCTGAGCTGAGCTGTCAGTCCGCCCATCTCCATCCTCACCTTCCCGTGCTTTTAGTAGCACCGTGTTGGCCACGATGTTCTCCAGCTCCATGTTGGCTCTGTGTCGAATTTAGCAGCAACTACGCCGGGGCCGAGCTCCAACGAAGCCGCCGCCACGCCACCCACCCCCTCCCGGGCGGATTCACTCTTTCTTGAAGCGTCCACGACCTTCTGCCTCCCACCCGAGAGGGAAGATTGGTACCTCCGTCTCGGCTTGACCACCGCAGTCAGCCCTGAAGTCTGCCTGCCTGCCTGCCTGCCTCCCTGCCTGCCTTCAAGGGCGGGTGACATCCGCACTTGTGCGGCCGTCCTCCTCCCTCCTGGCCTCCTCCTGCCTGCCTGCCTGCCTGCCTCCCTCCCTCCGCCTCGTAGGCCCGCCCCCATCGATGATGACAAAGGTCACAAACACTTGAAATACAGACGTCTCACTCTGCGCTTAAAATGGGGAAACAACAACATGTGCAGCGTGAGACATAAGCACTCACTCTGCTTCTCCCGAAAGACATATTCACTGGTACCTCTACTTACGGCATTAATTCATTCTGGAAGTAATCTCGTAACCTGAAAAATCCACAACAAGAGATGCACTTTCCATGTAGATACTCTAATCCAGGGGTCCCCAACTTTTTTTGCACCACGGACCGGTGTGTTTTGGGTCTTTTTTTACACGGACCGGTGTTTTGACAAATTTTGCAACCCATCAAAAACTTCAACTGTGCTGTTCTGCGCATGCGCGTAACATTAAAAATGGCCGCCAGTGCAGCGATTCCAAAGTAAACACTAAAAACTTTCTTTAAAGAAAGGAATATTAACTTACGTTTGATTGTGGATGGAAATGTAGAAAAGCTCTCCTCTGACCCATCCTGCCATGTTAGCAGCACACCGCTAACACCTTCGCCGTGTCGTTAAGCATTAATTAAGAAGCCCGCTTCACAAAGATGCGACGTTGGAAAGTGTAGCAAGGTGTTCTTGTAGCGCTGTCAGGATATTCCGGAATGACTTTAATAGTCTCAAATGTACGTTTAAGGTCACCGTCATTTGCGATCTCTACAAGCTGATCCTCCTGTTGCACAGACATGCTCGAATCACTCGTTTTATTCAGAAACGGGTCACGAATCCACTCTTTCCACTCCAAGAAAACACAAGTAACAAGTGCACATGACCCTGTGCTGTCATTTTAATCTGTTTGAGCGGGGCATGTGCGTTAATTGCGTCAAATATTTTAACGCGATTAATTTTAAAAATTAATTACCGCCCGTTAACGCGATCATTTTGAGAGCCCTAAATTGAACATAATTCGAAGGGGGAAAAAAAGGGAAAAAAAGTCTATATGTCTTCCTCTGTCACGATATGGAAAATGGCGTTGGCTTTGTGGCGGACTACCGCCTCGACAAATTTCTTTTCCCTTTTCCTGAGGAGTCCCTCCAGAAGTCCCTCCATCTGATCACAAACTCTTTGTGAGACAAAAACACAAGGAGACATGTAATCTTTTGGCCAAAATTGCTCAAATTGAAACATAATCAAGAGGAAGCCAATAGACCCTACTCACATTACGTCATGTAATCTTTTGGCCAAAATTGCTCAAATTGAAACATAATCAAGAGGAAGCCAATAGACCCTACTCACATAACGTCACAACCACGCCTCCGCGCCATATTGTCCATCAACTCGTCGTGTTGACGCATTACCGCTACGTAAATTCCTCCTATTATGGCGTGTTTTTCTGCTCGTTAACATTAATAATCAAAATGGTGAAGGCGTGTGTGGCGGTTGGTTGCAATAACGGAGAAGATAGACGGAGAGACTTGAAGTTCTACCGTATTCCGAGAGACCCGGAGAGGAGAGCGAGATGGACTGCTGCAATTCGACGAGAAAACTGGGCTCCAAACGATTACCACGGATTATGTAGTAGTCATTTTATATCTGGTAAGATGCATTGAATTTATATTTAGAGGGTTTTGGGCTGACAACCACAATTAAGATCATTGCGAGGCTAATCGCCGACAACATACAGTTTCAAATTCAAGATGCTTATTTCTTCCACCATCATTACATTTTGAATAATATTTAACTGGTACCAAGTGAAAGAAGCTGGCCTCGTCTACAGATCATCAGTTAAACAGGTGTGTCCAAACCTTTTGCAAAGGGGGCCAGATTTGGTGTGGTAAAAATGCGGGGGGCTACCTTGGCTGATTTACATAGAACAATATATTTAAACAAATTTTAGCAAGCCCTCCTGTGTGTGACATTTCCTTTATTATTTTTTTTAATTCATAATTTCAACAGTCTCGTCTTTGTGGCGTTCTCTTTCGACACTCGGGCTCTTGTGAAATACTGCTGCTGTGAAATTAAACTAGCTTCAAGTTGCTATAATTTCTCGCTGCGTATCTTCCCTTAATGTTTTCGTACATATCAGAGTGTCTTGTTTGGTAATATCATTATCGTGTCACATCGAACTCTTTGAAAACAGCGACTGTCTCTTTGCAAATGAGGCAAACACAGTTGTTGCGTGTTTTATTGAAGAAATAGTCCATTATCCACTTATCCTTGAAGCGTCGGCCATCGCAGTCAACTTTTTTTTTTTTATTGATTGTCGCCATTTTAGAAAATTGGAAGAGTCACACGGGGGAATGTTGCTCAGAGGGCTGCTCTTAAAGTTTTTCAAACTTTGGTGGGAATAGGCTGATTTTGTGTGGACAAGATAGTTGTAGATGTCAGGGTAGCAGATGTCAGGCAGAGAGGGCGAAGACAGCGGGTCAAAAAATATCCATTTAGGCATCAAATATGGATCCGGCGAATGGATAGACTGAAGCTTTTCCACATAACGCCTTTTATGCAACGCATCCAATGAGTTTACAGCGTCTGAAAGCACCGGGGCTTCCATGAATTGCACTATAAATTGCACGACAAATTGAAACCATTGAGAATACGGATAAACAATGACGGACAATATGGCGGCCGGATACAGCGACACGTCATTCTGTGACTTTGGTGAGTAGGGTCAATAGGAGAGCAGAATCGCCATATTGAAGCACGATGGGAAAGATCATGACCAATAAGGAAGCAGGATCTTATGGTGTGACATTTAAAAGCAAGAAGTACATACGTATCTTTTACAGTATTGAACAGTATTTTTGCCTCTCGTAACCTTTCTTTCTTAACAAGGCAATATTTTCCCGTTGAGGTGTGTCATAACCTGAAAATGACGTTTGTAGGGACATTTAGGGGGAGCACTGTAATAATAATAATAACAATAATGCGTTAAAGACGCATTGCATTGCATTATTCTTTCACTCCGCACTGTAGCAGTCGGACAGAAGACTCGTTTCTCATCCAAAAATGATTTAAGTGACGTTCGTTGCTCTTGCTTAATGAGGAAATGAAGTGTATTTCTGACCAAACTTTAGAAATGGATCCATCCATAAGAAGAGCTTTGCACTCGGAAATTGTATTCAAGCAGATAGTTGCTTCCTGTAGCTCCCGCCTCTTTCTCCTGATTGGCTGGAACATCGGACCGCAGGGGAAGTGTTTGAACAGTCGAATCAGGAAGTGCGCCGTGCAATCACTGGCATTGATTCTGATGTTATATTCTCTTGTTATTGCAATTTTAAAGTCTACGTTCGCTACATCAAGTGAAAATGAACGTACTGTGCAAAAATTGTATTTGTTCTAAATTACCGGAGCACACTGAAATTTTCCACTTCCTTGGTTTTACAGTCTGTGTTAACATCACTCAGTGGATCATAAACATGTGTTTCAAAAGCTTGATTGTGACATCTATTGGGACACAACAAAGTCCAATTAGCTGATATTTCATTGTGTTTTTTTAGTTGTCAATTGTGTTACAGATGAACGCGGGAATGACCGGCCACCTTTGGCTCACGAAAGGACAATCGAGGCCTTCCCTTTGCTCTCTCTGCAGGTGGACATTAACCGAGAGATGCTCTTTGCGGCGGACGCGGTGATCAATGAATGTGCCGCAGAGTTTTTAAGGATGCATTAGGAAACACTTTTTACCTTTTACCGCCCCGCCAGGCACGACGGCAGCGGCATCGTTATTGATCCGCTCTTCGCTCAGAATTTATAATGCAGTATTGAGCGCCTCGTTGTCGTTAACTTATTGGGTGCCATCTGACGGGGATCGACGTCTAATCCGATTTTCCCAGTTAAAATGCATTGAACCTCCATTGCTGTCAATGGCACGAAAACATGATCATTCACTGCAAGAGCTAAAGGCAATGGGAGAATGGGAGGTTTCTTTGCTAAAGCCATCTCCACCCTGAACAGCCATATGTAACACCAGATCACCCAATGTTCAATATTCATTTACATGCAATGTACTATGTGCAATACTTATTAAGTGCAATATTCAATGCCTCACTGTCAACCTCTGCAACTTAACTTCTATTCACACATATTCTATGTGCAATACTTATTTACGTGCAATATTAATCCGCAATATTCAATGCCCTCACTGTCAACTGCTGCTACTTCAGTTATTTGCACTGCCTGAACATAGGACTACCTCATACATATTTTATATTTATTTACATTTTATACTTTTATTCTTGCAAGCCACTTTTGAGATTTTTACTTGTGCAGTATTCAATGCTTCACTGTCAACTGCTGCTACTCCACTTAAATTATTTGCACTGCCTGAATGTAGGACTACCTCATACATATTTTATATTTATTTAGATTTTGTATCTTTATTCTTGCAAGCCACTTTCGAGATTTTTTACTTGTCCTGCACTGTAAAGGGAGATGCTCCACAATTTCATTGTACAACCATATAATGACAATAAAGGGCTATTCTATTCTATTCTATTCTATTCTATTCTATTCTATTCTATTCTATTCTATTCTATTCTATTCTATTCAGAACCAACGTGCTTTTCAGTCATGTTACATATCTTGTTGAAGAAAATTAAAAGTCGAAACGAAGCTATGAATTGATTTAGCTGAGTTTAGCTCACATTCATAGTGGGGGTTTTTTTATTTATTTTTTGGAGTCAAAACGGCTTCTATGAGTTTCCCTGACGTTGCTCACTACTGAAGTCTAGTGGAAAAAATAATTACTGCAGTACTCATCAACTTAATTTAGTCCAAACAATAAATTATGCGGTTATTATTTACTCTCTTAATGTTGTGTTGTTGTTTAAATTGGGTTGGTTAAAAAAAAAAAAACTTAACAGATTCTATAATTTTCCATCACATAAAGCTCGTTGGCCACATGACCGGAAATAAATAGTCGCAACATCCTGTCTGTCGCACGTTGGCCACTTGTCCTTTCTGCTAACCGACCAAGCCCTCATCCCATTGGAATAACTCTACTTTTCTTTGTGATCATTAATCATGCCGAAAGCCAAAAAGACGAGAAGGAAGATGAAGTTCGATTACAACAAAGACCGCAAGAAACTGAAGAAAAGGTTAATGAAGAAAGCCAACCCAAGGATAGAAAAGTAAGCGTGACGGAGGGACGCTGCGTAGCATGCTAGGCTAACTCAAACGAGCTAAACTGTCCAATACTGTTTTTTTTTTTTTTTTTTTTTGCCATTAGAGCGTTTGCATATTCTTTGTTGTATGGCAATGTTTTTACTCTACTGTATGTGTTATTCCCTTTGAAGTCATGTGGATTTTACTGTATATGGAAAAACAAACACCTATATGCAAGGTCTTAGGTTTGGTGTCAATATTGGTAGGGACGGTATAACCTGCATGTACACTTTTTGCTGGGGACAGGACATTAATAACATCAAACGGATTGGGTGAACAGGGGTCAGGGCTACATTTCTCACCAATATGAACCTAATTAAATGATAGCCTAAATGATTAATGCAAAATAAATCTAATACCAACTTTCACACTGCAAATTTACAGTATGACGTCTTAATCTGATCGTTTTTATAAAATCTAGTCAAATTTTCTCCATCTTGTTTTGAGTGTTAAAGGTTAATTAACAGATGAATGTCTTCCACTTTAAGTCAGTGGTTCTTAACCTGAGTTCGATGCAACCCCATTGGCTTGGTGAGTTAGTCTAAGGGGTTCGGCGAAGGTAAAGAAACGCAGAGCCCTGTTTTTATACGCTGATTAACTAAGCTTTTTAGGCCAGGTTTTGGGCTGGTTTGCTCTTAATTTACAGGCGAATCCATTTCTTTAACAAGCTAATCCTCGTCCTTACGTGAGGAGGAACTGGTTTGCTCAATGGAAGGTTGACTCGTACTTGGTATGAGGGAATACAACAGACCAATGGGCAGCGTGATCTCAAATTTTGAGCTGTTTATACAACATGCTATCAAAATGAGAAGAATTTTGACTGGGAGTTTGCTAAATTATTAACTTGCTAGCTTAGATTTAGAGCTGCAGCTATCGAATATTTTAGTAATCGAGTAATCGACTGAAAAGTCTATCGATTAATCGAGTAATCGGATCAAACTTTTTTTTTCTTTTAGGTAAAGAGCAATTATAAATATGCATGAGAAAAAAAGGCATTTAATCCAATATTGAACCATTTTCAGTCAATCAATGTCTTTATTTTCGATCTACATGGTTGGAAACGGCCAACAATTGCATCTCAGATGTGACTAGAAAAAAAAATCACTGCTTTCACTCAAAAAAACTTCTAGATCTTATTAAAAAAACAACAACATATTTCTTACCTAAAAATGTAATTACGCTTGATATCACACATCACTTGAAAGCTATGTGTTTTTCCCACGTGTTTCAATTGAATTTCTATTTTTGTCAAGCTATTTGTAAGTTCTAGTTAAGTTTTAAGTTAGTCTAAACTGTAAGTCCTGATAGGATTTGGAGTTTTTGCAGTGTTCACAATAAATGTATGATACCTGCTGTATTGGAGCACATTAGGGGCCAGTGCTACTTGGTGTTTTATTCAGCAGACTACTGAGCTAAAACTGACAGTTAGCTTTTTTTAATTTTACACCCTCATCACTCTACTGCGCTGTGTTTTTACAGATTAAATAAAGCCTGTATGTAAGACACGTTAGCCACGCATCGACAGTGGTCATAATCAATAGAAACCTAGCCGAAGGGCTAACATTACGAGAGCGAGTGACAGTAACGTTATATTTATTAGCGCTGAGAAGTCTACTGCTTAAAGATGGCGGCTGTTTACTAACACTGCCCAGACGCGGCCGAGTCTGTCATTTTGCATCTAGTCCTAAATGCATGCCATATCTATGAGATGCATCGGACGCTACCCGCTACCACACTAGCATCATGCGGGCGTAGTTTTTAGCAACGTCGGTGTAGTTTGTCGCAGCTGTGGGTTGCAGTAAGTTTTATTTATTTATTTTATTGCTTCTTCCTCTACGCACATGACGTCAGCGCGTTGTCCCGCATTAAAAGTAGTCCGGGCAAAACGTGATGCTTAGAGCTGGCAAAATTAAATGATTCCTCGAGGTGAATTAAAATTACTCGGATCAGTTTTTAAACTCAAGTTACTCGAATTACTCGAGTATTCGTTTCAGCTCTACTTAGATGATAAAATAATCGCTTTATTTTCTTATTTCCAAGGGTTCAGTGAATCCACATGTGATACTTGTGGGGTTTGGTACCTCTAGTGAGGTTAAGAACCACTGCTTTAAGTAAATATTACTGCAGTATTTGTTCTTACTAAAGCCATACATCTGAAAGTTGGTCATTTTTCACCTAAATCAAGAAAAAAATGCTTTTCAAATAATGTTTTCAACAATGTCTGTTCTTGAATTAAGAACATTTGTGACAAGTTTTTAAAAATATTAAATCTACAAACTATTTGATTAAAATAAGTATTTTCAGCTATTTTATTTCAACAATACTCGGTGAGTAAAATTTCCTGAAGCACTGGCAGATAATTTCACTTATTTCTAGTAAGTTTACACTGAAAACATGGGAAGTTTTTTGTTTATTTTTATTTTTTGGTTCAGGTTTTGCAGTGCGTATATATTGGTTTAGGTCAGGGGTGGGCGAATCGGTCCTCGAGGGCCGCAGTGGGTCCTGGTCTTTGTTGCAACTGATTCAGCACAGACAGTTAAACCAATGAGGTTTGAACAGAAACAAGAAGCACCTGATTGCAATGGACTGATTGCACTTGTAAGACACCATTCTTTTTATTCTTTAATCTACTTTTAGCTTTATCAACACTGGCATCTGGAAAACAACACAACAAGGATTTTTTTGCGCCAGTGACAATTTGTCACGCCTCTGCTAAATTTTGCCCAATTTTGGGGGAATATGGCTCAGAAAAATGCCAACAACATAATCTGGGTGTTTAACATTTACATGGTGTGGATTGATATTTGTTCAGTAAACAACTTCGAGAGGCATGGAATCCAAGGAAGTCCACAGCCAGGAACCTGCAAGACATGGGCCTCGCATACGACCCCAATCGCAGTTTGCCCATCAACAAAGACGGCGTAAGTTGGGCTTGTTGCTTTGCTCTTGAATTGTGATTCTGCTACATTTTTCCTCCAGGGTATCTTTTCGAGATGCTAATTGTATGTCACACACTTGTTTCAAATATGAAAAATGTCTCCTTTTGACATGCTAATCCATAACATTGCTTTATGAGCTGATTTTTTTTTTTTAATGCATTACAGCGCCTAGGATTAAACAAAGGCCCCAAGGTTACCGGCCATATAGTGACAAAGCCCTACGTCCTTAATCGTAAGTTTTTCTGTGTATGCGTGGGCAATACATATTACAAATATTGTCGTGAGCGTCGGTGATATTTTATGCCGTTTTATTCCAAAGAATGATTTGTATTCCTGAAATGTTTTGGCTAGAAAAATTGTTGACCACGTCAACATTACTTTGTTTTTTCTATCGCTTTTGGGCAAAATGGGGCAAATGTAACATATGTATTAAAAAGATGTAATGTGCATTGTGTGAGCAGAGCTGGAAGAGGAGGCCAACCTTCCAGTCAAGGACACCAAGACACTTTCATCGGACTTGATCCAGTACGTCCAACACATGATCCGAGAACACAAAGAGGACTACAAGGTGAGAAGCGTAGCAACAAATGGGCACCTTTTTTTCCCATCTTCAGCCCAGATCCAAACGTTTATGGCCACTGATGAACATATTCGTCTTTGTTTTTCAACGTCTTACGCTGCGTTCAGACCGACCGCATATGGTCGCGTTGCTCACCCTACACCCGTCACCAAATGCTGTTTTGTGTTTATACCAATGTCATTCTCGTCTGTCTTTCAGACAAATACAAATCTCATAGTCATTTCAAAATGTGTCTAGTTTTCGTCAACGAAATCTAAACCATTTTGTAAAGTGTTAGTTCAGCCTAACGATATGACAAAAATTGTTTCCACGATAAGTATTCTTATCAGTCGAAATGGATAATTATCACAATCATTTTTTTTCAAGTCTGATTTTTGCCCTTGAGTGAAAGTTGACAAAACCAGATGCTGCTTTAATTAATCTTTAGTGCCAGAACAAAGATGCATACGTGGTGACAAACTACTACACAGCATTTCACAAATATGAGGAACATTGCACATAATAAAAAGTTAACAAAATGCAGAACATTGCACAAAATCTGACGTAGACATGCAATGTTAAAAAAAAAAAAGAAATGACCAATAATAGCCAAACTAATTTTAATGGACAGTCGGCAACATGTTAGTCTTTCGCGCATGAAATTTTAAGGTGTCAGACAATGTCAAGAAAATAGACAAAAGAAAGTGTTCAGTTTCCAACATAAACAACACAGCCATTGCTTTAAAAATTACGGGCCAGAAAAATAAGTCTGTCCACAGAATCAGGCTTTAATTCTACTCTGTGACAGGTCTCAATAATGTTGTACTGAATACCCTCTCAGAGCTAGTGTTCACGTCGCATCGGTGCCCTCTGGTGTTTGGCTGGTGTAATAAGTTACAGTCTATCGACTTTTATCAAACGTCTGTTGATTAAAAAATAAGACGATATTGATTGTTATCGTTTTATGGCCCGGGGTTAGTGTTAGTCAACGATGACTCAAATGTTTTTGTCTGCAAATTCTAAAGTTTTAGTCCCAAAAAAATAAAGGTGTCCAATAGAGCTGTCCCGACTAGTCGATGTCATCGATGACGTAAAAGTTGACAAGCGCAACGTCCCGTCGACTGTTAATGAAGGGTAGAAAAAAAAGGTGCGTGGAAAGTTGAGAATAGTCGGACGCTCTGTATGCAAGCAGGGAAAGTGGCACAAGGCCAAAAAAGTGCACAAGAGTGGCCAAAACACTTATTTCAACGAAATAAAGGAAGGTACACTGTTGTGTCCTGTCTCTTCAATGCCAAGCTTGGCTGCACGTCGGCGGTGAATGAACACCTAAAGCGCTGTCACCCAGTTGTCATTTTGAAAGACGACAGGAGACGACAAGCTGGCAGATCGTAAGTTCATCTAACTAACTAACGACATGTTTTATTGAAGTTGCTCAGCCTATTGCGATATCCAATGAGTCACTTTATTGCACAGTCAAGAAAAATGATGGGGGTAATTTTCAAGGCTGCTTTTTATAGCCGCATGCGTGTGTGTGTGTGTACATGTGCCTTTTCATTGCATATGAGACTCCAATTCCTTTCACAGATGTTTATTGGTCATCGACACGCCATCGAATTAAAGTTCAGACATTCAAAATAAGAAAACGCATCGATATTAAACACTAAACATTAGCATTGCTACATTGAGGCTAATGGGGGGAAAAAGACAACCTACTTAGCCTGCTATAAAACATTAGCAGTCTTCTCCAAAACGCAAACTAAAAGGTGATACTTCAAACATGAAAAATTGCTGGTTAACAGCATTTGCAAACAAAAAAAATGCAGAAAAATGTATTTCTGACACCACATGGAATGACAAAAAGGTTTTTTTTGCGGAGTGTAAAGCTTGCCAGGGTACCCGCGGGTTTTTAAAAGTATTAAAAAGGCATTGAATTTAGTTTTCCATTATTAAAGGTATTAAAAGTTTTAAATTAGCTGTCGTAAGTCTTGAATTTTTTCACCGTGGTTTTAAATTTCAAGAACATCTCAGTGCAACCTAAATTATATCCGTGACGAAGTTTTGGTTTTTTTTTTAATCCATAATGAAGATTTTTACAAGTTATTTGGGGAAAATTCATATTTGATTCATCGTTACAAGTGTAAAGGAAAACTCTTTTCTTGTTTCTAATGTGGCTTAAATTTGATGAACTCCTGTGCTAATAGGTGTATTTAGAAATTGAAATATATAATTTATGCATTTTAAAAAATCACAAGTTTACTATTGACAGCATGCGATTAGTCGCGATTTTAAAAAATTAATCGCTTGAGCGCACGTTTATTATTACAATATTTTGATAAGGTAGGTCATGACATAAAGAGGGCCGGTCTGTGGCACAAAACTTTTTGTTTTAATTATATCTTCAATAAATGTGCATTCTTTTGTCAAACACACTTAGTAATTGAGGTTAAATTTGATGTTCAGTGCTTTATTTTTTTAATATGATTAAATATTATCTAAATAATGGGTGCGAGAAAAGTATTAATTTTCAGTTGAAATGGCATTCAAAAGGTCTTAAAAGTCTTGAATTTAGATCTATCAATCCTGGGGGGACCCTGGCTTGCAGTTAGCGGTTTAGCGAACATACTTCCGGTGAACATTTCAAAATAAAAGCACGCCATGTTCGTCATTTAAATAACGATTTCTGGAGTTAATCCTAATTCAGATTCTACACTAAGAATAGCTTTAAAATGACACCCTTTTTGAAAAATCTGATTGGCAATAAGTATTATAATGCTATTATATATGGTAGTACACTATAATATTAATGCTTTAATAATTTTTTTTTCAGAATTGTTTTGAATCATGTTGGAAAGGCAAAGTCAGTGTTCTGAATCCGTATACATTCCATTTTTACACCAGTTAATGGTATCAGCATTTGACCTCATTTTTTATTTGTAATTTATTATTGTTATTTACGTTTATTTATACTTTAATAAAGAACTTAAGTGTTCCCAAATGTTTTTGTGAATTAATAAGCGTCAACAAAATTTCATTGCTAATTTTTTTTTTTTTTTTAATTATTAGTCAACTAATCGTAAAAATAGTCTGCTGACGAATTGGGAGAAAATGAGTCGTTTGGGACAGCCCTAGTGTCCAGTTTTGAAGGAAGATTGACAGACGAGCACATATTGTAGCGTTTACCAGGACAACGCCAACTTGGTGATGATAATACACACTCGACAGTAAATTATTTTTGATGAATTACACCCGCCAAAACGCCCCCAACTGAATATTGTGCGAGAGTTCAAGACGAGGCTCTAAATACTAAGGCTACGGGGTTACATTTAGTGTGCGATGATCACTCGGCGCGGATGTTTAAAGGTTAAAGCAACATTGCATATTTCCATGCCGCTGTACATACACATTCACTGTCCATGATTTCCCAAGAGTTTTTTTGTTTTCCATTCTTAGCAAGGCCAATTGTATTTGCACGCCAATTTTCAAATGTGAACAAAAACATTGATTCAACTGGATTTTTCACTTGAAAACGTTCGTCCACAGGCGATGGCCCGTGACGAGAAAAACTACTACCAGGATACGCCCAAGCAGATTAAAAGGAAGATCAACGAGTATAAGCGCTGCCACGCGCAGCACTACGAAGCCTTTGTTGCCTCACTCGCCGTCCCCGTGGCCCCCTGAGAACTTTCAAGTAGGAGGGTTCTGAGACCATCTTCCCAATGTACTTGATAAGAGGACTTGGCAATTCATGGAGTCTATATCGATGACTCATTTTTTTTGCCTCTACATTTGTGTTGACAAAAGGACAAGTCTGAGAAAATAACCAAAATGCGTCCATCAACTCTTTGATGGCGGAAGACGTCAAGTTGATATGAACAGAATTGGCTGGCAGCGGATGATCGTGATTCTGTAAAATCATGGGCAGGGATAGGTGTCCAATCCATTTTGACCGTTCAAATGAATTCTATCGCGCACATCACTATTCTTCAAAAATGTTCATGTTTAGTTGTAACAAATGACGATTTATTCGCATTTTTTTATTATTGTATAAAATAACTATTTTAGATGCAATTAAATGTGTTCTCTTCTGTTTTTTCATCAGGAAAATACAATCTATAGTTATAAATAAGTGACTCTTGTGTATTACAACAAAGCAGTTTTTATTTTCCACACATCAAAATACAATACGATATGCACGGAAACTGGCAATAACCTCTTTTCCAGACATGAACCATAAAATGAATATACAGTATTTCTAAGACCACATTAGATAAAAGAAAATAAATGTGTGTGTGTGTGTGTGTGTGTTGGGGGGGGGGCAGTATTGGGAGTCTTTTCACAACCATCAATCGCTGATATTAATATAAAAATGGACTTTTCTGTCACTTTTCTGTTCTTGATACCAACGCAAACTTTATGAACGGTAAAGTCACAATTTTATACCCCGCCGGAAAAACGTTAACCACCAAGACATAGAGACAAAAAGAAAAGCGAAGTCAAACTAGTTAGCTGACAAAACGGCCTACGGGTGTGGTCATCTCGAGTTTCAATCTCTTCTGCGTAAGCGGTGTGCTCAAGGCCAATCAATGGGAACACAACTCTAGGAGCAAGATGAGTTGAATCATGAATGCATATATTGAACTTGAAATAGCAGCAAAGGACTGCCTTCATCTTCAATGTCTTTGATTCTTCGGCAGCACAAAAATAGGCGAGAAGGAAGTATAATCTTCCGCAAATAACCTTGAACCGCAAATATGTTCGCTGTACCCTAGCCTCCGAGGCATATTTTCCAAGAAAATGCTGTCCGCCAAATTGATTGGATGACCATATTTATGATTGTATTTAGACCCTAGTTCTTAGTAGTGTGTCACAAGACGATGACTCACCAATTCAAATAGTCCCACATTCAGGTAGTTCAGACCTCAACTCCCATTGTCATTGGCTGACGTTTTAGTTTGTTTTTATTTCATTTGGAGTTGCCACTCAGAACCAAAATGGCTGTGATGTAGAAGATTTCAAACATTTAGCCCATCTCCGTTCAAACTGTTCTAGCTTGCGGCACATTTCCCTCCCACCCTCCCTTTATCAGACAAGCTGGAGCAGGAGGTTCTGGAAGGCTTGCAGGCCCTGGCAGGAATTCCTCTGCGCGCCATCTGAAGCCAACTGAGCGGCCAGGAGGAACAGCTTCCTTTCCTCCGCCACCGAGCCCAGAGAGAGTGCCTGGTGAAGCTCCGATATGCTCACGGCCTCTGGTTTATCCTGGGCAAGAAACAAAACCTTTTTCGGCAAAATCTTGTCAGATTTGGTAAGGTGCCATCGTAAAGGCCACAAGTGGAGTGCGTCAACTCCCAATGTTCTAGTCATTTCTGTGTTCACCACATCATTGTTTGATACCTGTGAAGTTGCCCCCTTATTAGATGCAAATGTATACAAAAATTATATTGTTTTTGAAATCTATTGTTTATAGGTCAATCAGTGGTCAACCCCCCCAACGTTGATTAAAAATGGTGTCATTCCTTTGTGCTGTAAAGAACTTGAGTTTGAGAGATTTTTTTTTCGAGGGATGACATGACTCTCAGACCCAATTTCCTGCAAAATGGACCCGAAACGGTGCCATTCATTTGTGCTAGTTGTTGGGACACCCCTCTGTTATTGAGAGAGTTGGTACACTTCGTCAGCCGCGACAGAGTCGCTGCGATCCACGTCATCACTTGAAATTAATATCTACCATACCATCATCTTCCGCTTGCTCCGAGATCGGGTCGCGGGAGCAGCAGCTTTAGCATGGAAGCCCAGACTTCCCTCTCCCGAGCCACTTCAACCAGCTCCTCCGGGGGGATCCCAAGGCGTTCCCAGGCCAGCCGAGAGACATAGTCTCTCCAGCGTGCCCTGGGTCGTCGTCCCTGGGGCCTCCCGCCGGTGGAACGTACCCGGAACACCTCGCCAGGGAGGCGTCCGGGACGCATCCAAACCAGATGCCTGAGCCACCTCAGCTGGCTCCTCTCGAGGCGGCGGAGTAGCTGCTCGACGCAGAGTTCCTCCCGGATGACCGAGCTTCGCACCCAATCTCTAAGGGAGAGCCCGGACACCCTGCGGAGAAAACTTATTGCGGCCCCTTATATCCGGGATCTTGTTCTTTGGGTCACGACCCACAGCTCGTGACCATAGGTGAGGGTAGGAACATGGATCGACCGGTAAATTGAGAGCTTGACCTTTCGGCTCAGTTCTTTCTTCACCACTACGGACCGGTGCAGAGCCTGCATTACTGCAGACACAGCACCGATCCGTCTTTCAATCTCCCGCTCCTTCCTCCTCTCACTCGTAAACAACACCCCGAGATTCGAGAACTCCTCCTCTTAGGGCAGGATCTCATCCCCGACCCGGAGAGGGCACTCCACCCTCTTCCGACTGAGGACCACGGTCTTGGATTTGGAGGCGCTGATCTTCATCCCGACCGCTTCACAATCGGCTGCGAACCGCTCCAGTGAGAGAGTTGGAGGTCATGGCCTAATGAAGCCAATAGCACCACATCATCTGCAAAAAGCAGAGATGCAATGCTGAAGTCACCAAACAGGACCCCTTGACGTTTTGGCTGCGCCTAGAAATTCTGCCCATAAAAATTATGAACAGAATCGGTGACAAAGGGCAGCCTTGGCAGAGTCCGACCCTCAAAGGGAATGAATTCGACTTACTGCCGGCGATGCGGACCAAACTCTGACACCGGTTGTACATGGACCGTATAGCCCTTACCAAGGGACTTGGTACCCTGTACTCCCTGAGCACCTCCACGAGTCCCCACAGCACATGGTCGAACGCCTTCTCCAGATCCACAAACGCATGTAGACCGATTGGGCGAACTCCGATGCACCCTCGAGGACCCTGCCGAGGGTGTAGAGCCGGTCCGCTGTTCCACGGCCGGGACGAAAACCACACTGCTCCTCCTGAATCCGAGATTTGACTTCCCAACGTATCCTCCTCTCCAGCACCCCGGAATAGACTTTACCGGGGAGGCTGAGGAGTGTGAGCCCTCTATAATTGGAACACACCCTCCGGTCCTTCCAAAATTAATATCTTAATATCTATAAAACGATAGCACCACAAACTGAAATTTTTACAGCACAAACGAACGGCACCATTTTGGTTCCATTTTGCAATAAATCGGGGGCTGTGTGACGTCATCACTCGAAATTAATAGCCATTTTTTTATCAAAACGAGGAGGGTTGATTTCAGATTGACCAATAAAAAAATTGTAAATACAGTGATACCTCGACTTACAAACATCTCTACATTCAAACTTTTCAGGTTAAGACACGTCTCAATGAGAAAATATGGACTGTTATGAAAGAAATTTCAGGATATGAAAGGCAAAAATACAGTCTGGCTGGTATTCAGTTTCCAGAACGTAACATACAGTGGTATGAAAAAGGTATCTGAACATTTTGGAATTTCTCACATTTCTGCATAAAATAACCATCAAATGTGATATCTTTGTCAAAATCGCACGGATGAAAAAACAGTCTGCTTTAACTAAAACCACCAAAACATAGTTTTCATATTTTAATGAGGATAGCATCCCATCAATAACAGAAGGGGGAAAAATAAGTGAACCGTCACCATCATTTTGTGCCCCCCCTTGGCAGCAATAACTTCAACCAGACGTGTCCTGTAGCCGCAGATCAGTCTGGCACATCGATCAGGACTAAAATTGGCCCACTCTTTTCGACAAAACGGCTATAGTTCCGTCAGATTCCTGGGATGTCTGGCATGAATCGCCGTCTTTAGGTCATGCCAGAGCATCTCAGGTCTGGACTTTGACTTGGCCACTCCCGAACGTGTATTTTGTTCTTCTGAAACCATTCTGAAGTAATAATAATAATAATACATCAAACTTGTATAGCGTTTTTTTGGACACTCAAAGACGCTTGAAGTCCTGAAGATTTATTTCTGCGTTTCGGATCATTGGCTTGTTGCAGCATCCATCCTCTTTTTAGCTTCAACTGTCTGAAAGAAAGCAGGTTTTATGCAAAACTTTTGAATAGATTCTTCCATTAATGATTGCAAGTTGTCCAGGCCCTGAGACGGCAAAACTGACCCAAATCATGATGCTCCCTCCACTATGCGTCACGTGGGGATGAGGTTGCCCGGTACACCAGTCTCACCGCTGTTCCAGCTATTGAGTCTGGCCACCATTCAGCAGATACAATTTCCAGGGCGGAGCAAGCCACAGCAAACGGACAGTGTAGTGGACCAATCAGCGATGGGCGGATGGGCGTTAGTAAAGTGATGAGGGCAGGACGAGGGACTTGCGCGCGGATGTAAACATACGAGGAGAGCGGAGTTTATTCAACATGGCTAGCGTGAGACAGACTGTTGTCAATGACTCATGTCGATGTTTTTGGTCATTTAAAACTGATTTTACCGTGGATTGGAAAATATTCTCGGCTCTCCTGTTCGCCATCTGTGTTGTTGTGGAGACGACTTCCGACGCGGAAGAGTGACGTTGCTCAGTAAGTACACGTCACGCAAATAAATGAATCTGATTGGACGGTTGATTTTGTCCGTGCTCGAGAGGTTGTTAATGGGCTGGGTCCCAGACTATTCTCACAGTGTTTGAAAAATACAGGGAGAACAGTCTGGCCATGCCAGGCAAGGGATGAGGTGTTGATGTAAGTGAGCTGTTCCATTTTTCCTCCACGCATGACGTGTGTTACTCCCAAACAATTCAACTTTGGTTTCATCACTCCACAGAATAACTTCTGCGGAGTGTTCAAGTGCCTTTTTGCAAACACGAAACGAGCAACAATTTTTTTTTAGACAGCAGTGGCTTCCTCTGTAGAGTCCTCCCTTGAACACCATTCTTGGCCATATACAGTAGTTGATGTGTGCACAGAGATATTGGACTGTGCCAGTGATTTCCTGAAGTCTAGCAGACACTCTAGGGTTCTTTTTTTACCTCTGTGCACTGAACTCTTGGTGGACGCCTGGACGGCCACTCCTTGAGAGAGAAGCAACGGTGCCAAACTCTCCATTTGTAGACAACTTCTCTGACTGTCCATTGATGACTCTTAGAGATGGTTTTGTATCCTTTATACAAATCAACAATCCTTGATGGCAGGTCTTCAGACAGCTCTTTTCACCGATCCACGATGCACATCAGACAATGCTTCTCATCAAGACATTTCTTTCCAGGTGTTTGTTTTATAGTGGGCAGGGCAACTTTAAACCACTCATCAGTGATTGGGAATACACCTGACTTCAAATGTTTTGTAAAATTGGGTTTCAATTGCTCTTAAGATCTCCTTAAGCAGAGGGTTCACTTACTTATTTTCCCCCTGCTGTCATTGTTTGCATGCTATCCTCATAAAAATATAAAAACCTATCAATATTTGGGTGGTTTTCGTAAAAGCAGACACTGTACTTTCATCTGTCTGATTCTGACAAAGATCAGATCACATTTGATGGTGATTTTATGCAGAAATGTGAGAAATTCCAAAAGGTTCAGATACTTTTTCACCCCACTGTACTTCTAGCTGCTCTGCCATTGGCTAGTGCCTATTGGCTAAGAGGGACTTCTACTGCATGTGTATGTGTGTATCCAGGCATCCTCTTCATTCACCCCTCATGTACCAACAGCTTTACATGAGTGTATTAACTCTGTTTTTTACATTATGCGCAACTCTGATTTTATGTTCATTGTGCAATAATCTAATTGTAACATGTATTTGTTACATGTTTTGATGCATTTTTATGCTTCATACAAGATATATGTCTGAATTTTGGGGGGGCTTGGAACGTGATTAAGGCATTTACATAGAAAATGTGTCTTCACTTACCGAATTTTCAAGTTACAAAACTACTTCCGCAACCAATTCATTTCGTAAGAAGAGGTACCTCTGTATCTTAAACGATAGCAGCACAAACAAAACTCTAAACAACACAAATGCTTGATATTGTTTTTATATGAATTTGTGTCTGATGAGGGGGGGTAACTCCATGGATTCATGAACTGTTCCCAAACTCGTGTGGTAATGTATCGCACCCTAGGTATTACCGATATCGAGATGGAATGAAATGAAGAATATATGACTATTTTTTTCGTTTTTGCCAAATTGCCCAGTGAGCAAGGCAGCTTTAGGGTGCCTGCTCGTCCGCCATAAATGTATGCGGCTCGCTGTGAGATTGAGTCGTTAATTCACTGGCTGCCATTGACGGCGATAGGCCTCAGATTTATTTGATCCGAAAGGAGTCGATTCAGTTCCTCACGGTCAAAAGGGATTAGAAGTCTATCGCCGTCAGTGGCGGCTAGTCTGCAATATTTTCACCTTCTTGTGACTTTTCTGACCTGTTTGTTTCCCATGACCACCACAGGGAGGTTGGGTCGCGTCTCCAGGAGGCGGTGCAGCTCCAACTTTGCCGCCGGGAGACGACCGCGGTCGGACGAGTCCACCACGTACACTAGCACGTGAGTCTTGATCAGATACTCTGCCCAGTAGCGGCGTAGTTCCTCGCCGCCGCCTACTGTAGAACAAAAGAGAATTCGTCTCATTTTTTTCCCCATTACGTCAACATCGTTCTTTGGCAAAAGATGGTGGTATTCGCAACTTACTCTCTAGGAAGTCCAGCTGGCAAGCGGACACAGTAAAACTCATGAAATTGAAGCCCCGGGTGGGGCGGCAGCAGCCCCTCTTAGTCCCCCCGGGCGTCAGGCCCTGAAGCATGCTGCTCTTGCCGGCTCCGTCCAAGCCCAGCACCAGGACCCGACGCTTCCCGGGGTCCTCTTCATCCTGAGGACACATGTAGTGACGAGGGGTTCTTCCCATTTTCCAGAAAGGTCGGGTTCTTTCGATACTTCCATAAGCTTGTCTACATATGACTGATGAAGGAGATAGTACCTTTTCTTGTAGGGACCGTCTAACTGTTTGCATTATTCTAACACACTTAATATAATCTATCAGGGAATAATATTGTTTCTCATATTTACTCTTTGACTGTTTACATTACTCTAAGACACCCAATATAAAATAAATAGTACTTATACCATAGTTTAAGGAAAACAAGCAGATTATAGGGCATAAGAGATAAATGATGCCTTCTTATCACGGAAGCCCAGCGTGCGCGTCATGCAACTGAGGAAGATTGACGCTGACAAGCCCACGTCCGCACCACCAAGTCTTGTAATCGGTTCTCCCGCACAGTCCAGAACAAATGGTGGGACGCCCTGTCCCAACACAAGGAACGCCGGAGAACGCCCAATATCCGACAGATAACACGACCGACAAGACTCCAAGAGCCCCTCTGACGCCGAGGTGGCAAAATCCCCAACCCTCGTAACTCCCGAATTCTCCTGTCCAATCCACAAACAGATAATAATCCTAAACACACCCTTCTTCCTGCCCACGGCCTACCCCATGAGAGCCTTCAAAAGACAATGTTTAACTAAGCATTGCCATTTTTTTCGGGGGAACCTTTTGTTGACTTGTGATAGATATAGTGATCTTGGGAGGAGTCTGCCTCCTCGCCTGAGTCTGTTTCCACTTGCCGTTTGATCTCTGTCGACCTGACTAAATTGTCAACTTGTGCTTCGAAGCATTTTTTCCAGCTTTCACAATTGAGTCTGTACAAGGAGTTAAGGTTAGAGTGAACGCGCGGAGTTCTTCAGCCTTTTGCCTGGGTTGTCGGGGTCTCGTCGGTCCGGGTCGTTGGATCTGCGCCATTTCGGGTCCGGCGGTTCGGCCGGCAATCTGGCTAAGAGGTCAGATTCCTTCGCTGGCGACCGGTCCAGGGTGTAACTTGCCTAAAGGTTAGCATCTCACCTTCCTGAGATCAAGCACTGTTGAAAAAAATGCTGCTCCTAGATGCTGAAGAATACCTAAAGAAGTCAGCCAAGACAACTTTGCATACGCTTATAATGTGAGACACCGCTTTCAATCATCTCCATTTTAAAATCATTTATTCATGTCATGCAGGCGAGTTCCTTGAATGTGTGCTCAGCCATTAAATATAATCAGCAGTATAACGTCTTCCCCAGAAAGAGGGGGCCTGGTGGAGCACCCCCCCCCCCCCCCCCCCATCTTTTCTGGTGTCAGTAAACAGCGAAACGGCAAGTAAACAAACCATCAGCGGTCCACCGGGGGACCGACTTCAAGCTGCGTCAAGTCTCGGAAGTGGCGCTCGCAGCTTGCTCGGGCTATTTTTTTCCCTTCTCATGCGGCGCTATCAACGTGGACTTTGCGCATACCGAGAGAGCTGTTAGCTTCAAGCTTGCAGCCATCTGCATTTTTATCAGTGTTGCCGAGCGGCTAATGAGATGAGAAGGGAACCCTCGGCAAATGATAGGATGTTGTGTGAAAATATCAAAACAGCCACGTAAAAAATCTACAAATGTTGAATTTGTGAGATACAGCGGTTTAACGATCATTGCGTGACGATGCTTGCAACTCTTAAGATCTGCATTTCAAGTTATTTTTGCCAAAAAGTCATTATTGACTCATTTTCTGCTTGCATTCAATTGACATGATGCTGCTCCTCCTCGGATTTTGGCCACCAGGGAGCAGCAGTCATTGAAGTCGCTCTTTTGCTTTTTAATATCATTGCTTCAAGAGTGGGGGGGTTGAATTTTACTTCCATGACAAGATGAATGCGATCGTGAGACACCCTCGACAGGTCCGTTCTTCTCGTGTGGCAAGCACTGGGAGAAGATTCCTCACAGGAAGGGCGACGGGGCAAATATTTTAAATATGGAACATCCCTGGCTGTCATCACTAATTAATTTTTTCTAATGATTGGACATTGTTATCAGAACAATCTGTCGTTTCTCGAATGACTCTGCGATTCCCAGCACTTAATTCAGCATCCAGCGACCGTCTCGGCGTGACGATAAAGTACACGATCATGCAGTCAAAACAAAAGGTAATCGCGTCCTACTTCCTTGATGACGGAGTAGTGCGCCTCCGGTGACCATATTCGCAGGCGGCGGCGGCGGCGCGGATAGAAGTAGTTGAGGGCGATGAAGATCGCCGAGCCCAGCGCGACCACGGCGGCGCCCAGCGCCACGGAGATATGCCGGAGAAGCAGCATGTGTCTGCGCGGCGGCGAGTGGAGTCGCTTCTCTTCTGCTGGCGCTGCGGTTCCCCCCTCCCGACATGTGACCGACCCCGCCCCCTCGCTCGCTCGCTCGTCTTGTTTTTTGGCTTTCCGAAAGAGGCGCAGCATTGACAGACAGCGGTGCGTTGGAGTGCGCCACTGGCTTGTTTACTTTGCCTTCGGAGACCTTACTGTTAAAAAAGCCTTGTATCACCATGTAACTTTGGACATTTCAAACATATTCCTGACCAGAGTTGGGTAGTAACGCGTTACATGTACTTGAGAAAAATTTACTTCGCCGTACTCTTTACTTGAGTAGATTGGTGAAGAAGAAACGCTACTCTTAGGCATAGGCGGAGTTTGACTTTTGGGGCAGGGGGGCCACAACATGTTGATGACCCCGAAACGCAGTGTCAGCAATAAAATTAACTTACAAGAATATAATAAGTTGACAATGAGCGTTTTCTTGGTTCCCTTCATTCTTGAGGGGAATTCTAAATCAAGCTGCTTATAGGCAATACTTTTTGCCAGTATCGTCATCCATTGAATAAGGTGCACCCGCCGGTGTCTTGCCAATGTAGTTACCCCGGTCAAAAATTATATCGCCTGGGCGGAACCATATGGAGGTAGATTTGTGTCCTTATTCAATCAAAAAAAAGTTGCTTCAATCAAAATATACATTTTCAACCCAAAAAAAGGTCGCTTTAATTAAAAAAAAAAAAAAGTGTTTGAATGCAAAAAAAAAATTGAAACAAAAAAATGCATGTAAAAGCTTTTTTTTTTTTTTTAATTGAAGTAATGTTGATTTGTGTTTATTATTCAATTACAAAAAGTTGGTTCAAAAATATTTTTTATATATTTTCAAGAATAATCAAAAAGAAAAAAATACAATCATTGAAATAGTTTTGGGATGCGAGAAAATATTTGCGATTGAAAAATTTGCATTTGAGCACTGAATTTTTAATCGGAAAAGTTTTGATTGAAGCAATCCTTTTTGTGTATAAATCATTTAATCCCCCTAAAAATTGCTTCAATCAAAAAAAAAAATTCAAAGAAAACATTTGAAAAATAAAATTGCCCTCCATTTTTTTTTAATTACATGCAAAACAAATGACAGTCTAAGTTGCTAGTCATATCTGTTCGAAAAATAATTTTGACCAATTATAATTTTTTGTTCAATTCATTTTTGTTGGTTTTATTGCTTTACAACGTTCATATATTAGGAATTCAATTACACGCAATGACACTTTTCGGCCACCAGGGGTGCCTGACCCCCCCTTAAAATCCGCTTCTGCTCTTTAGACCTGCAGTATGAACCTAGCCTAAGGCACAATTCCGATTTTTTTTTTTCGTCATGTTATTTGGCGTGCCTGTAGACTGTCGTTTTCCATTGAGACCGTTCAAAGCACCGTTAAAAAAATATTTGATATAGAGCACTGCCCTCAACATGACTCGAAAGCAGGGATTTTAACCTCTGTCCCAATTGTTATTTGGCACCGATTGACCGTGGAAATTCGGAGATATGATCCTTTTAATGTCACAATAGGATCTATTCAGACGTGGAACTATTTTCTCCTGTAGAAGGGACTCGTGCTCTTTGTCAAAAGATGCTTCATTTCTGTAGATGTTTTTTTTCTCTTGCTGGAATGATTTTTTTGTATTTCTTCGGCTTAAACTGGTCATGTAATAGGTTATGGTAATAACAGGTGATATAGATAACTTTGTGCTGAGAAAAATGTTTAAAAAAGAAAACATTGTAAGCAGTTACAATGTTACCCATGACTTGAGTATTCTTTTCACCAAATACGTTTTTACTTGGACTCGAGTACCTTTTTGGATGACTACTTTTAAGGTTTTGGGCTTCTCCACTCACCACTGTTCCTGACACAAGAAACATCAGCATGACTGACTCATCTCCAGATCTCATAAAATTGCTTTTTTATGAATAGCATCTACAGTATTTGAACATGTCATTTCACATCATGTGATGAATAAATGTCCTTTTATTTCAGACTCAGGGGGATCTTTATCCGTAGCAGAACAGGAACTACATATATTTGGTAGATATGTCGTTATCTTGATTGATTCTCCTCACTAGGGTGCTGGAGACTATCCCCTTGGGCAGCAAGCTGAAATGTTCCTATTACGCACATTTGATCAATTGTGTACACAAATCTTAGTTTCAGTGTTGTTAGTGCTGATTTGGTTTGTTTAGCGCCGTCAATGGCAGCTAATATGTTCAAATGACCCCTCCGTTTCCAGTTGATTCCCATAAAATCTTCCATCAGGAATACAATATAACCAGTTGTCCGGCTCTTACCGGCTAACTGTTGTCGTTTGACTAACGGCAGTCCCGTGGATTTGCTCCGCTAGCTAGTCTTATCCCAAACAGGTGCAAACGGCTTTAGACAACGTTCCTCTCGAACACGGGCTCCCCGTCGACGATACGCCGAAAGCCGAGGCGGCTCAGGTCCAGCGTGGTGAAGCCGCCGTCCAGGATGAGTTCGGCCACGGCGCGGCCCACGGCGGGCGACTGCTGCAGACCGTGGCCGCTGAAGCCCGTGGCGAAGTACATGTTGCTGACCAGCGGGTGCGTGCCCACGATGCCGTTCTGGTCCAGCGTGTTGTAGTCGTAATAGCCCGCCCACGCGCTCGTCACCTGCGGGCGAGCCGCGTACGCTTGGACTTTGAAGTAAAACCTGACGGTCCCGCCGAAAAAAACCCGTTTTAGGGACTTACCTTCAGCTTTTCAAAAGCCGGAACGCGATGTGCCAGATGGGGCCAAAGTTTCTCCTGGAAGAATTGATGGTCCACATCTAGATTGGATATATCCGGCTCCTCCCCCTGACACGACAAAAAACAAAACCGCACTGAGGATCATTACAGAATTTTCTCCAGTTAAATGTGGACAAGACAGAAGTGATCATTTTTGGGTCAAAAAAGGAAAGGTCAAAGTTAAGCAGACACCTTAGCACAATGTCAATTACAGCTACAAATCAAGTCAGAAACCTTGGCGTAATTATTGACTTAGTCCTAAAATTTGATAGCTATCTAAAGTCCGTCACTAAATCTGCTTATTACCACCTGAAAAATATAGCCAGAATTAAGGGGCTTCTGACTCAAAAAGACTTGGAAAAACTTATGCATGCATGCATTCATTTTTAGCAGATTGGACTATTGCAACGGTATATTTACAGGTCTTGATAAAAAATTTTTAAAAATCAGTTAGAAGCTGCAGCTAGTACAGAATGCTGCAGCCAGAGTCCTCACAAATACAAGGAAACTGGACCACATTACACCGATTTTGAAGTGGTTACACTGGCTTCCAGTGAGTGAAAGGATAGACTATAAAATACGATAAAACACTTAATTGCCTCGGACCAAAATACATGCTTGATTTGTTAGATTCCTATGAAACATCTAGACCCCTGAGGTCGTCTGGAACTGGTCTCCTGTATATTCCGAGAACAAAAACCAAGCAGCATTTAGTTATGCTCCTCACCTCTGGAACAAGTTACCCCAAGTTCTGAAGTATGCTCAAACTGTTAGCTTCTTTAAATCAGGGCTAAAATCGCTTTTGTTTAACACTGCATATCCATAACTGTCAATATATGTCAATCTATTTGCTTACTATTCCTCTTGTGCTTATCTCCATTGCTGATTTCAATTATTAGCAGTAGTAGTATTTATTTTTTTATTATATTCATGATTAAATGCGATTTTTATGTATAATTTCCTATCTCGATTTTGTTTGTATGTTCTATTGATTTTAATTAGGGCTGTCAAAATTATCGCGTTACCGGGCGGTAATTCATTTTTAAAATTTTGTTGAAACATTTGATGCAATTAATGCACATGCCCCGCTCAAACAGATTAAAATGACAGTACAGTGTCATGTGCACTTGTTACTTGTGTTTTTGGAGTTTTGTCGCCCTCTGCTGGCGCTTGATTGATTTTATGGTTTTCAGCCCCATGAGAATTGGTGGTGCTTAACAATGGCGATTTTGGCGAGCTACTAGTTTATTTTTTGTTTGAAAATTTTACAAATTTTATTAAAACGAAAACATTGAGGGGTTTTAATATACATTTTTTATAACTTGTACTAACATTTATCTTTCTATCCATGGATCGCTTTAACAGAATGTTAATGTTAATGCCATCTTTTTGATTTATTAAAAAAACTCAGTAAAAAGTCAAACAAATGCAGTACTTCTGTATAGTATGTTGAATGTATATATCCGTTTTGTGTCTTATCTTTCCATTCCAACAATAATTTACAGAAAAATATACCATATTTTATAGATGGTGTGAATTGCGATTAATTAATTTCTAAGCTGTGATTAACTTGATTAAAAATTTTTATCGTTTGACAGCCCTAATTTTAATGTGGTTTTTATGATCTTCATGTGATGTAAAGCACTTTGAATTGCCTTGTGTTGAATTGTGCTATATAAATAAATTTTTTTATGCGATTCATTCCACAACTATTTGGTGTCAGTCAGGGTCAGAGTCAAATTTGACTAAAATGGCTATTTTGTACAATGGAATTCCCCTAAAGTGGCTACTCAGAAACAAGGTTTCTGGCTTGCTCTTCAATTTTGGACATTGGTCCTTGAGACTTTTTGTCTTTTCTTTTTATGCCCGAAGCGACTTTTTCCCCAACCTGGTCCGGCGACCTCCCGGCAATGTAGTTCCCTCCGAGCCCCTCTCTCCTGAAGTAAACGCCCGAGTGGTCGATGAGAAAGGGCGTGTCGAGACCGGGACCGTCAGGACAGTGGAACACGTAGATGAACCTGAAACACAATCCCATTAGCGCAACAAGCAAAAGGCTCTATGGATAGCTCTTCCCCCCCCCCCCCCCCCCCCCCCCCCCACCGTTTCCTGGGTTCGACAGGAAGCGGAATTCCCGCCAGGGTTTCCCTGCATCCGAGTCCCAATCCCAGCATGCCGGCCAGTTTTGCCGAGAAGGCCCCGGCCGCGTTGACGACCAAGACGCACTCTACGGGTTGGCACTCCAAACTGTTTGGCATCTGCACCTGACGAGCAAGTTATGGAGCGTCAAGATGAAAGTTTTTCTACTCACTTCAAAAATAGTACAGCTGACAGCAAAGCACTACTTTTATGTTTTGGGTTTTTTTTTTTTTTTTTTTTGGTAATGTTTGCGCTCACTCTGACAGATTTGATCCTCCTCAACTCCATCAGTTGACCGTCCTCCAAAGTGGCTTGCATAGATGAATATTTGAAACCTGGCAAAAACCGGGAAGTTGGGACACACGACCCCGTCGACGCCGCATATGGAGCGAGTCGGCGTCTCGTACCCACCGGTGACTTCTCCGTGACACTGAATGACGCCCATAGAAATGGCTTTTCTTCGGAACGCGTTGAGCAAACTCCACGGGTCGAACCAGCCCTCGTTCTCCAAACCTGTACACAGAAAATATGTCGACGGCGTCGTTCTCGTCGACGATAAGGAAAATATTTGGTCGGCCGACCATTTTTTTCGCGATGCCGACAACGAGCTAAAACGTGTCTCGAGAGACTAAAACTTAACGAGACCAATGCCAAATTTTTGTCAGACGAGACGAAAATGCGACGTCGTTTCTAGTGCTGCGACAATTCATCGATTAACTCGAGTAATTCGATTAGAAAAAAAGATGGGAATTACATTTTGCTGCTTTGAGTATTCGTTTAATTAAAGGGGTGCTGTAACGGTTTGTTTTGAAAGTGTTTGCATTTTGATGTATTGATTTGGGTGGATACACTGCCCTCTAGTGGCAAAAGTGAATATAACTCATTTCACCTGGCTGAATCCAGCTGCTCCCTGTTAAGAACAACATAAGCAGAGTTTTTTGTGAGCTAATGTTTTTATTTCATTCGTAATTTAGTTTATTTGTATGTTTCGCAGTTTTTCGTGGGAATATGTGTTTGAACCACTTGTTAAGAGCATTGTAAAAAAAAAACAACTAGCTTTTAAGCTAACGGTAAGTTAGCTAATTGTTCTTTTGTTGTACTGAGATCCTCATTTATTCATTTTCTTATACTGTCTGAGGCTCAGCTCAGGTATTTTAATTTTTTACGGTCCTTATCCGATGACTCAATTATTCGAACCAACAATTCAATTAATCGATTCATCGAATACTAAAATAATCAATAGCTGCAGCCCTAGTCGTTTCCGTCACGTGTTCGCAATACGTGACATTGGCTTACTGTACGTGTGGTACGTCAGCCTACACCGTAGCAGTGTTTGTGTATCATTTTGATGACTTTTCATCCATTTTCAGATAAGTGCGACAGGATGGGATTGGAATAAATACTAGAAGAGTTTTATATTTTTTAAAATGTCATTACTAAAAATTAAAGAGGCATTGAAAATGTACGGTACTTGAAAAAAATGAATGACCTGTAGGAATAAAGTCTAGCTTCTCACCGTACGAAGCAAGCGCTACGTCTTCAGCGTTGATCCAGGGAAATTTCTCTTTGAGTTGCGTCGGCGACAGAAGGCACACTTGCGCTCCGGCGGCCCTTCAAAGCACAACGTTTTTGAATATTTGCCGGACGGACTCCGGTTCGTCTTGGAGCGGCGGACCTCTGAGCCTGGTAGTTTTCCTCCATGACGTGCGCCGCCTTGTCGTCGGCCAGGAACAAGTAGCCCGCCTGGTTGAACTGCACGTCCACGGCATCCTCGTTCAGAACGGCCAAGTGCTCCTGAGGGACGGGATCGGCCTCAGTCGTAGCGGACGCCCGCGAAGGGTCTCGGCGCGCACCTACGTTGATGTTCCTCAAGAAGTGGGCGGACGCCAAGGACAGGCCGATGTTCTCCGGCAAAGAGAACTGCTGGCGGATCCCCCCGGCCGACAACACCGTCGACGCCTGGGAGTACTAACGACGACAAAGAATTCAGAGTTGAATCGGTAAAGCGGTAGGCACGTGTTTTTTTTTTGTGTGTGTGTGTGTGATCAAAAAGTAATTCTTAGATCAATGAAATCAAATTTAGATCGTCTTCCCATATGTTGTAGGGATAGAATTGACCCTACCATTATTAAGTGAATTATTTTCATGGTGTTCAAACTTACATTTACCCCTTTTCACTTGCTGAATGTGCCAGTCCACTTTTCCCCCTCAAACACACGTTTGGTTGGCTGATGACTTGACCCCCCCCAACCACACACACATTCACGCTCACACAGCCCTGACATAAATACATGTTGACAACATGAAGAAGAAGGGGGATATTAGAAGTATTTTTTTTTTCGGCCAGCAGCAGCCACTGTAAGAAATTTTTAAAAAGCGCCAATGTTGTGGAGGTAGTAAACACACCACTAATTTTGCTACTGAAAGTCGGACCTGCATCAGAGTTGGCGTAACATTAAACTGTGTGAACTTGCCAACCTGCAAAACTCGAGCACAAAACTGCTTAGAGGGAAGTGTCCTTCTGTTTGGGTTTTGTACTGTTATCATGAATTAAACTGTGAGAAATGTGCTGGAAACTATAGAACAAGAAAAACACTAGCACGGAGCTGCTTAGAGGGGGGTGCTGCATAACCTCATATGTTGCACACACAACTAGGGCTGTCAAAATTATCGCGTTAGCGGGCGGAAATTAATTTTTTAAATTAATCACGTTAAAATATTTGACGCAATTAGTGCACATGCCCCGCTCAAATAGATTAAAATGACAGCACAGTGCAATCCCAACTTGTTACTTGTGTTTTTTGGAGTTAGGTCGCCCTCTGCTGGCGCTTGGATGAGACTGATTTTATGGGCTTCAGCACCCATGAGCATTGTGTAATTATTGACATCAACAATGGCGGGCTACTAGTTTATTCTTTGATTGAAAATTTTAGAAATTTTATTAAAACAAAAACATTAAGAGGGGTTTTAATATAAAATTTCTATAACTTGTACTAACATTTGTCTTTTAAGAACTACAAGTCTTTCTATCCATGGATTGCTTTAACAAAATGTCAATGATGTTAATGCCATCTTGTTGTTTTAATAAACAAATACAGTACTTGTGTGCCGTATGTTGAATGTATATATCCGTCTTGTGTCTTATCTTTCCATTCCAACAATAATTTACAGAAAAATATGGCATATTTTAGAGATGGTTTGAATTGCGATTAATTACGATTCATTAATTTTTTAGGCTGTAATCAACTCGATTAAAAATTTCAATCGTTTGACAGCCCTACTATAAAAAATTGGATGCTGCAAGCTACCCACACTAGCGTTGCGATCGACTGGTCGATCGTGACCGACGTAATGATCGCCGCTGATTTAGCATATCAATGAATTAGGTTCATATTTGTGAGAAATACAGCCCTGACCCTCGTTCACCCAGTCTGTTTGGTCTTATGAATGTCCCAGCCCAAGCAAAAAGTGTACATGCAGGTTATGCCTTTATATAGTAGTTCATTTCCACCAATTTGCCAGTACTAGCTTTGTCTAAAATGAAGCACTGAAATTTTGAAATACACCCTTGACCTTATAGCGGATGTTTGTTAATGGCTTTCCATTGTTGGTAAAAATGTATATTACAACACCCAGACATAAACATATTACCCCCATGCTGTCATCCAGTTCATTTTGGAATTGATTTCAAACTTTGTTTTTAATTCTATTAATAGCCTGGCTCCTTCTTATTTGTCGGAGGTGCAGTGGGGTGATGGATCTTTTGCAATCAATACATGAACACTTACCGTCGTGTCCTTCTCTACCACGACGACTTTGAGCCCGCCCCGGATCCCCTCCTTCTTCTTGAGCCAGTAAGCGACGGACCAGCCTACCACGCCGCCCCCCACGATCACAATGTCGGTCCTCTCGGGTGGCAGGTCGGGGTTGATGTCCAACGGGCTCCAGGTGCTGCCCGGGAGCGCGTCGGTCAGCTTCTTTCTCGAGTCGCTCAGCTTGGCCTCCAGATCTCCGGGAGAACATGGTTTTAGCAACAACAACAACAAAACATAGACTTTCCGTAGACTCCGCACAATCCCTTGCACTTTGCCGGGGTCCGCTACCTTTAAAAAAGTCGTTCCGCAGCGGCGTCGCCACCATCAGACCTCGGCGTGAAGGTCGGAAGCCACGCGACCGCCGGAGCTCCGGCAGAATCCCGAGGTGGCGCACATTTGCACGCAAGCTTCGCCACGTTGCCATCGCTTCGCTCGGTCGCTAAGCTCCTTGACTGGAGTGAATGTTATCCAAACATTGTTTCTCGCGGTGGAAACAAAATTTGACAGCGGTGAAGAAAATGTGCAGAGATGGCCGAGCAGGCAGCCTTCCCTAAAATCAAAACAAAATAAAAGCATCATTTTGCTATCGATCCGCGTTTCGGTCAATAGTTCCTCTTTTGTAAAAACAAATCAACTTTACAGCACCTCAAGAAAAAACTGAAAATAAAAGTAGTGAACCATCTATTTGAAAATGTTCCACTCGTTTAGAAGTACAAAATACTTTGAAAAAGTGTTACGGAAGTGTGCTTAGTGCTATCGACGGCTTCACATTGGTGTAAGAGCGTGTGACGTGACCACAGTTGCCCAATGACAAGCGACGGATGCGCCCAAACAGACAAAAAGCATGAAACCCTGTGGGGAGGAAAAAGCAAATTAAAACATGAAAAATGACAACCAAAGGAAAGTCTTTTTATTTTTTTATCAATTTTGCTTTTGAAGAGCGAGAGCTTACTATTTAAACCAGTTTCCAATTCAACAAAAGTGTTGAAACCGTTTGAAAATACTGTTTGTATTGAATCGGAACATGCACATTAGTGAAGAGAATGCCACCGGCCGCTAGGGGTCAGGGCCGTTCCATAGTAATGTTATTCCTCCTAATAGTGGGAGAGTTAGTAGTTGTATGAGACATTTATGCTGTTGTGTCGTGATATTTGTGCTCTGCACATATTTCTCTAACTGTACTTTCTTTTAGTGTCTGTTAAGATAATCATTAAAGGGTTATTAAATATTTGCTTTTGCTAATGAATGCCTACAATCAAGTTTAAGTGTTGACGATTGATTGCTAGAATAGGATGCTTCATGAAACTGCCTCGTCACTACGACCCGTTCAAACCGGCCTAGGTTCCACAGGTCAACTTCTAGGACAAGACACAGACATTAAGAAACTAGACTGTCTGGGACATTTAAGAAATCATATTGTTGCATTTTATTATTTGCCAAACGCCAATGCTTCATGAAATGTTTTAGCACATATGTATAGAATTCCACCTACATGCACACACATAGCCCAAAAAATACAAGGGGTGTCGCCAGCTCGCTTCCCCTTCCCTTTTAGGGCAAGACACCCATCTGTTGCTAGGGCCAACCCCCAAATAAAAAAATAGGGCGCGGGAGGTTTAGTCTAGAGCAGTGGTCTCAAACCGGTCCTCAAAGGGCCGCAGTGGGTACTGGATTTCATTCCAACCAAACGAGAACAATCCCTTTTCACCAATCTGGTGTCTAACAAGTGTAATCAGTTAATTGCAGTCAGGTGCTGCTTACTTTAGCAGAAACCTCATTGGTTGAACTGTCTGTTTTGGATCTGTTGGAACAAAGACCAGGACCCACTGCGGCCCTTTGTGGAATCGGTTTGAGACCCCTGGTCTAGAGCGTTTTTGGTGACTGCATAGTGTCATTCCGGATTCCACTGCTTAGGCCCTCCCGCTCTCCTTGCGCAAGTTCACAAAAACTGAGTGCCTTCTCTCCTTATTTTGGGTAATAATATTATAAATGTCTACCTAAGGGTTATTGTTTGAACTTGACATTTAATTGGTCCTTTGAGCCAGAGTGCGAAATACCTGGAGTTTCCAGAGGCGGAGGGGACCTCCGGTCAAGACTGTGCACGGCCTCGCTTTGCGAGGTACTGGCTTCACCTCCGCATCTGGGTGTGAAGGGTTGACAGAAAGCCAAAGGACTGAAGGCATCTCAAGTTCGGAAATTTTACTCACCCAAGTGTGCGAGATACTCTCTGTGTGATTGACTTTCTTTAAGGCACGCGGTGTGCCCGGTAATGGTAATAGATGCACCTTTTTGGCTTTTGAAGCTCTCCTTGCGCAAGTTCACAAAAACTGAGTGCCTTCTCTCATTATGGGTAATATTATAAATGTCTGCCTAAGGATTATTGTTTGAACTTGACAGTGTCGATGATGTGTATCTTGTTGTATTTTGGGTTATATATGTACTGAGATATACATGTTATCAGTCTTGTTAGTGCTTGTCGTTCTGTTTTCTTTTATTCACTTATGTTAGTATGCTGTGGCTAAGTAGCCATGTTTCTTGTTCTTAAGGGTTCCCTCATCTTTGTCAATAAATGAGAATTGTAAATTGATATTGAGGGGTATTTCTTCCAATTAGTAGCTGCCATGTGAAAGTACTCTTTTAACTTTTGCATCTCCGCGGCCCGTGGTAGACTTCATTAAAAAAGATGACGATCCAATGAGTAACGGAACACTTAGAGTATTCAGGGCTACGGAACATGAATCTCCGTCGAGGGAGGAAAATTGTATCTTTCCCGGTTCGCCGCCGGCTGCCCGTTCGTGAAAATGAAAGCGCATCTGCTTTGTAAAAAATATCATTTCACGCCCAACAGAGCGCAACGTGGAACGATTGGTTCCCCTGAAATGACAAATCAGCTGTTCTATTTGCTTCCCTGGAATATTTCAAAAAGAATGACTGGAGACTTAGAACAACTTCATAGAGTCACAGTTTATGGACAATGAACGCGCTGAATACAAAAGAGTAAAGGTTATCCAGGTATGAGGCGCCAGGGAGCAGTATTGAGCCACACAACGCAGATAAGAAATTTATAGAATTTAGAGATCCGTGAGTCCAATATTTTTTTTCAAAGCAATTCTATCCAAATTTGTATTGAAACCAAATAAAAACAAAATAGAAAAATATCAGGTGAAACCACTTTTTTTCCGTTTTGAACTGAAAATACTTATAAAGGATGGATGTGATTTCAAACGAATGATTCGGATGGACTTTTGAAAATCCAACAAGCTCATATTTGATTCGGATTTCCCATAAAATGGGACCGCCGCTCCCAGTCCAAATGAATCGGACGTGTCTCGCCGTCAATGAGACAGGCCAATAGCTTTTGGCGTTCTGGTCCATTTGTGCCATATTTGCCGCCGTCCTATCCGAAAAGACGAGTGTTCGGACCACCGGCGAATTGGCGCACAGAAGCGCTTTCGTGACCGATGCTAAACCGGGGAGCTCATTAGCTTTGCGCAATGAAGAGGTTGGATTTAAAACTCGGCGGATAAGCCCCGGCTTGCCGGTCGGCCGACCTGATAGAAGGCTCACTAGCGAGTAGAGTTCACCTTACTTTGGTTCTTGTTGTACGGTAAAGCGGGCGTATAGATGGCGGATCGGTTTACAGCAATTGACCCCAGAAGCCCGCGTCCATCTTTCGGCCTAAATGAGAAAAGGAGCGTCTGTCTCGTTAATCACGCAAAGGTCAAGACAGCTTACTCATTTGATTGATAGACACACTTTGTTTTTTTTATTTTTATTTATAGGTTCATCCACGCCCGCAGCAGAGCAGATGAGGCCCACAAACAGGCCCAATACGTACGTCGTACAAAAAAAAAACTGCTACTTTGCACGTGACTACATGCATTCAGAATCAAATAAGGGGAAAATCAACAATTTTCATGAATAAGGCCATCAAATACAAGTTCAATACAACCTCCATTATAATTCAATGAAAAAAAAAAAACAATATAAGAGCCCAGATAGTGCAAAATTACGACAAGAATACAAAATATGATCAATTTGATTTTGGTCTCAAATCCTAATCATGCCAGTAACTTGTATCATATGATCTTTTTTTTTTTTTTTTTTAAATTAAAGACGGCTCATTTGTGTTACTTGCAATGAAAGTAGACCGAGGTGAAAGCAAGCTGGTTTGAATTTCTCATTGAACTAACGGTACACCTTCAAACTTCTTCTGCTTCCCATTCAACCAGTTGAACTTGTTGGGCCGGGTTTCCCCTATATATAAGCGATTGTGGTGCACTGCCACGCCTTGCAAATGAGACGGTTTTATTTTTTTTTAAATTATTTTTAAAGCCATTTCAAACTAGCAGCAGCCGAGTGTGAACAGTTCAGCAGCAACCTATTCATTGTGTACTGTAATGTCTGTAACTAAGCGCGACCCTCTTAAGAGATGATCGGACTGGGGAGCTGTGACACGGGGGGAAGCGACTAGGAAGAATGGGAGAACGGGTGAGATTGCGAAAGGTAGCGGACGCATGTCGCGGCAGCACGGTTATTTTGTTTCTTTATTATTGTTAATACAATAAAGTGGGTAAGCCAATACAGACTCCTCTCCTTCTTCCACATATCTGGGGCATGACAGTAGTTTGGGTCGGACTTTTCGGAGAAAGTGAGCGGTGGAATTTTTGCCGAGAGGTGGGGCCCAGAGCGCCGCCGCACTAACTTGGACAACGAGGGGCAGGGGTACTTACAGTATATCTGTGCTATCAGGCTGTTACGGACAACGGATATACGCAATCACGGCTGACGAAACTTTGATAAATTCGCTTTTTTTCAAGTTTCGCGAGCTCTAGACCACTCCAGAAATGACTCTCAAACATCTCCTTGCTAAGTTAATGGTACCAGAATGTGCGTTTGTGTGTTCACGAAAAACAACAAAAAAACTATTCACCTTCTCACCGAAACTAGTGAAAGTATTACAGTAGAATTTCCCCCCTATTCCTTGAAATAGGTCCGTTAACAGAAGGACTATTATTGTTGTGGTAATGCAGTACGTATTAGGGCCAAATGAAAGGAAAAAGAAGGACTATGAGGATAGGTGGGGTCTGCAACCTGTGGCTGTAGAATGAATTTGAAAATGGGAAAAAGATGGGGAAGGGAAATATCTTTTTTGTTTTAATATGGTTTCTGTAGGAGGACAAACATGACACAAACATTCTTTCGCTTCATTAATATTGTAATGAACTTTAACTTAAGGTGGAAGTGTATGGCAGAATAGTCATGTGATGTGTCATTCTCTCTGGGATCCACTACAGGGAAAATAAACAAGGCTAATTATGTATTTGTAGCCAACTTAGTCATTTTGATAGTAGGTCAATAACGATACATACAGCCGGCGTTGCTTTCATTACAAGGCTTATACATGGCTTTAAATTTTTTGCGGCTCCAGACATACTGTATCAGTTTGTTTGTTTGTTTTTTTTTGTCAAATATGGCCCTTTCAACATTTTGGGTTGCCAACCCCTGGGTCACTACGAGATGTAAGTCGTACAATTGCTACGAGAAAAAAAGTCGTATTATTGCGTAGGGTAAAGTAGCTGTAATCAGTTACGCATTTTACGTACATGTACCGTAGCTGAGAGCAACAACATTAGCCTGGCTAATGAAATATTTCAAATAGATCTTTGTTATGGTTCTCCTTGGGGAAAAAAACATGTTTGCCATGGCACGACATGGTGAGGCTGTCTGACTCCGATGCGGCCCACCACCACACTTTCAAAAAATCCTAAGGAAAACCCTGATGGGAAATCAATAAGTGGCGTTTCATCGGCGGCCGACTTTTGCCCAAAGGAAGTCGGAAAAATGGCCTCGGACTTATTCGTTGGAAAAGAAAAAAAATGCAAGCTCACCCGGTGACGATTGAAGTCGTTGGTTTTCGGCAATTTGCCATTTCGTGTTCATCGGACACACACACTCGACATTCATTTAAAGGAGAACGGTATGGCGCTCGTGAGGCATTAAACCTTACTGCGGTTAGCAGACCTTTCTGCGGGAGAGAGACGTTTTGTCGGGGAAATGAGTTAGGATGACATCATCCGAGCAAAAAAGCGGCATCAAATGTGTCTGATTCGGTTTGGGTTTACACGTGTCCTTGCGGGGCAATCGGCTTCCTTTAGTCACTAGTGTCACGCCCTCACTCACTGCTCAAACTGCTTTTATCTGAGTTTCTTTCTTATCCACTTTGGTGCATTTGTTGTTTGCACATCCTGCCCTTATCGTTTGCCATTTATTGACAGTGTTTCATTTCTTCATCACATAGTAATTAGCTTGTACTTCCCCCCCCCCCCACTTTATGTTTCCTGCATTTAGGTTGATTCCTGCCCACACGTCATATCTGCCTGTGTTTTGTGACGACACCGAACCTGGGAAATTCCTGCCAAGTCAGAAAAGTGTCCATTTGGGCCGGCAGGTCTTACCATGCCTTCGCGCGGTGCCGTAATGATGTTAAATGCCACTTGTCGAGTTGCTAATTGCACGTCAAGTTGTATTTTCTGCTGGAGAACTGGGATTTTAAAATGATACCCGAGTTTCAAGATGGTACTTTTCAAAATGGCGGAGTGCGAACAAGAAGTTCCCAACCTGATTGCAAATGAAATTAGGAACCATTTAGCGGAAAGGAACGATAGGGTTTGATTTGATCGACACCGCCGGCATGAAATTTTTGAATTGGCATTTAAATGCAAAACTTTAAGTCTCAAATTTTTCTGAGGCCTGCCTGCAGAATTTCCAAGGTAAGGAATGATGGGAGTCATATGGAATTGAGGAGCTAGCTCATCACTTTCCGCAGCGCTCGAGACGGTCCGTCCAGTGAAGTTTATTTCCTCACCGATGAGTTCTGAGGAAAGCCGAGGAGTCGTCATCGTGATGTTCGGTCGGGCAGGGAGCGTGTCGTTTACCCGGGGGAGTCCTCCGCCTCAGAATTGGCTCCTATTCAAACAAGTGCTGCCGACAAGTCTCGTTGGCCACGTCGCCAATAGAGAACGTACGCCTTCGGGGTCTAATGAGACCAGAATGAGACTGAAATCATGTTTGGCGTGACACAGCGGGCACGCACGCGTCGATCGCTTCTTTTTCTTCAACGTTTTAATGCGATTTTCGGCATCCGTCTGATGGAGAGGCGTTGCCGTGAAATGTCACCTCGGTCTGAAAGAAAAGTCGAAAAGAGGCGAGAAACTCTTCGCTCGGCTCGCTCGACGTTTAATAAAAAGGAAGGCGTCGGAAAGGTCAACCCGGCGAGGCGATGAGGGACGACGTGACACTTTAATGAGACTTTTTTTTTTCCCCTTTCATAATAGAATACGGAGCATCTGCAAAAATCTCATTTGATGCTCTGTTTAACCGCCCGCCTGGCGCTGAAAATGGAAGCCCATCTTTCCACATGTCAGTGTTTGCAAAAGGGGCGCCAACATGATAGAAAGTGACTTAAGATTGAAACTCGTAACTCAATTTACTCGTGTGTCAAATCCATTTCTTCAATTGTAAATCAATTGAAATGCCTTCTGCTTTTACATTTTCCAAATGGTTGCCTGGAAACAAAATGGTCGACTTCTTTTTGGATGTTACTGTCGTTTTCCTTTTTGACTTTCGCAGGAATCCTGGAATGTCCTCACAGGCACCATTCTCCAGTGTGAGCCTTGTAGAAGAGCCAAGAGCAAATCTAATCGCCACCATTTCCGCCCAAATCGGCCGTGCGTGGAGGCTCAGGTTTCGTCATATCCTGGAAAGGATAATCGCGTTAGGAGACACAAATGGGAGATGTGAGGGAAAGAGGGGAATCCTTCTTCGTTCTATTTAGAAGCGTAGCTCATTGTCAGTTAACCCTTTCATCCTTGAATTATTTGACTTTTTTTTCTTTAAAATCCTTACATCCATGCAAATATTGACATCCAATTCATTTTGACTGGAATTTTAAAAATCATTTTCTATTTGTGCACAAACGGCAGGCACTCATTTCCTCCATTCAAAGCACGCAGCGTTATTTAGCGACTTTGTTTGCCGCTGAAAGAATCTGACCTTTTAGCCAGACTGCCGGAATCGCACCAGCCGGACCCCCGCTGGCGCAGCTCCGACGACCCGGGCCGGCGGGATACCGACATCCCGGCCAAAAGGCAAAAGTACGCGCGTTCACCTTAGTCTTCACCCTTTGTACTGAAGTCAGTATACATCTCGCCTAATGCAATCTTCTGATATGCTTGCAAGCATGACCAGTTGTTGTTCACTGAAACTGCTGATAGTTAGTTTTGCCTCAGATAATCATGGACTTTAACTGCCAACAATAATCATGGAGTTTTGACCGCCAACCAGCAAGGCTCATGACCTATTTTGTAAGATGAGTTAATCACCAAACAGACACACCTCCTTTTAAGTACAGCATATAAGCAACGCCGAGCTCTCTGTTCGGCGTGCATTTCTCTACACAGCTTTGTTCTGTCATTGAATGCACCCAGAAATTTCTGAAATTAAAACTGTGCAGTAATGATCTCTTGCCTCCAGTCTTTTACTTTGCAATCCAGTCTAGCCGTCTCACCTGAATTGAAAACGAACACGCGGAGGACTTGAAAGACTGCCTCCAACAGTACTGACTCCATTTTTGAAAGGTTTAAAGAAGGCTCATCGAAAACAAGTTGACAATTTGTTCAGCTCGACGGCAAGGCGAAACAGACTCAGGAAAGGAGGCAGACTCGCTCCAAGGTCACCATATCACACGTCAACAAAAGGTTCCCGAGAAAAATGACCACGATTAGTTAAGCATTCAGTCTTTTGAAGGCTCTCGCGGGGCAGGAAGAAGGGTGTGTTTAGGATTATTGTCTGTTTGTGGATTGGACAGGACGATTCGGGAGGTACTGTTGTCCGGGCAACGAGAGTTGTGGATTTTGCCACCTCAGCGTCAAAGGGGCTCTCGGAGTCTTGTCAGTCGTGTTATCAGTTGGATATTGGGTGTTCTCTGGTGTTCCTTATGTTAGGACAGAGAGACTGGACTGTCCGGGAGAACTGATTGCAGGAGTTGGTCGTGCAGACGTGGGCTTGTCAACGTCTATCTTGCTCTGTCAGTTGCATGACACACACGTTGGGCTTCCGTGATAAGAAGGCGCCACGAATCCCTTTATGCCCTATATTCTGCTTGTTTTCCTTAAACTATGGTATAAGGCAGGGGTGGGCAAACTATTCCACAAAGGGCCGCAGTGGGTGCGGGTTTTTGTTCATACCCATCATGAGGACAGCCTTTCACCAATCCGGTTTCTTACAAGTGCAATCAGTAGATTGCAGTCAGGTGCTTCTATTGTCCACTGATACCTCATTGGCTAAACTGTCTGTGCTGAATAAGTTGGAACAAAGACCAGGACCCACTGCGGCCCTCGAGGACCGGTTTGCCCACCCCTGGTATAAGGGCTATTTATTTTATATTGGGTGTGTCAGAGTAATACAAACAGTCAGACAGTAAATACAGGAAATGATATTATTCCCTGATCGCTAATATTGAGTTAGAATAATGCAAACGGTTAGACGGTGCCTACGAGAAAAGTTACTATCTCCTTCAATATCGACAACTAATCAATTTTGACTGAAATTGTCAAATTTGCTATTGATTTGCCATTTGTGCACCGAACGGCCGGCGCTCATTTCCTCCATTCGTAGCACTTAGCTACTTTGTTTGCCGCCAAAGTGAGCGTATCCCATCTTTTCTGGTATTAGTCCTCAGACCGTAGCATTAAATCCGATGGTGCCTCTTAAACAAGCCATCGGTGACAGGTGATGCTCTCTCACACACCGTTTCCATTCAAATGTTTGCTTTTCAGCCATAGGTCACAATGCGACAATTGTCATCCGCCGCACGCCTGGCTGTCATTTCTTATTCATAGCATTTCTCTGCGTTTGCTCCTCAAAGGGAGCCTGGAGTGCAACGCAAACACACGCGGCGACCTCTCACTTGGCGTGCGGTGTGAAATTTGTCACATTCTGCTGCGGGTTGAGTTTTTCCTCCTGTTGCAGAGCCCAGGTGTGTGGCGGTGGGTGGACGCGTGCCACCTCATCAGCGGGATATTTATATGACCCAAGAGAAGGGTGCTGACATATTGCCTTGCTCGTCGTCATTTGTAATCTGGCGCTCTGTGAAGGCGCATACATGTTTGCAACAAGATTTTCTTTCGGTGATGGCGTAGTGATGTATAAATGCAGAGAGTAACACGCTACCTTGAGGTCTAACCTTACATCTGGGTGGGTGCATCGCAACAGAATAAAAAGGTTACAGATGGCGTGAAGCGGCTTTGATGGCCTCGGGCGCAAACGCCCACCCGCCTGCTTTTAAATTGGCCCTGAGCAGAAGGACGCAATAGATGCATTTGAAGCTAATAGTCTAATTGGATTCTATTGGATCGCTGTTTTGCCTCCGGCAGTGAAAAAACATGGGGCTTGGCAGAAGGGGGAGAAAAAGAGCACATTTATTTACATCCCGATTGAATCGACTGTCGGGTCATGCAGAAAACAAAGAGGCACGCGGCCGATGCTAATTACGCAAATCAGAACACCTGGAAACCCTGCTCGTGTAATTGATTGTTGTAATTGAAATAGATTTCATCGTTGGGCATTTACAGTGCTGGCCAAAAGTATTAGCACCCCTGCAATTTTGTCAGATAATGCTCCATTTCTCCCAGAAAATGGTTGCAATTTCAAATGCTTTGGTAGTAATATCTTCATATATTTTGCTTGCAATGAAAAAACACAATAGAGAATGGATTTTTTTTTTTTTAATCATGATCATTTGACACAAAACTCAAAAATGGGCAGGACAAAAGTATTGGCACCCTTTTAAAAAATCATGTGATGCTTCTAATTTGTGTCATTAACAGCACCTGTTACTTACCTGTCGCACATAACGGGTGGTGGCAATCACGAAATCACACTTGCAGCCAGTTAAAATGGATTCAAGTGGACTCGACCTGTGTCCCTTGTGTGTACCACATTAAGTATGGAGAAAAGAAAGAAGACCAAAGAACTCTCTGAGGACTTAAGAAGCAAAATTGTGAAGATGCATGGGCATGTATCTCAAGGCTACAAGTCCATCTCCAAAGACCTGAATGTTCCTGTGTCTACCGTGCGCAGTGTCATCAATAAGTGTAAAGCCCACGGCACTGTGGCCAACCTCCCTAAATGTGGACAAAAAAAGAAAAATTGACGGAGAGATTTCAACGAAAGATTGTACGGATGGTGGACAAAGAACCTCGACTACTATCCAAACGAGTTCAAGCTGTCCCGCAGTCCGTGGTTACAGTTTGAATGAAAAGGGACTACCCAGGAAGACCCCACTTCTGACCCAGACATAAAAAAGCTAGGTTGCCAAAACTTACCTGAGAAAGTCATAAACATTTTGGAAGAATGTTCTCTGGTCAGAGAGACAAAAGTAGAGCTTTTTTGGAAAAGGCATCAACATAGAGTTTACAGGAAACAAAAACGAGGCCTCAAAGAAAAGAACACGGTACCCACAGTCAAACACGGCGGGGGTTTTGGGCTTGCTTTGTTGCCTCTGGCACTGGACTGCTTGACGGTGTGCATGGTATTATGAAGTCTGAAGACTACCAACAATTAATGTGGGGCCCAGTGTGAGAAAGCTGGTTCTGCCTCAGACGTCATGGGTCTTCCGGCAGGACTATGTCAAAACGCACTTCAAAAAGCACTAGAAAATGGTTTGAGAGAAAGCACTGGAGACTTCGAAAGTGACCAGACCTGAATCCCATAGAACAGCTGTGGAGAGATCTTCAAATCTCAAAGACCTGGAGCAGCTGGCCAAAAAAAGAATGGTCGAAAATTTCAGCAGAGCATTGTAAGAATCTCATTGATGGATACCGGAAGCGGTTGTTCGCAGTTATTTTGTGCTACCAAGTATTAGGTTGAGGGTGCCAATACTTTTGTCCGACCCATTTTTGGAGTTTTGTGTAAAATGATCATGATTTAATATTTTTTTATTCTCTTTTGTGTATTTTCATTGCAAGCAAAATAAGCAAAGACATTACTACCAGTTAAAATGGATTTGATAGCTATCGCTGTCAGCGACATTTCTGTCATGATGAGGAGAAAAAAAATATTGGCACCCTTCAATTGTGTCAGATAATGCTCAGTTTCTCCCAGAAAATGATTGCAATTACAAATGCTTTGGGACCTTTCAGTGCCAGTGACGACAAATCCATTTTGCGATCGGAACGCTCCGTTCCAATACAACCGCAGCGTTGGCAAAATGGATGTCATCAAAGTTGAGAAACAACTCGACCCCTGTACTATACCGGATGCCGCATCGCGCAGGGACTAAATCTTGTTGGTCCTTCTGGCTCGAGACCTTTGCTGTAGCCCGTCGGGTCGTACGTGACTGATGGGAGGGGTTTGGAAGTACGGCCCCTCCTCCCGTCCGCCTAGGGATCATCAAACGTGCGTGTTATCTACTCACCGTGTTGCCTCTTCAGGAGCTTCATCATACTGGAACTTAATGGATTGGCGCTAAATGAGTCTCCAAAGCCAGGGGGACAAGGTGTTGCCATGGCGATAAAGGAACCTGGTGATGTCAACTCTTTCAGCCCGAGTGGCTTTGACCCGCGGCGCTGTGAGTGCGGGACTCTGATAACACCCCCAAAAAAGAGTGAACACACACACACACACACAGTCTTTGATATCCAAAACGTGGTTCCTTCGGTGAGAGAATCTCAGATTGTGTGGGAACACAAAAGAATACAGTAGTATCAGAGGTTGCCCTAGACTTTTTCGTTGTCTGTCATTTTGACTGACAGGAACATAAAAATCCGGTCATAATCTATTTTTACCAGTCACTTAAATGTTTAAAATGACTATATCTTGATGCATAATATAAAGTAACTAACATTAGTGCAGTCATGGATTACAGTAAGCAGGCCAGTGCTGTGTTTCCATATATATTTTTATTATATTATGTATATACAGGATATGTATATATTTTTTCCCCCAAGTGGGACCTTCCATGATCCTAATACATTTAATAATAATAAAATATTATATAAAATTCCATTATATATATATATATATATATATATTTTTTTTTTTAATGTATTATGATTACTAAATAAAAATGCACGTTGATACGACGCACATAAAGGCAACTTCAAGTTTTTTTAAAAGTCGCTAGAAAGTTGTATGGACTTACAATCCGCTAGCTTGTTGTTTCCTGTTGTCTTCCGAAATACACCTGGGTGACGGCGCGTCAAGTGTTCGTTCATAGCCGACGTGCTACCATGGTATGCGAGCTCAGCTTAGCAAAAAGAGTACACACAGTTTTTAGGGAAGCTTTTCAGGGTCACTTCCTGTTTATTTTAGGTCACTTCATGTTGATGTTTAGGGGGTCACTACCTGTTGATTTTTGGGGCAGTTCATTGTCACTTCCTGTTCATATCGAGTCTCTTCCTACTGATATGGGAGCATTTTGGGCTCACTTCCTGTTTATATTAGGTCACTTCCTGTTGATTTTTTTGGAACATTTCAGGGTCACTTACTGTTTATATTATGTCACCTCATGTTGAAGTTTAAGAGCTTTTCGGGGTCACATCCTGTTTATTTTAGGTCACTTCCTATTTTGGGGGAAGTTTGGTGTCAATTCCTGTTGATCTCGGGTCATTTCAGGGTCACTTCTGATTGATATTCTGTCACTTCCTGTTGATTTGGGGGCTATTTCAGGGATGACCTCCTGATATCGGGTCATCTCCTGTTGCTTTGTGGTCGTATCTGGGTCACTTCCCGGCAGCGCATTGGGGAATAGGACCATTGGAAATCAATGGGAAATTTTGGCCATTAAGAATGAATGGGAAAGTTTTTGTCAAATTTTGGCGTTACGTTATTTCAAAAAACTGTATAGTACAGCTTTTGGCACCTTACCTTATTTTAAGTATGAATTATGTGATTTGGATAAAAATTGTAGGACTAGATACATTTGAAAATGTTTCCTTTTCCTTTTCAATAAACTCACGAGTTCTGGTCGTTTTGGTGTATTAAGGTGGATCAAATGCTTTTGGCTGGGAAGAAGCGCCATTGAAAAGAAAAAAACATGAATAATATTATATGACATGTACCATCAATGATAATACATTTTAAAAATGACCTCTTCTCTTGTGTGTTGGAAACAGCTTGCTTTAAGAAGATACAACAGAAGACCTCCAGTATTTGATCACAGTGCTAAATTTCCCTTTCCTTGGAAGTCAGGCTGCAATGTTTTGGAGACGCCTCCGTCATTAAGCGCGAGTCCAACATCACTGATGAAACCACTGCAAATCGTCTACCGTTGTTTAAACGTCGGCCACGATCAATCGCCTTTTACGGCAGAAGAATTAGCTTTCGGACTATTTTTAGAAGCAATTGTGTTTTTATTTTTTTCTTCTGCCAGCAACTAGACACACACACACACACACACACAAAATGAGCGGCGTATTTACGCGGATGCAAATAGCTCCCTGGAGGCAGGAGACCTCACGCAAAGCCGCTCCTCGCGCTTATTGATACACAAGCTTCCCGTAATTGGCTATTGATTATGACGCGCTCGTCATGGCAAATGCCTTTCCGAAACGCGATGGATTTCTGACAGAGTCCCTCGTCGATCTCGAGTCGGTGTTTGTCACGATGAAGCGGTGACGGGCCGTGCCCGGTGGCTTCGAGGCGGCGCCGGCCACTCGGCTCCGTCTGGCATTTCCAGTTATGACCTAAAGATCTTGCTCTAGCGTCGGACAATTGATCACCTGACCTGCGTTCACTTTCGAGATTTAAAATGGACCTCTTCTTGTGACCTTTAAAAATTGTCGTGTCGTTCGGTTCGTTTTCTACAGTTTGGCCTATCGTCCGCACACAAAAAAAACAGCTTCACGTCAGAAACGACAATTGTTTTAAGAACATCTGACCATATGCGGATTTTAAAACTTTTACAAAAATGAATGAAATGAACAAAAAATATATATTTTTTATAATGGGTCAAAATTGTTTTTCGAACAGATCATGTGACTAGCACGTTAGACGGTCATTTGCTTTGCATATAATAAAAAAAAAATATATATATATATATATATATATACAGTATATATATATTAGAGGAGGGCAATTTTATTTTTCAAATGAATTTTTTTCTTTGATTGAAAATATTTGATTGAAGCACCTTTTTTGGGGATTGAATGATTTAGACACCAATGTCGTACCCATAATATGAAAAATTACTAGTAAGCAAATTTTTAAATATGAAATATTTTTTTGCAGTCAAAAACTTTTTCATTGATTGTAATTCTTCTTTTCTTTGATTGAAGTGATTTTTCTTTTTGAAAATATATTTTTTTATAAAGCAACTTCTTTTTTGATTGAATAAAATATACAAAAATGTCCTAGTCAAAATGTGGCCCAAACACAAATCAACATTACTGCAATCAAAAAAGAAAAGAAAAAAATCAATCAATCAAAGCAAAATAGCTTTCACATGCTTTTTTTTTTTTTTTTGGAGTTTCAAATACATTTTTTTTTTTTAGATTGAAGCGACTTTTTTTTTTTTTTTTTTTTTTTGGTTGGAAATATATATTTTGATTGAAGCAACTTTTTTTGATTGAATACTTAAGACAGAAATCTACCTCCATATGCCTCCGCCCAGGGGATACAATTTTTGCCAGGGGTAACTACATTGGCACGACACCGGCGGGCGCACCTTATTCAATGGATGACGATCTTGGCGAAAAGAATTGCCTAAGCAGCCTGATTTAGAATTCCCTTCAAGAATGATGAGAAACAAAAAACGCTCATTGTCAACTTATTACTCTAAATATTCTTGTAAGTTAATTTCACAGCTGACACTGCGTTTCGGGGTCATCAACACGTTGTGCCCCTCCTGCCCCATAAGTCAAACTCCGCCTATGCATCCGACCAAAGTGAAAATGTTGAATGCTTCTGAATGTGTGCGTCACACACAGGGTTTTGCCTTTAGAAATGTGCTAACTGCGGGGGGAGAAAAAGGTTAACATCTCCTGCCTGTGTGTTTTTCTGCAAATGAACGGAGAACACTAATTATCTTCTACTTAACCCTGAAAAGACAGAAGTCCTTATAATAGGCCCAAAAAGTGTGAGAGACTCTAACTGCCCAGTCAGTCAGTCTGGACAATGTAAATGTAGCCTCCAGCACCACAGTTAAAAACCTAGGAGTTCTATTTGACCCAGACTTATCATTTAAAGCTCATATTAAACAAACCTGCAGAACGTCCTTTTTTCACCTGCGCAACATAGCCCAAATTAGAAACGATGCAGAAAAATTCACACGTTCATTACATCTGGATTGGATTACTGTAACTCCCTACTTGCAGCTTGTCCTAAAAGTTCTCTGATAGGTCTTCAGCTAGTCCAGAACGCAGCAGCAAGACTTTTAACAGGAACTAATAGAAGAGAGCACATCACCTCTGTGCTCCAGGCCCTTCACTGGCTTCCAGTCGAGTTTAGTATTAAATTTTAAATCCTACTTCTTACATTTAAGACCATTAACAGGTTGGGGCCATCTTATCTCACCAATGTTCTGGTTCCATACCACCCCAACAGAACACTCCGTTCTCAGAATGCAGGTCTACTGGTAGTTCCCAGGGTTTCCAAAAGTACAGTCGGAGCTACAGCCTTTAGCCACCAAGCTCCTGTTTTATGGAATCAGCTTCCAGCTAGTATTAAAGAAGCCGAGACAGTCTGTACACTTAAGATTAGACTAAAAACGTTCCTATTTGACACAGCTTATGGTCAGGCTAGTTGAAATCTGACTAGACTCACAGTTCAGTCTAAGCTGCACTAGAAGCTATAATGCTGGGGGAAGTACAGCCACTGAGTCCTATCTCCTTTTTCTTACTCTACCTACCTCTTGTCTTACTTTATTTCTATTTTCTAATTTTAATATCTAGTTGACTAGTCACCGGGTGTCCCCTCTCTAGGGAGGGGCTATTTTTCAGCTGCAGCCTTCCTGACTATCCAGACCACTGGCTGGATGGACGTCCTCGTTGCCACCCCCGTCTCATCTGGCTAGATGGACCTCTTCTTGTTCCCTTACTCTATTGCAACTTTACAGACTGTAACTTGGCCTGCTAATTCCCATTAGCAGTCCTGGTGCATCCAGTCTATCCGTCCTGGGAGTGGATCTCTCCTGACTGTGGTACTCCCCAAGGTTTCTCATTTCTCCCAAAGAGTTTTGGAGTTTTTCCTTGCCGACAAAGGATGCGGGATGCCCAGGACTTGACCTTTATTCATTTCATCTCTATTTATTTCATCTGCTGTATCACATTGCCTCTGCAAAGCCCTTTGAGATAACCTTGTTGTGATATCGGGCTGAACAAATAAAAGTGAATTGAATTGAATAGAATGTCAGCTTTTACAAAGATTCTGCGGAGTGCCGCAGGGCTCAGTGTTCACCCTTTTATCATTGTGCACCCACACTGAACTATAAGGCAATGCAACTCAGCCAAATCTCTGCTTTGATCTGGCACTGTTCATCAAGAATAGATGTTCCTAACCTACATTCCTCCTCCCACACAAACTCTCTCATGCTTGCTGGGGTCTGGCTCGCAGACTGTAAACACAGCAGGCGCAGCGCCCCCCCCCCCCCCCCCCCAAAAAAAAAAAAAAAAAAACCACCGACGACCAATAACTTGGACAGGGAGGGAAGGGACCGATTGGAAGACTGGACGTCTGCGGCCAACGAATGAATGCATATTGAATCTCCTGTTTCTTTTGGTCATCGTCTTCCTCCTTCCAACAGGTGGCTGCGAGCAGGCGCGTGTGTACACGAACGACAGGCGCACTTTGAGGGGGTGACGAGGGGACTGCGTCTCTCTCTCTCGCTCCGTCTCTTTCTCTCTCAGTCTCTGCGTCTCTCCCGCACTCCCTAACCAAAGTCCTCGGCGAGAGAGTCGTGATCGAGCGCGGCGGTCCGGTGGCGCTTGCGGACGTGCGAATCGCAAGTGTCGGGGGCATGATGATGATGATGAGGAAGAGGAGACGGAGGTGCGCGTCCTCTTACGGATATAATTGACAAAAAAAAAAATTCCAGAGTGTTCCGGCTGAACGAAGTTCCCATGTGCAACATCAACGAGGTGGGTGCTTTTCCCTCCCCACTACTCAGCTTTCTTCATGTGCTAGTGATCTGCTTTAATGGACTCTTACGATGACACGTGCCATCAAAAATGCGCATAAACAGTAGCGCACGCACACACAACTTTCACAAATCAAGCTGGACATTTTCTTTTTATATGTTGCTTTTTTTCACTGCCACTGCAGCAGCTGCGTGTGTGTGTGTGTGTGTGTGTGTGTGTGTGTGTGTGTGTGTGTGTGTGTGTGTGTGTGTGTGTCTTGGCATAAGCTCACAATGAGCCCAGAAAAGTGTCATGATTATAAGTCGCCCTCTTACACCAGAGGGACGGATGCAGGATCAAACAATGCGGAGACTGCAGTCATATGTCGCTTGATCACACTCAATGGGCTGTTAAAATGATTACGCAAGGTGGTCTCGTGTGTTCAACGGTACACGTGGCATTTACATTGGCCGTTATCGAATGAATCCAGATCTGATCCGGATCAAATGTGTCGCGATAAGAAGGTAAGATTCACGCCTCGTGAACTCACTGGCTGCCATTGACTGATGACATTTATTCCATTGCTGCCAACCCTTTCAGTTCAAATATATTGGATTTCCATCATTGGCAGCCCTCCAAGTTCAAATGGATTATACTTATTAATGCAGTTATTGTCAGTTTCTGGAACTGAAACGTTCTAACCAGTCTATTGGAGGCATCGAACATTTAGCCCTTGACATTTGTAAATCCTCAAAAGAATAGAAAATGTTTCCAGGCGACAACCCCTAGCAAAAAGTATGCTATCACCAGTCTCGGACAAGCACTCACTCAGACATTTTATCATGTATGACAAACTTAGAATAAAAAGCTTTAAATAAACTCTTTAGCATTCAGATATGAATAAAAAACATGGTGGTGGTCAGTAAGTGTTACTTTTATACAGAAAGTGCAGGGAAATATATATGGAATCACTCCATTCTCAGGAAAAAAATATGGAATCATGAGAAACAAACAAAGAAATAACAATCAAAACACAACTCTAGTATTTAGTAGCACCACCTCTGGCTTTTATGACAGATTGCAGTCTCTGAGGAATGGACTTGATGAGTATTCTTCATCAATTTGGTGCCAACTCTCTTTGCTCGCAGTTGCCAGATCATCCTTGCAGGTCGGAGCCTCGCTGTGGACCTTTTTTTTTTCCACCGCAGGTTTTCAATAGGGTTGAGATCTGGGCTATTTGCAGGTCACGACATCAACTGGATGAATCTTTCTCCAAGGAATGCTTTAGCAGTTTTAGCTCTGTGGCATGATGCATTGTCATCTTGGAAAATGACATTTTCAATTGAAAGGATAAGAAAGCTGTCTAAAATTTCAATGTAAACTTTTGCATTTATTGAAGATTGAACCACGGTGCCTTTGCCTGACATGCAGCCCCATATCATCAAGGGAAGTTTGAGGTTTTCTTCAGGCAACCATCTTTGTAAATCTCACTGGAACAGCAACAAACAAAGGTTCCAGCATCATCACCTTGTCCAATGCAGATTCTTGACAAGGTGATGAAGCTGGAACTTTTGAATTACAGCAGCAATTTTCATGAGGTTACTTTTAATACAATTAATTTGGCCCACTTAAAATGAAAAAGACCAAAATCTCCTTGTTCTTCAGATGTGTACTGTGTTATAGGTGAGTGTCCTGCTTAAACCATCGGAAGAGTCCTGCTTTAGCCTGGTTAATGTCCAGTTGTGGCATGAGTGAGTTAATAAACGAACAACCACAATGGGAGTACATTATATCAAAATCTCAGATTAAAACTGTTCACTCAAGAGTCCTATTCTCCGTGTCCGAGCAGCTGTACTGCAAAAACACACCTCCTAAAAACTAGTTAAATTCCCTTCTTCTTAGCGTAATTAAATAACAATAAATAACAGTAGCGCTTCAGTAAATCAGCACGGGAGTCAAACTCATTTTTCTCCACCAATGGGAGCGTTGCGTTGCCATATCGAACGCACAAATTGGAGCGTGGCACTGACACATCACTGCGGTGCTGACAGACAGTAGTCATAGACTGCAAAAAATGTCACTTCTAAAACGAATTTAAAAAATGTGTCTTCTTCCTAAAACAAGACATCCATTCAGGATGGATATCTTACTGTAAAAATTCTTACCAAGACAAAAAAATGCTTGTTCCATTGGCAAAATCTTCTTGTTATAAGCAAATCTTATCTCATTCAAGTACATTTCTACTCATTTTGGAAGTAGCATTTTTTTCCAGATATGCTACGTTTCTGTTGAATTTTATTTTGTGCGCCGCATAGATTTTCTTGTGCGTCATTAAGTATGTGCAGGCAATGCGCAATTGCGCGCAGCTTAGATGGAACATTTTTCAGACCTAGAACACGTTGTCCTTCCTGAAAACGGACCCGTCACATGGAGGCGCAAAACTCAAACCCGAGAAGAATCGTGACGGCGGCAGCAAGAAAATATTTTGTCGCTGAGGGAAGCTGATTAGTAAACAATTAGTGATGAGACAAAACAGAAAGAAGAAAAATAGACACGAGCCAGGATCAAACAAACAAATCTAATAGAACAGGGTCCAAAAGTCACATAGAGAAAGTCAAATCTTTGCGTGGAAACAACAACAAAAACATTTGTTAAATTTTTGGTTAGGTTTTGTTCCTGGATGTGAGATGTACAGTAGTATCTCGCTCATCGGTTTACATTGGGAAAAAAAGATCCTAACTTTTATGCCGCCTTTTAAGGCACTGTCTTGTTTTCTCCACTGTGTTGGTCACTTGACTTTATGGCTCACTTTATGAGACATTTCCTTGTGAGGGAGGGCACTTTGCCATCGGGGAGGGAGGGTCAAAGAAAAAAGAAAAGCGCTGGAAGCATCAGCGTTTTTTTTGCAGCAGTCGCCAGGCAACCGCAGCCGCTGTCAATCAATTAGCGCGCTTAACGGGGTTTTACGTCTGGACCGCGTCGGGCCCGCCTGTCGATCCAGAAGCCGCCAGCTAAAGCTAATTTCATTACCGGTGCCGCTAATTGCTATTAGCTTAGCGCGGCCATCGTTAACATTTACAGACAGAAAGAAAGAGCAATGGATTTCTTATTTTTGGTATTTTACTTCTTCTGCTCACCTTTCATTGTTCAAGATTTCAAGTACCAAAAACCTTTGTCCGATGCTTAGATTTAGTTGCAGAAACCTTTGTCTGTGCAGTTTGTCCACTCGCTCATTGGAATTGCCAGGTCAAAAAGCAGTGAAATGGCCAACAGTGAGTGGATAAGTGGCTGTTGTTTTAAGCGTGATTGCTCTAAGGCAGGGGACAGAGCTTGTTTTCCATGCCTTTACCGCACCTGAATCAAATGATCAGCTCATCAGCAAGAGCCTGATAAGGATCCTGATGGTTTGATTCAGGTGTGTTGGAGGGAGACATGGAAAACAAGCTCTCGAGGACCGCTAAGGTAAGAGCTAGTTGCATTTTCTATCTAAATACCCGGTAACTTCAGGAGCACTGGATATTTGTAGTTCTGGAAATAACCTGGGTCCTCGGAACCAAATATATATTTAAAGGTCAAATAACGGCTCTCCGCAGCATCGATCGGCAGCGGTCGGCGGGCGTTAGCAGAGGTCGACGCCGGGGCGGGGCCATGTCCCAGTTGTACTACCGGCGCTCGGACAGCTCGTCGTACCGCGACCGCATCCCGCTGAGGATCGTGCGGGCCGAGTCGGAGCTGTCCACGCTGGAGAAGGCTTACCTGGGCGCCGTGGAGAAGGGCGACTACGCCAGCGTCAAGCAGGCCTTGCAGGTGGGAGGGACTCCGACCGCCGATTCCCTCGAGCCTCTCCGTCCAGCGCCCTTTGGATTTCCCGGCAGGAGGCGGAGATCTACTTCAAGATCAACATCAACTGCATCGACCCGCTGGGCCGCACGGCGTTGCTCATCGCCATCGAGAACGAGAACCTGGAGATCATCGAGCTGCTGCTGAGCTTCGGCGTCTACGTGGGCGACGCCCTGCTGCACGCCATCTGCAAAGAGGTGGTGGGCGCCGTCGAGCTTTTGCTCAACCACAAGAAGCCGAGCGGCGGCGTGCAGGTGAGCGCCTTGCTTTGATGGGACCGACGATTGGCCGGCAAAATCAAATCCGACCGCTAAAATGACTGATTGTACAGATCACGCGTACTCAGCCTTTTAATCCCGCCGCCGGTACATTTCGACTCAAAATTTTCTTTTTGAAGCATTGCGGAGAGGAATGAAAAGACCAAAAAAAAGGTTGAATAGGAACACAGAGACAAAAGAGCGTGACACGCTTTCAGGCGTTTGCCGTGTGATCTCCCGGCCAAAATGTTTCCTCTGGACGTGAGACACGCGTGTGCGCCGGCCGCCGCTAAAATAGTTCAATGAGACTCTGGCACACCTCAATGACGGAAGCAGACGTCTGTCTCTTTGCTTTATTAGAATGAGTCAGAGCCCTTTCAATGCAATACGTAAAAAGCAACAGAGTTCAATTCTTGCTACAAGTGGCTAGTAACGTGTTACATTTACTTTTGGAGAAAAATGTAGGTAGTCATTTTTACTTGAGTAGATTTGTGAAGAACAAAGACCACACCTTTGGCCTGCACTATAGTCGTTACATTTGTATTTTACATATTAGATTTGACTTGATTCTCTCCAGCACAGCAGTTTCACCAATGAGACGTCGCAACAACAATAATCACGACTCCATGATGCCAATCAGACGTAACGATACGGTCGCGTGACCTTGCCATCGCAAGTACTACGATTACGCCGGCATGTTTAATCATGAAAGTGCCGTAAAAACGGAACTATTTGACATAGAGTCAGTTCAACTATTTCTCCCGGTTTGTATTTGCCATGAAAAGATCACGGAGATATTTTAATTTCATGGTAGGAAATATATTTCTCCACTAGAAGGCACTCTTGCTCTTTGGACAATTTATGTTTCATTTTGCTAGTTGGAAGTTTTTTGTGTATTTTTTGGCCTAGTATAGTCATGTAATAGGTGATAGTACAGTATAATGACAACAGTTCAAATAAATGGAAAAAAAAATGTCCTTCGTTTTAAAAAATCTGACATTATAAGCAGTTACTCACAATGTTACCCATGACTTGAGTACTCTTTTCACTGAATACTTTTTGACTTGTACTTCAGTACATTTTTTAGATGACTACGCTACTTACCTGAGACCAATTTTTGGCTACTCTACCCACCTCTGGTTGTTGCTCTACGAAAAGTTTTCATCAATGATGAAAACAACCAAATACAACAAATACTGGAATAAATAAAGGTTAATCTATAAAGAAGCATTTCCGCAACAACAAAAAAACTCACTCTCTGAAGTCAAATCAAATTTGAAAAAATAATATGAAAACATTATCTTTGGGGTAGAAAAAAAAAAACTAAAATTACATCAAAAAATTCCCCCCAAAAAGTAGAAACCCACTTAATACAGGGTTTATAAAAAAAAAAAAAAAAAAAGGGAAAACTCTAAAGCTAAAAAGTGCAGCGATGAGTTTTTGAGGAAGATACCAATCAACGCTTTCCGCTGATTCTGCAGATCCAAAACAATTTGATAAAAAAAAAAAAAAAACGTGTTTGTTTGTTTGTTGAGTTCGGATTTAATAGCGCTGCACTTTTCCTGCTGAGCGGTCAGTTGGTTTCGGAGTCATTTTTCCATTAGAAAAGTGCCGCCAGCGGTCATAAATCCAGAGCGAGGGAAACATTGCCACACTGAATTGGGTCAGAAGGGGGGAGAAAAAATGGGGGAAAAAGTTATTTTCTTTCAACAATGTGATGTTTGCGCTTTACGAGTATTTTTCAAAATTCATTTACTAGTCACTACTTGGAAAAAGGGAGTATTTTGTAATATATGATCATTTTGCTCATAAATGTGTCAATTCTTATATATATATACTGTATACATATAGTGCTGGCCAAAAGTATTGGCACCCCTGCAATTCTGTCAGATAATGCTCAATTTCTCCCAGAAAATGAGTGCAATTACCAATGCTTTGGTAGTAATTTTACACAAAACTCAAAAAGTGGGCCAGACAAAAGTATTGGCACCCTCAGCCTAATACTTGCTAGGACAACCTTTAGACAAAATAATTGGGAACAACCACTTCCGGTATCCGTCAATGAGATTTTTACAATGCTCTGCTGGAAATTTAGACCATTCTTCTGTGGCCAACTGCTCCAGGTCTGAGATTTGAAGGGTCCCATTTTCAGATCTCTCCACAGATGTTCTATGGGATTCAGGTCTGGCCAATTTAGAAGTCTCCAGTGCTTTCTCTCAAACCATTTTCTAGTGCTTTTGGGTCATTGTCCTGCTGGAAGACCTCTGAGGCAGACCCAGCTTTCTCACACTGGGCCCTACATTATGCTGCAAAATTTGTTGGTAGTCTTCAGACTTCATAATGCCATGCACACGATTAAGCAGTCCAGTGCCAGAGGAAGCAAAGCAACCCCAAAATAACAGGGCACCTCTACCGTGTTTGACCATGTTCTTTTCTTTGAAGGCCTCGTTTTTTTCCCGTAAACTCTATGTTGATGCCTTTTATCAAAAACCTCATGTTTTGTCTCGTCTGACCAGAGAGCATTCTTCCAACGTGTTTTTGGCTGTCTCAGGTAAGTTTTGGCCAACTCAAGCCAGGCTTTTTTATGTCTCTGGGTCAGAAGTGGGGTCTTCCTGGGAAAGTTCTTTTTCATTCAGACGCCGACGGATAGTACAGGTTGACACTGTCGTACCCTCGGACTGCGGGACAGTGAACTTGTTTGGATGTTAGTCAAGGTTCTTTATCCACTATCCACACAATCTTTCATTGAAATCTCTCATCAATTGTTCCTTTCCATCCACATCTCGGGAGGTTAGTCACCGTGCCACTTATTGATGACACTGCACACGGTAGACACAGGAACATCCGGGTCTTTAGAGATGGACTTGTAGTGTTGAGATTGCCCAGGCTTCCTCACAATTTTGCTTCTCAAGTCCTCAGACACTTCTTTGGTCTTCTTTCTTTTCTCCATGCTCAATGTGATACACACAAGGACAAAGGTTGAGTCAACGTTAATCCATTTTAACGGGCTGTACGTGTGATTTAGTGATTGCCACCACCTGTTATGTGCCACAGGTAAGTAACAGGTGCGGTTAATTACACAAATTAGAGAAGCATTACATGATTTTTCAAAGGGTGCCAATAGCTTTTTCCGGCCCATTTTTGGGGTCTTGTGTAAAATGATAATGATTTCATTTCCCCCCCCCCATTCTCTTTTGTGTTTTTTCATTGCAAGCAAAATAAATGAAGATATTACTACCAAAGAATTTGTAATTGCAATCATGGGAGAAATTCAGCATTATCTGACAGAATTGCAGGGGTGCTAATACTTTTGGCCAGCACTGTATAAACTCTTCATTTTATTTCTATATCCTTCATTTCATATATATTAGAATTTTCTTTTTTAATTGGTAGGGGGAAAACACATTTTTATTTCCTCAACAACCAAAAAAGGGAAATATGATCATTTAACATGTAATATATTTAGCAACAACACTTAGCCACTTCCACCAATAATAAGACATTTCTGTATTTTTCATCAGAGAAGGTAAATAGGTGTCTAAAATATAATACGAAATAGGATTGCGCATTTTAAAAAAGTGCATTTGGCTTGTACTAATGTCTTTTTGTCTGATGTCAAATCGGTGTCGGCGTGGACTTATTGGCGCCTTTCAAAGTTCCACAAAAGCTCGGCTCGGCGGTCCTTGCGCAGACTCACCGTGTCAACCCGCGCTCTTATCTGCCGCATACATTAAGCTTATCTACTCTCTCTTTACGCTCCATCTGATAAAAAGCCTCAGCTTCGTGCCGTATTAAGTGCTTCTGCGTCGAGAGAGTGCTCCTGGCGGACGTCTGGGGAAAGACCGCTTTATTGACCGTGCCGCTGAGGTGCCAAAAGTGCAAAAAAGTCACTCCGTAACTTTTCGCGCCTAAAAGCACTTATCATTCCATCATGACAGACATTAAAGTCGCTGGTGGGCCTCAGGGTTCGTTGAATTTTTTTCCCCTAAAAACGTCCTCAAACAATTTTAAAATGTTGATGCACGCCACTGTCAAGCTTCACTTTTCACCTCTGAAATATTTGGAATTTTTAAAGTGTTCTGCCACAAGTGTCGTCTCACTCGGGCACGGACATGGGTGGAGTGATGCTTCACAGGCATGAAAACCCGGGAAAAAAATATTACGATGCCGCGCTTAATTGTTTGAGTGTGGATTCAAGCAAAATGGCACCGGGTACTCCAATATTTGCACCAATAAAATCAAATCCAATAAAAACGGTGGCAAGAAGGACCACACATGTAACAAATGAGCTCCGATCTCTCTATACTAAAAACGTTGCATTGACAAAGACAGAAATGAAGATTTTGCAACTGGATTTTTCACATGAGGACTGAAAGTTATTGTGGACGTGCACTTTCTGTATTTTGTCATTAGCATTCATGCATTATTCATGGAGAAAAAGAAAAGTGCTGTTTAGGAATGAAAATTCTCTGTGATGCCACCGTGCAATTTGGAAGGGAACTTTTTGCAAGATTAAAGCCCAATTGCTGATAGCGACGCCGCTTTCCTGTCCCCGGAAGGTTCCGCCCATCCTGCTGGACAAGCAGTTCTCGGACTTCACGCCGGACATCACGCCCGTCATCCTGGCGGCGCACACCAACAACTACGAGATCATCAAGCTTCTGGTGCAGAAAGGCGTGTCCATGCCGCAGCCGCACGAGGTAGGCCCAAGTCGAGTCGAGACGGCGCTTTGGCTCGCCTATCTCGATGAATGGGTGGACACCGCTTGAAGTGATTTCCTTCAAATCAGATCAAACGGATGAAAACGCTGCTGACTTAGTAAAGTTCAACACAAGCTAAGGAAAGGAATAATCACGACAGTATAGTCATAAACATATCTGCTAGGTTTCAGAGTTTCTCACTCTGCCAAATCAAGCCATAATCTAGGCAGAACTTTTGGTCATTCCCCCCCCCCATCTTGAAAAGAAGATTTCGGACGAATCATTCCAGCTCATTCCGCTACACCGGTACTGTATTCCAGTACATATTTCCAGAGCCTCCAGCACTTCGGAAGTCCGGCGTTCCGACACGCAATTATTCGTACGGGGATTTGCATTTTTGTACGTAGGTACGCTGCAACTGCGTGGAGTGTGTGTCGAGCTCGGACGTGGACAGCCTGCGACACTCGCGCTCGCGCCTCAACATCTACAAGGCGCTGTCCAGTCCCTCGCTCATCGCCCTCTCCAGCGAGGACCCCTTCCTCACCGCCTTCAGGCTCAGCTGGGAGCTGCAAGAACTCAGCAAGGTACCATCGTGGCGGTCTTCGTAAGAAAGCCCATAAACTAGATTGCGCGTGTCCCAAGTTCCAAGCACAGTGGCTGACTTTTTCTGGGTCTATTCACGATACGTGTTTGGCATGCCTACTAAATGTGTAAATCAAGTGACCTCTCTAGCAAGATGCTACGCAGCGGTCCCAGGTTTTAACGTAGGCTCCTGGGTTTCAGGTAGAAAACGAGTTCAAGTCCGAGTACGAGGAGTTGTCTCAGCAGTGTAAAGAGTTTGCCAAAGACCTTCTGGACCAGACCAGAAGCTCCAGAGAGCTCGAGATGATCCTCAACTACAGAGACGATGTCAACCTACTGGAGGAGGAAGGCAACGGAGACCTGGCCAGACTCAAGTTGGCCATCAAATACCACCAAAAAGAGGTACGAACCGTCGGCTCCTCCCGCCTCGCATCAACTGCTAACCGTCACGGCTCAGAAGAAAAGTCGTTGGTCGTGTGATAAAAACTGGTTTAAATGAGAATTTCTCCCAGAAAACGTCAGAGCCTCGAGGATAAAAGTGTGCGGCGGGCGCAATACTTTGGACTCGCGCCTAGATTTTCTCTGAGGAAAGTGAACTCGGACACCGCGAGAAAAAAAAAAAAAAAAAAGGCTCCTTTCTCAGTTGTGATGCTCGCCGCTTCGCGTCTATGCTGAGAGCTCTCATAAACACGCTCTACGGTTTATGCAACACTCAAGCCTGACTATAATAGAAATGCCAAAGTGACTCACGAGGAGAGGGTTGATGACCTTCTGGGAAGCACTCAAATGTCGGACAAGCACGATGAATTGATTACTCGTGATATAAAATATCACCAGGATGTTGATCTCGGCCGCCTGAACGGGCTGTCGTACAAAACGAAACCAAAACGGGAAGCGGCCGGCGTGTTGCTCTAAAAATACTTCAAATTGTGAATAATAGTATGTTTCGTGTGCCTTCTGGACAAAAAGTCGTGTCAAACAGGACGAGAAACGGAAAGTCAATAGAAAATGGGACAGTCGAAATTAGACGACGACCGAGACTCGCCCGAAATGAGGAATCGTTGTGGTCGAGATCAAGACTTTTGGGACAGAGACTGAATCTTTTGCTAATCGACCAGACTGAGACTTGAAATTTGACCCCATCACGGACTCGTCTGTACGGCAGGACAAATTTTGTTCATCTGAGACTGAGTCCGCAATGACTACGTGTCGAACAACTGGAACGGAAGTGAAAGTATTGCTCCTTAAAAGACGAAAAAGGTCCCATACTCATGCCGCTCACATCTGCACTTGATCAAGAGCAAGTGAAAGTAATCCCACCGAGGTGGTGAGGCGGCCGGGAGATAATCTGCGGTTTTAATGCCGATCTGATCTTTGTGTTCTGACGCTTCCGTCACAGCCGGCGAGCGCGCCTCCACGTAGACGGAGAAGCGGGTTCGGCTTATCTTTTTCTTCTTCCGTTCTGCTGCTAATTTTTACCGCAGCCTATTTAGGCAGCGTAGCCTGGGGGACACATCACTTCATTAACTTTCAAGTACTGTTTGAGCTATATTTATAGAACAGAAAGAAAAGCGGTACTTGAATGTATCCGGTTCAACAACAAAGCCTGGGGAACCATTTGAACCACTGTGGTTTTTGTCAACGATAATGAAAATATTTTGTCGACGAACAATTTTTTTCACCACCATAATGAACTAAAAACGTGTCTTGGGAGACGAAAACAACGAGAGGAAATTAGAATATTGTGTATTCTAATTTCCTGAGACAGTCCTGTATATATACACAGGACTGTCTCAAAAAATTAGAATATTGTGTATTCTAATTTCCTGAGACAGTCCAGTATATATATACATATATATATATATATACTGTATTTGGCGGAAAAGACTCAAGGGGCCTTGAGTTCCGCTCTGAGACCCCCAATTTAGCCCACTTTCAAAATTGTCCGATATGCATGTGTGATACATCATTGGAAAGCTTCAAATCTCCATTTTTGGGGGGGAAGAAAAATTTTGAACAGGAGGGCATTGTTTTTTGTTTTTAAAACAGCAAAATCCTATCTGGAGGTGAGAGCACGCGAGAACAGAATTACAGACGCCGTGACTTTAACGAGATTATCACGTACTTACCTCGTTTCGATCCAAAAACTCCATGTAACGGGTATCACTGAGTGTGAAGACACAGCTGTGAATGGCCACAGCTGGATTTATTGGGGATTTTACGGGTGAAACATGGTCATATAACAAGGGTCGCGATGCAGAAATCGCAGACATCAAGGAGTGGTCGAGATTTTCAAATATTTACCCTTTTAAACAATATTTTTTTCAATTTTTCTTTGTTTGGATTGATTATTTTTCTAACATAACGGAGAATATGCGACTAACAAAAAAATACAACTAAGGGATAGTTATGAGGTAAATATCCGTGACTTTTTTTACAGACGCCATTTTTTTCCATTGTGATATAATTTGTTGAAAAATATGTGAGTGAATAATTTTTTTATTTTTTTTTAACGAAATATGAGACATCAATTAATGATTCTGAGCTAAAAACGACATTTTGAATAATAAATATAATTACTTACCTTCGTTTTATGGCTGGGTTGAAACAAAAGCGGTTGCCCGACGTCTGTAAACGGGGGTTTTCAGGGTAAAACAGGCAAATTAAAAATAGTTTGGGGGCTTCATGCGCCATGAATCTGCTATAGCAGCATATAGACATATTGTTCTATCAAACACAACAGTTGTTTTAGCTTAAAATACAGCAGTTTCTTTTAAAGAGGAGTGCAAGAGCAGAAACTGCTTTTTCAGTCTTGTCTGTTTTCCGCCATATACTATATTTCAAACAGAGTGCTATCAGCGGATACTGCACAGCCAGGTATCGGTATAGGTATCGGGGCCAAATTATGGTATCAGTGCAACACTATCAATCAATCAATCAATCAATCAAATTTATTTATATAGCCCTTTACAAAAACCCGAAAGGCCCTCAAAGTGCTTTACAACAAAACATGGCTCAAGATAAATAAAAGGCAGGAAAATATTATACAATGACATTTAAAAAATAAAGTAAAACAAAGAGCGCATCACAATAAAAGTCCAGCAAGTAAAACAAGATGATAAACAACTCAAGTATTTGTTGACGAAAACTAGACTAAAACCGCTTGAGTATTTATCGCCGTAACTGAATGAAAACTGCTTGAGTATTTGTCGACGAAGACTAAGCCATTTTGAAATGGCTAAAATGTGACGAATAAGTATTTATATCGTAAAGATGAAAAGGGCTGCCAAAAACAACCCTGGTTTTAACCTCCTAAACTCACACACTTAGACCCTCAAAATAGCAACAGGACTTCATGTATGATGTCAATGTTCCATAAAGTGAATTAACTCATGTAACATCACCTCAACTCCTCGGAATGTCATACCATCCCATCGTGATGGGAGTCTCCTCTGGCATGCCGGTGGGCGTTTGTCAAGCCTTTTCAGTGGCGCTTCTGACACACGTCGGCTTTGCTTTTCACTTTTCTTCTCGACTTTTGTGTTCCTTTGACATTTTTTACGTCTCCTAATGTGAGTCACTTCAGTCGCGATCGTGCGCCCGCACACACACGGACGAACGAGGAGCCCCAGTTGCCATGGTAACCGGGCTGCAGAGTTGGCACCCGACGATGCGGGTCGACGCATCTCGTGGCTCGACTTCACATTGTGTGTTTTCGTGTGCATTTATCTGAACTCTCTAATGTGCCTCGATCAGGAACAGACCTCTGCCGAGGCCAAAACAATCATAACGCGCCCCCTTTGAGTGTAGAGTTCCACTCCAGTCCTGTAGGGGGCAGTAAATAGGAGGGGGGAAAAAACTTGTCTGTATGCTGTGACAGCCAGATCTTTTTTGTCAGTTTGTGGCGCAGCCAAACTGCCAGCAGCTGCTGGCGTCGCGTTGGTACGACGAGTTCCCGGGTTGGAGGCGACGCCACTGGGCCGGCAAGTTCCTGACGTGCGTCTTCATCGGGCTGCTGTACCCGGCGTTCGCCGTGTGCTACCTCACGGCCCCCAAGAGTCGCTACGGCCTGTTCATTCGCAAGCCCTTCATCAAGTTCATCTGCCACACGGCGTCCTACCTGACCTTCCTGTTCTTGCTCCTGCTCGCCTCGCAGCACATCGTCACCACCGAGCAAGACCGTCAGGGCCCGGCGCCCACCACTGTGGAGTGGATGATCCTGCCCTGGGTGCTGGGTGAGGAACAGTTCCCTAAACTCCAGTGCGCCACATCTTGACCGTGTGGTGTCGTTAACCTGTTTTGTAACCTCTTAACGTGTTCTCAGTACCAGTGTGGGATTTCTTATTTTTACAACATGGACTTTATGAACTCAAACACAGTGTTGTACACAAACCGCAATCATGAGCAGAAATCCCATAGACCCGGGTCAAAATCAAAGGCTCCTGGGTGTCCCAAGACCGGGAATGAAACAAGGCCACGACTATCTCAGAGACCAAGATTGAAAACCCCACAATATAACCCCGTGGCCACATTATATCATAATCATTTCATAAACGGGTCACAACCTCACGCGTGTGTTTGTAGGCTTCATCTGGGCCGAGATCAAACAAATGTGGGACGGAGGTTTCCAGGACTACGTTCACGACTGGTGGAACCTCATGGACTTTGTCATGAACTCTCTTTACCTGGCCACCATCTCCCTCAAGATCGTAGCCTATACCAAGGTACCCGCCTGCCGATTGCTACCGTGGAAATTCTTGACTATGGCCGACTTCTTCTTGCAGTACAGCGGCAATAAACCCAGGAACCAGTGGGAGATGTGGCACCCGACGCTGGTCGCCGAGGCCGTTTTCGCCATCGCCAACATTTTCAGCTCCCTGCGTCTCATCTCGCTCTTCACGGCCAACTCCCACCTGGGACCCCTGCAGATCTCCCTGGGGCGGATGCTGCTGGATATCCTCAAGTTTCTCTTCATCTACTGCCTGGTAAACCCGCCCGCCGGCGGAGTAGTAGACGATAACGAGGCCTTCAAATCTGTCTCCGGCGCAGGTCCTGCTGGCCTTTGCCAACGGCTTGAACCAGCTGTACTTCTACTACGAAACCAAAGCCTCGGACGAGAAGGGCAGATGTAAGGGCATCAGATGCGTGGAGCAGAATAACGCCTTCTCCACGTGAGTTTGAATAATCTCCCCGCCCAACACGGCGCTCTAGAAATTCAGGATGACGATTTCAAACAGGCTGTTCGAGACCCTGCAGTCTCTATTCTGGTCCATCTTCGGCCTGATCAGCTTGTACGTGACCAACGTGGACGCCGACCACCAGTTCACCGAGTTTGTGGGCGCCACCATGTTTGGCACGTACAACATCATCTCCCTGGTAGTGCTGCTCAACATGCTCATTGCCATGATGAACAACTCCTACCAGCACATCGCGGTCAGCGGCGGGCGGAAGGGCTACAAAGTCATCTGCGTTATGAGTTGAAATAATACTGAAAACCAAATGCAGGACCACGCCGACATCGAGTGGAAGTTCGCCAGGACCAAGCTTTGGATGAGCTACTTTGAGGAGGGGGCCACCCTGCCGCCGCCCTTCAACATCGTCCCCAGTCCCAAGTCCTTCTGGTACCTGGTTTGCTGGGTCAAAATGCGAGCGTGCCGTGGAAACGGCGCCACCCGGCACGACACCATCGGCACGCTGGGGGTAGGGAATGATTTGGCTGAAAAACCTATTCTCCTGAACAGAGGTGGGTGGTGTTACATGTACTTCGGTAACTTTTGGAGATAATCAGATTTTTAAGACGCCATACTTGAGTAGATTGACGAGAAAGAAAAGCTACTCTTAATACACTACTGTGGGTGAAACTCAGTCGTTAAATCTTCATACTACATATTAAATTCGACCTTAATTTTGCCAGACAGTGCCTCTACCACTTTCACCAATGAGACGTCGCCAAAATAATCACATGACTTCATGAAATCAATACATTCACATGAGCACAAACAAGCCTACGATTACGCCGGCCTGTCAACGTTACTCAATTTCGCACTTTTTATTTTACACCGAAAGACAACGGAGAAATGAAGGTACGATCGTTTTTTTGTTCTCCACTAGAGGGCACTCATGCTCCTTGGACAGGTAAATTCAATGATTTTTGTGGCCTAATACAGCCATGTAATAGGTTACAGTACAGTATGATAATAACAGTTGCTGAGAAAAAATATATATACCGTTGTTTCCCACAAAATCAGACAATGAAAGCAGTTACTCACAATGTTAGTCACGACTTGATTATTCTTCCTTCCAAACATTTTTTTTTTTTTTAACTTGTACTTGATTCCCGTTTTTGGGATGTCTACTCTTACTTTAGTAATATTAGTTTGAAGTAACGCTACTCTTACTCATTTTTGGCTACTCCACCCACCTCTGCTCCTGAACTTCTAAACTTGCCACAGTCGTATAAAGTGAGTTCATCTCTCTCCTTTGCAGAGGCGGGCTGCAGAGAACCTGAGAATAAACCATCAGTACCAGGTAGGCCCCACCCCTTGCCTGTATATCTATATTTGCGCCTTTCCATCTGCTGCTGGAAGACATCAGTGATGAGTCACATCACCAATCAGTGGGGTCTATTTGTGCGCCTCCACGGGGAGCTTGGGGGGATGGTCTTTTTCTTCTTTTCTTCCTCCGCTCGCCATTTCTCTGCCGCCTAACGGGCCGTGACGTTTCCACGGAGACGAGCGGCACCGAGTTGAAAAGGTGCAGATGACCTCTTTGATGGATGGATGCGTATGCGCAGGAGGTGCTGAGGAACCTGGTGAAGCGCTATGTGGCCGCTATGATCCGAGACGCCAAGACGGAGGAGGGCCTGACCGAAGATAACTTTAAGGTGAGCTCCTCCACGTCTACTGTGAATAGGGTTGCCAACAGTCCCAGATTGGGCAGAGGGAAGTTCTGACTGTCAGAACTTCAGAACTTCCGGGTTGTCCCGCCCAATCCAGGACTGTCGGTCGCCCTAACTGAACGGGCACTTGGCACAGAATCACATTTGAAAACACTGATCGAGGGTCGTCCGACAGGAGCTGAAACAGGACATCTCCAGCTTCCGTTACGAGGTGATGGGCATGATGAAGACGGGCCGACCGGTACCGCAAGTGGGCCGAGACGGCGGGCCCATCGCCGCCGGCCCCCTCGCCGCCAGCCCCGGCAGCTTGTCAGAGTCAGTCCCGGCTCACCCCGACGTCTCTCTGGAGATAGCGGCCCGCGCGCCAGTCAAAAGCGAGCGTTTCAAAGCGGCCGCCTCCCTCCTCCGACGGGTGGCCTCCGCCGCCCGGAACCCAGGAGCCCTTAACGGGCTCCCTAACGGCGCCGCCCCCTCGCCGAGCGACACTCGGAGCTCCGTCGACGATTGCGGCGACTTCGCTCTCTTCCGCAAACGGCATCAACGCGGGGCCTGCCGCCGCCGGGGGGGAGACGTCCGTCGGGCCGGGCCAGCGGAACTCAGCCGGAAAATGTACTCTCTATCGGAGGAGGCGGAAGAGGAAGAACGGTGCGGAACCGTTCCGGACGTCGGCGGAGCTAGCTCGACGCGCCGGGAAGACGAGAGCGTAGCCTGAACTTTGAGCGGTCCGCGTCCAACGTAAGCCACGAGGACGCCTCTGCGCTCGTCCGCGGGTTTCTTCCTTTGGCAAAAATCTGCTGTTGTCAGTTGTCTTCTTTCTGATTGGAACTGGACCGCTATTGCGCACCTGTTTTTTTCACCCCAACCTTTATTGAACCTGGCCACATATTACACATGGAAAACCCTGGCACCTGGCTTACAAAAATGTCTCAAAACATTTCGGTCAGCAGGTCAATTTGGTTCCTTCTTCCATCGTTTTAAAAAAAAAAAGTTCTAAAAAAGTGAGATTGGATATTTTCCGCAGCCTGAGGTGGGTAGTGATGCGTTACATTTACTTGAGTTCCTTTTTGAAGAATATGTTCTCTCCCAGTATCAATAGACCGTGGAAAACCAGCGATATAATTGTTTTCATTTCAATTAGTAGGACATATTTTCGTCCACTAGAGGGCACTCAAGCTCTGTTTAGGTTTTCTAGACTGAATTGGGTGATTTTTAAGTGGGGGGTTTGTTGCCGAATATGGTCGTGTTATAGGCTATAGTGACACTATATATAGATGACATTGTGCTGAGTAAAAAATTGTTTAAAAAAAATCAGCTTGAAAGCAGTTACTCACAATGTTACTCTTGAGTATTCTTTTCACCCAATACTTTTTGACTCGTACGTGAGTACAATTTTTGCACAACTACTCTTGACTTGAGTCAAATTATTTTGAAGTAACGCTACTCATACAGTTTGGCTACTCTACCCACCTCTGCCCGCGACACACTGGCGCGCTGACCAATCCAACAGCGTCCAGCTCTGCCCTTTTTAGCTAGGCAGGGCAAAGAGCGGCAAAACCAAAAGTCCGTCCGCTCTTCTCCGCTCCGAGACTCAGGGAGGCGCTGAAGTCTTTTCAATGGGACGTGTGTGGCCTGTTGATCCGTGCGGCGCGTGAGGACTTTCTGCCTTACTTCAGAGATTTTGTGCACTTTACTGCTTTCTCCCTTACTGTTGTCGTGGTTTCTATGCAACCAAAACATCCAAGGCGGCGCTTTCAATGCTGACCGCGGGAGGCGCTATTTCCCGAGCCGGAAGCGAAAGAGAATCATTTGTTCATTGGGACTCCTCACTTGTTTCATGTTTTCAACTAGTGAAAAGTCATTCAATAAACGTGGAAAATAAACTAAGTGAGGAAAATAAATAAGTCAAAAAGAAAGTCGTTTTTGGTATTTTTTTGCAGTTGAGCATTTCTGAGAAAGATGGAAAGTTATTACATTATTTTACAGGGAAAGTGAATTATTACTATTGAAAAAAGTGGACAATTACAAATCTACTATTTTGTAGGAAAAGCGTACATTTGAGGGGAGGTCAATTTATAAGAAACAAAATGAGGAAGAATTGACTTTTTTATGATAAGCATCTGTGGTCCATAAAAAATACTCGTGCGTATTGGGGCGTGGGGGGAGTCACATGTTCTTAAAAAACATATTGATGAAGAAGGAAAAAATGCAATGTAATTTCAGGGGAACTTCATTACTTTCTCTAAAATATGCAACTTTCTTCCACCAAAATTCAATGATCCCTACTGTGACTGTACCAACAAACTTTGACCGCTAGAGGGAGACACCGCAGCGCGATGGCTGAGCAAAGGCAAGTCAAAAGCTGCAACTCATTGATTTCATTGACTTGACCTTCGAATCTCTAACCATGATTTGACTTCCACATACAGTAAATCCTCGTTTTGATCGGATCGGATGTGCTACAAAATTTCCTTCCTCTCTTTTATTATGCTTGGAGGAGTTTTCTGGTTGTAGAGCAATAAAGAAGTGATGAATTCCTCTCATAAAGGATTCTCTTCAAGCCATAAAAGTCAAACATAAAGCCATAAAAGTTCAAGTAATGAGCAGATCTCCCCAAAAGCAAAAACTAATAAAGGAACTAAAGCAACACACGTTTAGTTTTTCTTACTCCCTCCTAATTCACACATTTTTGCGCATCAATTTATATTTATTGATGGGGTTACCTTAACTACTAAATTTCTCCTTTGTTAAATGTTTACATTTTACTATTTAGATACACAAGTACATCATTTTACATAAGTGGATATTTTGAGGGGGAAACTGAAATAATAGTCATCAATAGTTTTAGGGAAAAAAAACTCTTGGGGGAAAAATGTGTTGTCCTTTTTTCCTAACCAATTTTAAAGGATTTTTTGACAATGAATTTTTGAAAAAAAAAATTAAATTGCAGTTTAAAAAAATTTTAAAAAGGTGATACCAGTTTGAGGAAAATTTTCTGAAGAAATGTGAAATTTTGAGGGGGAAAAAACAGCATTTAGAACATTTTGTGTGGACTTTTTTTTTTTTTTTTTTTTTTTTTAGAAAAAATGACAGATGAATGACATCTATGCGCACACAATGATTTTAAAATCAAGTCTGAATTCAACAAAAAAATGCCGACGGGGCACTGCCCCACCTGCCCCGCGTGGTAACGTCACGACTAGTCACCTATGAGATGTGGAGGAAATAACAGCCAATAACATATCTGGAAACAATGTTTTTTCTGGCGCCACGGCGTTCCGGGTGCTCCGGGATGTGATGGAGGTGTCGACCGCGAAGGGAGGGGCGACGACCCAACGTGGACGAGCTGAGTCACTAATCTCGGGTGGGGTGGAATGGGGGAGAGGGGCAAGGCCTCGTATGAGCGTCTTATAAAAGAGGCGGCCGGCCCACTGGCGCGCACACATTGAGTTGCAAGATCGCGCGCGCGTCATGACGACTCCCGGGACGCACGGGGCGATGGCGGCCGCCTTCCTGTTGGCGGCGCTATGCTGGCGAGCCGCCGTCGACGCGTCGGCCTACGATAAGATCGTTAGCCACAGCCGCATCAGGGCCCGTAACGAAGGGTAAGAACAATAGTTTGCTACCTTTTAATAATTTATTGTTGAAAACACATTTTCCTCGGGGCGATCCCATCAATATTTGAGTAAATCTATTTTAGAGTTTATCCTAAATTTTGCCCGCTTACTAATTAAAAAAATGATAACTTTGGTGGGAAAATTGATTTTCAGAATGAAAAGTGATGCAATTATATACAATTTTCTAAAAATGACATGGTAAACATTAAAATATTCATCACACCAAATAAAAAACTGCATGTTTTAATTTAGCTTCATGGATGGGAAAAATAGTTAATTTTTTTTAAAAACCAAATATAGCACTCAATTTTTCATTTGGACGTGACAAAAAAGTTTCTGAAGTTAAAGTTGATGATCAAAAAGTTTGTTTTTTATTGAAGAGATGGATTTTCAAGTGGCCTCGTAATTGTGAAATGGGAAATCAAATGCAAAGTGGCCAAAACAACTGTTTCAAATGTGTTTTAATGTAAAAAAAAAAAATTGTAAACTAACTCATTGATAAAAAAAGAGGGATTTCTTTTTCCATGTTAAAATTTTATCTGATGAATTTAAATCGGCAAAATGGTATTCAAAAGTGTGTGCATGTTCCTGACATAAAATTAAAAGTGAATGCACAACTGCGCGCTTCCTTTGTTAACATCATTTGTCAGCATTCCTGGTCGTCCCGTCTTTCAACAGCTTTTCTTTCCTTCCCGTCTCTCCTTTAATCCTATTCATTCAGGCCCAACGTGTGCGCCCTGCAACAGGTTCTGGGAACCAAGAAGAAATACTTCAGCACATGTCGCAACTGGTACAAAGGCGCCATCTGTGGCAAGAAGGCGTAAGTGTCACATCATCCTCTTTTGGCTTTTTATCAGATCCAAATGGTAGGTGACTCTTTATGAGCGTGGCCACCTGGGACTTCTTATTTTTGCACATTTCATTGTCATCAACCAACTTTCCTGTTGATAAGTCCAAGCCGTTTTGAGGGCTGCTGAAGTGAAACTCAAGTGAAATTTGCCTGTCATGGCGACGGGACAGCTCTCCCGAGTCTTTCTTTTTATGAGCGGACTCACAACAGACATAGCCACCGGGTAAAAGGGTTTGAATTTTCCGTTGAGAGCCAAGCAACCAATTTTTACTGGTTCAGCCCAAAAGCCAAACGTAAATTTGAGGTGCTTCTAAAATAAATGAAGGCAATAAAATCCCTACGGCGAACGGTCATTAAAAGAGGAGCGGAAAATGAACTTTATCGGTTGTTCTTTCAAAAAAACGTCCGAGGTTTGCACGGAAACAAATTACGACCGAGAAAAATGCCTCGGAGAGAAACACGTGTGTTTGTTTGCAGACAAACTAACAAGATGACAAAAACGCTCAAGAAACAGAGACTTGAGTGTTAGCTTGGCGCGTAAACGCAGGAAGGAAAAGGCCGTTGCTGCTTGATGAGGCCGCAGGGGAGCTCGTTGATGACTTGACTTTAAAAAAAAAAAAAACTTAACTGATTCCAGACACTGTGCATGTGTACAATATGTTGACTTGTAATGCCGTCAAAATATTAGAAACAGCTTTCACTATGATGCGGCTGCATCAATCCAAAATGGCTGACTCCTGTTGCTTTTAATGACTCAAATGATGACAGAAATGTCCACTCAATTTCATCTTTGTGAGTGGCTTTGCGCTCTGATTTGGTTGTTTTTTAATCCAACCATTTATCATGAAATTCCTACTGGAGTCGGCAGCTAAATTCTGGTCCTAATTAGGAGCGAGCACGGTCATGACAGACATATTCAAAGCATTTTTAGCAGATTAGTGGAACTGATTTTATTTCACAGCCGGTCACTTTTCGATCATTGATGCTGTGGAATTTGTTCCTGGGTTTTTTTTTTTGGACAAGGGTCCTTGAGACTTTTTCAAGCCTCTTGTTTACTGTTTTCTTATTTGGTGTGCATTTGTCAAACCGGCTTCATGGGCGTGATTCATGGCAAATTTTCACAATAATCATGCGAATGGAAAGACCATTTTGCACATCAATATCACCACGTGTGTTTCATCGACGCACATGTGGAGCGCATCTGTTATCCCGTCAGAGGGTGATGACATCATGGCTTCCTGATGTCCAGCTGTTAGTGCAGCTATTTGCACATTTTACATGGTGTGAATCCCACACAAACAACACCTGAATGACTATTATCCGTGATCTCAGCATGTAGATGATTGCTCATTGCTGTATTTTGTGAGCGCACCTCAGCTTATCGGGAGGCTGCTGGCATCGCCTTTGTGTTGAAATGCTGGGAGACAACTCCACATCATTATTATTATTATTATTAGAAGAGCTAAGAGTCAAAAACATCATTCTATCCTCCCCCCTTGCAGCATGGTGGTTTACGAGTGCTGTCCCGGTTACATGAGCCTAGAAGGCATGAAAGGATGTCCTGCAGGTCAGTGCCAAAGAATTTCACCCCAAATTTGACCACTCCTTCACATTGTGGACATGTTTTCTCCCCTCGATGACAAAAGTGGCTCCAATCGACCACGTGTACGGCACGCTGGGTCTAGTGAAGGCGCTGGACACGCAGCGATACGCCGACCTCTCCAAACTGAGGGAAGAGATTGAGGGCAAAGGATCCTTCACCGTCTTCGCGCCCAGCGACGAGGCCTGGAACCAGCTGGACTCTGTGAGTAAACATCCGTCTCTCCCAAGGGAATTGAGCGATTATATTTAGCAGTGTTGGCCAAATAAAGCTTCTTGAAGCAATGAAGCTTTGCAGCCAGTTGAGTCAAAGCTTCATTTGGTCTTGGAGCACAAGAGGTGAACACAGTGGAGAATTCTATGAAGAGCTGAAACCAATACTCAAGCAACTCGAGTTTAAAAACTGATCCGAGTAATTTTATTCACTTCGAGGAATCGTTTCATTTTGCCAGCTCTAAGCATCACGTTTTTTTCCCGGACTACTTTTAATGCGGGACAACGTGCTGACATCACGAGAGGAAGAAGCAATTTTACAAAAATACCTTACTGCAGCCAACAGCCGCTACAAAGTACGCCCGCATGATGCTACGGTGGTAGCAGGTAGCGGCTGTTGCGTCTCATAGATATCATTTATATAGAACTAGATGCGACATGACTACTGGTGCACGATAATTATTGGTCCGATAATAAGAATTATGACGTCATCCCGATAATTCCAATAACATTTATAATAGGACCGATAATATGTACTGTTCTGGCTTTACAGTTTACACACTAGTAAGGGAAATCAGTTGACCATTTGGGGGGCACTGCTCCCACCTGCTGGTCAGAATAATTCACTGCATCTATTTTTTGTTACAGTAGTTTGGTTCAATCACTTACACATTGCAGTGTCTAGCGGTAGCATTGAGTCGTGAATGCTTTGTGTTACGTTTCCGCCTCGGAAATATATGTATGCATTTTATGTTTACTATAACATATGGATCTGCAATATATGTTTACTTCTGTGGTGAAGGGTCATATGTACAAAACTTCATAAGTTGTGTTATAGAAGCCAGCCAATGCTTTAGTAGCTCAAGCTAGTGTGGTATGCTATACATATAATAGTTGTGTATTTTGCAGTTTGTTGTATATTGAGTATTGAATATGTGTATTTTTCTGTTGTACTTTCACAATATTAAGACGAGTGTCTTCCCATAAATGCAAGAAAAGACCAAGCCTTGTGGTTTGTGGAAGTGCATTTATTTTTAGCTGGCTGTCGGGCAGTGCAGAAGTGAAACGCACTATTTTGTTCATGTCATTATGAAAAATCTGATGAGATCAAAGGCAAATCTATGTTGAATCCACCACTATTATTTTTTAACCCACCAGGTGTTCAAAAACTCAGGTTATACATTTAAAAAACTATATATTTATTATCAGTTATCGATATCAGTATCGGCTTTGAGGAGCAGGAAGTTATCGATATCGGTTTCAAAAAATGGATATCGTGCACCCCTAGAAATGACAGACTCGGCGGCATTAGTAAACAGCCGCCATCTTAAAGCAGTAGACTTCTCAGTGCTAATAAAGAAGATTAGCATTACTGTCCCTTGCTCACGTAACGTTAGCCCTGCGGAGGGCTAGGTTTCTATTATGACTACTGTCAATGCGTGGCTAACGTGTCTTACATACAGGCTTTATTTAACCTGTAAAAACAGTGCTGTAGAGTCATGAGGGCGTAAGATAAAAACATCATAAAGCTAACTGTCAATTTTAGCTCAGTAATCATTGCTGGATAAAACATCAAGTAGCACTGTTGCCTAAAGTGCTTCAATACCGGCATGCATCATACATTTATTTTGAACACTGCAAAAACTCCAAATCCTATCAGGACTTACAATTTAGACTACAGTGGTACCTCTACATACGATCGCTTCGACACACGAACTTTTCGACATCCGATGTAAAATTTGACTAGCCATTTGTTTCTACATCCGACGACATGCTCGAAATACGACGACAATGGCAGCACCGCAAACGAATGCACGGCGGATTTTCTTGTGTGACAAATCAACACATGTTTCAGAAAAGGTTGGTACAGGTGGTGAAACAAGGAAAAAGTTGAAGCTTACCTTCTAAATGAAGATGCAAATGACAGAAAAATATGAGCGTAGGGTGGGCATCCGTGAAATGGCTCAACAATACATCTCCACTTTCCTCCTCCGACCATCGTTCGCCAGTCTTTATAAGTTAAGCTGACAATTCTTATTGTGGTAACATCTCCAGAGAAATCGCCAGCTTCGCCACGTTTTCATCATTTCTTTCACAACTTATTCAACACAAAACGCCTGCTGTCTGCCACAATTGACGATGTTCTCAAGAAAGCATTGAAAGCGAAAGTAAACTTTCACCCGCTCCCCTCCCTCTTTGTCACGTCAGCGCCGCGGTGCCTTCAGGTACAGAAAAAAACGTCCGCCTTATTAGAACCCGTTTCGTTACACTATTACAGGAATTATTATTATTATTATTATATTATTAATCCGATTTTTAGTTATTATTTTTTTGTTTTGCTATATGTAATTGCCATTTGTAATAGTACCAGCAGTATTTTTTAAGGATTTAGTGCAGGTTTTTGGGCTGTGGAACGAATTAATGGAATTATAATGTATTCCTATGGGAAAATCCTGCTCGACATACGACCATTTCGACTTACAAACAAGCTCCTGGAACGGATTAACTTCGTATGTAGAGGTACCACTGTAATTTAAAACTTAACTAGAATTTGAAGATAGCTTGACACAAATGGAAATTCAATTGAAACGCGTGGGAAAAACACCTAACTTTTAAGTCATGTGTTTAAGCGTGATGACATTTTTAGGTAAGAAATAAGATTTTTTTTTTTTTTTAATAAGCTCTAGAAGGTTTTTGAGTGATGTTTTTTTCTAGTCACATCTGCGATGAACCTGTTTGCTGTTTTCAACAATGTACATTGAAAATAAAGACATTGATCCCCTGAAAATGGCTCAATATTAGGTGAAATGTCTTCTTTTCTCATGTATATTTATAATTGCTCTTCACTTAAAAAAAAATATGTTTTATCTGATTACTCAATTAACCAATAGAATTTTCAGTCGAATACTCAATTACTAAAATATTTGATAGCTGCAGCCCTAATTCTATGTTTAAGAAAATGATTTGTGTGGCAAAAGTGTCATTTGCCATTCGTTTAAATTTAGAAATAATAGCTTTTCCACAATGTTTCGGCTTCAAATTGTACAAGCTGTAAGTTGCGAAAATGGAATGTTTACAAAATATAAAGTGCCATTTTGGGGCAGGAGGGGAGGGGGATGAGGACCTAGCTATACGTTTGCCTAGTCACCCAGGGCCGGCCCTGCAAAAACCAGAGCAGGAGCTATGGGGTCGCCACAAAGTTCACCCAAACTACCATTAAGTGTCCCAATAGAACCCATAACCCTTATAAGGTCCCCCCTGAAGTGCAGCCAGAGTCCATAATACCGCCAAGCGCACCCGAGCCCTCGAGAAGAAGCAAACTAATGTTTTTGTCACAGAGCGTCCGCTCGGCACTGGTGAGCAACGTGAACAAGGAGCTGTACAATGCTTTACGCTTGCACATGGTCAACTCGCGGCTGCTGACCAAAGACATGAAGGACGGCTTGCGCGTCAAGTCCATGTACGACGACATGGGCCTGCACATCAACCACTACTCTAACGGGGTGAGTCGGCCTTTCGAGCTGCAACATTTTCAGCCCGGAAAAAAAGGTAGTAACCTTTTTGTCGCCGACGCAAAGGTGGTGACGGTGAACTGCGCCAGGATCATCCACGCCAACCAGGTCGCCACCAACGGCGTGGTGCACGTCATCGACCGTGTCATCGGCGCCGTCACTAACACCATCAAAGGCGTCCTGGACGTGGAAGACGAGCTGTCTTCTTTGAGTGTAATGGCTCTAGTCTTCCCAGTCCAATGCGCAACCTCGAATCGAGAGTCAACGGGTTCTGCACTCACTTACAGGCGGCCGCGTTGACCTCCGGCGTGATGGACAAGCTGGACCGGCCGGGACACTACACACTGTTTGCCCCCACAAACGCCGCCTTTGAACGCTTGGGGCCAGGCTACCTAGAGCGCCTCATGGGGGACAAGGACATTAGTGCAGGTATGACATCACAGGAAATCCGTGTGGGCCAATCAGTCACTGAATGGCCGCTGACTTAGTGGACACAACACCCAGCCAAAGGTGATCGAGTTTCATGGTTTTCAGCGTCATACTGGGATAAGCCCCACGCACGTATAACAACAAGGCAGATTTACAACTTCCGCGGTGGCGGACGCCCAACAAATTAGTCACAGTCGTCGGTCAGCCAAGAAGCCGGAGCAGAGCACGTTAGATTTCGACGTGACTCACGCCCTCTGTGGACCTTTGGGTCACATTTGGTCCAAAAAAAGTCAACTTGGAAGGGGATGCCAACAGCTCTGTCATGACAGAACTTTAATGTCTGCTTACAACAATTACTGATCATAGGTATACATCATGCTCCAGCACCCCCCCTTATAGAAACAGCGTTTTCTTCATTGAATGACAAACAGAGGGAGGCATCTTGTACAACAAAATACCCGAGCCCTGGTCATGTGCGGTATCAGGCAGGATTAAAGTGTACCAAATGCATGCTTTGGGGAGCTACCCAGTGTTGGCTTGGATGACGCATTGCCATTTAAGTCACTGGGTAGCTGAGCAGGGTGCTTTGGGGCAGCACTTGTTGGTGGTGGTACAGGAAAAGCAGTGTTTACTGATGCTAAAGTAGTTACGTTAGCTGCGTCTCTGATGTACAAAGCATCTTTGCCACTACCGTTGGTACAGGACTACACCTTTTAACAGCTCTGAAAAATGGCACAGCATTACATTTCTCTTTGTGAGCTGCAGTAAGCAGAAGTGGAAAATAAGTAAGATAGCTTTGTAAAAACTGTTGTGATTTAACAAAACATAGCAGTGCAGAACTACAGTCTGGGGTACAGTCTGTCAAACCCCGGTCATTTGTCTTCAGTCTTTCACATGAAGTGGACATGGACTTTTTTCTGTGCTTGTTTTGACTGAGAAAACACAGCTGCTTTTTCTAAGTCTTCCCGCTCCGTGGCCGTGCTGAAACCTGACACCAGGTTGTCCGGTGACGTCAAGGCTTATTTACATACTAACAGTGATTGTACGTCTACTGGGGGCTGTGCACGCTTTACTGCTCACACACGCGCCGACCATGTGAATACACACACAGTGGAGGGAAAGCAAGATGAGTGAGAACTGATTCTATATGTAGCCCTCTAACTTAATTCAATGGTTAGCGTAAAGATGTAACTTACCATTACACTCAAGCAACCTTTATGCAGAAGGGGTGAATTAGTGATTGCTACAAAAAAAAAAAAAACAACAACAACAACAACAGCGTACCACACGTAACACGTCACCTTTGCTCATTAATATTCATGACGTTAGCAATTGTTGCTAGGCGGGTCAACCTCCCTTTTGTCCCCAATAGCAAATGAATGGAAATCGTGTACGAACGAGATGTTTACTGAGCTAAACTTACCAATTCTGTCTGAAAATGATGTCCCTGGTGCCAAATTCACTGGTAAAGATGTGGAAGAACATATAAATGTTCAGTTGAAGAGATAGCTTGAGTGTTGAGGGCTGAAAAAGACGGGAAAATGAGCAGACCTGATTCAGGGGTAGTATTTTTTTCGACACTTTTTTTTTGTGTGCATTGCCTCACGCCACTGGCGATGACATTCTCCTGTTTCAACAAGCTATCCTTTACCACCATATGCCCTGTCTTTCTTATATATTATATCCCTGGTTGTCTTAGTACATATCTGACCGTTCTTGGGGGTCAATTTATACTGTGTTGCTATTTTGGTCTAGCAATCCCAAATGCTACTGAGTGACAGCCAACGAAGACTTAGTTTTTTCATTAATAACAAATCTTAACTGTATTCATTTATTTACACTTCCCCCATACTAAGGTTGTTTCTTTACAACAGAAAAGGTAAAGCTGTTCAATCTAGAGCCTACCCGTAGGCATGAACAGGCTTACTACTAAACGACCAAGGCCAAACATGGCTAGTTTATTTAAATATCCGTATTTTAGAATAACAGGCCTTCATGACAGTTGAGATATATAAATGAAATGTAAATTTTTTACAGGTCATTCACTGTCAGACAGTAGCAGCATGACAAAACGCCACGCTGAACAATAAGTAAAAATATAAAAATGGCTTACCTCTTCTGGGCAGGCTATGGATCAAAAGTGTCATCCGTAGGACCATGGCCTCCAACAAAATGTTTACTACATATGAAGGTGAATGGCTTCACTTTGCTGGCATTCAACTGGTCTTTTGGATGTCTTCACAAGTTGATCTATTGTTCAATTTTTTTCCTCCTTTGGGTTTTTGGCTTTGGGAAACTTATGGGGGGGGGGGAATCCTTCATATGTGGACGGTCGTAATGTCTAGAGTTGTTTCTACAAGTTCCATAGCAGCAGTGTTTACTCTGCATGTTCTTTTTTGAAAGATTGCCGACAGAAAAAAAAGCAGTACTAGCATGGGTTGTACGCGAGCGCGCTTCTATGTTGACCCCCTTCCGGTTTATGATGGTGATGTCACGCAGCCTCGCGGTCTAAAAATAGCATTCGTGCAGTAAGCTATTGGAACGTTCGGGAACTTCATGTAAATATATGATGTTGCCTTGGATGCAGAGAGGCCAGATTAGATACTGTTTGTAGGAGTAACATTCCCTGCATAAATGTCAAATAACAAGTAGTCACAAAGAATTACTAAAACACCTTTCTTAAAGAACTACTCATTCACAATATTTTCAATGAAGAAAAAAATATACATACAGTATATCAAATCTCTCCTAGCACACTGGATTTTGACCGTTCTAAATGTGGTACCACTCGTTGACGTGCTTGTTGGAGCTCAGTTGTAAAGCCACAGGAAATCATTTTGAGTACTCACAGTTCAGAAGTATTAAAAATCCTGAATGACAAATATTTTCCAACTCCTTTGGAGCCTTTAGCTTTCCCAACTCGCGTGGTTCCTTCAGGAAGTAGGCCTTTCGCTTGAACACCGTACTTGCTGCAAACGGCCGGCCGGCACCAATATCCGAAGCACACGAACAATAAATACAGAAATTAAACTCGAGTCTTTTCTAATGTCGAACCACTCACATTTTGAGGCTTTTGTACTCACTCAGAAACTTGGTAGAATCCCTCTTCCTCTCACACGCACGCCAGCTTTGCCTCTCGTCGGGAGAACAACACTCACGGCTATTAGCAGGCCAATTTATATTATAACGCAGCATACACTCACAAAACTTCACAACGGTTTTACTTACTTGTAAAAAGCTGTACGAGGGTCTTAACTTAGAGTCAATGGCAGCGATTTAGTTGTCTTGTAGGGCCAACTAAATCGATTGAGGCTCCTTCTGACCAAATCCTCGAACGCCCTTTTATCTCCTTCCCGCTCTCGCGCTACGTCTCCTTCAGTTTAGTTTTTCCATGTGAATTTCAACCGTACAAAATTGCTTATCCGATCTGGTTGGCTAGCAGGGAATTGTAGACCTCTACTTCCCCAATAAAAACATTCAACACGTAAACGATGTGTTCAAAGTCCCGAAAAAAATAGGAAACTAGATAAGCAAACGTTTATACAGCATTCCAAAGTCAATAAAAATGTGAATCACAAACAAGTGCGCATATACGTCTTCGTGTCCCCTTTACTTTACCTTCAGCTGATTTTTTTCCCACTACTGCAGATTCATCTGTCCATTTGTAATTGTAATATGGTGAGGGTGTAGCCCTGAATTCGCCCCCACTATGGTTCACATAATTCACAAGAAAGGACTGGTGTAGTAAAAAATAACAATTTATTGAACAAAATAAAATTAAACAAGCGGCATTAAAGTAATGGCTTCCTCAAAAGTCGTCCTGGACCCCCAATAATAGCCCATTCTAGGGTTCAACTTGTCTTTCACAATGTAGGCACAGATCACTTTACATCAATTAAAACACCTCACTTCAATAAAGTAATTCACTGCACTCCAATAAAACGATTCACGGCACAGCAAACTCAAAACAATGATGTAACCGAAATGATCCGCCACGGAGCCCCCTTTCTTTGTAGGCTCTATTGGACACAGACGGTAGGGGCGACTATCGTTTTACCAATACCGTAATTCCCGCTGTCGTACCTATTATAAAACAATATATATAACCCACAAACGACTTTATAAACTGCTAATGTGGCTTGGAGGTGTGTAATGGAAAAGCAGGAGGAAAAAACGGCACATACACTCGAGAAAACAGCTCTGAAATACACCACAACAATTCATTATAACACAAAATAAAACATTCTTTTCAAACTTCCTCCAAATTATTGTCAATCATGAAGTGTCAGGTGTGTGTAATTGTAGTGAGTAGCTGATACCTTGCGCTGTCTATTTTTGGTCGTCGTGCTTTTGATTGTTTTCACAACAGATCGCCGTCACCAACGTGGGGCTCTGTATCATAAAGGTAGTTCAACATGAATCACACATAACTGATAATTTGTCCCACCTGCCGACCCGTTTAAATATGTGCTTACCATTGATTAAAGTTGTAATCACACACGCGATGAGTCATCGGCATCCGCAGCTCTCAAAATTCACGCACTGCCGTTACTGCCGAGATCACCGTCTTTAATGTCCCCGCACGGCCGTGCGCACAACTTCTTCAAAGCACGCGTCCATTTAAACTAGTGGCATGCTCTTTTATGCACTTCCCTTTCTCACCACTCCCACACGCTTCCACGGGGGTACTAAATTCAGCCTAAATGGGCTTGTAGCGCCTCCTGTTGGCCGGAGTCAACATTCAGCCTGCATGCCGGTTCACGTGCTACACCCCATTACATAATGTATTAATTTTGTGACTATATTAAAAAAATGTGCTTTCTCAACTGCTAATATTTTGGTATGAGGGGGCAAGACATTCATTTGAGGGAGCATTGCCCCTGCGTGATTAGTACAGTATTAGTAGTTTCCAATAATTGAAAAGTACTGTTGAAACAAGACTGCTGAAAATCTGAAGCTGAATCAGAATCTCGGGGTATTCAATGAAATGAGTTGAAATGTCAAATGGAAATTGCGAGTTCCTTATTCTGTCGTCTCGCAGCCCTGGTGAACTACCACCTGCTGAAGAGCGTCCAATGCTCCGAGGCCATCATGGCCGGTTCAGTGTACGAGACCGAGGAGGGCGGCGCCATCGAAGTCGGGTGCGACGGCGACAGTCTGACGGTCAACGGCGTCAAGATGGTGCTCAAGAAGGACATCGTCACTACCAACGGCGTCATTCACCTCATCGACCAGGTTCTGGTGCCTGACTCGGGTGAGAACGCACGTGTTGCCGGACCAAAATATCAGGATCGTATCCGTGATATCCGTGATATCCGTGTCCGTGCGTGTTCCAGCCAAAGACGTGATGGAACTGTTGGGCTCCGGCCAGAGCACCTTCAACGACATGGTGTCAGAACTGGGTTTAGCCGCCGCCTTAGGCCCAAAGACAGAGTACACGCTCCTCGCCCCCCTCAACTCCGCCTTCACCAGTGAGTCCCGACTTCAGCCCATCTAGTTAGAAAGAAAATGTTTCAACAGTAAAAGAGAACATCCTTCTGCCATCTTTTGCCTTAAGGCCCTGAAACTTGTTTCTTTTAGCCACGTGAAGTTTTGCTGGGCATGTTTACTATGTGGATCCTCACAAAAATGTTTTGCCTTAAAATAAGTTAGCCTTTTTGGTTGACAGCTGCCATCGAAATGTCTATTTGGCTATTTCCATGCGTCCTCGTGGTAAAGAATTTCTCCCTCCCATAATTACCAAATCTTGTATACGAGACAGATGGTGAATTCTGCACAACGTCACGTGCGTGTGAAGCAAGACCGCAAAATTTTAATCAGTTAACCACAAGAGGCTGGAGCTTGATCGAGCCGCAATATTAATGCTGGACCTCCCTCCCAGCCCAGCGCCCACAAGCCAAAATTGTGATAAAACCAAGATCTTCCACATCTGCCATCTGCTTGTCTGTCTTGTGGACTGTGCTTTTCAGGCGAGGTCATGACGACCGACCAGACGCTGCTGAGGTACCTCCTGGAAAATCACATCTTGAAGCTGAAGGTCACTCTGAACGAGCTCTACAACGGCCAACTGCTGGAGACGCTTGCCGGGAAACTTCTGCGAGTCTTCATCTACCGCACGGTGAGCTCCCGCCAATTCAGCATTGTTCAAGAATATACGAATAAATAATTTGAGAAAACCCTGGCGGAGGACTGCTTTCGCTCCCTTTGATTGAAAAATAGCATCTGGGTTTGTTTTGCTGCTGATTGCCATCGATGCCTCTCCCACGGTTTAGGCGGTGTGCATCGAGAACGCCTGCATGGTTCGAGGAAGCAAGCAAGGAAGTAACGGCGCTCTCCACCTCGTCAGGACTATCATCAGACCCTCGGAAAAGACCGCTTATGACATCCTCAAAGCTGACGGACGCTTCACGTGAGACTCTTCTGATTGAGGTTTTGCTAGAAGCGGTGGTAACATACACATTTCCATTCCAATTCCACTAAAATGAAGCATCAATTTAAGACACCGAGTATCAAACAACAATCCTGTTTCTCTTCCATTCTGACAACGATTCCGACCAGGATTTTTGTTTTTGGGTGATTTTGCAGTCGTTGTGGTTGCAATTCATTCCTGTCAATGGAAATGTTTGTTTTGGCAGACGTGTTTATGTTCATCATGATGAAAGAAGCGTGCCGTTTATTTCTGACGCAGAATTTTCCTTTCCCTGATGGAGACGGCGGAACTGCTCGACCTTCTGAAGCAAGACGGCTCGTTCACCGTCTTTGCGCCGACGGACGAAGCCTTCGCCGACCTGGACGCGGATGACATGAAGCTGCTGAAAAGTCCGTCAGTCGGTCGCATCGGAACACTGATTTTATGGCAACAAAGTCCCCTAGGTCCTGCCCTGAAATGGCTTTTTTTCTCACAGGCGACCTGAACGCACTGAGGACCATCTTGCTGTACCACGTCAGCCGTGACATCTTTATCAATGGCGGCTTGGAAGGAGGCGTGACCAACCTACTGAGGACGCTGCAGGGCAGGAACCTGCAAGTTTTGTCCGTAAGTCGCCTGCTTTGCTTCATGACAAAGTCTGTTCCGAAATGAATTGAAATCACTGCTGACCACCAGTTATTGTCTGAATGCATCAAGTTAAATAAAACCGAATGACACTCTTGAAAAGGATGACGTTTAGGCTAGGCTCAGCGCTCTCTATATTTCTCCTTTTTTTGTCCCAAACGAAGGGCCTCAGGCCATGATTTCCAAGCTCAGATTTGATCTGTGGAGGCGGTCCAGAAATTGTAAGGAACTGGCTGCCGTCCTTTCCATTAAATGTACAACTCTCAACCCACCAGGCTGTGTGGGGGAACGTGATCCCCGAGCGACTCAGTCAGGCCTCCCGATTGCGGGAAGTTCCGTTATTAGGCAGATCGGGCTGTTTTCGCCATTAACCCTCAAAGTTGAAAGTGATCATGAGGAAGTAACTTTCCTTGTTAACCAAATATGGTAACACGGGAGGAGAATTTAATAACATTCCATTATATGGCAACCTCGCGGTTTACCTGCGTGTTTATTCAGGTGAACAACTCCATTCACGTCAATTCCGTGGACGTACCGGACAGCGACCTGATGGCCACCAACGGCGTAATCCATGTGGTGAACAACCTTCTCTATCCGGCTGGTTAGCACTTTTTTTTAAAGAAAAAAGACAAGAACCCTGCATTGGTTCATAGCTGACAATGCCTGATGTTTCCTTGTAGATCTTCCCGTAGGCCGTCAAGACCTGCTGCTCCTCCTCAGCAAGATCATCAAGTACATCAAGATCAAGGTAGGGCATCCAGTAGAGAAGAACTGATGTTTGCAAACCATAGGTTGGAAGAACAATGAGTTTTTCAGCGTTCCAAACTGAATTGAATCAATGACAAAGTATTCCCCACCAGATGGAATAAACCTTGAAAGAGGTCAATTACTGTTGGTTCACGGTTTCCGTCCTCTGATTTTTTGCAGTTTGTGTCTGGGTTCTCTTATGCCGAGATACCGCTCACCTTTGTCAGTAAGTGTCTCTCTTTTTGTTAAATCTGAGACTTACGCGCTAAATATGCTGATGCTAAAGATGTTTGGTTTTGTTGGTAGGGAGGACCATCACAACAACAACATACACTGAGAAAAGTAAGGCCAAATTTTCACTGTATATCAATGGAAATTAGTGAATTAGTGCTAAATGGGTGTTTGGGTTGATCTCTTTGCTTGGGTGGATCTGTCTGTCCTGAAGTTCTTTTGGGAAAGTGCAGAAAAAGGCCTGGTGTTTTTCTTCCTCATCAAATTTTGGCATGAAGAAAAATTGGAATGAATGGGCAAACTTCACACTCCAGAGTTGAGGTTCTAAAGGACAGCTCCAATTTTTCCATTCATGGCCTGGGCTAGTCTCTAATATGTGAACACCCAAAAGTGACATTCAGGTGTTAGCAATTTTCCATAACGGCATCTCCCGGGATCAGTTTTGTGATCTTAAAAGATTCACAGCGGAATATCCGGATGTTTTCAATGATCTGGAATCCTCCCAAGCTTCCAGGCTCTGATTACATTCACGCTTCCTGTCATCAGCCACTCTTAAAGTCCCCCGGGACCTGTCGGCGTATCCAATCTTGGCATTTAGTAATGAGCTCGTTAGGCTGTCAGTATTGCAGTGAACTTGCATACCTCTGGGTATTGAGTAACATAGAAGAGATAAAGCAGGAGTTAGTTACTAGAGACAGGAGATGCCAGGCAGTACAAACTGTGTTGTTCATCATTTTCTTGCCCTAACTCCAACACGAAACCCAAATCTGCTTTATAACTCTGCCCGAAACCTTGATTGGGTCCAAGAACCTGAACATTTGAGTTGTTTTCGGAGGTTCTGAAAGGACAAAAAGAGTCAGGAGAGTTAAAGCTGATTTATGCTTCTGCGTTGCGGTGACAGCGGACCCAATTTACAACCTGTTGTCAGGATTTTTGCAATTTTGTGACGAGAATGTCAGAACATTGATTCCGGTCCAGCACAACAACACCGCCGTTTTCAAACATTCGCAAACGTCTTCTGTGTCGCCTACGCTTCAACATTTGCATTAACATTTGTTGTTCCACATTGATTAGCTGCAGCTGCAAATATACGGCGGAAAACACTCAGGTGACTTGAAGTTCCGCTCCGAGACCCTCAATTTGGCCAGATTTCAAAGTTGTCCTATATGCATGTGTGATACATCATTGGGAAGTTTAAAATCTCAAGAAAACATTTGAACAGGACGGCATTTAAAAAAAAATAATAATAATTTAAAGAGCAAAGCTCTATCTGGAGGTGAGAGCACGCGGGAGCACAATTACAGACGCCATGACTTTAACGAGATATTATTGCGTACTGACCTTGTTTCGATCCAAAAACTCCGTGTAGCATGTATCACTGAGTGTCAAGACACAGTTGTGAATGGCCACAGCTGAATTTTTGGGGGATTTTATGAGTGAAACATGGTAATATAACAAGGGTCGCGATGCAGAAATCGCAGACATCAAGGAGTGGTCGAAATTTTCTTTTATCATATATTCACCCTATTAAACGTTTTTTTTTTTTTCAATTTTTCTTTGTTTGGATCGATTATTTATCATCTAACATATCGGAGAAAATGCAACAGAAACAAAAAACATACAATAATACGATAGTTATGAGATAACTATCCGTGACTTTTTTACAGACGCCATTTTTTTCATTGTGACGTAATTTGATTAAAAGTTCACAATATGCAAGTAAATAATTTTTTAAAGTCGTTTTTTTTTTAAACGAAATATTAGACATCAATTAATGATTCTAAGCTAAAAATGACAGACATTTTGAATAATTAATAAATTTAATTACCCTTGTTTTATGGCTGGGTTGAAACAAAAGCGGTTGCGCGACGTCTGTAAACGGGAGTTTTCAGGGTAAAACGGGCAAATTAAAAAAATAGTTCGGGGGCATAATGCGCCATGAATCTGCTATGGCAGCATATAGACATATTGTTCTATCAAACACAACAGTTGTTTTGGCTTAAAATACAGCAGTTTCTTTTAAAGAGGAGCGCAAGAGCAGAAACTACTTTTTCAGTCTTGTCTGTGTTTTCCGCCATACACGTTGCCATTGTTGTCTATGACCGGAGGAAAAATAAAGGAAGTACAAAGCCAAAGCTGTACCCCTCTAGTGGCTTGGCAGTGAATTACAGAGCGACGAGTTCCCTTTACGCAGAACTTCGAATGCTCAATGAGGACATAGGGTCTACGCCGTCGCTCCGCTGTCAACGCAACGAAGAAGCATAATTCAGCCCTTAGTTGACATTAACAAAGCACCTCACGACGATCGTAAATGTTTCTAGACGAGTACCATTTCCTCCCCACAGTCCCCGAACAGACCCAAGTGATCCGGATTATCGGAGAACAACCGTCGATCACCGAGGTGGTCGAGGGCGAGCCCGCCATCACCAAGGTAACGCGGGTAATCGAAACGGAACCCACGGTCACCCGGGTGGTAGTGGACGGGGAGTCCACCATCACCGAGGTAACTCGGGTCATCGAAACGGAGCCCACCGTCACGCGGGTTGTGGTGCGGGGCGAGAGGGTCGTTGAGGGAGAGCCCTCCGTTACCAAGGTAACCCGGGTCGTCGGGGAGCCCGGCGTAACCAAAGTCACCAGAGTTATCGAGGGTAAGATGTCCACCTCGGATCATTTTTAACAAACGCTGAAAGATAATCAACGGCTATTGAAATTTCAGGTGGACAAATGGCGTCAGAAGGGATGACCATCTCAGGTCAGTTCCCTATCCTCCATAAATGATCTTTTTTTGTGTCTTCATCATTCCAGCTAGCATCGTTGCTACTCAGACATCATTCTCATGGTGCGCTCCCAAGAATAGACAGTGTGTGGAAATTCTTCAAAAAAAGCATGCGTTCACTTCCACATGTTCAAAGCTTCTGAGACGGATTGGTCCGTGGTCTCGATGAAGAATAAAAACCCTAACATCTGTAAAAATGTGTACTCTACAATAGTGCTGCTACTATTAATCGATTAACTCGAGTATTCAATTAGAAAAAAATATTTGAATTAAATTTTGTTGCTTCGAGTATTCGTTTAATTAAAGTGGCGTTGTACTGGTTTATTATGAAAGTGTTTGCATTTAGTTTTATTGATGATGGTGTATACACTGCCCTCTAGTCTGCCTCTTTTCACATGGCTGAATCCAACTGCTCTGTGTTAAGACCAACGTAAGCTAAGTTTTTGTTTTAAGCTTATGTTTTTTAATGCATTCTTTAATTTAGTTTATAGGTATATTTAGCCTTTTTTTGTGGGAATATGTGTTTGAACCATTTGTTAAGAGCATTGTAAAGAAAAAAAAACTTTAGCATTTTATAGCATTTAAGCTAGCGGACTTTTCCTATGTAAGTTAGCCAATTATTCTTTTGTTGTACATTGATTCTCATTTTTTAAATTTTTTATATATATATATTTTTTTTTTTTTTTTAATTTCATGTTCCTTATCCGATTACTCGATTATTCGAACTAACTAGTCCATCGATTAATCGACAACTAAAATATTCGATAGCTGCAGCCTTACTCTACAAGATTGTCTTTGACTTGAGTCTCCTTAACGCATGAATCATTTGATCCTCGTTGTTTCTGTAAAAACATAAAGTGACTCTAATGAATATGACAAAAGGCTACGAAGATAATATGGAATGTTGGTATCTGGTTATTTTCTATAGTTTCAAATAAAAATCTCAATTTCTAGAATTCACTGTAATGTTTACAAAAAGATGCATTTTCTTCAAAATGATCTCTGGGTCTATCAAAAACTGCAGCCGTCTAAACAATGCCGATGTTTCCGAAAACAGGGATGTTATCTTTATCGACTAGACTTCAAATTGTTGTTTATGAGAATGGCTTTTATTGGTTCTTCCTTCAAGGCAGTCAGCTCATAAAATTGTCTGGCGAGAGAAAAAAACAATAAATCAGATGTTCAGCTGAAGTCGTAAATACACTCCGACAGACCCGCGGGTCGACTCGCGTAACGTTCGGAAAGACACTTGTTGTTTTTTATTTTGTTGCTAGAAACGCCGGGCTGCGACACCATGATGTTAGGATGTCTGTCCACGCAGATGTAAAAACATAGATGCCTCATTGAGTTGATCTGGACGGGCGTTTACTGTGGTGCGTTTGCGTACGCCACATCAGATACCGCAGATCTCTCCTTGTGAACTATTGAAATTCAGTGGACTGACACGAACTAAATGACTCTCATTCAATCGTGGATTTGCATACTAAAAAGTGCCGTATATCACTCGGCACCAAACGGAGAAGAGAAAGTCACACTCCAAAAGAGGCGGTTCTAGCGCCAAGATTAGTTTCTAGCACTGGGAAAAACTGTAAGCATAGTTCTTGTCATGGGAGATGATTCTATGCTGAGAGACTTCACAGAAACGTGTAGTCTCAAAAGAAAGTATTGGTCCTTAGAGAAGGCTCTTGTCCTCAGTGAAGGTTTTAGTCCTAATCATGAGAAAAGATCCTTGTTCTGAGAGGAAGTTTTGCTTCTACGTTGAGATTAGTTCAAGTGCTGAGAGAAGACCAAGGAATTTTTTTGTAAATACAAAATTAGATTTTCCCCAAATAAGTTTGTAGTCCTGAGTAACAGAAGCTTCTAGTCTTTGCCAATTTTCTCATCAAGAGCTGATGTTCTATTCCCAAGGAAAGTCTCTAGTACGAGTGAAAGCTCTATGATTGTCTCTCATGCAAAGAGTCTAGTCCGGAGAGAAGGTTCAATGAGGCGTCCGTGTCTAAATGTCTATGTCTGGTGTTATCTTGTATGGCAGTGAAGGAAGTGGTCATGCCTATCTGTCTATTTGTCCATCCATCCATCCGTCTGTCTATTTATTATTTGGTGCTAGGGTCTTTCTTTCTATCTGTTGACGTGAATTAATGGATTGACTCTCAACACCTCCCAAGGTGGAGCGCTGTTCCCCGCGGAGTTCCAGCCGCATATCATTGAGGGTAGGGGCTCCGCTCACATCTCCAAAAAAGCAACAGGAGTCTTGATTGTGTGGATATGATACGAAAGAAAACAAGTCTACTGCTGCTTTTGCTGCTTTTTCCTTGCCGCCGTTAACTTACTGCTCGGTCCACGCAGGGCCCGACTTTTCTCGGATCACCACAATCCATGGTGACCCCAGCCTGGTACAAATGGAATCTGAGAGGATTACCAAACTCATCCAAGGTTTGTTTGTTTCTTGGTTTCTGAAAAAAAAATAAAATCGTTGATGGTAGTTTTGCATGTCATTCAAAAATGCAAGTCAATTCAACAGGAAGTAACCCTGAAGTGCATCAAAATGAAGAGAAATTGACGCCATATACCAACCAGCACAGTAAAGCTACCATCGCAATTTCTCCAGATTTTGCATTTTTTAGTTAGTATTGTTTCCGCTGATCATTTGAGTTAGGGCGTGGTGACCTTTTGTCCACATGTTTGCATACGTTTGCAAACATGCCACAGCCATAACCATTGTGTGCATGTTGCAGAGGGCGGGAAGTTTGCCGCCGCCAGGAAGAGTCCAGGTAAAACAAAAACTCAGCATCTGACCTGGGATTTGTTGTTGAATTGTCTGTTGGTTTTGGTCCTCAGACGGAATGAGAAGAAGGAGGACACGCTTGGTCAAGCGTCACCGCAAGGCCACGCCCCAGTGAAGAACACCAGAGCCGCGAGTCGAGCGCCGACGAATCGGATTGCGGATCGACCGACACGAAAAAGAGCTCATCTCGGGTCTATTTTTGTATTTTAATAAGAAAGGGAAATAAAAGATTGCTGTGCGTGAATACTACCACGTGCGCACATCGATGTTTGCTGTGATCAAAAAAGTGACATGAAACATGACGTATTTGGGCGGTGCTCGTATTCACCGCAAAGGATGCCTGGATTTTTTTTTTTGCTGCAATACGTTCTGTAAATTATCACAAAGTCAATAAAATACATTTGATACATTTGGCGATGTCTTTGATGTTGTTTTTCAGGGTATGTTAAGTTATCGCCAACATTTTTCAGGGTGAAAATTCACAGAGTGGGTTTTGTTGACGACTTGATTGACCGTAATTGACTGTTCTGGAAACACGCCTGTTTCACTTTGCTTGGAGTGAAATTGTCGTGAATGTTTTTACGTTTACGTAAAAGGGTTTTAATTCAGGGCAGAGTGAGTGGAGGGAAAATGGGGGGTATATTTGTTCCAAATGATCTGTGGTTCTTATTAGCCCCCAGGGCCGTCTCCAGTTAGCGCATGAACACCTGGCCTGGTGTCGACATCCGATGTCATTCCACAGCTTGAAGAAAAGACAAATGTTAGCTTACGAGGCGTGCAGGACGAGGCTTGAACCGGGGCTTTTGTCTCAGTGGGCACGACGGAGTCGCTTTGGAATGATTCGCCATTAATAATCAGCGTGTCGAAATAGACCAGCTCCATCGTCTTTGTTGTCCATTTCGAAATAAACCAATGGGTCAAAATTGTCCATGAGAAACACTTTTAAGAGCTCAATCCGCTTTGACGTGTAGAAGAACATCATTTCTAGAGTCTTTTATCATGAAAGGGAACAATGTGTTCAAGGGTCAAGCTAATCTTTGAACTCTTACAAAAAGCACATAACTTCATTTAGTATTTGATGTTTATGGAAAACAGGTTGGATCGGGGAGTTCAAATCATCTTTGATGTTTAAGAAAAAGCATACGTTCAGGAATTTTTTTCTGTTGTTTCAAGTTTAATAAAACAAAAAAACCCACATCTGTAATTGGTCTTTGATGTTTTACAGCCAATCCATCACCGAAACACCTCGTTAAGACTCACAACTGAAGCGTCATTTCTTGTTTCCGCGTCGGGTCTGGACCCTTCTCTCCGTCCCCGGGTCCGAGCCAAAAGCTTCCTCGCTGTCACTTCTTTCCAATAGCCCGGCCTCGCTCGCTCCGTCCGTCCGACTGGCTAAATTAGCGGCACATGAAGCTAGAGAGGCCACATCTGCTTCTCCTGGACTGGGACTCGTCAAGACGACCATTACGCAGTACCACCAGAAATGTGCCGCTTCGACTCCGAGGCTCGCGAGTCATCTACAAAGTCGTGTTTAAACCTGTTTTATCGGAGGAAAGAAAAGTCGACACGGTTTAAGGTCAAAGCGGTCATTACGTGGTAGTAATGTCAATTGCTTGCGACTAGGTTTTTAAATGTAAAGGAACCATTTCTATCATTTCCTTGAGTTCCTTCAAAAAGAGCTACGTTAAACCCTAATCGTATAGTACTTGAATGCGAGTGTGGAGTCCAGTGTACTTTTACGAAAAGTGACCAAAATGTCCTTGGAAGCGGGAGAAAGTGCAAAAGGCCAAGACGTTTGTCCGTGTTCCTTGGGGAAGTCGACAAAATTTCTCCTCTGCGAGCCAGAGTGACATCATCTTTCCAGATTCTTCCATCCAAAAAAGACAAGAAGAAGATGAAATGTCTTTGAGGTTGAATGTGAAATTGCAAGTATTCTTCAAACCATAATTTTGATCCCAAGTCAGTCATGAGACTAATGCAAGTTTATCAAATATTTGTATTCTTGATGGTAGCTTTGAATGTAATGCAAAAGCAATCATCTATTACTTTTTGTTCAATGGCATTTCTTGTACGCGCCGACAAGCAAAAACCATTTGACTCATTGACACCGTTCATACACCAAAACGAACGGAACCCAATAAAAACATGGGTTTTGAAGGGGAATTTTTCCCCCTAAACGCTACAGGTCCTATAGTTTTTGTCCGAATCACGTCATTTTACACATCAAAAATTGGAGAATATTGAAGGCTATGATTTTTCTTGCGGCAAAAGCCACAAGCGGAGTTTGACTTTTGGGGCAGGGCGGGGCACACATGTTGAGGACCCCGAAACGCAGTGTCAGCAATAAAATTAACTTAGAAGAATATTTATGATAATAAGTTTTTGCTTCCCATCATTCTTGATGGGTATTCTACGCTATAGGTGTTGAAAAGCAAGAACAGACTGAGGAACAGTTTCTTTGCTAAAGCCATCTCCACCCTGAACAGCCATATGTAACACCACATCACCCAATGTCCAATATTCCTTTACATGCAATATACTATGAGCAATACTTACTAAGTGCAATATTCAATGCCTCACTATCAACTTCTGCAACTTAACTTCTATTCAGTGCATATTCCATGTGCAATACTTATTTACACGCAATATTAATCTGCAATATTCAGTGCCTTTACTGTCAACTGCTGCTACTTCACTTTAATTATGTGCACTGCCTGAACATAGAACTACCTCATACATATTTTATATTTATTTAGATTTTATTCTTTTATGCTTGCAAGCCACTTTCAAGATTTTTACTTGTGCAATATTCAATGCCTCACTCTCAACTGCTGCTACTTCACTTCAATTATTTGCACTGCCTGAACATAGGACTACCTCATACATGTTTTATATTTATTTAGATTTTTACTTTTATTCTTGCAAGCCACTTTCGAGATTATTAACTTGTCCTGCACTGTGAAAGGAGATGCACCAAAATTTCATTGTAAGACTGTATAATGACAATAAAGGGCTATTCTATTCTATTCTATTCTATTCTATTCTATTCTATTCTATTCTATTCTATTCTATTCTATTCTATTCTATTCTATTCTATTCTATTCTATTCTAAATCAGGCTGCTTAGGACAGCTATTCTTTTCGCCAAGATCATCATCCATTGAATATGGTACACCCGCCGGGGTCGTGCCAATGTAGTTACCTCTGTCAAAAAATTGTGTCCCCTGGGCGGAGCCACTGCGCTGCACTGATTTGTTTGAATTCTGTGTTTTTGTGATGTAGTAATCTACGAGGTTTTGTAACATGGCCCATCCATTAAAAAAATGAAAAAATAAAAGAAAACATTTTTTTTCTGTCGTATAATGTAACATATGCACTAAACGTAAAAGAAGGCAATGTTTTACTGTTTTACTCGTAGGATGACCTTTAACTGTTATTACTGTAATTCAAGTCCTGTATGGAATTTCTCCAGTTTAATAAACGTCAATGTCCAAAATATATAATTATGGTTCTGTTCTGGCTTCACTTAATTAAGTCGACATAAATCATAACTCGGGTGTGTGTGTGTGTATGTGCGCTCCCGCGGCCAGGGGATATCATTTTTGACAGGGGTAACTACAATGGCAAGACACCGGTGGTGGCTCTGTTGTACAATTAGCGTCTTTAGTGGGGCATATTGAAACTCTACTCACCATTTTAGCGGTGCTCTCCGCCGTTCCATGGTCCACATTTTCAATTCTTGGTTCTATGAAAGCTCAGGTTTGAAAAAAATGATGTATATCCATCTTGCCTCTTGGGTCATCGGGTGGTTTTGGGAAAGCAAAGCGAATGACCGTCTAAGGTGCTGGTCAGATGATCTGTTCAAAAAATAATTTTGACCCGTTATAAAAGTATCTTTTTTTTTGTTCGTTTCATTCATTTTTGTTGTTTGTTTTATTGCTTTACAACTTTTATAGACAATATTTTACCGGAAAACTCAAAATCATATATAACTTAAAATCATATAGAGTATAGGAAAGTCAATTCCATGCAATGACCATTTTCGGCCACCTTGTGACACCCCCTTAAACTCCGCGTATGGCAAAAACATACGCTTCCTCCAAAATTTGTCCAAAACGTTCCCATTTATTTCCAATGAATATAATTCCTTGTTCCTTTACAATAGCTCTAGTCTCCATTCCATTGATAGGCCGTGATCTGTGAGTAACAGGAAGCAACCCGTGATCAAATGAATACACACTGAAACACCCCCAAATCATCAGCAGGAAGTGACCACTAAATGCCTCAAAATGAACAGGAAGTGAGCCAATACACCAATACGGCAAAGGTACCGTCGCAATTTCTCCAAAAATGTCCATTTCTAGTTCTTAGTGTTGTTTAGTTTTGCTTTTTGTGGTCTTCCTACAGCAGAAGAACCTGACAAAGACCACCGCCAGCAAAGCGGTAGCAGCCGGAACGGCCGCCAAAACCAAAGCCACGTCGACACCATAGTACGCGTACCAGGGCATCTCGTAAGCCCGGGTGCGCAGGTGCGGCGCCCCTTTGTGTCGCATCACGTACTCCACCCAGAAGACGGCCCGCTCCATGGGGGTCAGGGGCTGATCGCGGTGTAGTTCCGACAGCCTCCGCATATTGCGTCGGTAGCCGTCTTGGCTCAAAAGCTCCTTGAGGCTGGCCTCAAAGCCTTGGCTGAGATCCACCAGTTCCAGAATCTTGGCGGCTCCTCTGTGTTCTAAGCGCAGCAGGTTGTCAAATTGGTCAAAGAAGAGCGGGATGCCCAGGACGGGGACGCCGTAGAAGATGGCTTCCTGGAGTCCGTTGGTACCCCCGTGGGCCACAAAGACTTTGGTCTGCGGGTGACCCAGGAGATCCTTTTGGGGCATCCAGTCCAACATCAGGGTGTTGTTGCCCAGCGTGGACGGCCGAGGACCTTTGTGGCGCCAAACCACCTATAATGGGAAAAACAAAGCGGTCATATAGTGTTGTCGGCAGGCTATATATTTGCCATCTAGGCATTGTTGTTTATGTCAACGGTGACAAAAATTTGGCATAATTTCCATCATATGCTTGCAGGCGAGTGTCAAGCCTTGAGTTAGGATTTTACCCTAGTGTTTCCTGTCCAAGTGATTACTCATTGATTTCACCTGTTGTGGCCTGCTCCTTGCGTCTTGACCAATCCGCTCCCTCTTGTAGCAGCCACCTGTGTCTCATTGCCTCTTTACCCCTTGTCTGTGTATTTAAGCTCCCAGTTTCTGTTAACTCCTTGTTGCGTCATTGTCGCTTTCATGTTCATCCCAAGGTCTGGTCTTGTTTATGTCAATTCTGTCGTCCACAGCCCTCGTGTTCCTGCATCCTCTGTTCATGTAAGTTTGGGTGCTTTTTATTTGTACTTGGTGTTTTTGTAGTTATCATTCAATCATTTTTGGAATTCACCGCCACCCTGCCTCGCCTCCCTGTCTTTGTTTTCCTGCATTTGGATTCTCCATGCCGCCTCCAACTGACAGGGTGACATTTTCTAATTGTACGTGTTGTACGCCAGGATGCAGTGTATGGGTTGTGTCACTCATGTAACATGCGCTGCCCTCCGGTGTCCTTCAAAATAGGCTGCCCACCAGGCTTCCTTTGAAACACATGGTAAGGTTTGTTTTCTTATCTTATCAATGTTGCTCTCGGCTTCAAATGTCTGTGTTGAGTGATCATCTCACACTAAATGCAACTCTTAGTGTTAACATGGCATCCGTGTTAGCATAGCATTGGCGTTAGCATTAGCAGAAACGTTTTCGTGGCGAGCATCTTCTTAAACGCTCGGACAACTTTTTTTTACATGCAGTTGGTGGCGTCATTGAAAAGCGCCAGTCACCACTACATACCTGTTAAGTTGTAGAAATTGCAAATAGGGAGATTTCTGTTTGCCAACCCTGATGACAATCGCTAAGACAAAATGCAACCATTTTTTTTCAAGTTCATTTTGGTCACAACACTTGTGTAAAAATTAACTACACTGTTAAAGAGAGACGGCCAGGCTATTCGTTGTTGGTCACTTTCCGAATCGGGCCGAATGGTATCGTTACAAAACGGTGACAAACAAAAACGTAAAAAAAAAAAAAAAATTGACATTTTTGGAAAATCGGGAGATTTGGCTTTCTAATCGTGAGGCGTGAGCATTGGGGTCAAAATCGGGAGTCTCCCGACCAAATCGTGAAACTTAACAGGTCAGCCACTAGAGATTCGCCGTTATGAACGTTCACTTTTCACACGATCGTTCCCTCACCTTCTGCGGCAACCTGGCAAAGACGGCGGCGATTTCCTCAGCGTCGCTTTCGGGCATGGCGTTGACCAGACTGCCGAGACTCATTACGATCACGCCGTGCTCACCGGCGCTCTGAACAAAGTCCTCCAGCTGCGCGGGCAGCGGCCCGGCGGACCGGCACTGGAAGCCGCCTATGTAGACCACGTTAGGCATGGTGGGACGAGGGAAATCGAAGACGAAATCTGTGCGGAAGAGCAAAATGTCCGCTTGCTGGATTAGAGAGTTGATGTCGCATCCGCCGCGGATGTGCTTCTCGCAAAGGGCGTTATAGATGGGCTCGATCAGGAATTTCTGCTGCAAGAGGCCCGCCGCGTAGTAGAAGACGTTCTGCACCCTCTGGAAGAAATCCATCTTGTCCGTCAGGCCCGATCCCGGCACGGGAATGTAGGATAGAGGCGAGGGGGCTACGGCAAAGTGTCCTTCTCCGCCTTGGATCCAACGAACATTGAGCACCAGCGGAAGTTCCAGGTACTTGGCCAGAATCACGCCGGGAGCGATGGCCGGGTCGGTCAGGACCAGGTCGAAGCGGGAGTCTCTAAAGCTCCGGACCGTCTCTCGGTCATCCAGGAGCTCGGAAAGGGCGGCGCCCCACACCGAGTGAGCTCTCAGGATCATTTGGGCAAACTCTAGGTGCATGGTTCGGCCGTGTCGGAGGGCCTGAAAGAGAAGAAAAAGAGGCGTGACGGCAATCCCGTTCGGTTACAAATCCGAGCTGAACTGACCTTAATGAATTCCTCTAGAAATTGGAAAAATTCCTCCCACCCTCCCTCTACGTCGATGGTGACGGTGGTGTAGAGCGGCGAACTTTGAGGCACGTAGATGCTGTTGGAGGCTCTGACGACCGTCATACGGTGTCCTCTCTGGTGGAGTTCCTCCATAAGAACCTTCATGTTGATCCAGTGGCTGCCGTCCACCGGGAACACCAGGATGTTGCCTCCGTCACACCGACACGGACATCGCCACAGCACCAAAAGCACCGCCAGCAAAAACGGTCCTAAAACACAACACGGCCAAATTTTCAATATTTGTAAAGGTGGTCAAAACAATAATCGTTTCAATAATCCTAGTCGTTCATGTTAAGGATTTTAAAACGGAACTCAATTCAATGGTAGTTCATTAACCAGTGACCAAAAATACCAAAAACAAAATACGTAGCTGTATCAAATGACAAAGAGAAAATCATCAAATGGCATATGAAGCTTTTAATGTTCTCATTGGAAATGAATACAAAATGAATTGGCATTTTCACTCTTCAACAGATGAAATGAAACTACAACTACAATTTCCTGCCAACAATTGAGCTGTTCATGTCTCAGCAAGTCCTCCCTAAAGAATGTATCAAGAGAAATGTTGTATTTTAGTCTACATACTGTGCAAGTTGGGGTACATTTTAGCAGATGAAAATGTACAACAGTTGCAAAACAAATTTCAACAACTGCTTCAATCAAACCTATAAAGATTGGAGTGCATTTGCATGAAAAACGGCACCTCAAATCTGATATACAGTATATATTTCGATCAAAAAGATGGAACGTACCCATGGTGCGGATTGACAGCAGCTACGGCACAGCGTCTTTATCTGAAGGTTGGACTTCAAACTGGAGTCACAGGTGAAGGTTTGTTGTTAGGTCACCTGTCGAGATAACAACAGCGGTCACGTGACTGCCAGAGTTACTCCATGTCAAAAGTAAAAGTAACAATAACCACCATGGGCGGGCCATAAGGGGGCCGTACCTGCCCCAAAGCACAGATTAGAAATGCAGATGGCATGAAAACTAAATTGTAAAGTATTAATTGTGACTAGAGATGCGATCGATCGGGTCCGATCACGTCATTTTCAAAGTATCGGAATCGGCAAAAAAATATCGGACATGCCTTTTAAAAAAAAATTTTTTTTTTTAAATTAAATCGTTTTCTAATTGTATTTAACGTTACAGACATAATATGTTTCACTCTTCCAGAGTCTTTAGTTTAGGCTTCAGGTAGGGTTATCAAATTTATCCTAATAACAGCGGTAATTTTAATTTTTTTTTTTAATGTATCACGTTAAAATATTTAACGCAATTAATGCATTCGCTGCATGACCCACTCACGCATTGTCGCGCTCAATCTGTAATGGTGCCGTTTTACCTATATAGCGAGATAAAAGGCAGCGTAAAATGAGTAGAGTGAATTTTGGCAGCCTTTTTTGAATTGGCTAAAGCCTTACAATCCCTCTCCCTACGATTAGAAATATCATGGGAAGCAATGTGGGGAAGCAAGGTAGCAATTGATCTTTTTCTTAACACCTCATGTTATTTCCCAACGCAGAGAAGATATATCAATTGGTAGCACTACGCACAGTCATGGTTCCACTTCCCATCATGCATTTGGGCATGACTACAGTATCATTTACTGAAAGCTCAACAAATATGGCAATATTTAGTCACAATATACAAAGTCACAAGTCTTTCTATCCGTGGATCCCTCTCACAGAAAGAATGTTAATAATGTAAATGCCATCTTGAGGATTTATTGACATAATAAACAAATACAGTACTTATGTACTGTATGTTGAATGTATATATTCGTCCGATTTTTATTCATTTTTTTCTTAATGCATTGCCAAAATGTATATGATCGGGAAAAATTATCGGGAATGATTGGAATTGAATTGGGAGCAAAAAAAAGCAATCGGATCGGGAAATATCGGGATCGGCAGATATTTATCGGATCGGGAGCAAAAAAACATGATCGGAACAACCCTAGTTGTGACCCCCCATGCATTTCAAATACCTAAAAGCTAGCTGCCCACAGACGCTGGAAGTCACTCACAGCAGAAGGTGCTAAGGATCCTTTTTAGTCTTTCCCTTCCAAAAACAGTCGTTTGGGTCCATATAGGTCATGCTTGCGTGTTTTCTCAATACAAGGCACCTACAGTGTGTGTTGGAGTTTTTCTATTGGAATATATTGTATCATAATGCAATTCTCCGCAGCTGGACGGCGCAACGACACACAAACACATTTGAAAACTAAAATGTCCAATAAGCCTCAGTTTAATGCCACTTTTTCAAAAATAGCTCCTTATTCAACATGACCCGGTAGCAAGCAAGGTGTCAGGTGGTGACCATGTTCTTAAAAAAAAAAAAAAAAAAAAAACTTTTTCAACATGTATATTTATTCAAAAAAGTGTAATACGCTACTGTCTCAATGTGTTTTATTTATTCATTTATTTTTACCCCACCACCACAAAAAAATCTACCAAAACACGTTTTTTTCCCCAAAACCAGGGGGTGCTGCAGCACCCTCAGCACTCCACTTCCCACGCCACCGTAACCGCCTGGTGACAACAGTGGTCTTGCCTGCGATTTAGGAAACGGTTCCCTCTTTGTGATTTCCAGGTGTTTCCTGTCCGCTGCTTTATCAGGGAACTCAGAGTGCATTTAGCTGATCATTGTTTGACACAAATAGCATTAAATCTCAGCAGGTCTACTGCAATAGCCTGAATAAATAAAGATGGTGTTTTTTCAGCTTGGGTAAGGATAGTCTGATGACTTCATGGAACCCAGCAACAGATGAAGGAATGGGATGCTCACTTCCAACAGTTTTCCGGAATAAACTACTATTCCACCAAAAAAAAAAATTTAAAAAAAAATGGAACAATGGAAGAAAACCATTTGATAAGTCAACTTTGATCCTCGAAATATTGCGTGATCCCTTACAATTTTCTAACCAAACTAGTCATTTTCCTACTCAATTTCAGTCCGTCAGGCTATTTTGTACATCCTGTCGTAACAGGGGTGTCAGATCTTGATTTTTCTGTAAGGTAGCATAAAAGAAATTCTGCAAAAATGAATATTTTCCTTCTTGTTCAATTGCTAAACTTGCTTTCTGAACTTTTGCAGATAAAGGTAAAAAAAAAAAAACATGCCACAGAGTGTCACGAGAACATTTGAAAATTTCGAGTTGCCGCCGTCCCACTCGTGGCTTCCCGCGAGCACTTAAAATAGCCTTAAGGCAGGGCTGGCCGGCCGAGCGATAGAACCGTCGCTGGACATCACAACAACGGGAACCTCTGGAGGCCCCTCGGCGATGACTCATTTGGAAACAACAGATGACGTAGCATTGAAACGGGCTTGTCCAAAAAGCATGAGGGATGTTCGGACGAACCTCGGCGGGAGTGCATCAATCGAGCATTCCTAACCATCTTGTTTCCATTGTCGGCGAGCAGGTTCACGCTCGCCAAATAACTGCGAGGATGTATTTGAGATGCGGATGATGTCACCGTGTTAACATGACAGCTGATTCAACAGAACCAGTGTGTGCCAAGCGCTTGACGTTCAGGCCTGTACTTTTAAAGCCCCCCCCCCCCCTTTTTTTTTTAAGGCTTTCTTGTCTTGATAGAAAGAAATAATTAAACTTAGTTATCATCTGACAAGACGATATGCATCAAAAGATTTTTGCTCTAAATTCAGATTCAGCACCTAAAAAGCACGATTGAACATGAATGCGATGTTCAATTATGAATGGCTGAAAAACTGTTTTCATTCTTCTTTATTCATCAAATTTACAGATGTGTCAGTGTCATTGGACATCTAGTGGTTGACAATGGAATGACATTGAAATTAAATGGGCGAAAGAAAAAAATGATCAACAAAATCGAGAAAACTTTTGAAGATAGTTGCCATCAACGGTAACATCTAGTCACTGACGTATAAGAAAAATGAGCAAAGTTATATTTGTCCAAAAAGAGAAGTAGTCATTAAAGACTTTTTTTTTTTTTTTTACTTTAACTCACGGGACATTGCGCTTCTGGTGAGTGTGTTTTAGCCATCTGAGGGTGGTAAAACACCCCACATTCTAATTCCTACTTGGCAGCACACGACTCCCAAAAAGAATGGAACCTTTGAGAATTGAACCCCCCTCCCACATGCGCTTACATACTGCTGGGAACATTCACTAAAAAAAAAAAAAAATTGCTAAGTCACTTGGAGTGTTCACGTGTGAGTCTGGTTGTGTAACAGCCACCGTTCTGACATTGTCTATGCGATCACAAAATTGGAAGGAAAAACATACACTTTGTCTGTGTGTGTTAATGGCGAACACACTATGAAAGAAATGAATGCGTATTTATATTTTGGGTCTGACAGACACACGGAAACAAGTAAGTCACGCCGCATGTGTGTAAACGTGTGTTGACTTTGACAGCCTGGTCTATTTGGCCTCACCGCAAACAGTCCAAAGTGCCGTGCTCTTGTTTATGACACGCACACACATGCACTTTATGACTTTTATGACACCCGAGGTTGATTGGCCGTGAGAAGCAGGCATGGACAGCATCTTCATTGGACCCAGTAGGTGGTCTGGAGTCCAGACAAGCGTTCCTCGAGCCGAGGGGGGAAAAAGAGTCACGTGGCTTGGCAAAACACCCACTGACCTCCATCAAGGCCCGTAGGTGGCGTTAGGTGGAGCGGCATGCACCCCTGTTGAGAATTTTTTGGTGTGTCCTGTCTTGATAGATACATTCACCAAATTTCATGTTGGTGGGTGAAATTGGGCTTGTTTTTTTCTAACTTCCCTATAGATGGAACAGACTTACAGTGGTATGAAAAAGTATCCGAACCTTTTGGAATTTCTCACATTTCTGCATAAAATCACCATCAAATGTGATCTGATCTTTGTCAAAATCACACAGATGAAAATACAGTGTCTGCTTGAACTAAAACCACCAAAACATTCATAGGTTTTCATTTTTTAATGAGGACAGCGTGTGAACAATTAGTAAGTGAACCTTCTACCTAAGGAGACTTAAAGAGCAATTAAAACCAATTTTTAGCAATCATTTTAAGTCAGGTGTGTGCCCAATCACTGATGAGTGGTTTAAAGCCGCCCTGCCCACTATAAAACACACAATTGGTAAGAAATGTCTTGATGAGAAGCACTGTCTGATGTGCATCATGCCTTGGTCAAAAGAGCTGTCTGAAGACCTGCGATCAAAGATTGTTGATTTGTATAAAGCTGGGAAAGGATACAAAACCATCTCTAAAAGTCTGGATGTTCATCAATTGACAGTCAGCGAAGTTGTCTACAAATGGAGAGAGTTTGGCACTGTTGCTTCTCTCCCAAGGAGTGGCCGTCCACCAAAAACGATGCCAGCGCAGAATACTAAGTAAGAGAGGTAAAAAAGAACCCTAAAGTCTGCTAAAGACTTACAGAAATCACTGGCACAGTCCAATATCTCTGTGCACACATCAACTATTTGGCCAAGAATGGTGTACACTGCTGTCTAAAAAAAACCCATTGTTGCTCGTTTAATGTTTGCAAAAAGGCACTTGGACACTCCGCATAAGTTATTTTGTGGACTGATGAAACCAAAGTCGAATTTTTTAGGGGTAACTCACAACGTCATGTGTGGAGGAAAAATGAAACAGCTCGCCAACATCAACACCTCATCCCCACCATGAAGCATGGTGGAGGGAGCAGCATAATTTGGGGCTGTTTTGCTGCCTCAGGGCCTGGACAACTCGCAATCATTCATGGAAGAATGAATTCAAAAAGATTTTTTGCAGGATAACCTGAGGCTGTCTGTCAGACAGTTGAAGCTAAAAAGAGGATGGAAGCTGTAACATGTCAATGATCCAAAACGCAGAAGTAAATCAAATTCAGAATTTCAGAAGGACAAAATACATGTTCTGAAGTGGCCGAGTCAAAGTCCAGACTTGAACCCCATTGAGATGCTGTGGCATGACATAAAGACAGCAATTCATGACGACATCCCAGGAATCTGACTGAACTACATCAGTTTTGGAGAGAAGATTAGTCATGATTGATCTGCAGCGACAGGAAGCGTCTGGTTGAAGTTATTGAGGCCAAAGGGGTGGGGGTACAAAATATTAAATGTGAAGGTTCACTTACTTATTTTTCCCCTTCTGACATTGTTTGCATGCTATCCTCATTAAAATATGAAAACCTATAAATGTTTGGTTGATTTTAGTTCAAGCAGACACGTTTTTTTCATCTGTATGGTTTTGACAAAGATGAGATCACATTAAATGGTCATTTTACACCGAAATGTGAGGAATGCCAAAAGGTTCAGATCATTTTTAATACCACTTTAAAATGTCAACTTCAAACCAAAGCAGCCGACTTCCTGTCAATTCCCAGCACGGGTCCTTTTTGTACACTCTCTCACCATCAAATCTCATCCGGATGGGTGTAAAATGAATCTGAACAACATCGACAAGATCCACTCGATCTGAGGATTGCGGCTTGGAAAATCGTTCACGGGCCTCACAAAACTAACAAAGACACACGCAGACACTGTCCAAATGTGAGCAGACATTGCCCCAAAACAGATACGTTTCACTTCCTGCTACCTGAGCCTGATTGTCGCCCACTGGAAATGACTGGGCTGTGTCTTAACGGCATCATAGTCCACCTTACGAGACTGTCTGGACGCCTCCCGGCCGCTGGTGAAGTTTCCGCCCCAGCCCGGCCCGGCCTGAGAAGCGTCCGTCTCCCGCTCGTTCGTAGTAGGCCCGACGGTACGGAAGCCAAAACGTGCCTCAAAGGCTTCTCCTTCATGGAGGCACCATTTAACTGCTCGGCCTGCTCCAAACTTGAAAGACAAAATTCAAAAGGATTTCCAGATGTCTTCGTCCTATGCTTTTTATCAAGATAATCAAAGAATCATTCCAGCACATATTTTTTCGTCCGGCTATCATGTTGTTACCACAACTGGCAGTGAAGTATGGGTGTTATTACCGAGCGAGCCAGCATTTGTAAGGAGACATTTTAGTGGCAGCGCTTTATATGTTGCGATGAACTTGATAAAACTATTAGGGAAAATTCAACCCATGCATCCAGTTTAACTTGGCAACATGAAATTTGGGAAGGATGTTTTAGGAAGAGTAGACTCCCAAAAAGAGAGAATGCATCCGAAAACAGACACACACCAAGTCAATCATTTGGGTACCCAGCGTGGCTGACAAAATTGATGAACCCCGGAATCCCTTGGAATCTTGATCACGTGTCGACCGACCAAAAGATCTCGAATACACATGCTCGAAAACAAACGTGACGTACGTACGTCAGCCATGCACTTTTGTAACATATACATTGTCTACAAGCAATTTCAATGTCATGGATAATACGAAGAAGGATTCCTGCGGTCGGCCGGTCGGTCTGCCCGCGTGGCCAAATGTCTGCAAATGTAATAATTCATCATACACGCCACATAATGGTGATGTCATGCCCCAGATGTAATCCGTACGAACACGTACGCTCGATCGTCCGAGTCGCTCTCCTCCCCTTCTTCCTTGCGGTTTTTCTGACACGGCCTCCGCCTGTCAGGCTTCGGCTGAGCGGCCGTTCCGAATAAACCCCCCCGCCCCGGTTCTTGGCCCGCCATAAAAGGGTGGATTGACAGCTCCCCGCGTTCCCGGGGGGAGGGGGAGTGTGGCTTTTATTTCCCCTGATCAAACATGGCAGCTCATACCCACACTTCTTTTTTTAAATTGAAAACACCCATACATTGGTTGGCCACATTCCAATTAGCCTGATCAATTATTCAATGATCATGTCGTATTTGTTACATGCGTTATCCCCTCAAATGTGCTTCACTAAAATACGTTTATCATTTACATTTCATATCATTGTAATGTCCACGGCGGAAATACTCAGGTGACTTCAAGTTACGCTGTGAGAGTCCAAATTTGGCCAAATTTCAAAATTGTCCGATATGCATGTGTGATACATCATTGGAAAGCTTCAAATCTCAATTTTCTGGGGGAGGAAAAATTTCTAACAGGAGGGGATTTTTTAAAAAAAAGTTTTTTAAACAGCAAAACCCTAATTGGAGGTGAGAGCAATTAAAGACGCCATAATTTCAACGAGATATTATCGTGTACTTACCTCTTATCGATCCAAAAACTCCATGTAGCATGTATCACCTAGTGTCAAGACACAGCTGTGAATGGCCCAGCTGGATTTTGGGGGGATTTTACGGGTGAAACATGGTCATATAACAATGGTCGCTATGCAGAAATCGCAGACATCGAGGAGTGGTTGAGATTTTCATTTTCATATATTTACCCTTTTAAACCTTTTTTTTCTATTTTTCTTTGTTTGTAACAATTATTTAGCATCTAACATATTGGAGAAAATGCGACAGTAACAAAAAAAATACAATTAAGCGATAGTTATGATGTAGATAGCTGTGACTTTTTTTTACAGACGCTAATTTTTTCATTGTGACGGCACTTGTTTAAAAGTTTAAAATATGCGAGTGAATAATTTTTTAATGTCGTTTTTTTTTTTTTTTCAACTAAATATTAGACATCAATGATTCTAAGCTAAAAATGACAGACATTTAAAATAATACATACGATTACTTACTTTCTTTTCATGGCTAGTTTGAAACAAAAGCATTTGCGCAACGTCTGTAAACGGGGTGTCCAGGGTAAAACGGACAAATTAAAAATAGTTCGGGGGCTTAATGCGCCATGAAAATGCTATGGCAGCATAATGACATATTGTTCTATCAAACACAACAGTTCTTTTGGCTTAAAATACAGCAGTTTGTTTTAAAGAGGGGTGCAAGAGCAGCAACCCCTTTTTCAGGCGTGTCTGTGTTTTACGCCCCATGTAAATAATAAACTTTTTGCCAAAGTAATTTAGAGATAAATTATGAAAACATTAGTCACTTTTAAATTGTTTGCAAATTTACTCATCACAAAAACATTTTTAATTCAAGTGATTAGAAATCATACAATCCAAAATTTCACAAGAGAAATGACTGATGTCAATCATTGTAAAGGCAGGGCAGGCATGTCTCGCTAAAAATGTGAACATATTTTACATTTTGATTCTCTGAATGACGTGACAGGTTTCAAACCAAACGTGACCTCCGGCACAAAAGTTTGCTAAAGAGGACATACAGTACGTCTTATGCTGTGGTCGCTAGAGCAACGTGATGACAGATTCATTTTTCATCTGCGCTAGGCTGTTTGGAGAAGCGCAATCCTGTATGTCGGCCTTTATTTTTCTTGGCGCGGCAACCGGAATCCAAGCTGTTTGAATATAATGTACCAAGATTTTATTTTTTTTTTTCACTTTTATGGGGTCCTCTGAACAATTTACAGTAACATCGAAGGGAACATTTTAAGGGGGGGGGGGCAAACATTTAAAGCTTTGCGCTTCAGTGACTTTCAAATGATTTCAATGTAAAAACATGACAGCCTTGGTTTTGTATTTCTGCCTTTCGTTGATTTACTCGGGCTCCCAAACAAAGACAAAGCACGCGGTAGGTGATGTCATAATACGGAGTTAAATTTTGCACGGCAGGCCAAAATTCAGTTGTTGCTATAGCCCCAAACGCAGACTGAACATTTTTGGTCCGCATTGTTCCAAACCAATTTAAAAATAGGAAGCCGCCACATGTTTCTGGGCAAAGTCGGCCATCTTGTCCATTGAGGTCACATAAAAGCGTTTACCATTTGTTGACTTTGCAAAAAGTCTTTCCCCATTAGCTTTGCCCGCTTGCACGTCATCTGCTTTGGGGTTCGCGCCTCACTCGGGAGCACAATAAATACGAGCTTAGCTTCTGTCCAGTTGGACAAAACCACTTTCCGTGGGTGGCAGCGGCTCATTTGCGGCCAAAATGCGGCATGACAAAAAGTGTCAGGGATGTAGAATTGATCGTATACTTCAGAGTTAATTGAACTACAGTGGTGTGAAAAAGTATCTGAACCTTTTGGAATTTTCCACATTTCTGCATGTAATCGCTATCAAATATGATCTGATCTTTTTCAAAATCACACAGATGAAAAAAACAATCTGCTTGAACTAAAAACCACCCAAACATTTATAGGTTTCCATATTTTAATGAGGATAGTATGCAAACACTGACAGAAGGGGGAAAAATAAGTAAGTGAACCATCACATTTACTATAATTTGCCCCCACCCCCCACCCCCACCACCACCACCCCTTTGGCAGCATTAACTTCAAACAGACGCTTCTTGTAGCTGCAGATCAGTCTGGCACGTCGTTTAGGACTAATCTCGGTCCATTCTTCTCTACAAAACTGCTTTAGTCAGTGCAGTCAGATTCCTGGGATGTCTGGCATGAATCACTGTCTTCAGGTCATGCCACAGCATCTCAATGGGGTTCAAATCTGGACTTAGACTTAGCCACTCCAGAAGGTGCATTTTGTGCTTCTGAAACCATTCAGAGGTTGATTTACTTCTGTGTTTTGGATCATTGTCTTGTTGCAGCATCCAACCTATATTTTAGCTTCAACTGTTTGACAGACAGCTTCAGGTGTTCCTACAAAACTTTTGAATTCATTCTTCCATTAATGATTGTACGTTGCCCAGGCCCTGAGGTAGCAAAACAGCCCCAAATCATGAGGCTCCCTCCACAAAGATTCACAATGAGGATAAGGTGTTGATGTTGGTGAGGTGTTCCATTTTTCCTCCTCACAATTACGCTGTGTGTTACTCCCAAACAATTCAACTTTGGTTTCATCAGTCCACAAAATAACTTCTGTGAAGAGTCCACGTGCCTTTTTGCGAATATTGAACGAGCAACAGTGTTTTTTAGACAGCAGTGGCTTCCTCTGTGGAGTCCTCCCATGAACACCATTCTTGGCCATACAGTTGATGTGTGCACAGAGATATTGGACTGTGCCAGTGATTTCTGTCAGTCTTTAGCAGACACTTTAGGGTTCTTTTTTACGTCTCTTAGTATTCTGCGCTGGCATCGTTTTGGTGGACGGCCACTCCTTGGGAGAGAAGCAACAGTGCCAAACTCTCTCCATTTGTAGAAAACTTCTCTGACTGTCGACTGATGAATATCCAGAGATGGTTAGAGATGGTTTTGTATCCTTTTCCAGCTTTATACAAATCAACAATCCTAGATTGCAGGTCTTCAGACAGCTCATTTGACTAAGCCATGATGCACATCAGACAGTGCTTCTCATCAAGGCATTTCTTACCAGGTGTGTGTTTTATAGTGGGCAGGGTAGCTTTAAACCACTCATCAGTGATTGGGCAATGGGCACAGGCCTGACTTAAATTGTTTTGTAAAAACTGGTTTTAATTTCTCTTTTAATCTCCTTAGGCAGAGGGTTCACTTATCTATCCCCCCCCTCCTGTCATTTTTTTGCATGCTACCCTCATTAAAATATGAAAACTTATAAATGTTTGGGTGGTTTTAGATCAAGCAGACCCTGTATTTTCATCTGTGTGATTCTGACAAAGATCAGATCACATTTGATGATGATTTTATGCAGATATGTGAGAAATTCCCAAAGGTTCAGATACTTTTTCATGCCACTGTATAATAAAATTATTTCATGATATCATTCGATGAAACATCCTACGTGCACTGCTAATGTGTTTTTGATGTATTATTTACCCCAAAAAATCCTTTTGAAAAATGATGTCATGAGAGAAATGAATATAAATGAATGTGGAAAAAGTTACATCAAAATAATATTTGAAGAGCTCAATGAAAAAATCATTCAAGATGATGGAATGATTGGCACCAGCCAAAATGGATTGGACGTCTGTCGTGCTCAGTGGCAGCCAATTTGGGAATGACCAATTGTTGTTGTTGTTGTTGTTGTTTTTTTTTTTTGCTTCATCCAAGCACATTGTTTCATGTTGTGTGAAAATAGATGTTTTTTTTCTCTTTTCTAAAAGTCAACACGTGTGGTTTGTTTGTTAGTTACCAGGGAAATTCGTGGAAATATGTCACTGATTTCCATGACGGAAATGACCCATTCCATTAATGGTTACTACGACACGGTTAGTCAAAAAAATAAATCACAGTTTTCGACAAAAATGGCACCGTCAATTGTGGATTCAACTTGAGTTGTGATGAAGAACTGATGTCACAGAACAGTCCGATGCCAAAATAAGGCATTTTGCGTGTATTTTACCGGCACCAATTTAACCACAGCAGGGGTGGTGTTCTGTTTCCCTTTGAGTTGTCTTTCGGAGGACCCCCCGCTGGGTGTTTGTATATTTCTGCTGATTGCAAAGAAATAGGAAATAAACATTAGCCCGGTCACACTCCAAAAAACAATTGAAAGCAAAAACGCTTCAAGGCCGCCGTGTTTAGCGAGACGTTTTTCTGGACGGGCCGTCAACTCTCCCCCACGTGTGTGAGGATAAAATCCATTTGCGGTCACATTTTAAAGTGATTCATATTGGTTATTTTATATAAGTTAGTATATATATTTGATATACCTTATTTTTCCAAATTCAGCAACAATTTGGTGGACATCTCTAGACCAAAAAGACAGGGAAAATGACTTGCAGTGAATACGAAAAAGCAACAACTTAGCCTTCCAAAATGTCAACAAATTCAGCCCCTTGGAAATTTGGTGGCCTTTTCCAAATGAGATAGCCCTCATGAATATACACGTGGTGCACCCAGTGATTTTTTTTCTTTCATCTGACTGACTCTTTTAGGCCATTTCCAAAGTAGGAACTCTATCTGCATTTACTGTATAAGCAGATGGGCTGCACTAAATGGAGTCAAAACTGAGTTTCAATCATCGCGTGCGGGCGTCGCCAATTGATGCCATAAATAATGACCACCGTGATCGTCATAAATTATCATAAATTATTAACTCAGCTCCTCCGGGGCGTATAGCCTCCCGCTACTGAGCTAATTTCAGGGAGTCGCCATCAATTTCGAGCATAACAAACACGCCTGCGACGTTAGGCGAGGTTTTGACAAGTTCTGAAAACTGCATTTGAATTGAAGCAAAAGACAGGATGTGCACTTTAGATTTATTCCCTTCCTTTGGGAATGGGCAGATTGGGGAAATTACAGGATGATGTTGAGGACAGTTTGGAGACAGTTGTTTCTGAATTCCAATTATTAGCTCACAGTGTGTTACAGAAAGGAGGTCTGTTAACTCAACGATGGCAGACCTGGACTCTTCCCGGCTCACGTGAAATCCTTCATAATCTGAACTTCCTTTTGCAACGTCCGGCTTTCTTCCTGACTGAATGGAACCCAACAAAAAACGTCTTTCTCAGCGTTATTGTCCAACACTGCGGCGATTCAGCGTTCAATTTTTAATCAAGCGGGCCCGGTGGACGCCCTCTCGTATTTGGCTCGGCCACTTTTGAGCGGCGTCCAACGGCCGATGTTCTGTTTGGAGAAATAACTTTTAGCCCAGGCACAGCGCCAACGTTGTTTAAAACTCGTCAGCTTTTTGGCTGGAATTTCCCCCGCGAGTTTAATTTTAATCTCATCCATTGTGTGATTACGAGATTTTAAACGCCAACTTCGCCGGTGGCTCTTGGTTGCCGACTGAGCGTGATCGTTTCGAACCGGAAAAGGCTTGATATTGCCTCCTGGTTGATATAACTCGAGATGAAACGTGTTATCCGATTTCGAGCGAAATGACAGCGGTCCTTAACATCACCGCTAGAGTTGTCCGGTAAGGACTTTTTAATCAATGTTGTCCAACTCCAAAATGGATGAAAACGACCCGCAAGTTCAGTCACATATATGTCAACTTTTGGCTTTGGGAAGAAAGGGCCCGTGTGTGTGTGTGTGTGTGTGTTGAAACTCAACCGCACCCAGAACACTCGGGTCCTCATAAAGGAACCTCTTATCCCTGCTGTGATGTTGACACAAGTCCTTTCAACAGAGTGCCGAGAGACGCTCACAATTGCACCAGCGGTGGTTTGACGTGTCTTTATTGTTGGGGGGCGGGAAAGCATACCATTCATTCAATTTCGAGCTATTTCACTAATGAAATCAACAGTACACATACAAACATGACCTTTTTTCATCTTGACTCTTGGAAATAAGTGACCCTAACAGCAAGGCCAGTCAGTATGAATCCAGCACAGTGCTGGATTTGTGTGACACTAAGTGCCAGATTGTTTTCTTTTCTCAATGAGCGGCTTTAAGTGAGTGGTAAAGGACAAAAACCCGATTTTACACATCTCGTTTGGTACACGAGGTCGTATAAGAGTTCTCATGAATTTCTTTACTGTGCATTTTTGTCCCCACGCAGATCGTTATGTATTTTAGACCTTGCAAGGTACGTGTTCACAGCACTTTTCTCAAATCTGGGATTGAATTGATATTGAAGTATTATTCCGCCATCTACTGGCGTGTGGACCATAGAAAAGGAGGAATAAATAAAAAAACAAATAATGACGGTCACGCATGCATATTTGTCTTTTGGATTTAGAAAAGGAAACGATTTTACGGCGACAATGTAGATGAAATTGATTCGTATTAAATCTGTACATTTGAAACAGGTGGGTGACGTTCCTTCTTACGTCACGCCCGAACCGGAAGTTGAGCTGTTGTTGTCACACTGGAAGAAGATGGCCGCCGCTCCTACTTTTTTTTCAATGAATCTTTCCTTTGGCTTTGGTTGTCCTGCATCGGCTGCTATGCAACCAGCGAGGCGAGTGCCCCCTCTCAGCCGACCTCTCCGCCGCGCCGTGGGGTCACCGTTCTCCCCCGCGGCGAACTTGAATTAAAAACAAACAAACAAACAAAAAAAACACGCCGGACCTCCAGCGGCTAGCATGCTAAAGTTAGCCACGCTGGCCTTCAGTGCAGCGGCCAGGATTCCGTAGGAGCTCCACACCCACAGTATTCTTTTATTAAATAGTCGGACTAAAAATGAGCCACTCGTTGATTTTATTGTTATTAACGCAAATATAGACGAAAATACAACTTTAGTGACCGTCGCGTTTCGTTTGCGTGAGCAGAGTTGGGTAGGAACGCGTTACATGTACTTGAGTAACTTTTGGAGAAAAATGTACTTCTAAGATTAGTTTTACTACGCCTTACTTTTTACTCTCTTTAAATAGATTTGTGAAGAAAAAACGCCACTCTTACTTCGCTACGTTGGCTTACACTTGAGTCCTTACATTTTTCCTCTTCTAGATGACACTTGATATTTTTTTCAGACAGTGGCTCTGCTAGTCAGTAAATACCAGTGTTGTTAATCTTACTTTAAATAAGTAATTAATAACAGTTACAAATTACTTCTCCCAAAAAGTAATTGAGTTAGTAACTCGGTCACCTGAATGTAAAAATAATTAGTTACTTGGCAAAGTAACCGGTGTTACATTTCGCAACTAGTTCTATATACATGTGATACCGTAGCATCAGTTCTATATACATGTGATATCTACCGTTGCATCATGCGGGCGTAGTTTGTAGCCTATCGGCTGCAGTGAGGTATTATTAAGAGTCACCTAGCATCGCGTTTGCAATGGCGTCACAACTACTTTCCCTCCTCGCCACTCCCGCTCTGCTCTCTCGTCTCCGTGAGACCGTGTCTCTCAGACATTTCTCGCGTCACCAACGTAATATCACATCGTAACGCACGCCTTTAAATCCTCAGTAACGGTAACGGCGTTGCCAAGATGAGAAAAGTAATTACTTAGATTACGCACTTCAAAAAAAAAAAAAAACGCCGTCAATAACGCCGTTATTAACAACACTGGTAATCACATGACTCTATGATACCAGTACAATATTGTATACAATACAATACAGTCACATAACCGGACGCATGCTTGCCGTCGGAAGTCCAGCGATTACGCAGGCCTATTCGATCACGTGGCGTCTCTAAAGTGCCGTAAAAAAACTAGTTGACATGGAGTCGTTATTACCCAAAAGCATGGACTTCAAGCTCTCTCCCACTTTTTACTTGGCACTGATAGACCCCTGGAAAATCGGAGATATGATCGCTTTCATTTCATGGTAGTAAATGTTTTTTTCCATTAGAAGGCACTCATGCTCTTTGGATTATAGTACAGTACAATAATACTACTAATACCTGTTGATATAGATGGTGATGTGCTGAGAAAAAATATATATATAACATTGTTGAACAAAAAAAAAAAACATTAGACATTGTAACCAATTACAATGTTATTTATGACTTGAGTACTGTTTTTTTTCCGTGTACTTCTTTACATTTACTGGAGTACATTTTTTAGGATGGGTTCTTTTACTTGAGTAATATTTTGAAGTAACACTACTCGTACTGTCTCTGCCTGCCTTGCACTTTGTTTGAATTAGTGCTGCAACGATTGATCGATTAACTCGAGTATTTCATTAGAAAAAAATATTCAAATTAAATTTTGGTGCTTTGAGTATTCGTTTAACTAAAGTGGTGTTGTATTGGTTTATTTTGAAAGTTTGCATTTAGTTGTATTGATTAGGGTGGATACACTGCTCTCTGGTCTGCCTCTTTTCACATGGCTGAATCCAACTGCTCCCTGTTAAGACCAACGTAATCAAAGTTTTTGTTTGAGCGAATGTTTTTTAATAGATTCTAAATTTAGTTTATAGGTATATTTAGCCGTTCTTTGTGGGACTATGTGTCTGAACCATTTGTTAAGAGCAATGTAAAAATAAAAATAGCATTTTACAGCATTTAAGCTAGTGGACTTTTTCTATGTAAGTTATATGTGAGCCAATTGTTCTTTTGTTAAAAAAAAAAAAAAAGCATTTTACAGCATTTAAGCTAGTGGACTTTTTCTGTGTACATCAATCCTCATTTAAAAAAAAAAAAATTTATACCGTTTGAGGCTCAGCTTAGGTATTTTAAGTTTTCATGTTCCTTATCCGATTACTCGATTATTCGAACTAACTAGTCCATCGATTAATCGACTACTAAAATATTCGATAGCTGCAGCCCTAGTTTGAATATTTTTTTTTAATAATATATGTGTTGTTGCCACACAGGGCGTGAATCCTCGCTTTAGGAGGGCAACGTTGGTTGGGATTCAGCCAGGGAGGGGGCAGCGTCATCAACTGTCACCTTGTAGCTGGCGGCTCACCACAATGGTAAATACCAATCCATAGCTCACGGATGAAATAAAAGAAAGTTACACGGGGATTGCTTCTTTACAGAGTTTTTCTTTCTAACTTGCCAGCAACACGTTTTGGAATATGCACTAGATCGAGCTGAGGTAAGCTGCGCTCTTCCCAATTTTGCTCTCACATGCAAGCGAGAGTTCACATACTGTAGTTCTTAATAGCAACAAGATGACCGCTTGATACTCCTGGTACCTGGAGACGCTGACATTCAGATATATTTATATATACAGATTCATTCCATTTCCAGCAAATGTCAGTAAACCACGACTTGACATCTTTCTCCCAAAATACTGTATTGCATGGCCAACTGGGCACACGTCTCCGTGACGAGTGCAGTTTGTCATCTAATGATTTTCCCGCCGCCGTGTCATTCAGTACATTGTGGAAAGCGCTCGACAGCGCCCCGCTAGGAGACGGCTTTCCTCGGGCGGAAGGAAGAGTTTGTATCAGAAGCTCTACGAGCTCTACGTAGAAGAATGCGAGAAGGAGCCAGAGTTGAAGGTCGGTCACGTCGGCCCGTCTCGTCGGCGGTAGTCGCGGCTAAACGAGGCGCGCGTCTCCTTTCTGTACGCGGTAGAATTTCAGGAGGAACGTGAAACTGCTGGACAAGTTGCTGTCTCAGGAGTCTGTTTCTTGTCTGGTGGTCAACTTGTATGCCGGCAACGACGGCTACTCGCTCATGCTCAGGGGCAAGAATGGATCCGGTGAGGGGGGGGGGGGGGGGGGGACGCCCGATCCCGGGAGGCACGGCGCCCTGACGTTTGCGTACTTTCCGCTCGGACAGATTCCGAAACCATCCGACTGCCGTACGAAGAAGGAGAACTTCTGGAGTACTTGGACGCCGAGGAGTTGCCGCCCGTTCTGGTCGACCTGCTAGAAAAGTCGCAGGTGCGTCCGCCGTTTAACGGAGCGGCGTTTCTCGGAAGCGACGGCAATAACGCGTGGTTTTTGTTCCCGGTGCTCCAGGTGAACATCTTCCACTGTGGCTGCGTCCTGGTGGAGGTGCGGGATTACCGGCAGTGCGGCAACACCAAGATGCCGTCGTACCAGAGCAGACACGTGCTGCTCAGGCCCACCATGCAGACTCTGGTTTGTGACGTCCACGCCATGACCAGCGACCATCACAAGTGGACGCAGGTGAGCGAGCGAGCGAGCGAGCGAGAGCTCTCTCGTGTGTCGTCGGAAGAATCTGCTCAATTTGAAAATCAGTTTGATTTTTTTTTTCCCTCCTTTCTTCTCCTAATTTTCTGCAAACTGAGAATAATCTTCTTTTGTTAAAGGAAGAATCGTTCTTTTTGCCCGGTCATAGAAACGTGGAGCAGATGTATGAGAAGTTGCGCTTTCCGTTTGTCCTCTCCTCCTCAGGATGACAAGTTGCAGCTGGAGAGCCAGCTGATCCTGGCCACGGCCGAGCCCCTGTGCCTGGACCCGTCCATCTCGGTCACTTGCGCCGCCAACCGGCTGCTCTACAACAAACAAAAAATGAACACTCGCGCCATGAAACGGTACCGCCTCCCTCCGCAAATGCGCCGCCCGCTTCCAGAAACTCATTTGGTTTCCTGACAAAGGTGTTTCAAGAGGCACTCGCGGGCGGCGCTGAACCGCCAGCAGGAGCTGTCGCAGCTGCCCGTGCCGCGCCAACTGCGCCTCTACGACTACCTGCAAAAGCGCAAGGAGAGGAAAGCCGCTCCCGTCATCGACTTGAAGATCTCCAAAATCGGAAACGTGAGCGCTCTCGTTCCATCTACTGTTTTTTGGAGCCTTCAAACTTTTGTTGCCCATTTGCTCAGTACTTCAAAATAGTAACGTACGATATATACAGTGCTGACCAAAAGTATTGGCACCCCTGCAGTTCTGTCAGATAATGCTCCATTTCTCCCAGAAGATGATTGCAATTACAAATGCTTTGGTAGTAATAGCTTCATTTCTTTTGCTTGCGATGAAAAAACACAAAATTAAAAACGAAAAATGAAATCATGATCATTTTACACAAAACTCCAAAAATGGGCCGGACAAAAGTATTGGCACCCTCAGCCTAATGCTTGGTAGCACAACACTTTAGACAAATTAACTGCGAACAACCACTTCTGCTAACCATCAATGAGTTTCTTACAATGCTCTGCTGGAATTTTTGACCGTTCTTCTTTGGCCAACTGCTCCAGGTCTCTGTGATTTGAAGATCTCTCCACAGGTGTTCTATGGGATTCAGGTCCGAGCACTTTAGAAGTCTCCAGTGCTTTCTCTCAAACCATTTTTTAGCGCTTTTTGAAGTGTGTTTTGGGTCATTGTCCTGCTGGAAGACCTATGAGGGAGACCCAGCTTCTTTAAGCTGCAAAATTTGTTGATAGTCTTCAGACTTCATAATGCCATGCACGCAGTCAAGCAGTCCAGTTCCAGAGGAAGCAAGGCAACCCCAAAACATCAGGGAACATCTACTGTGTTTGACTGTGGGGACAGTGTTCTTTTATTTCCTGTAAACTCTTGTTGATGCCTTTTTCCAAAAGCTCTACTGTTGTCTCATCTGACCAGAGAATATTCTTCCAAAATGTTTTTGGCTTTCTTAGGTAAACTCCGTTCTGGGTCAGAAATGAGGTCTTCCTGGGCATCTTGCCATAGAGTCCCTTTTCATTTAGATGTTGACAAATAGTACGGGTTGACACTGTATTACCCTTTGACTGCGGGACAGCTTGAACTTGTGTGGATGCTAGTCGAGGTTCTTTATCCACCTTCCGCACAATCTTTTGTTGAAAGCTCTCGTCAATTTTTCTTTTCCGTCCACATCTAGGGAGGTTAGCCACAGTGCCGTGGGCTTTGCACTTATTGATGACACCGCGCACGGTAGACACAGGAATATTCAGGTCTTTGGAGATGGACTTGTAGCCTGGAGCTTGTGCCCGTGCTTCCTCACAATTTTGCTTCTCAAGTCCTCAGACAAACTTTGGTCTTCTTTCTTTTCTCCATGCTCAATGTGGCACACACAAGTACATAGGTTGAGTCCACATGAATCCATTTTAACTGCCTGCACATGTGATTTAGTTATTGCCACCAACTGTTATGTGCCACAGGTGAGTCACAGGTGCTGTTAATGACACAAATTAGAGAACTGCCACATGATTTTTCAAAGGGTGCCAATATTTTTGTGCAGCCCATTTCTGGAGTTTTGTGTAAAATGCTAATGATTTCATTTTTTCCCCCATTCTCTTTTGTGTTTTTTCATTGCAAGCAAAGTAAATGAAGATATTACTACCAAAGCATTTGTAATAACTATCATTTTCTGGGAGAAATTGAGCATTATCTGACAGAATTGCAGGGGTGCCAATACTTTTGTCCAGCAGTGTATATCATCAAAATGATATCAAATATCATCTTGAGGTTTCCATATTGCCAAAACTGTGATATGTTGGGCTGAAATCATCACATCTGCTATACCTAAAGTGACCTCCAAACATTAAAATGAATGTGCTTGTTTTACGATAGGAACAAGTGCTGATATAAGGCTCATTTTGTTATTGATTTTGATTCAGAAATGAGGTATTTGGCTTTAAACGCATTCAAGTATTTCACAAGCTAAGCTCATATTTGAATAATATTGTCTACTTTCATGAACTTGTTGTATTGACTTGTGGTAAAAAGTGAGGAGGGAAAGCTGTCGTTGTTTTTTTTTTTTCCTCAAATGTTTTAAAAATACATGATTCGGTGGCATATCGCTATGATGATATAAAATAGCCCATAAGGATATTTCCCAAATCGCACACCGCTAGCCAACGCAGAGGTTGACGAGCACCTCCCGATGACTTTTATATGAGACACAACAGTTTCTTTGTCACGCAGTGTGTGGACATGTGGCGCCAAAACAGCTGCCAGCTCAGCGTTCCCAAAGAAATCGACGTAAGTGCGGCACTCCGAAGCGGCCGGGCGGGCCAATTTTCTCACCGACGGGTGTGTCTGTCGATGGCAGGTGGAGAAATACGCCGTGGTAGAGAAATCCATACAGCTGGAAGATTCTCAGCCCCCTTCTGTCATCTGGCCCGCCGAGGTGAGCCCCGGACGCCAAGGTTCATCGTCGATCGGAAGCTGTAAAGCGGCCTCCCCCGCGCAGGAGACGGTGGACGACTACACCTTCGAATGCGAGGTGGGGGGTCAGGCCCAGAGGACCAAGGTGTCCGTTTTCCAGTCGCCGGGTGACCCGCTGGTATACGGCAAGATCTACTGCACCAAAGACGTCAGAGCCGAGGAAGACGGCGCGGACCTGAAGCTCACGCATCCCCCGTAAGACCGCGGCAGGAGTTTGACCCGACCGACAAAAGCAATTTCCGTTTTTCTCTTCAGGTTCCTCATCGGCTCCAAGACGGACGCCGAGCGGTGAGTGCGCGCGTCGCAATGATTTTTGGGCGTGGAGACGAAAGGTACTTCTTTTTCTGCGCGGGTCAGGTTCCTGGCGCAGTACAAATGCGTGTACGAGAGGGATGTCAAGTGTCAGGTCAAGATGTCCCACAATTCTGGCAGCCTGGGGCCGCCGCCCGCTTCCCCCGACAAGGACGAGGTGGGCTCCGTCGTCGTCGGGCGTCGGGTCGTCCGATTGACGCGCGTGTCGTCTTCTCTGCCAGGGCGACGGCTTTTCTCCGCCGGTCCAGATGTCCTCGTTGGGCAAAGTGGCGAAGCACCGGCCGCAGCCCGTCAAAATTCCGCCGGGATCCTCCTCAGGTACCTCCGCTGCGGCGTTTGGCCACCCCTGTACTATTGGATCCAAAAAAACGAAACGTTAGGCCTGAACGATATTGGAAAAAACTATTGTTGCGATTTTTTTTAGGTTTGCAATATATTGCGATATTAAAAAAAAAAAAGATCTATCTTTTTTAAAGAAATTATCACTAAATGACTTGAATAGCTGTCTGGAAATACTTTACATAACGCACCGTGACCACAGTGTATTCATATAATACCGTTTAATTTGTGAATGATGAAGATTTCTGTATGAAGGTATCCAGGAAGTCATGTCTGCACAAAATAGATCATTTATTGAATACAATATTTGACACTTCAACAGCAGCAAATACATTAAATGATAAATAAAAGAGCAGGTGCATTAGTCCCCTAAGTTTTTGACAAAATATAACAATAAATAAAAACTTCTGTAAAATAACAAAAAAAGTTGTCAACATATTTGAACAAAAATATTAAATATGACAAATAAAAGAGTTGTTCACAAACTATAACAATAAATAAAAACCTCAGTAAAACAACAAAGTTGTCAACATATTTGAACAAAAATATTAAATATGACAAAAGAGTTCACAAACTATAACAATACATAAAAACCTCAGTTAAACAACAAAGTTGTCAACATATTTGAACTTAAATATTAAATCTGACTAATAAAAGTGCAAGTGCATTAGTCCCCTGAGTTGTTTACACAAAATATAACAATATAAAACTGCAAAACGGCAACAAAGTTGTACAAATATTTCAACAAAAATATTAAGTATCAAAACTTTATGTGCAGCTGTACTATATATAGTTATTTGAAAAATACGGTTTACAATAAATTTAAATATAAAAGAAACAAACTCAATTGAACTTGTAAATAATTGAACTGAATAACTGCAAATAACTGTGATGAATAACAGAACCATTTTAACTCCCAAATTTCCTGCCTTCCTGATAGCTGTCACATGAATAAAAAGAAGAAAAGACATTCCTTCAGCTGTGTTATGTATTTGTCTGCATATCGTCCACCTTCCTTGCTCAGCAATTCTCAACTGGGTCTCATAGGTTTTTGGCCAAGACTATTAGTTTATCCACTATAGCAGGCTTGAGACAAGAACGTTGGCACGTAACAATGTTCCCACCTGTGCTAAAAAGCCTCTGATGGGGAGCTCGTAGCAGGAATGCATAGATAAGATACCTGCGTTTTAAATGGTCCCACATGTTTGACAGATTACTTCTTGTTGAGGCAACCATGGCGAGGCACTGTCGACAGGGCTGTTTTTTGTCCCTTATAGTCTTGTTCTTGCCAAAATACTTCCAAAACTCCTTTTGGATACAGTCTTCCTTGCTCCTCCAACGTGTTGATTGCTTGCTTTCACTTTGAGAACGGGCCCTCCTCCCTCCGCTCTGCTGTTCGGCCCCTCCTCCCTCCACTCCGCTGTTGCAGGGGGAGGGGGAGGAGCCGATGACTTGCTGGAGAGAAAGAGAAGCTGTGCGCTTTTTTTCCCTCTCCTTCCTCAAAACAAACGTTTGTGGATTAAAAAAAATGAAATTCAAAAACTATCGCACGTCCTTGCGATGGGACTATTGCACATGCGCACATCGCGATGGCGATGTTTAAACGATATATCGTTCAGGCCTAGTTCAAATCGCTTCGGTACATTGTAAAAGTATCCAGTTGCGTCTCTCCTTAGGTAACCCGTACAGTTCCCAGACCGCGAGCGGACTTCTCAAGTGTCCGACGCCACCGCCCCCCGCCAAGGGCCAGCAGCCTCTGAACAGGAAACACTCCGTGGAGCTAGGACAGGCGGGCCTGCTGTCCCCTGCCTCGCTTTCGCCCATGAGCTCTGCGCAGAGTGAGTAGGATTTCCGCACGATAATTGGGGCCGGGCCTCCCGGTCGGACGTTAAGCGAAACGAGGGGGGCCGGATCGTTTCAGGATCGGGCACCCCCAAGCCCTCCGGCCCCGGCAACGCGCCGTGCTCGACGCCGCACCCCGCCGACTCCCTGGGGCCCCCGCCGGGAACGCCCACCCCCCCGGAGGCGCAGCCCGCCCTGCTGACGCCCTTCCCCCTCAGCCAGCCGCTGCCCGTCATGACCATCCCGCTGCCCGTCACCACGGGCGCCGCCTCCTCGCCGGTGGCGGCCAACCCGGCCGGCCTCAACTTCATCAACGTGGTCAGCTCGGTCTGGTGAGCGGCGGCTAAACCGGGGGAGGCAATACCGATCCGCGAGCCGTGACGTCTCGCCCGCGTTTCCGCAGCAACCCCCAGACGCTGATGGGCGGCTCCGTGCTCGGTCCCGGGCTCAACCTGAGCGGATTCCCGCCGTCCGGGGGCCTGGTGCCCTCCGTGCAGCCCGCCGCGCAGACAGGTCGGGGGAAAAAAAAAAAAGTTAATTCTTTTGGACGCGCGTACGACGACCCGCGAAAAATCGTTTTTTTCTTCCAGGGAGCCATTTTGGTCTGAACAGCGGCGCCGGGCTGAGACCGCTCAACTTGCTGCAGGTATACGACGGTTTGTCGCCTTTTGCCTCTCCTCGGGCATTGACGCGTGCGTTTGCGACCGACAGATCCCAACTGGTCCGCTCATCTTCAACCCGGTGCAGCAACAGCAGTTCTCCCCGCAGAGCCGCTCGGCCGCTTCCAGCCCTCAGCAGCAGGGGGACGCGGTGAGTCCTCGCCGCGGGGCGCGTCTCCGCATCCTCTAACTGGGCGTTTGCACCACCGCAGGGGGATCAGGGCGCCGATTCCGCTTTGGCCAACCAGCAGACGGCTGTCATCAACTTGGGTGTGGGCGGCTTCATGTCTTCGCAAACCGCAGGTACGTCCTAATTCGTCCCCGAATAACACGTGCGCACGCACTTTTCCCTTCGGCGCCGGCGCTACAAAGTGTATTGGTATCTAGTAGGTATGCGCTGTAGTTGACTGTTCAGTTGACCTGCCACTACTAATCCAGGGATGTCAAATTTCATTTTGGTTGGCCGGCCATGTTCATGGTAATTAGATCTCATGTGGTTTTATTTTTGGCCAAATAAGTGAACTCAATCGCTGACATTGACGGCACTACACTTCCAATCCATTTTGACCGGTAGGGTGCCAATGAACGAGTTCCAGCACTGAAATATACAGCATTCGCAGCCAGTGCTTCCGCTTTCAGTCAATTGGATGTCTGTCCTTCATTTTTGGGCAGCTCAGTGTCATTTCCGGGCACGTTGATTTCCAGGTCATTTCCTGTTGGTTCCGGGGCATTTTTGACTCAATGAATTCATTGATTGCCATTGGCAGCGCTTGATGGTCCATTCCAGGGGGGCGATTGAACAAATGTGACCGCGGACACAAAAATGAGCCAAGCGCACAAATCTCTTGGCGGTTTTACGTCAAAATCAAAGCACGCGATTCTGTACGTACTGTACGAATGAGCTGCCCGTCAAGCCCGCGGATCACACGTTTGACACCCCTGCTCAAAACTCTGTCATCTGTTTGCGGCAGTCCTGCTGTATAGCCAAACGTTGGCGGTTGCTCGCAACTTCCCTCTCTTCTCTGCTACGCGACTTTGTTTTCCGGACCCTAACCCTTCCTCATCCCCCTCTCCTTTTTGGTTTGGTTGATTCCCAACTTCCTGTCCGGGCTTCCGCCGCCTTCTCCGAGGCTTCGGCTGCAGCACCGGCCTCAGATCCAAGTAACTGTGACGCGGACATACACACACACGTGCACCAGGGACGTCCGACCCCAAAATCGAGCTCAAATCTAGTCCAACAGGGCCTTCCCCCGACCTGTGTCGCTCCATCCGCGTTGTACGTCAAGCAAAAAGTGGCGTTTCATTGGCCACGTGCATGCGCGTCATCGTGGTCACGGTTACTTTGGACCATTGTCATTTCGGGACTCCGATATGTCCGCAAAGTCACATAACGAGGCATGTCCGCTTTGGCGTAATATCCCATGTGCGACTCCTCGTTAACGTGCTCGCTCGCGTGGCGTTCGGGCCGCTCATAAAACGACCGCCGGCCCGTTGTGTATCGATCACAAGATTTTCTGGGTTTTCCGCTGAGCTGAAAATGTACCAAAAAAGTTGGGGCTTTGCGCTTTGTTATCCATTTCCAAAGCAAACGCAAATATCTCATTTTAATTGAGTGCAATATCTCAGAATATTTAGGATTGGATACCGAAATAGAATGGGGCGGGGGGAGGGGGGGGTCCTCCCCTTTTTCAATGTTATATAGGCAGAGGTGGGTAGTAACACTCTACATTTGAGTAACTTTTGGAGAAAAAGATTATTTTTCCACACTTTACTTGAGTAGAATTGTGAAGAAAAAACACTACTCTTACTGCCCGAGTCGTTACAATTTCCTCTTGATTCTCCATATTAGACTTCATTTTTGCCAGTGTCTCACCAATGACATGTCACCACATTAATTACAGGACCTTGTGATACCAAACAGACGCAGCAATAGAGTCACGCGACTTGCAGTGAGAAGTCCTACGATCACGACGGCCGATTCGATCACGCGGCGTCTTGAAAGCGCCTTCAAAATGAAACTATTTGAAGCGCTCTCCTCGTTTTTATTCGGCACCGATAGACCCCGGAAAAGCAGATAAGATTGCTTTCATTTCACGGTAGCAACTGTTTTCTCCACTAGAGGGCACTCATGCCCTATACAGTGGGGAGAACAAGTATTTATCAAATACTTGTTCTCCCCACTGTACTTACGAAAGAAATTGGTTTTGGAAATGGTTTTGTAACTTGAAAATTTTGTAAGTAGAGACGCGTTTTCCATGTAAATGCCCTAATCCCTGCCCCTCAAATTCAGACATAAATCATTATGCAAAAAATGCATCAAAACATGTAACCGATACATGTTATTGTACAATAAATATAATATCTGAGTTGTGCATCGTGGAAAAAAACAAGAATAGAATCAAGAATAAAAGTTAATACGCTCAGAACACGAGGGGCAAATAAAGAGGCCGCTGGGATACACATACAGTAGAGGTCCTTCTTAGCCAATCGGATGCCGGGAATGCGAGGCAATAGCCAATGGCAGAGCGGCGAAGTATGTTACCTTCTGGGAGTCGCCAGTACCAGCCATACTGTAATTTTGCCTTTCTTATCCTGAAATTTCTTAACAAGAGGCAATATTTTTGTGTCTTAACCTGAACATTTGTAAGTAAAGGTACCACTGTACACTGCTGGCCAAAAATATTGGCACCCCTGCAATTCTGTCAGATAATGCTCCATTTCTCCCAGAAAATGATTGCAATTACAAATGCTTGGGTAGTAATATCTTCATTTATGTTGCTTGCCATGAAAAAACACAAAAGAAAATGAAATCATTATCATTTTACACAAAACTCCAAAAATGGGCCAGAGTGTTTTTTCATTGCAAGCAAAAGAAATGAAGATGTTACTACCAAAGCATTTGTAATTGCAATCATTTTCTGGGAGACATGGAGCGTTATCTGACAGAATTACAGTGGTGCCAATACTTTTGGCCAGCACTGTATAATAATAAATTGATAGAAAACATATATATATAATATCGTTGAACAATCTAAGCAGTTTCTCACAATGTTACTTGTGCGCTCATCAAATGCTTTATTTGTACTTGAGTCCATTTTTTTTGGGATGATTACTTCTACTCAAGTAATATTTTGAAGTAACACTATTCTTACTCGAGTCCAATTTTTGGCTACGCTCCCCACCTCTGGTTTCTATATAAATGTTGACTTTTTTTTTTCAAATGAAACTAAATAAGGTCATATGTCAAGGTGCTTCCAAAAGAGGATTTTGACCATTTTCAAGTCCCAAAAATGTTGACTATAAAAAAAGATTGTCTGGTAATTTGATCACGGAATAGTTGTGGCAGCCCTACTTTCTACTCACTGTTTTTGTTCTACTACTGCGCCTAACTTGCCTTATGTGTGACGAGGTTGTTAAGAGGTTGACGTCCAGTCCTTTTGGACCGCCATACAGATTGTACATCGAGAGACGTAAATAGGAGCGAATGGAGTTTCCCCACACGCTCGTGACTTCATCCCGTCCACAACGATGATGCCGATTTCCTTCCTGATTTCTTTTTTCCCCCTCCCTCATCCAGTCGCAATTCTTGCAGCACCAAATGCGGCGGCAAATGGCTACGGCGGCGGCGGAGGGCCGGCGGCGTACCGCCAACCGAGCAAGAAGTAGGAGGAAGGGGAGCACGCAGCGGCCCCTCCCTAAACCTCGCCAGACGGAAACGTTGCCTGGACACGAGTGAGCCCAAGCGGTATTCCGGTCCGCCGTCTACCTCTCCGGCCGGTGCCGGATTTGGAGTTGTGAGTGTTGATGCTTTTTTTTTTTTTTTAAGGCTGTCTTTGTCAGCAGTTTTATTGTTGTTCAAAAAGAAGAAGAGTATATATTGACAGTGAAAATACAACTTTTAGATATATAAAAATGACAGCTGCGTTTGTGTTTTGTTTTTACACGATGCTTTTAATGACTTTGTCGATAAGTTTGTGAATTTCTTTCTGCCGCGCCGCGGCTCGGCCGATCAAGTCCTGGAGCTTCTCGCCAGACAAAGACGTCCCGCCTGTGGGCAAAAAAACTGTTTGTGAACTCATTAACTGACATCGACGGTAAAGCCACGCGGCACAAAGTCGACGTTGAACCCGTTCCGCCGGATAGGTGGTGACCCGCGTTCAAATTTGGCGTCGTACAGATGGCCAAACGGATCTATCTGCCACGGCGCGGAAGCGGCCAATCAAATACATTTTTGCGTCCGTCGCCGGAACCTTCCTCGACATCTGGTCAACAAAAGGCCAAAGGAAAATAAAAAGGACTACGAGAATAGCCAAAATATGACCTGATTAAAGTCGTGACGTGACGGGAAGTGGTTTGGTTTCACGGGCTGAGACGTTTACCGACGTAAGCTTTTACTTTTGGTGTAATATTAGGAGAAAAAAGTAGTCAAATGATATATTTTATACAGTATTACTCACAAGGGTTAATGGAAACCCCTTTAATCATCAAAAACAAATGTAATATGGTGTAGGTCCGCTTTTTTTGTGGAAATTACATTCTCCGACGTATTCATTCATGCAACTTGTGAATTGTTTCCAAAGGAATTTTCAGTTAGAATACCCTCTAACAATGGCAGTGGAAATGGACATCTTAATTGAATCTCTAAAACTGACCATAAATGCTCAATAATGTTGAGGTCATACAAAATGCTCAACTTCATTAGAATGTTTCTCATGCCATTTTTTAACAATTATGTTCAATGATGATGCCAAAATGTTAGGTGTCCCAATTATTTTGTCCAACCACAATATATTTACGTTACGCGAATAGGAAGTTGTTCGGGGTACACAGACTGTCAACTTTTGGCACCACACCAGACAAAACGACATGGGAGCCTAAAAAGTCTAAATTGGGTGAAGTTTCCTCTAAAAGCGTCACGAGAAGACCCAACCCGACCTGGTTTGTGCACGGAGCAAAGTCGTCCCTCCTCGTCTGTCACCAAGGTGACGCGAGCGGTAGCCAGTCGCTCCTCTTCGGCCGTCGGGTCGGCCAGAAGGATAGATCTACAAATTGCAAAACGGACATTGTTGTTGAAAAGCGCCGGGACCTTTTAGCAAACGCGGGGACCGACCGGTCAAAAACGCAGAAGGAGGCGGCGACGGGATGCCTGACGATCTTCAAGCTTTGTCGTTTTTCCGAGTCCACCTTCGGCGCGCCGGTCTCGGCGTCGACGGATACCTCGGGGAGCGTGGCTGCGCGTCGGCAAAACGTCGTGAAGGATCGACGACGGGAAAACGGTCCGCCCGGAACGTACCGTTCTTCAGAGCGGCTAACAGGACCAGCACGCACGCGTCCAATACGTTGCCGTCGTAGTCCAGACAAATCAGGTCGCAGTACAAGGACCAGCATAGCTACAAGAAGAAAAAAAAGGCCTCACAACGGAGCGCGAGTCGACTCCGAATCCAAACGCCTACCTTGCCTCTTTCAATGCACAAATCCTCCGTTTGCAAGACTTGAGAGCTGCGGCGACAAAGGAGATCAGATCTGGAGAAACGACGTTTTGAATCTCGGGTACCTCTCGATGACGTCGGCCACGAAGTGACTGGCGGCCTGGGCCCGTTCCCCCGGCGGGCCGGGTCGGAACTGCGAGGAGCAAAGCGGCGGCAGGTCCACGTTGGGCACTGAAATGTGTCGTGACGTTAATAAAAAAAACGAATGCGGTCTTCCAGTTGAATCCCAACTCACCAATAAAACCTTTCCCCGGCGCCTCCACCGACGGGTTGGCCAGCTCCTACACAACCGCAAAAATAGTCAAACCAACACATTGTGGCATGAATTCATCCACACGCTTCCTTTTTTACCGCTTTGACCCCACAAATGACCGTGGTGTTGCCCAACTTGACCAGAGCCGAGCCGTCCGCCGTACCGATGGACCCTGAACGCTCACGATGTGAAGAGTTGTAATTAGCGTATTTGAGGAGTAAAACATTGGATGGAACCGTTTACAGGGCAAGTATCTTTTTAAGAAAAATCACTTTGGCTCATGTAGGCCACAATGTCAACATTTGGTGTGGCCTACGTGACCCGAAATGTGATGTCCACTTATAAATTTCGATGATCTATTTTTAAAATGACTCAATTTATAAAACTTAAAGACGACGATAGACGTCTAACCTGGGAGGATGACTTTCAATGCCATTAACGTCCGTTGTTCTGCCAAAATACCGGCGAAATGGCGAATTTGAAACCCTAAGTACTATCGCGTGCTTTTATCTTGTTTTGTTTAGATGCATACAAGGAGAACGTACTAAAAATACTGAAACAATATAAGGGTGGTTTAAATACACTACGTGACGAATGTGGTCAAAATATACACTCTGCTTTCAAACTACCACGAGAAAACATCATGCTGAAAATCTATTCAATGAAAACAAACGCCAAAAGTATTTTCAGGCAATGGTAAGGTAAAAAATAAAAATAAAAAACCGAAAATAATAAGTACTCGCTGCTTTTAACTGATGTGTGCAAGCGCACTGAACATTTGTAGCACGTTTCGCCGTCTAGGATATTTTGGTCGGCATGTATCCAACGTCCTAACCTCATCTAAATGAATGCCCTATAAAGGGTTCGTGGTCGTTTTCGTGGCAACACACCAATGTTGATGGTCGTAGTTCGGAATTGTAACAGTTCGCGTCCATCCGGTCTACAGTTTTCTTTCTGCAAACATGAAAAAAAATCAAGTGCCTTTTTTTTTTTAAATCAACGCACGCAGTACGGGCACCCACCAGAAAGCTCCGGTGGTACTCCAAGGGCTCAGCTGTCCTAAACACAACCCCAAAACGATCAACAATTCAGTCAAAAGTTTGAGGCATTTCGTACATCGTTGTGAATTTATTTGAAAAGGGTGGCATTTTGTGCCCTCGCTCTTACTTGAATCCGGCCGCCATGATGTTTTGATTTGACCACGTGGGCTACGTACGGAAGCCTGTTTAGACAAAGCGAAAAGCAATTTAGCGGGACTTCGAGCGCATTGTCATTCCTCCTCCTGGCCTCGGGGAGTCAGGGCAGAACCGCTACGCGTGTAAGGAGGGCTGGGCTGGGCTAGGCTAGGCTAGGCTAGGCTAGGCTAGGCTAGGCTAGGCTAGGCTAGGCTAGATGTGTAAAGGCGGAGTGGCGGCGTAAAGTAGATGGCGGGTGAGGACGATGGAACGGACGTAAGGTGAGTGAGTTTCGCCACCAAAATATTCTTCACTTTCTGACGGATTTACACACGGGTTGATTAATAACAGCCCTAATGGTTCAGGCCTGCACCTTTAAAAAAAAGCTGCTTGATAATACGTTGCTCATTGAGCTAATGACAGCTGCAGTATTTCAAAGTACACCGTCCGTTGAGCGTTTAGGTTCAATTTATGGAGCGGCCCCCGACGCAAAATGGCCACTCAATGACGACGCGCCTTTCTGTTGGCTGAGCGCGGGTATCAGACATCTAGCGTTTATACATCTGGCTAGTCTCGTCAGCAACCATGACGTGTCGAGTCGGAAGCGAGCACTTCCGTGTGCACTTGTGATTGGAAGCCAGCAATGAGGAATGAACTACCGATGTATACAAGTCGCACACTTAGAGCAAAGGAGCTCTTCTTGTAGTTGGAACTCGATGTGGTTCTGAAAAAAAAAAACTAAAGAACACAAAGGAGCTCCGTTGCCAGCTATCGGCGGATTCGTCCTGGTCGGAAAATGGACTGCATCTGTGAAATACTCCAAGGTTTGCTTTTTTTGGCCATTGCAGCTGTCATTTTGGTAAGTTGTGGAGTGGAATGACTGCCTTGTTTGGACTGTTGAGCAAAGTGTTGCTTTGGCAGGGGGAAATAAAGAATGGATGCTTTCAGATATGTCGTTCCCATTGAAGAGCTTGGAAGTTATCATCACCGTCAGCTCAAGTCAAAGAGTGTATGTGTCTGTCAGGCTAGTGAGTGAAAGTGATATTGAAGTACCTAATAGACATCCAATCCATTTCAAACGGAAACGATCGTTTAGTCGCCTCCAGTTATAACGGATTGGACGTCCGTCGCCGTCAATGGCAGCCAAAATTGTGTGACACTTACATGAATGGATGTCTTTCTTCTTGGTGGGAGATGAGAATGAAATGTAAAACTATGGATGATTTCTCCACATATAATTGAAAAAAAAAAAAAAACGGATCGACTTGTTCATCCAGTTTTCCACAATGCCGGTATATGATGTGTCAAAAGCTGGTGACACTGTCATTTTGGCAAAATGACACTGACAGTGTTTGTGGAACCAGGAAGAGGGCACTCTGCACACAACACAGGCAATTTGTCAAACGATATTTGGACGCCTTCCTCAGTTTTGCATGGTGGCGCACGTGACGGCCGGCGGGGCCGACCTGACGCGACACGACGAGGAGAAACGCTTCATCACAGCGGCGGGTTCGGAGGAGCTCTTCCCGAGTCTGCGCGATCCTCCCTCGGTAGAACTCTCCGTGGTGGTCCCCGCCTACAATGAGGAGCTTCGCAGTAAGTAGGACAGAATCCAAAAAAACAATAAATTGGCAACCCTAACGTGTCGCAAATTGTTTCGTCGTAGTGCCCGTGATGCTAGATGAAGCCTTGGAGTATTTGGAGAGCCGGCGGGTCAGTATGACAACATTTCAAGCCGTTCCCGAAAAAGCCGGTGCCCTTGAACCGTTGTCGTACTCGTCTCGACAGAAACGGCGAGCGTCCTTCGACTACGAGGTGATCGTGGTGGACGACGGCAGCAAAGACAAAACCACGCAGGTACGGCCGACGATCGAGTTGTTCGACGTAATCGGATTTTGTTTTGCGACGAACGATCGATCTACCAGGTGGCGTTGCGCTACACCGAGATGTACGGCGCCGATAAAGTTCGGGTTCTGACGCTGGTGAAGAACCGGGGAAAAGGCGGCGCGGTACGCATGGTAAGAGATGCTAGTCGGTGAGCGCGCGTCCATGTTTTTGGGGGTTTTTTTTTTCTATTTTTGTTGTCGCCGCGAAGGGAACGCTGAGCTCCAGAGGGCGCCTCATCCTGATGGCAGATGCCGACGGAGCCACCAAATTTGCCGACCTTGAAAAAGTGGAAGAGGGCCTAAGACAACTCTCTCCCAAACCGGTAAAGGATATAGAAGATTTCAGGCTACTCGCTCTTTTTCACCCTTTCCGTTTTCCAGGACAACATGGCGGTGTCGTGCGGTTCCCGAGCTCACCTGGAGCAGGAAGCGCTGGCGCAGGTAACCCGATGGGATCGGCTCTCCGACCGTTTTTCAAATCTGACGCCGCGACCTTCCCGTCGCAGCGCTCGATGTTCCGCAACTTCCTGATGCGGGGCTTCCACTTCCTGGTTTGGTTCTTGTGCGTGCGCGGCATCCGCGACACGCAGTGCGGCTTCAAGATTTTCACGCGTGAGGCGGCGCTGCGCATTTTCTCCTCGCTGCACGTGGAACGCTGGTGGGTGAGCGCGCGTCGACCTCCGTTTTCGCCGGACGCGGTCACCGAACGGGCGACGTTTCACGCAGGGCTTTCGACGTGGAGCTCTTGTACATCGCGCAGCGCTACAAAATACCCGTGGCGGAGGTGGCCGTCAACTGGACCGAGATAGAAGGTAGACTGTGAGAAAGGGGACGCCGTGGCGGGCGGTGGGAGCGTTTGAAAGGGTAAACCGATATGCGGTCACCCGCTCAGGTTCCAAGCTGGTTCCGTTCTGGAGCTGGCTCCAGATGGGTCGCGATCTGGTCTTCATTCGACTTCGCTACCTGACGGGAGCTTGGAAACTGCGGCCCATCAAGAGCGACTAGCCGATCGCAGGAGACGAACGGACAGACCGGTCCGTCGCCAGAGCCGAGAAAGGCCATTCTCGCGCTCGCTCCTAGCCTAATCCGCCGCTCCGGCGTTTACCTCATTGACCTTAACTCATTGGCTGCCATTGCCGGCGAAATACGTCCAATCGATTTTGCAGCAAATGAATGATTAGAAAACAACAAAAAAAAGGAACATTTCAGGTTTTGTTGGAATGGATGAATAAAAATGTTCAAAACACAATTGTTCAGTTGTTCACGAATGAAGTACTATTTGCAAGCAGGTGGGCAAAGACGCGTAGACCTTCTAGATTATTTTCAGACAAGGAAACTTCCTCTTTCAAAATAAGCAATGGCCGGTTGCATTACCAAATCTTCAAATGGCGGTCGGTCGGTCAGTCATTGACCTTGACCTTACTTGTCTTGCGCAGTCAATCATACGGAAGCCGCCAAACCAGACAAAAAAATTGGAGTAAGATGTTGAGGAGCTAGCTGATTTTCACTCATTCGTGGGATATTTTTCATGTTTCAGTGGGATCAATAATGCCCTCTTTAGGTATGCGATTTTAAAACGTAAACCTTTGTAAACGCCGCCTTTTTTCAACGTCAGAGAACTGTGATGCCATTGTCTACCAGAAGAGGGCGGCAGATAATCTTTTGTGACACGTTAAACAACCTCACTCGTATTTATTGATAATTTTGATGCACGTTTTTGTCAAGTAAAAAAAAAGACTTTTTTTTTTTTTTTTCCCACTCGTATACATTGGTGAAAACATGTTTTATTGAATGGTAAGTCCCATTTTTGAAGACTTGTTTTTATCTTGTAAAGACATAAATGTTCCCACATTTTGGTAGGAGGAGGGCAAAAGTGGCTTTGTCGTGTATACACTTGACACAACTGGCGCGAAAGTAGCTTTTTTGTCATACTACATGAGAACAAAAAGAGGCGACAAATGTGAGTCTGGCTGCGCCGTCTCAAACTATGACTTTGGACAGCTTGTTTAAGGCGCTCACACCACTCGGACGGATTGATACCAAATGATGAAAATTCTTTACCATCACGCGCGACAAGCATTTTCCCACTAAAGACTTCCAAATGGATTTTTTTAAAATGCACTATTTTAAATGGTAGCCGGTGAATGAGTTTAAAAGATGCAGTATTTTGTGATTGCGTTCAAACGAACGACAACAGTCGACAGGTCAATCCGATATACTGTACTACGCATGGAACGGATTGAAACTGAACTACAACCCTTAGCAAAAAGTATGGAATCAGCGGTCTCGGACGAGCACTCGCTCAAACATTGATCATGTAGAACAAACTCAGATAAAAAGCTTGAAAAAATAACGAGTTCAAAAGTGCAACTCCTAATTGGCATTCAAAAACACTAAAATAAATGAATAAAAAATACTGTGGCGGTCAGTAAGTGTTACTTTTATATCGCAAGTACGGGAAAATAAATATAGAATCGCTCCGTTCTGAAGGAAAAACATGCCATCACTCCATTTTGAGTAGAAAATACAGACACACCCAGTTAATTTCCTCTCCTTAATTGGGCCCCTGCCTCAGATGAGATCTGCTCGTTAGTCAGCAGTTAAAAACTGTGCAGTTATTACCCCTTAGAGGGCTGCTTGACCTAGTGGATTCACAAGAATCACGGCTCCAACAAGAGAGATGTCTCTTGAGAACAACGAGAGGAGTATAAAACCTCTTGAAGAAGGTAACGCTACACGTATGTTTGCCAAAGATGTGGGCTCTTCACAGTCAGCTGTATCAAAAATCTGGACCAAGTACAAACAGCATGGCAAGGTCGTTAAAGTTAAGCGTACTGGTAGACCGAGGAAGACATCCATGCAAGTGCCATGACAAACAACTAAAGGCCATCAGAAGATGTACAACAAGACAAATGAAGAAATGGGAGGAAGCTGGAGTCAAGGTATGTGACAGAACTGTGCAAAATTGCCTAAAGGAAATGGGATTTTCATACAGGAAAGCTAAAAGGAAACCATTATTGACACTTGAACAGAAAAGAACAAGACTGCAACGGGCTAAGGAAAGGCAATCGAGGAATGTGAAAGACTGGATGAAGGTTTTTTTCAGGTATGATTCAAGAGTCTGCATTGGACAAGGTGATGATGCTGGAACTTTTGTTCGGTGCCGTTCCAGTGAGATTTACAAAGATGACTGCCTGAAGAAAACATCAAAATTCCCTCAGTCCTTGATGATATGGGGCTGCATGTCAGGCAAAGGCACTGTGGTTCAATCTTCAATGAATGCACAAGTTTACATTGAAATTGTAGACGTCTTTCTTATCCCTTCAAGTGAAAATATGTTTGTCATTTTCCAAGATGACAATGCATTATGCCACAGAGCTAAAGCATTCCTTGGAGAAAGACTCATCCAGTCAATGTTATGGCCTGCAAATAGCCCAGATCTCTACCCTATTGAAAACCTGTGGTGGAAAAAAAAAAGGTCCACAGCGGGGCTCTGACCTGCAAGGATGATCGGGCAACCGCGATCAAAGCGAGTTGGCGCCAAATTGATGAAGAATACTCGTGGAGTCCATGCCTCAGAGACTGCAAGCTGTCATAAAAGCCAGAGGTGGTGCTACTAAATACTAGAGATGTCTTTTGATTGTTATTTCTTTGTTTGTTTCTCATGATTCCATATTTTTTTCCTCAGAATGGCGTGATTCTATATTTATTTCCCTGCACTTGCTCTATAAAAGTAACATTTACTGACCACCACAATGTTATTTATTCATTTCTGAATGCTAAAGAGTTGCACTTTTGAACTAATTCATTATTTTTCAAGCTTCTTATCCAGTTTGTTCTACATAATAAAATGTCTGAGTGAGTGCTCGTCCGAGACTGGTGATTCCGTACTTATTGCTATAGGGTTGTAGATCACAAAAAGATGACTGCATATGGAATCTTGTCACGTGGCTGTATAAGGAGCCAGAAGGTGTGAAAGGACAGGGTCTCATCAGACAAATTTTGACAGCAATAGACTTGTGGTCCATTTGGCTTTGGCAGTGGTCCAATGATCATTATTGTTCATCGAAATTGTTATTCATGACATTTTTTTGGAAACTGATTTCATGAAAAATTTGGAAATGATCACATTGAGCTGTTGATTTTCACGTTTTAATTTATTCCAAAAAAAAGTCCGTCTCTGACCATGATGCAGATTCACCATATTTTTAATCATTGATGGATGACCCAACATTTGGAATTTTTCATTTTCAGGCGTAATCTCTCACCGTATGGTATTTTAATTCATCTTTTGTCAGCTCAAATCATTTATTGATGTCAGACTCTTGGCCAAATGTCCTCATTGAGTCACGATGTGATTGCACTGTACGACTTTCAAGGTTAATAATAAATGTTTCTTTGTCGTCGCCATCTACGCTCGACCAATAGGCGGGAGGGGGGCGGGAGGGTCCACGCTCTCCCTCACACCCCCACCCTCCAGCGCCTCAAGTAAAAAGTAGCGCGCGGCGCCCGCGTGCCGAGAGTGCCGCTACATGAGCCGGCGCGGACGCACGCGGAGCGAACTCAGGCTCAGGCTTGTGATATTTTTTTTCCCCGCCGCCGACATGTTACGGGCGCTTCTCGTCTTGTGGCTCTCGGCGGCGCGCGTCCCGACCGACGCGCTCCGGGGCCGGCCGTCGCTTTCCGCGCCGCGCTCCGAAGACGCCATCCTGGTCGCCAACAACCCGATCCGCGTGCCCCTGGGCCGGACCGTGTTCGTGGACCCGGTCAACGACCTGGTGTTGCAGACGCGGCCGGGCGACCGCTGCGGCGTGATCGTCCTGAACGACGAGCCGTCGGGGCGGCGTCTCGGCCGCCTTTTGCCCGAGAAGTTCCCGTGCGACTTTGGACCCAGGGACGTCACGTACACCCACTACGGGTCCGAGAGTCCCGCGCTCCATCGGGTGCGGCTGCAACTGCGCTACGACACGCGCGACCAAACCTTCGTCGTTCCCTTTACGATGGAGGCGGAGGTGGTCTTTACGCCGCCGGACCTGCTCGCCAAGAACGCGCCGCTGACCGTCACCCGCCCGATGGGCACCAGCGACGCCATAGACCGCCAGATTTTGGACTTCACCTACGACCGGGAGCGGTACAAGTGCGGGGTGACGTCACCGGCGGGCGGGAGCTCGCCGCCCCGCTACGGGCGATTGCTGGACGGCGGGAAACTGGCCCGGACGATGGACTGCGACGAGCTGACGCGGGCGGATATCCGCTACGAGCACACCTTCCGGGGTCCGTCGCCCGACCGGGACCGCGTCCCGATGACGGCGGAGCTGCGGGACCGAGAAGGCAACGCGGTCCAGCGAGAGCACTTCCACCTGACGGTCCGAATCCGCGGGGGCCGGGAGAACGCCGCGCCCGCGCCGAGCCTCGTCGCCACGATGACGATGGAAGTGAGCCAATTCGTCCTGACCGCGTTCACGCCCGAAATGCTGGCGGCCGATGACTCCGAGTCGGACCCGGACGATCTGCTCTTCAACGTCACCTCGTCGCCGTCCTACGAGGAGGGCTACATCGTCAGCACGGACGACCGGAACTCGCCCATCGCCTCCTTCTACCAGCGGGACCTGCGGGACCTCAAAATCGCGTACGCGCCGCCGTTACTGGACGCGGACACCGAGAGGATCTTCCGGCTGGAGTTTGAAGTGCTCGACCCCGAGGGGGCGGCGTCGGACCCCTTCGCGTTTACGATTGCGGTCAAACCCGCGAACCCGCTGGCGCCGACGGTCACTCGCAACGACGGTCAGCTGCTGTACGAGGGCCAGTCCCGTCCCCTGGCGGCGGGCCGCAACCTGGAGATCGCCGACGCAGATAACCCGGAGGCGGTTAGCGTCAAGGTTGTAGACGGGCTGCGCCACGGTCTCCTGCTGGTAGCGGGTTCCCGCCGGGACAGCTTCGCGGCCTCGGAACTGGCCGACGGCACGGTGGTGTACCGGCACGACGGCAGCGACACGTACGCCGACAACATCGTGTTCGAGATGACCGACGGCAAACACGAGGTGCGGTTCCTCTTCCCCCTTACGGTCGTGCCCGCCGACGACGAGCCACCCGTCGTCGACGCCAACGCCGGCCTGGTTCTGTTTAAACATCAGACGTCGCGGGTGTCGCTCCTCGCTCTCAGCGCCGCCGACGTCGACTCGGAGGACTCGGCCGTGAAATTCACCGTGGTCCCGCCGTTTTCCGCCGTCGGCACCATGCTGCTGAGGCAGTCGGACGCCCCGGAGGACCCGTCTTCGTGGAAATTCAACTCTCAAGAGGAGGTTTACGAAAAAGAGGTGCGGGAATGGCTGCAAAAAGACATCGCGGACGGAAATCTGTTCTACAAGCACGTGGGACCTCTGAACACCGACCCCATCGTGGACCGATTTGTCTTCACGGTCCGGGACGACAACGACCCTCCGAACGAGTCCGGCCGGGCCGCGTTCGTTATTCGGGTGCTGCCCGTCGACGACGTTCCGCCCGAGCTACGCCCCGGCGCCACCCTGCGTATGACGGTGGAGGAGTACGAGCTGACTCCGATCAGCGAAGATGCTCTTCGCTACACGGATTCGGACTCCGAAGACGGCGACCTAAAATACACGCTGCGGCAACCTCCGACGGACACCGACGAAAACAACCCGGCGGTCTTCGGTTCTTTGGTCGTGATGGACGACCCTGACGCGGAGGTGACGGAGTTCACGCAAGCTCAAGTCAACCGCCGCGAGATCGGCTACAGCCCGCCAGACGCGGAGCCGGGCATAGCAGCGCGCGCGGTGCAATTTCGGTACGGCGTCGAGGACGCGGCGGGAAACGTGGCGGAGGGGGTGTTCACCATCTACCTCCGTCCCGTCAACAATAAGCCACCGCAGATCATCAACACGGGTTTCGCGGTGTTGGAGGGCGGCGTACACATCCTCTCCCTCGCCGAGCTCGACGCCGTAGACGCCGAGAGTGGAAACGTCTTCTTTGGGCTCAGTCGGCCACCCAGACACGGGAACATCCGTGTGGCGTTTACCGACCTGCCGGAAAAAGGAACTTTCGACCCGCGGGACCTCTCCGAAGGCAAGATTTCATACAGTCATGACGGCAGCGGGACGGCCGACGACAAGTTCTGGCTGGATGTCAGCGACGGCGTACACTTGGTGAGCGTGACGGTCAAAGTCCACGTGAAAGCGGCGGACGACCGGGCCCCGACTCTCGGCCTTCCCGCCGGGACCCTCGGTTCTCACGTGGAAGTCCCGGAGAACGGCGCTGCGGAAATCACCGCCGACGTCGTCCGAGGTGGCCGCGACGACACGTGCGATCCCCGGCTGACTTTTATCCTGGAGGGCCCGCCGATCATCGGGGAGATTTTGGTGAAAGGTCTACCCGCCGGCAGGTTCACGCAGGCGGACGTCATCGACGGGTCGGTGGTCTACGCCCACACCGGCGGGGAGATCGGCCTCGCGTCTCGTCGGGACGGCTTCGAACTTACCCTACATTACGTGTCAGAGGAACAGAAGGCGGCTGCCGACCGGGTCCGCGTGCAAGTCACCATTCTACCCGTGGACAGCCGGGCACCGGAGGTCGGACTCGGGGTGCAATTCAGAGTCCCGGAAGGGGACAAAAACGCCATCGGTCCTCAGCACCTGAACATCGACGATGCCGACACCCGGGCGGAAGACATTCTGTGCACCATCGTCACGCAACCCGACGCGGGCTACGTGGAGAACATCTCCCCCGCTCCCGGTTCGGAGAAATCCAGATCGGGCTCGGCCGTCAGCGCCTTCACTGTCGGAGACGTCCGGGCGGGAAACATATTCTACGTGCAGAGCATCCACAAAGGCGTAGAGCCCGCGGAGGACGGGTTCACTTTCGGGTGCTCGGACGGCATCAATTTCTCCGAGATGCTCTTTTTCCCCATCGTAATCGTGCCTACCAACGACGAGCCCCCGGAAATCTTCTCGAGGCGAATGGTGGCGATTGAGGGTACGAGCTCGGTGATCGACACGTCCGTGTTGAACGGCCGCGACGCCGACGTACCGCCCCAGGAGTTGACGTTCGTCATCTCTAGGCCGCCCAAACACGGAGTTATTTTAAAGCGGTCGCCCGCCGGATCCGTCTCGGTCGGAGACTTCTCGCCGGAGGACATCCGAGAAGCGTCGAGCATCGTCTACGAACACGACGACTCGGAAACGACGGAGGACAGCTTCGAGCTCCTTCTGACCGACGGTAAGTTTACGGCGAAGAAGACGGCGGCGGTGACCGTCGTGGCCGTCGACGACGAGACCCCCAGGATGCAGATCAACGACGGGCTGGTGGTGGAAGTCCGCGAGACCAAAGAAATCAGCGGCAAAGTCCTCAAAGCCACCGATTTGGATTCGGACGACGCGTCGCTCGTCTACGTCGTCCGTTTCGGACCCGGTCAAGGTCTCCTGCGGAGAAGAGGCCCTCGCGGGACCGCGGAGAACCTTTCCATAGGCTCCAACTTCACTCAAGCGGAGTTGGATGCGGGCCTTCTCTTTTATAGCCACAACGGCCAGGGAGGAATCAGAGACTTGATCAAGTTTGACGTGACGGATGGGATCAACCCGCTGATTGATTGCCGCTTCTTTATCAATGTGCGCGGCATGGATACCGACGTGGTCAGTAAGAGTGTGTACCTCCAAGAAGGAAGTCGCGCCGTCCTGAGCGCCGACCTCCTCGGCGGCGTCGAGCTCAACGGCCCCGACGAGTACCTGGCGTTCACCGTCACCGAAGCCCCCGTAAGGGGCCGTCTGGAGTGCGCGGATGCCCCCGGAATACCTGCGTCGTCCTTCACGAGACTCCAACTGGTCGGAAGCAAAATCTACTACGTGCGCACAGCGGACGAAGAGCTGAAGACTGACAGCTTTGAGTTTGAAGTCGCCGACGGCTACGATCCAATCATTAGAACTTTCAGGGTGGTCGTCCTCCACACGGATAACAAGAAACCCGTGGAGCGCAAAGGCGGCGAGTCCGCCGAGGACTATTTTACCATGAGCGACGGCACGGTCTCAGAGACACGTGGGCCGCAGACCTCGAAGATCGCCGCGGTACCGGTGGACGACGGGATCCCCCGCGTGGTGCTGAACCAAGGCGCCGTCGCCCTGCAGACCCTACCGTCGGGTCACCTGGGCTTCCTCGTCGGACCCAGACGCCTGAAGGCGGCGTGCCGGGCCGGCGCGACGGCACCGGTCTTTCGGATCACCGCTCCGCCCAGGCACGGGTACCTGGTCAACCTGCGGCACGGAAACGACTCGGTGGACAGCTTCAGCCAAGGTGAGCGATTCAAAAAGTCATTTGTTTTCATTGACGCCGACGGACATCATATCCGTTTGAACCGGAAGGGGGTTGGCGGCGAATGATCCCCCTCTGGTCGTAGTTTTCGAGGCCCTTGCGACATCACGGCGCTAAAAGTCAACGTTTGTAAATAATCCCCTCAAAGGACGACGCCATTTTATTATTCACAGGAAAGCTTTTCCTGCTCTTTGAATCGTTTTAAAATGAGGACGGACGTGCGCTCGCATCTTCGCTTTTGCATCCTTCCACAACTCGTAAAATGGTTTTCTCCCTCTGGCCGATTTTCTCCGCTCCGCGCGTCGCCTCCATTTCGAGCGTCTTGTTCCCGCTGCCCTGTAATGAACCCCCGGCTGACCTTTCGCCGCCCGCGGATGACTCGCGGCGAGGGCAAGCGCGGACATCGGCGGAAAAGGTCGCCGCGCCGGAAAAATTTCCCGTCGCCGATGTCATAGAACGGGGACAAAGAAATGCAAATGAAGGCAAACTGTACAGTTCATGACGTCGATCGCGATGTACCGGTCGGGCGCAATGCTAATGTGGGTAGAAAAACAAAATCAACAAAGGGAGGCCCAAAATAAACTGAAGGATGTTTTATTGTGCCTTTGTGATACTAATCATAATAATGCGTTGGATCTACTGTATGTAGCACGTTTTTGGACACTCAAAGACGCTTTACGTGGCATTATTCTTTCACTCCGCACTCGATGGTGGTTAGCAACAGCCGCAGTCCGACTGAAACCTACGACCGCTCCTTCTCACCTTACTTTTTCACAGGCCAGTAGGGTGAAGTATCTTTCCCGAGGATACAACTACAATAGGCACAGGCGGGAGCACCTGCGCCACTGTCACCCCATATACTGTATGTATATGTCGGAAAAGGCTCCGGTGACTTGAAGTTGCGCTCTGAGACCCCCAATTTGGCCAAATTTCAAAACTGTCCGATATGCACGCGTGACACATCGTTGGAAAACTTAAAATCTCAATTTTCTGGGGGAAGAAACATTTTGAACAGGGGGGCATTTAAAAAAAGAAAAAAATTAAACAGTGAAACCCTAACTGGACGTGAGATATTATCACATACTTACCTTGTTTTCATCCAAAAATTCCACGTAGCATATATCACCGAGTGTCAAGACACAGCTGTGAATGGCCACAGCTGGATTTTTTGGGTAAAACATGGTCATATAACAAGGGCCGCGACGCAGAAATCGCAGACATCAAGTAGTGGTCGAGATGTTCTTTTTCATATATTTACCCTTGTAAATGCTTTTTTTCTTTGTTTGAATCGATTATTTGTCATCTAACATATCGGGGAAAATGCGACAGTAACAAAAAAAAAAATACAACTAAGCGATAGTTATTAGGTAGATATCCGTGACTTATTCACAGAAAACGTTTTTTCATTGTCATCTGTTTAAAGTTTAAAACATGCGAGTGAATCATTGTTCTAAGTCGTTTTTACTTTTTTTTAAACAAAATATTTGACATCAATTAATGATTCTAAGCTAAAAATGACAGACATTTCCAATAATAAATATAATTACCTTCTTTTTATGGCTGGGTTGAAACAAAAGTGGTTGCGCGACGTCTGTAAACGGGGGTTTCTGGGGTAAAACGGACAAATTAAAAATAGTTCGGGGGCTTCATGCGCCATGAATCTGCTATGGCAGCATATTGTTGTATCAAACACAACAGTTGTTTTGCCTTAAAATACAGCAGCTTATTTTAAGAGGGGTGCAAGAGCAGAATCTGCTTTTTCAGTCTTGTCTGTGTTTTCCGTCATATACATATATCTAGGCGCCCCCACCCCCCCCAAAAAAAGGTCAAGGTCGATTGAAGAAAATTGTGTTGTTGAGGGTGAATGGGTTACTAGCCAACCACCTTTTTGTCAAAGGGTTATATTTTAAGGGTTAGATTTTTTTCTTGTAGTTGATTTAACATTAAAATCTATATTTCTACAATGCTGGCCAAAAGTATTGGCACCACTGCAATTCTGTCAGATAATGCTCCATTTTTCCCGGAAAATGCAAAATTGCAATTACAAATGCTTTGGAAGTATTTTGCTCGCAATGAAAAAACACAAACGAGAAAGGGGGGGAAAAAATGAAATCATGATCATTTTACACAAAACTCCAAAAATGGGCCGGACAAAAGTATTGGCACTCTTTGAAAAATCATGTAATGCTTCTCTAATTTGTGTCATTACACAGCACCTGTGGCACATAACAGGTGGTGGCAATAACTAAATCACACTTGCAGCCAGTTAAAATGGATTCAAGTTGACTCAACCTCTGTCCTTGTGTGTACCACATTGAGCATGGAAAAAAGAAAGAAGACCAAAGAACTGTCTGAGGACTTGAAAAGCAAAATTGTGAAGAAGCACGGGCAAGCTCAAGGCTACAAGTCCATCTCCGAAGACCTGAATGTTCCTGTGTTTACCGTGCGCAGTGTCATCAATAATTGTAAAGCCCGTGGCACTGCGGCTAACCTCCCTGGATGTGGACGAAAAAGAAAAATTGACGGAGAGATTTCAACCAAAGATTGTGCAGATGGTGGATAAAGAACCTTGACTAACATCCAAAGAAGTTCAAGCAGTCCCGCAGTCCGAGGGTACAACCGTGTCAACCCGTACTATCTGTTGGCATCTGAATGAAAAGGGAATCTACCCAGGAAGACCAGACTTTGGGCAAAACTTACCTGAGAAAGCCAAAAACATTTTGGAAGAATGTGCTCTGGTCAGATGAGACAAAAGTAGAGCTTTTTGGGGAAAGGCATCAACAGGGAAAAAAAAAAAAAATACGAGGCCTTCAAAGAAAAGAACACGGTCCCCACAGTCAAAGATGGCGGAGGTTCCCTGATGTTTTGGGTTCCTTTGTTGCCTCTGGCACTGGACTGCTTGACCGTGAGCATGGCATGAAGTCTGAAGACAAATTTTGCAGCATATTGTAGGGCCCAGTGTGAGAAAGCTGGGTCTCCCCCAGAGGTCTTCCAGCAGGACAATGACCCAAAACACACTTCAAAAAGCACTAGAAAATGCTTTGACGGAAAGCACTGGAGACTTCTAAAGTGGCCAGACCTGAATACCATAGAACAGCTGTGAAGGGATCTTCAAATCTCAGAGACCTGGAGCAGTTGGCCAAAGAAGAATGGTGGAAAATTCCAGCAGAAACTCAGTGATGGATACCGGAAGCGGTTGTTCGGTTATTTGGTCTAAAGGTTGTGCTAGCAAGTATTAGGCTGAGGGTGCCAATACTTTTGTCCGGCCCAAGTTTTCTGTAAAATGATTATGATTTCTTTCCCCCCCCCCCCCCCCCCATTGAATCTTTTGTGTTCTTTCCTTGCAAGCAAAATAAATGGAAGATATGACTACCACAGCATTTCTAATTGCAATCATTTTCTGGGAGAAATTCAGCATTATCTGAAAATGGTGCCAATACTTTTGGCCAGCACTGAATGTATTGAGTGGTTTAGCCCGTTTTCTATTTGATTTCGGTCGGTCCACCGTAAGAAAAAATAGAGCGCGCATAAAAGGTGCGCCGTGGCGGCGTCTCGTCATCGGGCCTCGTTGAAGCGAAAGCGACAAGGTGTTGCTCTTTTATTTCCCGCGAGACCTTTTAAATATTTCACCGTGTGACGTCTTTGCCGTCGCCGAGCAACCAAAAGGGGACAAAAGTATTGGGACGCACGAGCGGACGTTTTAAAATACAAATTTGAGCGAGGACATTCGATTCACTGTGGTCCAATCCGTTCAATCCTCTATTTCAAGCTCCCCGTTCCAATAGATCGGACTCCTATCGCCGTCAATGGTGACCAGTGAGTGATATCTTATTTGGAGCTTTTGACATTGTTATTTTGTTTTTTTTTTGCAGCCGATATCGACGAACTGAACGTGTTTTACGTCCTGCGGAAAGAAGCAAGGGCCACGTGGGACATTTTTCACTTCAGCGTAGAGGACAGCGGTAAGGAGCCCACCGACCGGTGGATTTCAAATGCTCTTCTGACCAAAAGTCGTAATCTCTACACTTGCATTTCATCGACATTTAAGGAGAAACATTTTTCAAGGTGAAATTGAAACGGGATCCAATATGGTTTTTTTTCTGAGCTTTCAAATGCTTGTTAGAAATGCATGAAAATGACTGCAGCTTTGTTTCTTAAGGTGAGGATTGAATGCGTTCAACTGAGTGCGTCCCTATGAGGCACTTAAAGGGCACATTTTTTGACTGGCGATCGCCACCTCCAGCCGAAAGGCTAACTGCGGCTCATGAGTGCAAGCGCCAACATAAAGCAGTGAAGGTTTGGCACCAGGAACAGAGTCCAAAAAAAAGTGTTTTTGCCGAGAGGAGACCAGACAGAGGCTCGGTCAGTGAAAACGTGCCGTGCTCGATCGGTAGAAACAAAAACCACAACCCACGGCGACCCTCGAGAACCGCTTTGGGCACCCTTGGGTGCACTCTTAACCATCTTCTGGAAAATTGCATCCGTGTGGCCCAGGGTTACGGTCCTGGCTTTCCGCTATCCCTTTTTCCCACTTGGCGGTCAAATTTTCCAATGCCTTTTTGTCCAATTTTGTCATATACGTCGCCGTTTCTTTTTGAACACTTTAGTCGTCGGGTGAGGAAATAACGAGCGCGGGGAGGAAGCACCTCCGTCTCCTCCTTTCGGGCTCTCATTAGCCACGTACGACGCCGCCCGAGTCCATACGCCGCTTTCAAACGGATCTGCGTGGCCTTCGGGAGCCGGCGCTTTCAACGCGTTAGCCTGACGATGCTAAGATCGATGCGGGTTTGCGTTTTGGCAAAGATCCGTTTGAAGCCTTCGGTCAAGCTATCCCGTTTTCCCCGGTATAAAGTAACACCACAAGAGTATTCTTGATGCCAACACTTGCTACTAAGCATCCAGATTTGGAATCTGTTGACAAAATAATAAACAACATACACGCACACTCTCTTGCCAAAATGGTACATCTGGAGCAATAATTCCTATTTCCCTGCTATTTCAAATTTATATTTCATGACCAAGGTGTGACAGTTATAGCTCATTTGCATACCTCTTTCTCCCCCCAAAGAAACCTCGCGGGGACACGAGCGTACGTTCACTCCTTGTTGAAATGATCGCCGTCAATTGAAGTGAAACATAATTGCCCCTGCCGGTAACAGCTGAGGATATGCAACATAGCGACGCCTCGAGGTGTTCGCGCGCGCACCGCAACTCGCGGTGCCCGATAGCCACACTTGGGGTGTGCCGAACAGGAATTGAAGATTTAATCAGCACGGCGCCAGAGGCGGGCGGTACCGCGCTACCTTTTGTTTCCCCGAGGGTGCGCCGGCGTTCCCCGCAGCGAAGCGGCGACCCCTGAAAAATAGAGCGCAAAACGTGTGGCTTTGTAGTTCGTCGCAGCTGTTAAGACGCCACGTACTGTACGGGAATGTGTACGTACGCCATCTTTTTCATTTTAAAACTGAAAGCGAACTCTGGTGAAAGCACAATTCGCTGCAATGACAAATTATAGCGACATGTTTGTAGTTTTGACCTTTACAATGGGTGGAAAAAAGCTCATTCACGCGTGACCGACATTATGTGTATTTTTGAAAATGTTCACATCCGGACGGACGGACATACTCTATAAAATGGAGTTCATGAAAGTGAGGGGGCAAAAACAAGAGTAAAGTCATGAATTTTTGACGCTCTGCCCTGATCAATAATGTATGCAAGTGTGTGTCAGCGACACGCTTCCATTATGTATAACACAGACTTCCACTTGACCTGTCTGAAAGCTTGCGTCGTGGGTTAAGAGAGGAAAAAAAAAAGGGAAGGGAGCCAAAACAAACGTCAAAGCGCACTCAAGCGGTGCCGGCAGGTGAAAAGTTCAACGAAAGCGCAGAGAACTGACAAGTTTTTTTTTTTTTTTATTGCTTCAGGAGAGACAACACACACTGCCTTTGTGTTCCAGACAGATCCGAGTCCAAAACTCACTTGTCTAATTTTCGTGTGTGATTGTGTGTGAGGCGGCAACACGCTAGCGGGCCAAGCGTTCCGTGCCGACTGGTGCTGGATCTCGCTGGAGAGGGACTACTATGCGGTGGACGCGAGGGGCGGAGGCATCTTGGACGTGGTGCTGAGAAGGAGAGGCTTCCTGGGGGAGACGTCCTTCGTAGGTGGGTGACAGATAATGTAACCTCACCTCACCGCGGAGGCTTCATCTTCTATTTCTTCACATCTCAATCAGGCATCGGAACGCGGCACGAAAGCGCCGAGAAGGACGAGTCCCGGAAGCGGGTCCGATTTGACCGGGGTCAGACCAGGGCCTCCCGGCGAGTCCGGATCCACGCCGACCGCGTGTACGAGCGGGCCGAGACCTTACGTATCTTTTTGTCGGAGCCCGTCGCGGCCGCCCTGGAATTCCCCGCCGCCGCCACCGTGGAAATCCTGGACCCCGATCACGGTCAGAACTAAAGCTAGAAAACCGCTTTTGGAAAATGGCGCTCACAGAATCTTAACTGCGAGGTGAACGGGCCTCGCGTTCTGCTCGGCAAACACTGGTTAGCCAACATTGGGGGAAAGCGTCCTGTCTAAAGATAAACCATTAGATAAACCAGATTGCTGGAATCAAGCCAGGCGAACCGCCGGACCCGTGCTGGCGCAGATCCGACGACCCTGGCCGGCGAGAAACCGACAACCCGGCCAAAAGGCCAAACTCCGCGCGTTCGCCTTAGTCTTAACCCCTTATACTGACTCCATTTTGAAATCTTGAAGAAGGCTTCGAAACACAAGTTGACAATTTATTCAGGTCAACAGTGATCAAACGGCAAGGCCAAATAGCGACAGAACCAGGCGAGGATTCAGGGTCGCCATAATACAAGTCAACAAAAGGTTCCTGAGAAAAAATGACAATTAGTTAAACATTCAGTCTTTTTTTTTAAGGCTCTCGCGAGGCGGGCTGTGGGCAGAAGAAGGGCGTGCTTGAGCGTTGTTTAGGATTATTGTCTGTTTGTGGATTGGACAGGAGGATTCGGGGGTTACTGTTGTCAGGGCACCGAGGGTTGTGGATTTTTCTACCTCAGTGTCAAAGGGGCTCTCGGAGTCTTATCAACCGTGTTATCAGTTGGATATTGGGCATTCTCCGGTGTTCCTTGTGTTGGGACAGTACGTCCCGCCATATGTTCTGGACTGTCCGGGAGAACAGATTGTGAGAGTTGGTGGTGCAGACGTGGGCTTATCAGTGTCAATCTTGCTCAGTCAGTTGCATGACGCACACGTTGGGCTCCCGTGATAAGAAGTGCTTGTTTTCCTTAAGCTACTGTGTAAGTTCTATTTCATTTTAATATTGGGTGTGTTAGAGTAATACAAACAGGGAATAGTATTGTTTCCCGGATTTACTGTTTGACGGTTCCCTGTTTGTATTACTCTAACACAGGGGTCCCCAACCTTTTTGTGTGATTTGGGTCTTTTTTTCACGGACCGGTGTCCCACTTTTATATTCAGTTGGACTCTCAATGTTATCCAATGGTGCTAAAAAACTATTTACATCACAAACATACATGTGCAACACGGAAATGGCGTAAATTAACGCTTAACGACACGGCGAAGTCGTAAAGTGAGAGGGCTACGTGCAGTTGTTGTGTGCACCTAACATGGCAAACGTCATTTAATATTTCTCTCTTTAAAGAAAGTGTGTAGTGTGTACTTTGGAATCGCTGCATTTGCGGTCCTTTTTAACGTTACGCGCATGCCAACTTTGTCAGAACAACGGCAATGTGCGGCAGAAAAATACAGCAAATATAAAATAGCATTTGTTTTTAGCCCCGTCGTGTTAAGTGCAGGGAAAAAATACAACTCACCCGCTGAATCAGTGGGAGGCCCGAGTTTGTTTCGTTGAGACGAGATGGTCCCGAGATGGGAGAGCGAGAGAAGCTAGCATCACAAATACACGATGTGTTTTCAGCGCGCTCCTAGCGATGTCAGGATATTCCGAAATGACTTTAATCCAGAACTTCGGTAGAGTTGTTGTCTCAAATGTACGTTTAAGGTCGCCGTGATTTGCGATCTCTACAAGCTGATATTCCTGTTGCACAGACATGCTCGAATCACTCGCTTTATTCACATACGGGTCACAAATTCACTCCTTCGCAGTTCGTGGGTCTTTAGTGATTGGGAAGTAGCATACATTTTGTTTTCTTCAAGGTTGTAGGCACATCTTCTGGCTCGTCAGGTTCCCTTTTCCCCGTAAAAAGTCTGTCCAAAGACATCTGTTATTCAGTCATTCTAGTGTGGGGGTTAATTATTTCTGGGAAGAAATGTGATTGGCCGACCACCTACGTCATACGTTATTATCGAGTCCAAGATATACAAAACGAGATTTAGTGCGAACAGCCCAATCAATGCATTTCTATGACCTCCTCCTATCCTGTAGTTGTATATCTAGAGTAGACAGGGATATTGGTGTGTTAAGCGGCACAAAGCAGATGTGGCGTCAGTATTGCCGAGCATACAGGAAGGCTTCTTATTGCCAAATGTCCTAGATCAAAAGCAAGTGATCCAAAAATGACCCCCAATCAACAGCAAGTGACCCCCAAAATGCGCTCAAATTGACGCCAAGTCAAGCTACCCCCGCAGTGTCTCATTTTCAAGTAGCAGTGAGTTGGAATCCTTCTCTTTTCGCCATCTATACAACTTGTCAAAGTGTGTCAGTGTAGTTTCTGGTATTGCCATAAAAAGTGCAACAAAACAAGTGGCGTTTCCCACTCGGGGATCTGCTCATTAATTGAAAACAACACGGCACAGAAGCCAGGACCGATCGGTTCCATTTGGGCCCGGCCCGAGCTCGGGTCGCCCTCAGGACCTCCGTGTCGGTTCGACGCGTCTTTGTCACATTAGACAATTTTCACGGGCCGACGAGTAATGAAGTCACGGGGGAGACCCGGTCGGACGGCGCCGGGATGATGAAGAGCGCGCGTGTCAACGAGACGGAACATCAACACCATTTCAAAAAATATATCCAAAACATTCCGCTCCGAAGAGAGAGGAAAAAAAGATGAAGGACGGCTTTTGCTGTTAAGTTGAAGACGTTTGAACCGGGAGCCAAAAGTGCTCCGAGCGCTCGCGGGGGGGGAATGCTAACGACGAGCGACATAATAGCAGCCGGCGGATTGTTGAGGAATGAAAGAACATCAAGCTACGACGGTCGAGGTGGCAAACCTTTCGGGTGCGAGGAATCACAGTGCTAAGACCAATCATTTTCACCGTAAGACCACAAACGAGACTTGCCCAAAAACCATAAGCGGATTTTCAGGGGTCTCATTGCATGTCATTGACTTTCCTATACATTATATGATTTTAAAATTAAGAATTTTACGGTAATATTTTCTATAAAAGGTGTAACGCAATTAAAACAAAAAACAAACATGAATGAAATGTACAAAAAAGATATTTTTATAATGGGTAAAAATTATTTTTCGAACAGATTATGTGACGAGCACCTCAGAAGGTCATTTGCTTTGCTTAGCCAAAACCATCCGAGGACTGAAAAGGCAAGATTTTTTTTCAAACCCTAATCTTTCAAAAGCGACAATAACTACTGAGCAAGAACCAAGGATTGAAAATGTGGACCATGAAACGCTGGAGACCACCGTCAAAATGGTTTTAATTTGCCCCACTAAAGACACTAGTTGTGCAACAGAACAACCACTGGTGTCTTGCCAATGTTGTTACCCCCGTCAAAAATGGTGTCCCCTGGCTGCCGGAGCGCGCACACACACATTATTTATGAGTTATGTCGACTTAAACAATGAATTGAAGCCAGAAAAGAACCACAGTTCTATATTTTGGACATGGACGTTTACTAAAATGGAGAAACTCCACACAGGACTTGAATTACAGTAAGAACAGTTATAGGTCATCCTACAAGTAAATCAGTGAAACATTGCCTTTTTTAACGTTCAGTACGTATGTTACGGTATATGACAGAAAAAAAGGGGAAATTTTTTTTTTTTTTTTTTTTTTTTTGTATGTGCCATGTTTTAATACCTCGTAGATAGCTACAGGGTGTTCCAAAATGTTTGACTCCAATTCGTAGGCCAATAATTTTGACAATTTTTGTTGGAATGACCTCAAATTTTAACAGCTTGTGTAGAATCGTTTCAAGTTTTTGTGTGTAATGTTTGGCATTTCTAGCTTTTCAGGTTAAGAAATGCCGTTCACTTCAAAAGAAAAGGCATTTTGATAAGGCATTTTGCAGGCGGTGCTCATATTGAACATTTATGAAAATCTGTCATAGAACCAACAAATCTTTGTACTTTTCTTTGTAAATTTAACCAATAAACCTTCAACATAAAGTGTATTTAGTTTCATTAAGATCCATCAAGTAGTTTCCAAGAAATGGGCATTTAGAATGGGGTCAACCATTTTGGAATACCCTCTACATCGACAAAACACGGAAATCAAGCAAAGCAGTGCAGTGGCTCCACCCAGACTGAGGTAACTACATTGACACGATATTCAGTGGATGACGATCTTGGCGAAAAGTGTAGCCTAAGCACCCTGATTTTAGAATTCCCCTCAAGAATGATGGGAAACAAAAAAAAAACGCTCATTTTCAGCTTATTGTTACAAATGTTCCTGTAAATTTTATTGCTGACACTGCATTTTGGAGTCATCAACATATTGTGCCCCCCGCCCCAAAAGTCAAACTCCGCCTACGCCAAAAACGCTGAGAGGAAGTCAAGGTCATAACCAAAACAAGACTAAACTTGAGGTGGAATCGGGTCTTGAGTCTTTTGATTAGGTTTTTTAGCAGGCTTAGTAATATCGACATCTTTTTTTTTTTTTAATGATTTGAGTATAGTCTGACATTGTAACCAATGAGCTAAACCTTCTCACCCAACGTGTGGCCCATTTACAGCTTAAAAATACCACAAAAAGAGCTGAGTGGAAAACAATCTGGAGTGTTTGATGCTGACAATGATGGTGAGAAAGAGAAGCGAGAGCGAGAGAGAGAGAGAGAGAGAGAGAGATTTTGAGGAATGAGAGAGAAAGGATCAACTTTTTCTCCTGTCACTTTCTTTCACACTTGAAAGCGAGGCGGAAGATGAAACCGCAGCCTCAGGAAAGAGTCACTTCAAAAATTGGAGCTTTTTTGGAGCCGTCTGCAGGGGGCGTCGTCTCGTCTGTGTGTGTGCGCGTCCAAAGCTGACACACAAACTCACACACAAAGCGCATTTTTGATGGGCAAATATCAAAAACATGTACACGAGCAAGGCTACGTAGACGACAGGCCGGTCACCTGCCAATCATAGACACATTCAGCGCAAAATGCTAACGCTATTGCCGAAGAAACAGACTGGCGGTCACCGGCCCCGTCGAGGCAACTCACGAAGTGACGTCACTGTCGTTTCATCCGTCAGCTCCCGTCTTTTATTTTGGCGAGGACCACTATCGCGTCGAAGAGAGCGACGGGTACGTAGAAGTCAAAGTTTTCCGCACCGGCGGCGACCTCTCCGAATCCGGCGCCGTTACCGTCCTCTCCCGAAGTTCCCGACCCGTTTCGGCGGAAGGTAAACGCGCGTCGCGTCTCGTTCCGTCTCCTTTGTTTGATCTTTGTCTCCTCCGTCCTTCCTCGACTTTCTCAGCCGGAGCGGACTACGTGGGCGTCGGGCGGAAGTTGGACTTCGCCGCGGGCGTCGGCTCGCTGACCTTCCGGGTCGAAGTCCCGGATGATCCGGGCGGACCCGAGCTGGAAGGAGAGGAGATTTTTGATCTGGTCCTGCGAACGCCCGTCAACGGGATCCTGGTCGAACCTGCCAAAGCCACCGTCTCCGTCGACTCCGATTGTGAGTTAGCGAATCGGGCGTCGAGGGTTCCGATTCGAGTTGGGGACGACTGAGAGAGGGGTGGGGTCGGGGCTTACGGTTGGGTGCTTGCGAGGGGGGATGGTTGATGGTAGTTTTGCATATCGAGCAAAAACTACCTTCTACAATATTCCATTTGTGTTTTGTCCATTGGCCCGTCTTTGGCAAACCGTTGGTACACCCAAACATATGATATCGGGTCCCTCTCTGTTGATTTTTGTGCCATTGAAATGAATGGCCGTTAGAAGCTAGCCTAACCTTTCCTGCATTTCACAGTACCCAAGATGCAGTTCCGTGAGGCGGTTCACTTTGGCGAGGAGCACCAGGGTCAGCTGGCAGCGACGGTGTACCGCAGCGGCGACTTGCGCTTCGCGTCTTCCGTGCGATGTTATACCAGGCAGGGCTCCGCACGGGTCGGCCACGACTTTGACGAGCGGCCCGACTCCGACGCGGCCGTCCTCTCCTTCTCGCCAGGTGCGTCCAAGCAACCGACCGATTCCCAGCTAGGCATCGCAATCACCCGCCTTCCTCCCGATGTTTTTTTTTTTTTTTATTTCAAGGCGAGACAGAGAAGCCCTGCATCCTTTCGCTCGTGGACGACTCGCTCTACGAGGAAGTGGAAGAGCTTCGCTTGGTCCAGGGGAGCCCAAAGAGCGATTCGCAGTTTGGAGCCATGCTCGGGACCCCGAAGGAGACCTCGGTGAAAATTGGAGACACCGCGGACAGTGAGTCAATCCAACCGAGACACATGAACCGGGACGTTGTGTTTTCCCCGCCGTCCTCTTCTCTGCCCTTCCTTCCTCAGAGCCCGTCGTTGGGTTTTCCCAGACCGAGTTCAGCGCCGGCGAGCCTCGGGAGCCGGGCGGCGCGGCGACTGTTCGGATTTCGGTGGCGCGACGGGGCGACGCCTCCCGGACGTCGACGGTTCGCGCCAAAGACGGCCCGGCCGTGTCGGGGGAGGACTCCCGCCCCGTCTCCCGAGGTGAGTCCTCGTTCCATTAGACCGTTTTAGTTTCAAAAGTTGATCGTGTGAATAAGTCTGACCTTCAGCTCATAGTTGCGCTTCATCTTTAGCCACACCTTCATCAATGATCATTTCAGAGTGGTAGAGCTTTTGACCCCTCTTGGCATTTTGTGTTCTACAACTCACCGAGGAGCTCGGCGAGTAGTCAACAGAAGGCTCTTTTAATTGATGGTAGCTTTGCATGCCATGCAAAAGCTACCATCTATCATTTTCTAGTTTTTCTTTCCAATGCCATTTCTTTGGGATGAGAGGCAAGTCTGGACTTCTCTGCTGAAGCTGCTGCCCCTGTGACACAATAAGCCGGGGAAATGGATGGATGGATGGATGGTGTTTCTGTGGCATGCCACACAGGAAGTGACCACAAATGCCCCCAAAATAACAGGAAGTGACCCGATGTTAACAGCAAGTGACCTCAAAATGCCCCCAAATCTACAGAAAGTGACTCCAAAACACTCCAAAAACAACAGGAAGTGTCTTAGGTGTTTACCTAACAAAGCAATGCCGTCGTCGCAATTTCTCCAGAAATGTCTCATATTTAATGGACTATCTTCGTGCTCTGTCGGCAAGTTGAAACCTTGTGTGTGTCCAGACATTGTGTTCGAGCGGGGGGAGAAGGAGCAAGTTGTCCTCGTTGACGTTTTGTAGGACGGCGCGGCGGAGACGAAGGAAGCCTTCGAGCTGCACCCGGAGCCCGACGACAACCCGGCGGTCCGGACGCGGTCCGCCGAAGCGGCGGCGTGCATCGAGAAGCCCGACGGCACGTCGGGCGTGGCCTTCCCCTCCCCGCCGCGCGTCTTCTCGCTTCTCCATTACGAGCGCCGAGACGGCACCGCGGCAGGTCTTCCGCCACCCGCCGGATTCCCCGTCATCTGTGTCAGCGTGAGTCGATTTCAGCGGACATTTAGGGATTAAGGTTTAGGATTAAAGTTGAACGAGTGTCGAGCTTTGTGCTCACTTCAGACGTGTGTGTGTGCGTGTGTGCAAATGTGAGTGTTTGTGCACGTGATTAGGGAGTGAGTGAATTTGTGCAAGTGAGTCAGAAGGAATGCTGGTGTGTGCGTGTGTGTGTGTTTGGTGCGTCCTCCGCTGCCACCTTCCTCCTGGGAGAAAATGAAGTGGTCTTGTCAGAATGAAGACTTTGAGTGTTTTCACCTGAAGGCCTACGAGACGCTACAAAGCTTTCTAAATATAGATGCCGAATAACACTTCCTGGCATTACAGTTTTTCGTCGTTTGCAATTTTCCAAAACTATTGTTAGGGGTTTTTATTTGTACGGAGCGTGAACTCGTAGTCCGTTCTTCCCGACCCGCAGGCCTGCAACCCCCGCTACCCGGACTACGCCGAGACTCGCTCCGTCTGCGTCGCCGAGCGAATAAACGACACCCTGACGCGCTACCGTTGGTTCATTGGCGCCCCTGCCGGCCCCGTCCGGGAGCTGGACTTTGACACGTTCTTCGCATCCTCTAAGGCCGTCACGTTGGACTCGGTCTACTTTCGAGCGGGCTGGCGACTGCGGTGCGCCGCCCGAGCCGTCAACTCCCGCGGCGACGAGGGCTCGGAGCTCGCCGGCCCCGCGGTCACCGTCTCCGAGGAAGGTCGGGCACGCTCGGTAAGTTTATAGCGAGTGGCGAGTCAGTCTTATTAATGACTGCTTTCTTCTCGCTCAAGGTATGTGTCCGTCCCGCCGGAGGGGCGCCGCGGGCGCGGAGCCTTTCTCGGCCAAGCTGCGCTACACCGGCACGGACGACTCCCGACGCCCCAACCTCATCAAGTTGACCGTCACCGTGCCGCACGTGGACGGTAGGCGGCGCTACCGGGGTTGTGAAGGGTCTTGCGCTCAAATGAGTCCCTTTCGTCCCGCAGGCCTGCTTCCGATCATATCCATGCGCCCCATCGGCAATTTGGAGCGGACCCTTAGCCCGCTCGGTCGTCAGGCGGCCGACCGCCGATTCTCCAACTTACTGGACGGCGAGGAAGATGGCGCCGGCCACGGCTTCTTAACAACGGACGCGCGCGAACGGCCCCTCGACCGGTCGGGCTCCGCGCTGCGCGGGAACGCAACGCTGCGATTCTATCGCCATCTCCGCCCGGACGCCTGCCTGTGGGAGTTCATCGGCTTCTACCGGTTGTCCGAGCTGCTCGACGACTGCGGCGGCACCGTCGGCGCCGACGGACACGTGAGCAATTTTTCTTGGTGATGTGCGGTGGCTGCTTTTTCAACTAGGAAATGAGGCAGAGTGAGATTTTTTTCTTTATTTCCTTTTCAAGCGTGACAGATCCAAACATACAGTATTCATTTGCGTTTACATTCAATTCAACCCGAAACGAAAAGGGCTGACGGAAGAAGCCGAAGCTTATTGAACCCCGGCCCCAGTATACCATAGGACGCAGAATTATTGAATAACAATTTTGACATTTCGGATTGTGTGATGATTACAAGGTTTTTTTGTTTTTTTTCCCCCTCCCTTGATTGTTCATCTTCCCAAATAGTCAATGTCAATCGTGGCGATTAGTTATGTTGATTAGATCTATTAGATTAGTTCATAATTCAGTGTGAGGTTAGTTCATTTTGTTGATTCGATCCAGAAGATAGGGGATAGCTGAGGGCCGATGGCAGGCCGTGTCCGCCACCTCCTTTCGTGGATTTGATCCTCGTCGGTGTCTTCATTCCTACGAACACTCATCTCCAGGTTGCGCAGCTCCGTGGTCATTTTCATGACCATTCTGGTTGTGGCAGTGTTGGACGCAGCTAGGTCGTTATTCACCGGTGATATATCATCCCGGGCCTTGTTGAGGCTGGCGTGCACTCCAGCGATAGCGCTCACGGCCGTAGTGGTCAATTCCACTGATCTCCTTTGGCTTTCCAGCACTTTCATGATAATCTGACGAATCAGGTGGGCCCTTGCAGAAGAATCACAGCCAGCAGAGTAATGAAAAGGTAAACATCCTCAATGTCCTCCACTTCGAGTCTGGTCAGACACAGCGGCCGCCATTTTCCCCAGCTATCCTCCATAAATCCAGACTTAAAAGTGTTTCCCGACATGGACGTTGTCCAGGTTCTGGTCGCATTGTAGAGAAAATCTTGTCCAGGGCACTCAGTGACCAATTTACCAGTTCCATGTCTTTACGGATTTGTTGGCACAATACGTACTATCAACAGTCAGAGTTTGCTGTCTGTCCAAGGGCTTACAGAGCCAAATGTTTATCTGTCCTTGTGACAAATGTCTAGTTGAGACTTGTTTGCATTAGCATTGGGTTCCTTTTTTCTTTTTCTTTTTCTTGGGTACACTTCCTTTTGTTTGCAGGTTTGACTTGTCACCCAGACTTATTCCCCTTGTGTACAGTTCTTATCACTTCCGAAAGTTAGATTGATTCAGCAGCATAATTGTTTAATAGAATTTGTTTATATCTCCTCTTAAAAACAGCCAACGGCCCTGAGCTGGTCACTCGAGGATTTAACTTATTCCAAAGTTGAACACTAGTGTAGGAAATCGAAAATGATTTAAGTGTTGTTCTGGCATAGTTAAGGTTAAATACATTTTCTCCCCTCAAATCGTATTTCGATTCCCTGGCCTGGAAACGACTTTGCAGGTTATACGCAAGGCTATTGTTAGACACTTTGGACATCATCTATCCCGCTTTGAAATGTATTAAATCGTAAAGCTTCAATAATCTGGATTTAATAGATAACTCGTGTGAGATCCACCACACACAAGCACTAATTACTACTTTGCATCACTCTTATTGAATACACCCCATGGGTGCATTAGGGTAGCCAATCGCAACTAACCGACCACTCTCGTTGCAATGGCGACGGTCCCTTTACTGTGACGGTCGGTAGAACGGGTCACTTTCTGTTGCATTGAATTTTAGTCCGTCAATGCAGGTATTGCAGAAAAACGTTTTCGCTCCAGGTCCCGGACTCGGTTCAGTCGTACGTGACTCTGCGCGTGCCCCTCTACGTTTGGTACGTCTACCGCTCGCCGGCGGGCTGGCAGTACTTTGACCGGCGCTCTGAGCTTCGCCTCTCCTTTGTCTACGACACCGCCGTCTCGTGGAGGGACGGCGTAAGAAGTCCTCCTCGGGCCGAGCTGCGCGGTAAGCCGCGCGTCAGCCCGCGGCACTATTGGCATCGTGCGGCTCTTGTCGTGCTTCCGATTGAATTGAATCGAATGAAGCGGCGTGACCTGACGCGGTTTGTCACGCAGGCTCCTTGTATCCCACCGGCATGCGAATCGATCAACAGGGACGCCTTGTGGTCGACTTCCGGACCAAAGCTCACTTCTGGGGGCTCTTTGTCCACTCACGCAGCGCATCAGGTGAGACGGACGGCGGTCACACCGCGATCACATCGCACGTGCCTACGTTTGTCTTTAGCAGGGACTTCCGAACGGTCGACCGTGACCAGCGCGGCCCACCCCGGCCTGACGTTCGACCTGAGCCTAGTGAGGAGCGAGTCCACTTTTGACCAACCCGCGCAGCGGTGGACCTTCACCTCCGATTTTCCCGTATGTCCCAGCACCGTCCGCGCCCTGTTCTACGTGCTGAAAATCTTTGAATTGTCGCAGGTACGAGACTACTCGGGGAGCTACGCCGTCCGGCTGGTGCCCTGCGCCGCTTACCGGAACGCCCGATTCTCATCCCCGCCCGCGTGCGGTCCAAGAGAGCCGCTCGCCTTTAACCTGAATATCCGATTTCAACAAGTGAGGGAGACGGAAAAGGTTCGTCTCGCGTACGTAGCGATGCTAAGCGTCGGGTGTATGTTCAGGTAAGCGATCCCGTAGCTGCGGAGTTCAGTCTCAACACTGAAATATTCCTGCTGTCCGAGCGAAGTTTATGGCTCTCCGACGGCTCCGTCGGAGCAGCGGGGGAGAGCGACGTCGCCTTTTCGGAAGGTAAACGAACCTGCGCCGTGTCCCTCGGATCAGTTTTACGTCAGTCACTTTTGAACTACAGAGGCGATCGCGTTAGCGACAAGACATTACATTTCGTTATGGATAAATCCAATATATATTATATCGGTGTGGCTTTCGCACTCTTCTGCAGACGACACCGTATTCGGTCGCGTGACGGTGGACCCGGTGCAGAACCTGGGAGATTTTTTCTCCTGCAGCATCGAAAAGGTTTTCCTGTGCGCCGGCGTGGACGGCTACGTCCCCAAGTACGACCCCGCCAATTTGGAGTTGGGCTGTCTGGTCGATTCTCCGTCGCTGCTCTACAGATTCAAAATCCTCGTGAGTCTACTTCTCGGCCCGTTCGGTAGCCGCCGAAGCCTCTTGAAAGATTTTCCCGGCCCGCAGGACAGAGAACGGCCAGAGACTCAGGCGCGCGTTTTCGCCGGCGTGGCTTTTAACGCCGCGCTGGCAAAAGACGAGCCGTCCGCCGCCTCGCTCGTCAGGCGGCCCGGATCCGACGGGTTCAAGCTTGACTCCAAGGCCATGTTCCAGGTACGCAGGGTTTTTCTGGGGGGGAAACGTGGAGTCATCCTGGATGACTTGCTGAAAAACTCATTTTCAATGTCGTATTTCTTGGACAGGTAGTCCCCGGGTCACAAACGAGTTCTGTTCCTACGCTGGCGACGTAACCTGAATTTCCGCGAATGAACCCTTTAAGTACCCCTAGATACATCGCAAAATAACGATCCAAAAAGATGTATTATATATGCCATATTAATACATTTAAGTACAAAAAATAACATACTTTACCTACCATCAATGCTGGCGGATGGTGCAAAAGGTAGACAGAGAATGCCGACTTGTTCACAAGTGGGGACACGGGAGTTCTTGTTTCACTGATGTTTACTGTACTTTACTTACTTTTAAACCACATACACACCATAGAACACTTTGGCCTGCTACAGGTAGATCCTACTAACAGGTCGAAATGACTGTTTAGAGCTTGATTTAAGACACTTAAAAGATGTCAAGCTGCTAATGCTACACCGTTGCTTGCTGCACTGGACTCTTAACTTCCTTAGTAGAAAACGGAAAGTGACCTGACTGGGTGTGCACTCACTGTAATTAAACTTATAAATTTCACTATATGAATTGAACTGCCCAACAAATTATTATTAACAATATAGTCCCAGGAATTTTACAATAACCACAGGAAAACAAAAACAATGCACGCCAAAAAAAAAAAAAAAAGTTGCACATCATGTCACTTTTCAATTAGCCATAGTGAGACAACAGCGCCTCTTATTGGTGAAACAATATTGCAGGGAAACTTGACAGCTGTTAAGGCCGAGTTATACTTCCGCGTCAGACCTACGCCGTCAAGGAAGAATGGAGTTACGACCCTACGCCGTAGCCTGACGCGCGCCTCTCGAATTTTCTAACCTTCGCGTCCCGTAGACGTGTATGACGTGGCGAAAACAGACTGTGATTGGTCCGCTCAGACTGTTGTTTCCGGTTTAATTGTAGAATAGAATTAAACATTATTTTCTACACGCAAAAATGGACCAAGCCGACGGGAATATCATCGAAGAGCAAGTCTTGTCAAGACATTATTGTGATTGCCAAATGGCAAGGTCGGCGATTGAAAAAAAAAAAATGGAAGAACCACCGAGACGTGTGTTCGGAATCGAGTGGCCACACGAAGCGGTGACCCAGTCGGCCAAAAACTGCCAACTTTTTATCACTTTATGTCGTATTTTTGGTTGGTGCACTCCATCATTTATTGTGTACATATGTTTGCTGTGAGTCTGTGACTTATTTACGTGTCACACTTCAAGTATATGAAGAATAAAGCACAGATTTGGTGTCAAAAGAGTTGTTTTGATCTTTAATTTTCGATAACACAGTTGACACACGATACATCATCACTGATTGAGAGTGCCTCGGTGCTATTTATGATAACGTTAAAATCAAGGCTCCCAACGCAGTTTGGGAAGTTCCATAGACGCCAGAAATCTGTTATGGTTGGTTGTAGGACACGGCAAACAAATCGGGCTGGAGGGCTTTGCGGACCTTGAACGCAGTGTTTGACGCCAGTTTGAAGCTAGCCGCCACAGCTAGCTCTCTCCAGCCGAGTCTAAAACTCTCTGTGTGGCATCAAAAGTCGGCCAGACCGCCTCGAAACAGTCTTCTGCGTCGCCTGCTCCTCAACATTTGTATGTTCAATATTTATTCAGTGTTGATGAGCAGAATATTTACTTTCAAGAGTTCCATCTTGCATTGTTTATTTTTTCTCCGACTTGCGGAAATCAACAAACATGCCCCAAAACCGTACAAACATAACGCCACATCCCTCTAGTGGCTTGGCGGTGAATTACAGAGCAACGCGTTCCCTCACCGCAGAACTATCGAATGTCGAATGACGCCGTAGTCGCTGCGCCGTCACCGCAACGCGGGAGTATAACTCAGGCTTTACACTGAAAAAATACAGCGCTCAAACAAACACACTTTACACTGTTATGTGACTTTAAAAAAATCAACCAGAGCTAAAATGGCGGACGAGACGCCAGCGTCATAAAGTCAAAATCACCTAAGTCGGGTACGTCGTAACCCGGGGACTACCTGTATTCGGCGCTTAATTTGTAAATCGTAAGGTGCCAGAACATAAAGTACAAATGACAGCGCAGGGATGACGAGACGGGCACAGGTCCCGGAACATAAGCAGAAAATGGCGCTGAAAACAACACGCAAATGCCCACTTGCCATGCTGTGGGACGGACAAGCCTCCATTTCAGATAATATCCATGGTATAAAAGTTATAACAACAATTTACAATTATTTAGACTATACTCTGCACACCACGGGCAATTGCCCACATAACCACAGGTGAGACTTACAGTACACAGTCAGCAGCTGCTGACTACACTTTTGCCTAGGACACCTAGTCACGCTGACTGAGCCTAAAGCGAAACCAAAACCAGACCGACCGAGACTCGCCTTACATCGGGAATCGGTGAGATTACGTCTAGACCGAGATCGAAAGGAGACCGAGAGCGATACCGAGTCTGAGAATGTACCGAGCGAGACCGGTCCGGATTGATGACGTGACCCCGAACCCGTGTGTGTTTTTGTTCAGGCGGCGCCAGGTCGCGAGTGGTACATACACACCATCTACACGGTCCGCTCCGAGGAAAACGCCAACAGAAGCATTGGGAAGCGCGGCCCGTACTCCCGGCGCCGTCGAGCGAGGAGGCCCTCCTCGACCGTCGTTCCCGAAGACATCGGCGCCGCCGCCGACCGCGGTACCAATATCGTACACGTCGCCTTGGACCGCAGCAAACGGGGATCCGCCGGCCGCGCCGCCTTCGTCGGGGAAGAGTCCGGCGAGCGCGCGGGCAACCGGGGGGAGGAGACCGCGGCCGGCGCCCCCCTGGCTGCGCTATTGACTGTGCTGATGGGCGGCGTCCTCACGCTGGCCTGGCGCTGCGGGGGCAAACGTGGCGGACGGCGGGACGGCGCGCGCCAAGTCGTCAAAATTCCTCTCGGCTCAGAGCCCGTCTTGGTGGTCAAGGTGCGAAGCTGCCGCCGTGACGGCTCCGAGGTTTGAGTGCGGCAAGAGACGCCACCGGGTGGGGATTTCACGCTTTCTCGCTTTTTAATGCGTTTCTTTGGCGCCCGGCCAAAACCGTTTGACCCACCGAAACCGTTCGTACACCCAAACGACAGGAATTCTCGTGCGATGCAGTTGTTTTTCCTTTGTCTACCCAAAAATGAATGTTCACCCCAAAAGGCGCGTGGTTCATAAAAAAAAAAAGAAAGAAAGAAAAATGTAGTGACATTTCAAACGCTTTTTGTCCAAATCACATTGTTTACGCATCAAAAATTTCAGGCCACCAAGTGGTACAAAAGACCGAGTCTGTTTTGACCAAAAAGGTACGGTTCCATCACAATTTGCACAAAAACCTTCCCATGGCCAAAATTTCCCATTCGCCCCCCGCCATTCATTTCAATGGCACAAAAACCTTTCCTTTGGCTCCCAATGCAAGAATCTACAAACAAAATCGGATATCTATTGGTGGTTGTCATTTTTGACCAAAAACCAAATGCTCCCATATCAACAGGGAGTGACCTTGAAATCAGCAAGTGACCTGATATATCAGGGGTCAGCAACCTTTTTGGTGTGGAGTGCCACTTTCAAATTTTCTTGTCAATCAGTGTGCCACACCGAGACGCATATCCAATTTTTTATATCCAACAGAGCTGTAATTTTACCCCAAAGAAAACAACATGAACATATATTGAAATCGTATAACTACCATTCTTTTTCAATTAACTAAAAAATAAATGCATATTGTAGAAAATTTCAAAACTTGAAAATAAGTGCAACAGTTCACTAGCTAGTTGTTCACTATCAACTTAAACAGTAAATTATATGCAGCATTTTAGATATTCTTTTATATTACAAAGATAAAAGATGCCTACCTTAATGTGATCCCTGGCCCTGTTTTCCTTGGCTCAGCTCTGATTTCGGGGTTTTACTTTGTGACTTTTAGCTGCTTATCCCTTTTTTTTGAGTGTCTCTTTGTTAGTCAAGCCATCAACCAAAACCCCTGAGCTTGACAAGATCGCCTCTTTGATATATTCGCCATCAGTTTTTCTTTTTTTCATCAGGTTTTCCTTGCTTTGCAATGCAGTGAGCAAAGTGATAGCTTGCTTCGGTGGCGGTGTTTTTAGCAGTGACAAAAGGTTTTCAGGGTGTTTTTGTTTACACTACCTGGACACAGCACGTTTTAATGTCTCTGCCTTGTCAGACTCCTCCTTGAATGAATTTTCATGTTTTGTCTCGTAATGACGATTGACACTTGTTCTCCCCGGGGAGAGGCACGGGCCCGGGTGGAGCCGCCGCGGCCCCCGGGAGGCTGGCTCTTGCGGTGCGCACGAAAGGCTCAGGCGCGGGCCCGGGTGGGGCCGCGAGGAGCGAGCCTTTCCCCGGGGAGAGAAAGCTTCCCTATCGCGGTGCGCACGGAAGCCTCGGGCGAGAACCCAAGTGGAGCCCCCTCTCGTGGTGCGCATGGAAGCCTCGGGCGCGGGCCCGGGTGGAGCTCTCGTGGTGCCCAAGGAAGGCGCGGGCGTGTGGGGCTAGAAGACTGATCTAGCCCCATACCAGCCCGGGTGGAGCCGCGGGTGCAGATCTTGGTGGGGGAATAACACTCTTAAATACAGTCTTGATGAGATTGAATTGGCTGCAGTTACGACGTTGGGAACGCTGACTCTGGAATAAAACACGATTTGACCAACATTGTGACAGCCGATGCCTACCAAAAATGACGTAATGTCAGAGGTTATAAAATCGCGCCAGCGGCCCTTCCCGCACAGAGAGCGCCAGTGGGCAATACGGGTCAAGTCTGTGAAAGCATCCAACCCGCTCCATTCTCGGGACATCTTTTTATACGTGAAAGCAATGACGTGAGTAAATCCCATGTCTCTTTACACAGGAATTCCCTCGGATGTGTGTGTGGCTTAAATAACAGGGCGCGCAACAGAAAATGTCTGAATTTCAGGTAAAAAGGCGCTTTTTTCTTGTTTTTTTGCCATGCGCTCGCGTGTCACTGGTTAACCCTTCGCGTGCCAGTGCTGACACGCGTGTTGCCGACCCCTGTGATATATCGACAGGGAGTGACCCTGAAATCCCCCAATTATACAGGAAGTGTCTCCAAAACGCCCCCAAATCAACATGTTCTTTCTCCAGAAATGGCATTTTCTAGTTAATCCACAATAGTCGAAGCTTTTATCAACTTCAGCCTGTGACAATAGGAAAGAGGACCACATTAAGGGAAAATCATAACACCAAGAAACTAATCATTGTATTTGGTTCCTCCTGTCTCCACTCGTTACAACATTCATTATATTTGAAGGAGATTTTCTCTTTATTTTCCTGTGTCCCCTTGAACTTTAAGCACGCACAAGAAGCTGCTGCCGTGACCGCATTTCAGTCTTCATATTGATTTGTTTTATGATGGGCATGCGTGTGCGCTTTCTCCCCCATGCAGAAACAAAGCGATGCAACGTAACGTGTATCACATACCGTATTTTTTGGATTGTAAATCACACCTGATTATAAACCGCCCCAGCCAAAAAATGCGCAATGAAAAGGAAAAAATGTATAACTCGCATTTTTGGGGGAACTTTATTTGATAGAATCCAGCACCGAAAACAGACATGTCATCTTGAAAGGCAATTTGAAATAAAAATACAATAGAGAACAACAGGCTGAATAAGTGTACGGAATGCTAACATTACATGACGCATAAACCATGAACTGAGAACCTCCCTGGTATGTTAATGTAACATAGAGTTAATGAGATAACTATAGCATACTGAACATGCTAACAAGCAACAATGATATAATGATGTGTTCATTCATTTTATACATAAGTCGCTCCAGAGTATAAGACACACCCTCTGCCAAACTATGGAAAATAACTGCGACTTCTAGTCCGAAAAATACGGTATGATGTCATAGCCTCGTTCGCTCACCACTTACATGTCACAATCATTTTTTTAATATGTGTTTAATACAAATAAATATGACACTTTGTGGATGAAAGGATTTTCAGGTCATTGCTTGAGGTACAAGGGACTAAAGCAGTTGTTTGTTTGTTTGTTTAAGCCTTACACGGCACTCGTTGCCAGGGAGGGGCTAACATTCAACCCTCCCATTTGAAATCGATTTGGACGTCAGGCACCATCAGTGGCGTTAAAGAAATAGCGTTTACTGGGGGCCGTAACCAATGCGTATATCTGTTTTTATTCATTTTAATGGAATGTTGTTGTTTTTTTTATCAACATTGTGTTCATTTGTAAATGTGACCAAAAATAGTCAGTCATTTGCCCTGTAAAGGCTTAAATGTCCACGCCGTCCATGAAAACAATGCAGGCGCACATTTACAAAATATGAAAACATTTCAAACCACACAATTGCAAATGTAAAATGTACTAAATAACTCCTTCTATCCCTCGTAACCATAGGCGGAGTTTGACTTTTGGGCCCGAGGGGGCACAACATGTTGATGACCCCAAAATGTAGTGTCAGCAATAAAATTAACTTACAAGAATATTTATAATAATAAGTTGAAAATGAGCACTTTTTTTTTTGTTTCCCATCGTTCTTGAGGGGAATTCTAAATCAGGTTCCTTAGGACAGCTATACTTTTCGCTAAGAGCATGGTACGCCCGCTGTTGTCGTGCCAAAGTAGTTACCCCAGTCAAAAATTGTATCCCCTGGGCGGAGCCATATGGAGGTAGATTTGCGTCTTCATTATTTGATCAAAACAAATGTGTTTGAATGCAAAAATAAATTTGAAACTCAATGCATTTGAAAGCTATTTTTCTTTGAATTGTTTTATGATTGAAGTCAATTTTTTTGGGGATCGAAGCAACTTTTTTGATTGAAGTCAATTTTTTTGTTGTTGATCGAAGCAACTTTTTTGATTGAAGTAATGTTGTTTTGCGTTTGGGCCCCATTTTGGCTAGGACATTTGTGTCTTTATTCAATCAAAAAATAAGTTGCTTCAGACAAAAAATATATATTTCCAAACGAAAAATCACTTGAATCAAAAAAAAAGAGAAATTTCAATCATAGAAAAAAATTTGAATGCGAAAAAATATTTGAGACTCAAATATTAGCAATCCTTTTTGTGTTTGGGCCATATCATGGGTGGGACATTTGTGTCTAAATCATTCAATCCCCCAAAAAGTTGCTTCAATGAAAAAAACATTTTCAAACAAGGAAAAAAATCATTTGAAAAATAAAATTGCCCTCCCCTATTTTTTTTTTTTTTAATAATATGCAAAGCAAATGACCGTCTAAGGTGATCTGGCCACATGATCTGTTCGAAAAATAATTTTGACGCATTATAAAAATATATTTTTTGTTCATTTCATTCATTTTTGTTGTTTGCTTTATTGCTTTACAACTTTTATATATATAGGAAAGTCAATTACATGCGATGACACTTTTCGGCCACCGGGGGGGACTGCCCCCCCCAAACTGGGCTTATGCTCGTAACATTTAATAAATGTGCGAAAAGAACTGTCGATTCTGATGAATACTGACATTTACATTTCATTTTTAATGACTAAAAAATGTACCTAAATTAATACACTTTAAAGGCTAATGACAATAAATGTCCGTGTTTGGTTTTGTTTGGGGGTTTTTTCCTGTTGTGGCCACGACCACACCCACCTGCTTGTGATTGGCCGAGAATTTGGACGCGGGCTGCAGCCAGACTCTCTTGGGTGGTCTTTTCCGGCGCACTTGGCTTCCGGCTTCCGCCCGCTCGGTTTGTTTGTGTACAGACTCAAAAGAGCTCGGCGTTTGCCCTTTTGCTCGGTTCCGAAGCCGCCGGCCGACCGATCGAAATGGCCACAGCCGCCGCGTCGTCCGGCGACGACTTGAGGAAGGAGTTGACCTGCGCCATTTGCCTGGATTTCTACACGGACCCCGTCATCCTCAAGTGCGGACACAATTTCTGCCGCTTCTGCATCTGCATGCACTGGGACGAAAATGGCGGCGACTACGGTTACCAGTGTCCACAGTGTCGAACCGTAAGAGAGAGATTGTCGTAATGTCGCTAGCCTCCGCTTTCCTGGATGGCCAGACTGTCTTCACCCATTCACCTGCCATTTTTTTTTGACGTGGATCACTTTGATATACTATTGTTTGCGACACTGAAGCTAAGCAGTAACCAATTGCTTTGTTAGTGGTGTGCCAGATTGGGGGGGGGCCTCTATCACGGTATTTTTGTATCATTTGATGTGGGGGGGGGGGGGGGGGGGGCATACTTTGAAAGATTTCTCCCCTCATTCTTACTTGCCACATATATAAAACAAGGGCATGCATGTAGACGATATTATTCGAAAAGGATCATAACTATTGAAGCTTGAGAAAAAACATTTAAAGCCAAATACTTTTCTAAATCAAAATAACAAATGGTCCTTTTTGCATTTTGCCTTCATATCCTAACATAAGCACACTCATGCATCATTTCCCTCAAAAAATGGAATTCGCTTGAAGATGGTGCCATAAAGCAAATGAACCAACATGAAGCTTTGACCCACTTGGCCACAAAGCAAAATATGTCAATAATAATATCAAATGTAACGTTAATTCTTTTCAGTTTCATGATTTGCTAGTGATGCTATTGAGTTTACGGTGAGTTTGAAACACATTTGCTCCTTCATATTTGGAAACATCTCGAGGTCATTTTAAGTAGAGGTGACTCATGCGTTGTACATTGACCACGCAATCAGAGTTGCTCTCTCGTCATTTTATATCGCTATATTTCATAAAGTGAAGGAATTCGCCCGCACGGAAAAAGCGACCGGCGTACGGAAATGATGCTCAGCTGCTCACCGCCTCCGTGCGCCAACCGGGAGGGCGGATATTCCGCGCGTTCACCTCTTGTGTTAACCCTTTGTACTGACTCCATGTTCCAAAAGTTTGAAGAAGACTCACCGAAAGCAGGTTGACAATTTATTTGTCGACAATGGTCAAAAAACAAGGCAAAAACAGACCACGGAGGAACAATGTTAAATCCAAAACAAGGCTACATCGAAAAGTCTCCAAGCAGCAAAGTCTGTGTTATCTCAGTGTCCAGTGTTTTTTAAGTCCGTGGTGGAGTAGGCCGGGCCGAAGGTGTGACTGAGTGTTGTTCCGGGACCATCCCTCTGTGGCCGGTTTTGGGCGGTTAGGTTGTCCGTGGATGGGACGTGGTTGCCACAGCGACCGACGCTGGTCTTAACTTGCCTGGTATACCAGACTCACCGCTGTTCCAGTGATCGAGTCTGGCGACCGTCCGGCGGATTAAATTCCAAGGGCGGAGCAAGCCACAGCAAACAGACAGCACGAGTGGACCAATCAGCGACGGGCAGACGTGACGTTGTTAAAGCGACAAGTAATTAGCGTGAGCGGAGAATGGAGAAGTTTATTCAACATGGCTAGCGCAAGCCATGTTGACTGTTGTCAATGACTTTTTTCGATATGTTTTTGGTCATTTAAAACTTGTTTTACCACGGATTGGAACATATTCTCGGCTCTCCCGTTCGCCATCTGTGTTGTTGTAGAGACGACTTTCGGCACGCAAGAGTGATGTTACTCGTTAAGAACACGTCACGAAGATAAAGGAATCTGATTGGACGATTGATTTTGTACCTTGCTCGAGAGGCCGTTAATGGGCTGGGTCCCAGACTATTTCTCACAGTGTTTGGAAAAATACAGGGAGAATAGTCTGGCTGTGCCAGTCAAGGTCTTGACGTCCCAAGCGCCCGCTATCAACTTTGTTATCCGGGCTGGCTCTACTTGTTTTAGGACAAAGCGCGCTACTCTTTGTCCTTGTTGTGGCCAGAAGAACTGATTGCGATTGTTGGTGCGTCAATCTTGCTCGTGACGTACATGTTGGGCTTCTGTGATAAGATGGCGTTGTGTATCTATTCTGCTTCTTTTCATTAAACTATGGTGTGTGCTGTTTATTTTGTATTAGGTGTGTTTAGAGTAGTTCAGTCCTACAGTAAATATGAGAAATGATACTATTCCCTGATTAATTATATTACGTGTGTTTGAGTAATGCAAACAGTTAGACGGTGCCTACGAGAAACGGTACCATTTTTTCCATTTCCCCCTCGTGAGCCCCGATAAGGTGATTGACTTTACTGTGTTCAAGGGCATAGAGTGAAGTCTGCTGAACTGTAGTTAGATGAATGTGTTAGACTAATGCAAACAATTATATGGTGTGTGTGCGAGATCTGTACCTATTCCCTTCCTTCAAAAGTAAGCCATTTGACGGCCAGGCTAGCATCGAGCCATTTTCATCTCTTCCGTTTTAGGTGTTCAACAAAAGGACCTTCACCAAGAACTACCTGGTTCAGAACCTGGTGGCCAAGATGGACGACCTGGAGTGCCTGGGTTCGGTCGCGTCCCCCGCCGGACCGCTCAAGATGGACGGCGAGTGCCGGCTGCACGGCGAAGAGCTCAAGTTGTACTGCCAGACGGACAAAGAAGCCATCTGCGTGGTGTGCCGGGAGTCCCGCGTGCACAGGTCGACTTTCCGCCGCCCGACTGTCCGACACGACGGTTAGTCCGTGACTTTTCCTCATTTCAGACATCACGAGGTGGCTCCGGTCTCGGAAGTGGCCCACGACATGAAGGTAGGAAACCTTTTTTTAAATTGTATCCATTTCAACTTGATGACATGGAGACAAACCTGACCCCGAAATACTTCCAAATCAACAGGCAAAGCTACCATTGCAATTTCTTCTAGATATTGTACATATTTTCATTTCAATTTGGACGCGTACCCCCAAGGCGCACTTTTTGTGAGCTCTCGGAACTCCGGTCGCCGCCGTACGTACGAGCGCGCCGGACTTTCTGCCAATTGATGGGCGCTTTTGCTTCGGAAGGTGGAGTTGCATCTGCGTCTGATGGACCTGAACCGTCACAGGTCTCAGTGCTTGCGAGTCATCGCGGCCGACGAGCGCACCAAAAACGAAGTCAGGGTAGGCCAGCTCTGTGGCAAAATGTGGGCCGGTTCCAAATGAAAGGGTGCGGCCGCTTCTTCCAGATGAAGAAGCAGCGTTTGAAAGACAAAGTGGAGGCGGACGTGGGCGCCTTGGTGCAGTTCCTGCTGGACGAGCGAGACTCTCTGCTGGACAGCCTGGACGCCGAGGAGGCGGCGGCCGTGGCCGCGCTGGACGACAACCTCGACGCCGTCAAGGCCGAGGCGGCCGCCGCCGAACGCCGCCTCGCCGACGTCCGCGCGCACGTCGGTGGGGAGACCACCTTTCAGGTCGCGACCCGTTCTTATCCACAAAAATAAAAAAGGCCATTTTTACTCACTAGATGCATTTTTCTGTCTCGCTTCAGAGCCTGGCCGAGACCTTCAACGAGTAAGTCCGCTCCGCTATGACTTATTTGCATTCCCGGATTTTGCCTCGTTCCCCCTTTTGGGAGCAGTTGCGATTTTGCCTCCGGACAGGGTGGTGCACGGGAAGCCGTTCCCCGAGGTGGAGCCGGAGGACAGTCCCACCGAGTTCACCGATTTCTCGGGGCCCTTCCAGCTCATCATGTGGAAGAAGATGATGCACGTGCTACACACCAGTCAGTTCCTTTTTGTCCTTCTGCTGCCTGCCAATTTCAATGACAGCCCTTCCGCTCGCCACCGACGGCTCCTGTCGTCGCCCTCGTCTAAAGTCCGATGTAATTTCCGCACGCTCATGTAGTGGGCCGTATTGAAAATAATCCCTATATTATCAGGATTACTGACAACTTTTTCAACACTTTCTCTAAATAAAGGCCTTTTCACACTGCTTTCAGCCCAGTGTGAAGAGCGGTTCACGGCAAGCGCGAAACGTGAGGAGCCACGTAGACGCCGTCAGGAAGTGAAAAGTGGCAGGCATACAGTATTTACTATAGTCCCAAGCATGGAGTTCATAACCTATTGACATGACATGTGAAACGGGGCCGATTCGTGGGGGGCCTCTTTTCAAAAACTTGAAATATTTCCAAAAGCAAAGCTGCTACCGCCCTAAAACCAAAACAGGCACCTACCTTAGCCATATAAGAGTCTCCATGAGCAGTGGCAACAAGGAATTCAAAGTCGTTCGCTTTTAAAATCCCGAATCATTCTTTTTTATAGAACACAACTTAAAATGGCTATAAAAGTCTGATTTTCCACTAGATGCACAAAAATCTCTAAATGCAGAGATGATCACCTATATTTTCAGGATCAATAGCAATATTTAACATAGAAGTTTTTGATCAAAATAGTTTTCAAAGTTTTCAACACCTAATAAATTGCTCAATTTAACCCTTAATGACCTGCAATATGAAGCAATTATCAGAGAATCCCAAAATTTGAAAAATAAGGTCCTAATGACGCCTTTTTTTCAAATTTGTAAAAAGAAATGTCAAAATGAATATGTGTAATAAGCGCTCTAATATCTATAACCCTAGCTAAATCCTGTTTTTTTTTCTCATGGAACCTGCAGATGCATGTGTTGACTTCCATTATTATTATTTTTTTTTTCAAAAAGAAATGTCAAAATTTTGAATTACTCTCAAAATCATGAAATTTTAGGTGTATCAAATGTAATACATTTGGCAATGAAGGGTTAACATCAGAAACTTAATACCTGAGGAAACATGCAGAATAAAATAATATGAAGATTATTAATAAATTCTATATACACAAGCACAATTTATTATAGAATAGAATATCCCTTATTATCATTATACCAATAGCGAATGAGGCTAGCGGCCGCCTGACGTAAACAGAGCTTTTCTTGTGAATAAATGCTTAAATCCCCGAATTCTTCATAGATATGGACATAAAACAGTCTCCATTCTTGGTTAAAAGAAAAAATAACCGTGCAGTTAGCATTTATTTTACAGATATTGTCAAAGTACAATGCTACTCTTTTAGCGAATGAGGCTAGCGGCCACCTGACGTAAAGGGAGCTTTTCTGGCGAAAATTCTTGTGGATAAATGCTTCAATCAGGCACGCATGGTACAAAAACTATTATATTTACCTCGAATCCTTGAACAAATCACTCCTGACACAATCCTTCCTGTTTGTATGCGGTACAGCTTTCGTAGTTCTTCAAAAATCCAAGCTTTAATCCTACATGAGCATGTGCCGTCTTCAGCTATTACGAAATGAAGCTCGGCCCTCTCTGATAAGGCGTTACGCAAAGAATGATGAAGTGTCATGTCAATAGGTAATGAAGTCTATGTCCCAAGAACCAATGCATTTATTTTTCAAGTAAACAGTGACTTTTCCTATATCCACGAGTAGTGGGCTATTATAATAGCCGTGTAGAGTGTTTTAATAGTGAGAAGGTGAATGTTGCGGGTTTTTTTGTTCGTTTGTGAACTACATTTCCATCGAGAAACCATTTAGCTTAGCGAGGAGAGGTCTGAGAGTTGTTTTTCGAGTGTCCCAGTGCTCGTGAAGGAAAAAAAAAAAAGCGGATTTAGCAAGGTTTGGTCAGTCGTGATTTGCGTATACCGTCCGCCAAAACAGCCCCGTAGCAGAGATATAAGTATGCCTGCCCCGCCCCTAAAAATGGAGCAAGGTTCTATTTTGGGCCCCGCCCGCCTCTCGGCGCAAATTCGTTCAAACCTTCCGTTCTGCCCAAGACTGCCGACCACCGCTCGCTCACTTTGGCCAACCATTCTCCTACCACATATGCAATGAACGGGTTGCCGCTGAACCCTTCGCACTTGGCTGCCGCTAGTTTGAAATGGCCTGTTACGTGCCAAAGACGGCTCGCGAAGGGCGTAACATAAAACAAGCCACATAAAAGTACGAGCGGACGCAAATTTATTTACAGAACAATCAAACTCGCAATGAATGCCGACGAAGCGTGACTTCAGGGTAAGCCCAGGCCAAAACAACAAACAAAAGGAGCTACACTTAAACCCCACCCGCTAACTAAACACTGATCATGTAAAAGGAACAAAGAAAAGACAACATCTAACCTAACTTCTTACTCTATACAAAACAGGAGAAAACGGGTTGAACAGAAATGGCGACTTACCCTTACTTGCTTCAGTGCTCTTATTTACAGTGGTGAACAAAAACGATCCAATAACGAATAAACACAAAAGACCTCACCGAAAAAAGCGGGAGTGTGTCAAAGTAGCGATCAAATGCAAACGAGAGTGAATGGCGCGCAAATAGCTGGGGAGGAGGACCGCAACAGAATACTGTCAAATGCGACCTCCCCGAACGTTGACAGCGGCAGGTTTAAGAAGCTTGGCGCCTTTTTCCGTGGCCAATCAGCGGCGGTGACGTCGTCGGTCCGTCCTGCGTCGATCAGCTTTCGTCATAGTGGGAGGGGAAACAGCCAGCTGGTGAAGGCGGCGATCAGCTGACTGGAAGAGTCTCAGAAGTTAACTGTTAAACGGCCAGGGGCCGTCACATAGCCTAAAATGCCCCAAAATCAACAGGAACGCAGCAAAATGAACAGGAAGCGCCGTACAGTGCCGGCCAAAAGTATTTGCACCCCTGCAATTCAGTCAAATAATGCTCCATTTCTCCCAGAAAATGATTGCAATCACAAATGCTTTGGTAGTAATTTCTTCATTTATTTGGCTTGCAATGAAAAAACACAAAACATTGAAATTTGAAAAAAAACAACAACAACAACAATCATGATCATTTTACACAAAACTCCAAAAATAGGCCAGACAAAAGTATGGGCACCCTTTGAAAAATCATGTGATGCTTCTCAAATTTGTGTCATTAACAGCACCTGTTACTTACCTGTGGCACATCACAGGTGGTGGCAATCTCTAAATCACACTTGCAGCCAGTTAAAATGGATTAACATGGACTCAACCTCCGTCCTGTGTCCTTGTGTGTACCACATTGAGCATGGAGAAAATAAAGATGACCAAAGAACTGTCTGAGGACTTCAGAAGCAAAATTGTGAGAAAGCATGGGCAATTTCAAGGCTACAAGTCCATCTCCAAAGACCTGAATGTTCCTGTGTCTACCGTGCGCAGTGTCTTCAATAAGTGTAAAGCCCACGGCACTGTGGCTAACCTCCCTAGATGTCCCGCAGTCCGAGGGTACGACGGTGTCAACCCGTACTATCCGTCGGCGTCTGAATGAAAAGGGACTTTACCCAGGAAGACCCTACTTCTGACGTCAAAGAGACGTCAAAAAGCCATGCCAAAACTTACCTGAGAAAGCCAAAAACGTTTTGGAAGAATGTCCTCTGGTCAGATGAGACAAAAGTAGAGCTTTTTGGGAAAAGGCATTTGAGTTTACAGGAGAGAAAAAACCCAGGCCTTTAAAGAAAAGAACACGGTCCCCACGGTCAAACATGGAAGAAGTTCCCTGATGTTTTGGGGTTGCTTTGCTTTTATGAAGTCTGAAGATGACCAACACATTTTGCAGCACAATGTAGGGCCCAGTTTAAGAAAGCTGGGTCCCCCTGAGGTTCACGGGTCTTCCAGCAGGACAATTGAGAGAAAGCACTGGAGAAAGTGGCCAGACATGAATCTTATAGAAGACCTGTGGAGAGATCTGAAAACGGCACCCATCAAATCTCAGAGACCTGGATCAGTTGGCCAAAGACGAATGGTCGAAAATTCCAGCAGAAACTGATTGATGGATACCGGAAGTGGTTGTTCAGTTATTTGGTCTAAAGGTTGTGCTACCAAGTATTAGGCTGAGGGTGCCAATACTTTTTTTCTGGCCCATTTTTGAAGTTTTGTGTAAAACGATCATGATTTTTTTTTCCTTCATTCTCTTTTGTCTTCTTTCATTGCAAGCAAAATAAATGAAGATATAACTACTAAAGCATTTGTAATTGCAATCATTTTCTGGGAGAAATGGAGCATTATCTGACAGAATTGTAGGGGTGCCAATACTTTTGCCCAGCACCCACCCCACTTGCACAGCATTGCGACGGGCCGTGGCCATTTCCTAGTTCATTGTATCCCAATAGGTTATCCATATGAGAATGGTCTCCGTTTAAAATGGGGAAGCGGCAAGTCGCTAGCATAAAGGAGTTGGCTCATTGACGGCGCTCGACGTCCGATCCGTTTGAAGCCGCTCGTCATCGAAATTCACAGCGGAAGCTTCTCGTTTATCGGTCGTACGCTCGAAAGTGCTGGATGAGATTTCCCGACCCGCGAGGCCAGGTAGAGTCAAGTTTCGCCCTTTCTTTCAGTGCCGCAGAACCTGACGTTGGACCCGGACACGGCGCACCCCAACCTGCTGATCTCGGACTACGACACCAAGGTGGAGGAGGTGCGCTCGCGCAACCCCCAGGAGCCCGACCTGCCGGACCGCTTCACGCGTTTCTGCGGCGTGCTGGCCACGGCGCAGTACTGCGGCGGCCAGCACTACTGGGAGGTGGACGTGCGCGACAAGGGCGTGTGGTACCTGGGCGTGACCGCCCAGGGCAGCAAGCGCAAGGGCTTCGTCAGCCTGACGCCGGCCGCCGGCTACTGGAGCCTGTGCCTGCAGGACCGCCTGTACGCCAACGGCGTCGACGGCCGCGTGCCGGTGGCCGACTACTGGAACTCCCCGCGCGTGGGCGTCTACCTGGACTACGACCGCGGCCTGCTCAGCTTCTACGACGCCGTCACCATGAAGCTCCTCTACGTCTTCGACACCTGCTTCCACCGACCCGTCTACCCCTTCTTCAGCCCCGGCAAGAACGACCCGGGCAGCCGTCTGCGCATCTGCCACTACTACTGAAAGACCAACGCTTTCTTTTTCCCGCCGTCTTAACCGTTCTTTCCGAAGAACGCTGTTGTTTTAATGATGACCCGTCTCGTTTTTTTAAAAATCGTATTGTATCACCCATTTGATTGTTTTTTAAAATCGTCTAATAAAACAATCGTACAAAATGACTTTTTTTTTTTTTAATACTCCAGCAACCCCAAAATCTACAGGAAGTGTCTTAGCTGGTGACCTACCGCAGCTAAAGACAGCGTTGCGTTTTTTTAATTGAAGTTTGTAAAATAAAACTGAGGCCACAAGAGCTTTTGCAAATGTTTTTTTTAATATTTACAATAAAACTTTGTTTGGTGTCAGCTGCTGTTTCATTCACACACAAGCACAAAAAAACCATACACATAAATATATTACTCTTAAATAACAGTATTGGGGCATAAAAATAATCTTGGCAAATATTTTTCAGGTGGGGTTTGTGCTTCAGAGAAGCCCCTCCCCTTTTTGAGAACATGACTCATTTCCATTTTTTTTTAAAAAAACATTTGTTACAATTTCAATGGATGATTCTCCAGCCTTGTCTTCCATAACACGAGGGTTTTTTTCTTGACAAAATATAGACTTTTTGGTGGAAAACGACTCTTTTCAAAAGATCTCATCTCGTATATTTCCAAATCCGGTCTACTGCAGGTAGCGGTAGACCTTGAAGCAGTGGTTGCCCGAGTCGGCCACGGCCACGTGTCCGTCCGAGGTGAGGGCCAGACCTTGCGGGCCGTACAGCGGGTCGCCCGACGTGTTGATGTACGACAGGAAAGAGCCCGTGCCGTCGAAAACCTTGACACAACGACATTCACTTGCACCGGACGAAATCAAATGGGACTCCAAACCTTTCGCGTACCACTTTTTTGTCAGTTTGACCCTCATTAAACTATGGGGCTACCGTCAGACGTCCGATCCGTTTCGGCCAGTCCTAACTAACATCTATCGCCGTCAATGGCGCGCCGTGAGTTAAATATTACAGGAAAACTTTAAATGCCGCGTTCCTTGCGTATTTCGGTCTGGAGGCATTTTTCACGAGTCTCTATTGACATTTGTAACCATTTATAACATTGCTTGCACACCTTTCTTTTCTATTCTTGAGTTGCGAGGGCTCCCCCTCACTGGTAGGAACGGTAGCATGTATTTTATTTGGTTGATTTTCGGTTTTGGTTCCCAATATAAAGGAGTACACCAAATCAGTGGCGTTTCTAGGATTTCTCCGAAATGGGGGGATGTTGTGCCGAAAAATAGCCGCCCCGCGTGAAATGTCCCCTCTGACAGGAACGCTTATTTATAACGCTTTATTGAGCGTTTATTTATTTTATCATTGAGCGCCAACACGTCACTCGTACAAACAGCTTTTTCTTACCAATCGATGGAAATGGAAACAATTTTCTTGTACCGTTAATATGTATTATTTTACTCTGCTTGAACCAATAAATGTCATACCTGTGTCATTGTCATTGGGATATGGTCGTGACAACTTGTAGACAACTATATATCTGTTCAAAGATGGTTATGTTATGCTTAATACAGTACTAGTATTTTGTGTAATGAATTTATTTAAAACTGATTTTACAGTCGTAAATCCATTACTGTAATGCATCCACCTCAATAAAGCGTTACAAATAAGCGTTCCCGTCAGGGGGGACATTTCACGCGGGACGGCTATTTTTCGGCACAATAGCCACGTGTCGCTACTGTCTTTGTTCAGTGTTTAGTATAATGATACAGTGTGCAAACAAAGGTACAATCACTTTTCTGAAAATCCATTTTAAACACGAAAAGGAGCATTCATATTTAACATACTGTAGAAACAACATTCTCCCTCAGTTCAGAAAAGAAGATTTTACCGATTGCCACGCATTGTACTACAATGGGAACGGGTACTTCGGGGGGCATTCAAATTAGAGGCCCAGCCAGCCCTTAAACCGCCACCGCACCAAACTTTCATGAAAAGTCTGAAGCGAGGGGGGGGGGGGCACACACACTTTTTATTTTGGTTACCTGTATCCTGCTGTTCCCCCAGTCTGCGACGATGATGTTGCCGTTGGCGTCGACGGCGACGCCGGTGGGCGCGTTAAATTGTCCGTTGCCTTCGCCGTGAGAGCCGAATTTGAAGAGGAACTCGCCGTCGGCGTTGTACACCTTGACGGAGTGGTTGTGGAAGTCGGTGACGATGATGTCGTTCTTGTTGTTGACGGCCACGAAGTGCGGACCTGTCGACGGCGAGCGCAAAAGCACACGCATTCCGAGGAGGGGACACTTGTGATTGATTGGCTTTAGAGCTACGTCACTCCAGTCCAGTTTTCAACCAAGCGTAACTTTGTCTTGTCATAACATAATTGTCTTTGGGCGCATAAGAGTCGCCCAATTTGGACTGTCTCCTCATCCGCGAATTTTTGTATTTTCAGCAGAATCATTTCGACATACATGAGTTCTCGTCAAATTGGACGAGCGCTCGCTTGGTGAAAACGGGCCGGGCGTGAGGATGGAGGACCCCCTCTAGCGGTTAGTTTGGAGCACGACACACAGGGAATTGACGAATCAACGGGAAATCGCTCACTCATCGTCAACCAAACGTTACTTACTGAAGACCGATTTATTTACGCTCGGAGGATGCTTGTCTGAGTGGAAAAGAAGGAAATGCCACAACACAAACAAAAAAAGAAACGCACATATGAGACAACAAAACCACGTGAGCAATTTTCTATTCCCACAAAACATAACAATAAACAAAACCACTTCCCTCTCCATTCTCGCAGTCGGAAAACTGGGCATTCATGACGTCACCAGCCACAACAAAGCGTCGCCATATTGAAACGGGGGCAAAACAGTCAGAGTCACAAGCAGTTGCTCTGTCGTGCATTGTAGTACAAACGCATTGAACTTTTGTCTTATTCGCGGCCTTTTTTTCTGTCAGAATGACTCAAAGTTGCCATGTTGCGGGTTGTAACACAAGAGTTCGAAGCCGCATTTGAAGTTCTTCATTTTTCCTCGTGAGAAGTAAAGGACAAGCAATTGGCTGAAAGCAATGAGGAAAGACAGTTCCGTGGACCAGGCACATTTACGTTTGCAGCTGACATTTTATTACTGGTGAGTAAACTTTAATCGATTTTTTTTTGCCCCAATTAGCTGCTAGGATTCAATAGACTAGGCAGTGGTATTATTACCGGAACCGACAACTCGCAAAGCGTTACTTTTCTTTTGCCGCGAACTGCTCTGATCGGTCAATCGGTATATTATTGGCCAAGTGGGAATGGGTTATTTTGCAGTGTCGTGTTCACGGCTAAAAAACGCTTGGAGGCGAATGACCGGTTACGGCAGAAATAATCACTCCGTATATACAACCGGTTTTCTTAGTTCCACACAGTACGTATTCCACGTAATTGGTAAAGGTCAACTTACTGGGGGACTTTATGAGGTAGTTGTAGATGTTTCCGAACTCCACTGCAGGCAGTTCCTTTGGACTGTTTATCCAGCTAACAGCTGCGACTTTGTATGGGCAGATTTGCAGGCCAATACACGCTAATTTTAAGTTGTATCACACAAAAAAAGACACAAAACACAGCTGAAATACATGAATTTTAGACGTTTGTCTACGGATGTTTACCTGTACGTGTCCCCCATCTCAAAATGACGACATGTTGCTATTGCGAGATGATGTCATTGTGACATCATGCCGACTGCGAGAATAGCACATCTTTTTTTTTTCTTGTCCAATTCTTTTTTTTACAAAAAGGCGACAAATTGTACTGAATATTCAATATTCATTTAAACAACTTTCTACAATGACAACTCATTTCAACATTTCTTTTCTTTTTCTTTCTTTAGAAAAATGTGTGTTCACATGACTTAAAACGTGTAATATTCATGTACAAACACAATGTATAAACTAGGGCTGCAGCTATGGAATATTTTAGTAATCGAGTAATCGACTGAAAATTCTATCGATTCATCGAGTAATCGGATAAAACAAATATATTTTTAGGTAAAGAGCAATTATAAATATACATGAGAAAACAAGACATTTCATCTAATCTTGAACCATTTTCAGTCAATCAATGTCTTTATTTTCGATGTATATTGTTGAAAACAGCCAACAATTGCATCTCAGATGTAACTAGAATAAAAAAAAGACTACTTCACTGCTGTCACTCAAAAAACCTTTAGATCTTATAAAATATATATATATATATATATATATATATATATATATATATATATATATATACAGTGCCTTGCAAAAGTATTCGGCCCCCTTGAACCTTGCAACCTTTCGCCACATTTCAGGCTTCAAACATAAAGATATCAAATTTTCATTTTTTGTCAAGAATCAACAACAAGTGGGACACAATCGTGAAGTGGAACAAAATTTATTGGATAATTTAAACTTTTTCAACAAATAAAAAACTGAAAAGTGCGACGTGCAATATTATTCGGCCCCCTTGCGTTAATACTTTGTAGCGCCACCTTTTGCTCCAATTACAGCTGCAAGTCGCTTGGGGTATGTTTCTATCAGTTTTGCACATGGAGAGACTGACATTCTTGCCCATTCTTCCTTGCAAAACAGCTCGAGCTCAGTGAGTGTTTGTGAACAGCAGTCTTCAGCTCTTTCCACAGATTCTCCATTGGATTCAGGTCTGGACTTTGACTTGGCCATTCTAACACCTGGATACGTTTATATTTGAACCATTCCATTGCAGATTTGGCTTTATGTTTTGGATCATTGTCCTGTTGGAAGATAAATCTCCGTCCCAGTCTCAGGTCTTGTGCAGGTACCAACAGGTTTTCTTCCAGAATGTTCCTGTATTTGGCTGCATCCATCTTCCCGTCAATTTTAACCATCTTCCCTGTCCCTGCTGAAGAAAAGCAGGCCCAAACCATGATGCTGCCACCACCATGTTTGACAGTGGAGATGGTGTGTTCAGGGTGATGAGCTGTGTTGCTTTTACGCCAAACATATCGTTTTGCATTGTGGCCAAAAAGTTCAATTTTGGTTTCATCTGACCAGAGCACCTTCTTCCACATGTTTGGTGTGTCTCCCAGGTGGCTTGTGGCAAACTTTAAACGAGGCTTTTTATGGATATCTTTGAGAAATGGCTTTCTTCTTGCCACTCTTCCATAAAGGCCAGATTTGTGCAGTGTACGACTGATTGTTGTCCTATGGACAGACTCTCCCACCTCAGCTGTAGATCTTTGCAGTTCATCCAGAGTGATCACGGGCCTCTTGGCTGCATCTCTGATCAGTTTTCTCCTTGTTTGAGAAGAAAGTTTGGAAGGACGGCCGGGTCTTGGTAGATTTGCAGTGATCTGATGCTCCTTCCATTTCAATATGATGGCTTGCACAGTGCTCCTTGAGATGTTTAAAGCTTGGGAAATCTTTTTGTATCCAAATTCGGCTTTAAACTTCTCCACAACAGTATCTCGGACCTGCCTGGTGTGTTCCTTGGTTTTCATAATGCTCTCTGCACTTTAAACAGAACCCTGAGACCTATCACAGAGCAGGTGCATTTATACGGAGACTTGATTACACACAGTTGGATTCTATTTATCATCATCGGTCATTTAGGACAACATTGGATCATTCAGAGATCCTCACTGAACTTCTGGAGTGAGTTTGCTGCACTGAAAGTAAAGGGGCCGAATAATATTGCACGCCCCACTTTTCAGTTTTTTATTTGTTAAAAAAGTTTAAATTATCCAATAAATGTTGTTCCACTTCACGACTGTGTCCCACTTGTTGTTGATTCTTGACAAAAAAATTTAATTTCATATCTTTATGTTTGAAGCCTGAAATGTGGCGAAAGGTTGCAAGATTCAAGGGGGCCGAATACTTTTGCAAGGCACTGTATATATATATATATATACCTAAAAATGCCGTTACGCTTGATAACACACATCACTTAAGTTAGGATTTTTTCCCCACGTGTTTCAATTGAATTTCTATTTGTGTCAAGCAGGGGTCGCGTTAACCGGATAGTTTCCGTCGTTGACCGGTTTTTTAAAACGGTGACGGAAAAAACTGAAGTCCGTCCGTCATTTTGACAGGTTGCAATTCACACCCCAGACCACAGGGTGGCGAGTTAGCATATTAATTAGCTATTGTCTCTCTTAATGCATAAAGTCGTTGGCTCTTCTGTCAGAATATTGTAGCGTCACCGGGGTCTGGCGGCGGCACCGTGATTGACACATCAACGCGAGGTTCTTATTGGTGCACCCGGTGTGCCAGTGCGTCATCCAATTGATGGACAAGATTGCCGCCTGTGTACAGACCCCAATCACATGACGTCAGAACTCCGCTCCCCTGACCGGAGCCGCCATATTGTGTGTCAGCTCGTCATGTTTACACATTACCGCTACATACATGCCTCCTATTACGGCGTGTTTTTCTTCTCGTTAATATTAATAATCAAAATGGTGAAGGCGTGTGTGGCGGTTGGTTGCTGTAACAGAGAAGATAGACGAGAGACTTGAAGTTCTACCGTATTCTGTGAGACCCGAAGATGAGAGCGAGATGGACTGCTGTAATTCGACAAGAAATCTGGGCACCAAACGATCACCACAGACTATGTGGTAGTCTTTTTATATCTGGTAAGATGCATTTAATATATATTTAGAAGATTTTGGGCTGACAACCACAATTAAGATCATTGTGTGACGTTGGTGATTGGGGTCTATATCGTTGCCTCTTTTTCTTTGGGGGTGGAGTTGTTGGCGGTAAGCAGAGTAAAAAGGGAGAAAAATACCACGACTTCCGTGTCTAATTTTTCGCCGCCAAGCAAGCGTTACAATATTAATTAAAAATGAATGAATACTAAATACTATTGAATATGTCATCATTATCATTTTAAAAATTTAAGCCACGGGTAAAAATAGACTATGACCGGATTTTTATGACCCTGTCAGTCAAAAGGACAGACAACGAAAATGTCTAGCGCAACCTCTGGTGTCAAGCCATTTTGAAGTTCTAGTTAAGTTTTAAGTTAGTCTAAACTCTAAGTCCTGATAGGATTTGGAGTTTTTGCAGTGTTCAAAATAAATGTATGATACAGGCTGTATTGAAGCACATTAGGGTCCAGTGCTACTTGGTGTTTTATCCAGCAATGACTACTGAGCTAAAATTGACAGTTAGCATTATTGAGTTTTTATTTTACACCCTCATCACTCCACAACGCTATGTTATGTTAAAGCCTGTATGTAAGACACGTTAGCCACGCATCGAAAGTGGTCACCATTAATAGAAACCTAGCCCTCTGCAGGGCTAACGTTATGTGAGCTAGTGACAGTAACGTTAATCTTATTTATTAGCGCTTAGCGCTCTTTATTAGCGCTCAACTGCTTTAAGATGGCGGCTGTTTACTAACGCTGCCCAGACGTGGCCGATTCTGTCATTTCGCATCTAGTTCAACATACATGTGATCTCTATGAGACTCATCAGATGTTACCGGCTACCAACGTAGCATCGTGCGGGCTAGTATTTAGCAACGTTGGCGTCGTTTGTAGCGGCTGTCGGCTGCAGTAAGTTGTTGGTTTTTTTTGTTTTTTTTTTGCTTCTTCCTCTACGCACGTGACATCAGCGCGCTGTCCCGCATTAAAAGTAGTGCGAGCAAAACGTGATGCTTAGAGCTGTCAAAATAAACGATTACTCGAGGTGAATAAAATTACTCGGATCAGTTTTTAAACTCGAGTTACTCCAGTTGCTCTAGTATAAACTACTTCCCTCTTCATAGCACTTTTTTTTGTCCTGTCCATTTTTTTTTTTAACAAAACCGACTATTGTACTGAATATTCAATATTCATTTAAACAACTTTCTACAATGACGACTCTTTTCAACAGCTTTTTATCTAAAAAAAAAAAGTGTGTCTCTTCACATGACCTATGTAATATTAAGAATTTAGTCTTGTGCTGACCAACGACAACCACTTTTGTCAATTTTTTTTAGATAGTTAACACAAACTGACAGTATTCCTAGTGTTAAATCTAAGAGGGCGTGGCAAAAAATGACCTGCAAAGTGCCTGTCGGCGACGCCGCGTCCTCCGAACTTGGTGACCAGCTTCCCGTTGGCCTGGAAGATGAAGACGCAGCACGCCTTGTTGTCCACGGCGATGATGTGGCCGTTCTTGTCCACGGCCACGCCCTTGGGACCCATCAGGCGGCCCGATCCGATCTTGTTCTACCAGACGACAAATGTGAGCGCGGTCGCCGTCTCGACGCGCCGCGGCGTCCTGACCTTGAACTTTCCGTCGGAGGAGAAGATGCTGACCCAGCGGTTGTCGTAATCGGCCACCACGATGTCGCCGTTCGGGTCCACGCCGACGCCGGTGGGCCGCTGCAGCTGACCCGGCGAGCGGCCGCGGACGCCGAAGCGCATCTTGAACTGCCCGTCGTTGGAGAAGACCTGAACGGAGCGTCGACAGGAGTCGGTGCGGCGCGGTGCTAAAACGGCGTCGTCGGCCGGCGGCGACTAAGAAATAATGGATCGGACTTCCCGTCGACATCGGCAGGTCGAACGGTTTTGGCCGAGAAAAATGCAATATTAAGGATGGTAGCTAGCTTTTGAACAACACGTAAAGCTACTCTCGATAATTGGCCGACTTCATTTTCATGTCAACGCCTTGATTTTGACGAAAGCTCTTTCCACCTTACCTAACCCTACCTAACCTTACTTAACCATAACCCTAACCCAATTGAGATGGAGAACTATAGTAGACGTCCTATCCATTTGAAGCAGGAAGGGCGGCGAAGGAACGAACGCGGGAGCCGAAAATGGCTATCGGCCGGCGAGAGGGGTCCACCTGGATGCACTGATTGTTGCTGTCGGCCACCACCAGCCGCCCGCCGCCCGACGCCGAGATTCCCTGAAGGTTGGTGAACTCGCCGCGCTCTCGGCCACGGGATCCTGCGAAGCGAAAAACAGCGGTGTGAGGGCGGCGAAAACCACGAGTCGGCCGCCGTCCTCCCCGCACCGACCGACTCTGTAGATGAGTTCGTCCTCGACGGGGTTCTCCTTCTTCTTGGCGGCGTACGTGCCGGGGGGTCGGCGGACAGCCTTCTGGCGCACGTGTCCGCCGGCGGGCGACTTGACGCGGCGCTTGACGTCCTCGTCGGGCGAGGGCGGCACGTCGCGGGGTTTGACGGCGCGCAGGCGAAAGGGGCTCCCTCGCAGCGGCTGCCCGTAGAGGCTGAGCGCCAAGGCGTACTCGCCTTCGCCGCGCAGCGTGTAGGCCACCTCGTACGTGCCATTCTTGTTGTCCGTCACCTCAGCCGGGACCGCCCGCCCGCCGTCTTCCCCGCCCCCCGCCGACGTCATCTCCGCTTCTAAAAGCGCATTGCCCGTCCTCACCAGTTCGCCATCCTGGAAGTGGAAAAAGGCCGTTAGAAGACGAAGGGACCGTGACCCGGCCGGGAGCACACCTTGTCTTTGGTGGTGACGGTGACGGTGCGGCGCTGGCCGGTGGCGGCCAGCCGCAAACCTTCGCCCGTGGCCGCCGAAGTGTGCGCCACCGCCGCCGTGGTGAGCAGAACGCCCAGATTCTGGATGGACCGACGCAGCCCTTCCGTCTCCACCTGAGGGCCGCCGACGTCAAGTCGGAAGACGAGGAGCGAGCGAAAAAAAGCCCACCTGGCAGTCCAGGTGCGCGTTCTGGTGCGGTTTCTCCGGGAAGTCGTGTCTGGCCAGCGCCGCCGCACGCTCGCTCATTTGCTTCCGCACCAAAAGAACCTGAAAGTGACAGATTGAGATTTAGATTTCGTAATAGCGTTACCGCCATCTCCAAATGGTTTGCGCATTCTTTTTGCGACGGCTTTCGATTGCTTAAGACTATCCCGTAAATACTCCTATCGGTCCATATGGAGCAGGAAGCCCGGCGGCGGTCGTTCGGATAACGGCGCAATGGTAGGCTACCTCGGCAGCGCCGCCGTGAAGAAGCGCCCGCTCGGCGAAGCCGCAGCTGCCGCGGATGTGCTCGCGGCCTCGGAGGAGGGCGTTCAGCTGGGCCTCCAGAACCTTCTGCTTGGCGCCCCAGACGCTCTCCAGGTCGGCCAGCAGCGCCGTTTTGCGCCGCTCCAGGGCCCGTTCCAACTCCCGGAAGGCGGCGTCGATCTCCGCCGCCGCACGGTCCTTGCGCTCGTTCAGCTGCCGGGAGATCTCGGCCACCAGATCGGCGGCCGCCGTCAGGCGCGGCAACCTGCGGACCCGACCCGGGGCGGGCAAAAGTTACGGCGCGCGCGCGCGCGGACGACGCCTCACGTCCCGTCTCGGGTCACCTGCCGCGGATGTCGTCCAACTGTGTCTGGAGCGCCGCCTTGTGCCGCTCCGCCACGTCGCGCAGCGGGACGGTGACGTGTTCGCCGTGCTCGCCTTCCGTGCACTCTAGACACATGGCCGTCTCGCACGACTCGCAGTAGAACTCCATCACCTGTGAGGGGCGACGTCGAGTCGATCGGGCCGGCGGACTCGGGTCCGTCGACGCGCGGCGACTCACCTTGCCCTCGTGGTTGGGGCAGCTGAGCGCTTTCGCCGACCGGAGGGCGTCGGACGGCGAACACTCGGGCTCCCGTTGGAGGACCTGACGACCCAGTGGTACTTTTTAGAGCAGCGACAGTTAATGACAACCATAAAATGTCTTCAGTGTGACCGATAAACATGAAATTATTTGCAATTAAAAAAAAAAAAAAAAAAACGAGCTTGTAATTTAGCTCTTTACATGATGCAGAGGGCCAAAATGAAATGAATAAAAATGCTAGATTGCAAATTCCAATCATGAAAAACTACTTCATTATAAGAAATGTTGAGATGATAAATACGGTCAGCTTTCAGTTTCCTGGGACGCGACACCTTCCCTGGCTATTGGTCCCCCCCTGAATAAAAGTCTAACCTCCATAAGGTCGGTGATGAAGAAGTTGTTCTGCAGAGCGCCGACGCCTTTCTCCGGCAGGATGGACGTCTGCCGGCACACCGGACACGACAGCGTCAGAGACTCGGGCGGGATGTAGTTCTGCAGGCAGCTACGCCGACACGGGAAATACACAAGAGTATTGTTGCGCGTGCTCGAGAGGAAACAAACATTTAGGAAAAAGAAGACTTTGCGTTTGTAGCTTTTTCTTTTGAAGTCGGGGCAACCCGTCGATCTGCTCAGCAACACTCGCAAAGTTTGACCTAACGTCCCGTCCAAAATTAGACCTACAAAATGAAAAAGGACGTCCATTCTTACGTTGACTATTTTGAATCCTTTTCACCCGACCTAAGAAATAACTTGAATGAAAATTGCTAAGATTGATTTTTTTTTCTTCTTGCGGTGTGAAAACAGAAGACATTTTGAAAACAACCTCGTAGCAAAATGGCGGGCAAGTGGAAACTGCGGTTCATAACTCACACAAGATTCAGGCCAATGGGATGGGAATCGGGGAGGCGGGGGGACCAAATGAACCTCAACAGGTGGCTAATACCCAGAGAATGCCGAGGTTAGCGTCCCGCTTTTAGTATCTTCTTGCAGCACGCTGGGGAAAGCCTTGCATTTGGCTTAGGATGGGCCGGGTAAAAAAAAAAAAAAAAAACAGCCCTAAAGCTTAAAGGAAGAGAGCTTAAGTTAAATAACAAATATCAATGACCACACCAAAAGAAAATTGAAAGCAAATAAAAAAATAAAAAAACCCAGTAGTTAGCTGCAAATAGTTCACAAATCAAGAATTATGTTAAAGTACAAGGGTAAAAAAAGAAAACTAGAAAATTGCGATGGTATAGCAAGTCACTTCTTGTTAATTTTGGAGCGTTTTGGAGTCACTTCCTGTTGGCCAGGGGGTATTTGGGGCTCATCTCCTGTTGATTTTTGTGAATTGTGCAAGGTAGACAATCGGTCTGGGAGAGAGGCGATCATTAGTCAGAAGAGTGCGAGACCGACACGTTAACCACTGCCAGTCCAGTAGGAATGTCAATGAGGGAAGCCTTAGCAACCAGCTATGGGAGTGAAATTTCATGTGCTCGGTTCTTTTAGCAAGTGGAATACAATGAAGGGGTGTGCGAGTCCGAATCTGTTAATATGTGATTTTATATAGGGGGCTTGGGACACCCTACCTGACACAGGTTACTGGGGCCCCTCTCTGGAGTCAGGCCCAGAGGCGGGGCTCGAAGGCAAGCGTCCGGTGGCCGGCCGGGCCTGTCCCCACGGGGCCCGGTCGTGCACAGCCCGAAAAGGCAACGTGGGTTCCCCTTCCCATGGGCTCACCACCTGTGGGATGGGCCAAAGGGGTCGGGTGCGTAGGGAGTTGGGCGGCAGCCAAAGGCGGGGGCCTTGGCGCTCCGACCCCCAGCTGCAGAAGCTAACTCTTGGGACATGGAATGTCACCTCTCTGGCAGGGAAGGAGCCCGAGCTGGTGTGCGAGGCAGAGAAGTTCCGACTAGATATAGTCGGACTCTCCTCCACACACAGCTTGGGTTCTGGTACCGATCCTGTCGAGAGGGGTTGGACTCTCTTCCACTCCGGAGTTGCCTACGGTGAGAGGCGCCGAGCAGGTGCGGGCATACTTACTGACCCCCCGGCTTGGCGCCTGTACATTGGGGTTTACCCCGGTAGCGAGAGGGTAGCCTCCCTCCGACGGGTTCTGACTGTTGTTTGCGCTTATGCACCGTACAGCAGCTCAGAGTACCCACGCTTTTTAGAGTCCTTGGAGGGTGTGCTGGAGAGCGCCCCCTCTGGGTACTCCCTCATTCTCGTGGGGGACTTCAACACTGATGCGGGCAATGAGAGTGAGACCTGGAGGGGCATGATTGGGAGGAACGCCCCCTCCCCCACGATCAGAACCCGAGTGGTGTCCATATGTGCACTTGGCAACAGGACACCCTAGGCCGCAGGTCGATGATCGACTTTGTAATCGTGTCAGACTTGAGCCCGCATGTTTTGGACATTCGGGTGAAGAGATGGGCGGAGCTGTCAACTGATCACCACCTGCTGGTGCGTTGGCTCGGATGGCGGGGGAAGATGCCGGCCAGACCTGGCGGGCCCAAACGTATTGTGAGGGTCTGCTGGGAACGTCTGGCAGAATCCCCTTTCAGAAAGAGTTTCAACACCCACCTCCGGCAGAACTTCTCCCTTGGGGATGAGATCCTGCCCCAAGTGGAGGACTTCAAGTATCTTGGGGTCTTGTTCACGAGTGAGGGTAGGAGGGAGGGGGAGACCGACGGGGCGGATCGGTGCAGTGTCTGCAGTAATGCAGACTCTGCGCCGGTCCGTAGTGGTGAAGAAGGAGCTGAGCCGAAAGGCAAAGCTTGCGATTTACCGGTCGATCTACGTTCCTACTCTCACCTATGGTCACGAGCTGTGGGTCGTGACCGAAAGAACAAGATCCTGTATACGAGCGGCCAAAATAAGTTTGGGTGTCCGGGCTCTCCCTTAGAGATGGGGTAAGAAGCTCGGTCATCTGGGAGGGAATCGGCGTCGAGGTGATCCTCCTCCGCGTCGAGACGAGCCAGCTGAGACGACTCGGGCATCTGGTTCGGATGCCTCCCCGGAGAGGTGTTCCGGGCATGTCAAACCGGCGGGAGGCCCCGGGGACGACCCAGGGCACGCTGGAGAGACTATGTCTCTCAGCTGGCCTGGGGATGCCTTGGGATCCCGCCGGAGGAGCTGGTTGAAGTGGCTGGGGAGAGGTAAGTCTAGGTTTCCCTGTTAAAGCTGCTGCACCCATGACTCGACCCCTGAGCAAGCGGAAGATGATGGATGGATGGATGGATGGATGGATGGATGGATGGATGGATGGATGGATGGTGTCAAACAAAGAATGAGCTCATTTTGTTGTGGGGGGCAAACACTTTGGGATGGGCGCCGAAATGATACATTACGAAACATTGATTAAAAAAAAAAAAAAAAAGAAATATTATCAAATTAAAATGAAGAATCCAAGTCAAAGAGAAATTCAAAAGGACGAGGTCAGTGGTTAAAACCCAAGTTCAAAAATGGCCAGAAAAGAGCAGTAAAAAGCTAGATGCAAGCTCACTTGTTTTGGCTCACTTATGAGCTCAACCATCAAAAATGTGTTGACCTCAGCAAGATGACCAAAATGGCACGGCATGGAGGATTAACACCGTTTTCATTTGGCACGAATGCAGGCACACACTTTGAAAAAACAAAAACTGGGTGGTTACCTTTCGCAGAAGGTGTGCAAACAGGGCAGGACCTTGGGGTTGCTGTAGTGGTCCAGACAGACGCCGCACACCAAAAACTGCTCGTCAATCTGCCGCGCCGCCGTCCCGCCGCCGGACTCCCGCGCGGCCATAGCGCGCTCAGGGGCGCCGGCCGGCTCGCCTCCGGACCTGCCGCAAAGGTTCCAGCCTGTCAACAGTCTTCATTATTGTGGACGGGGGGAAATAAGGCTGCTGCTGCTGCTTCAAATGCTTTCCATCTAATACGAGTTCCATCGCAAGAACCGCAAAATAAGCTCGTCTTTGCATTTTTTTTAGGTGCAGCCTCTCATCCAAAATGTCCGAACATCTGTCGCCGCCGGATTGAACGGCCGCCCGCTGTGACTTGACACACAATCGTGCAGCTACCACATGGAAATTTTGCCCATTAGAAATGAATGGGGAAGTTTTTGCCAAAAGCACAATGTGCCCTCTCAACTTTCTACAATTTTTCAAGAATGAATGATGCTGTTTGGATACAATTGTAGATTGTACATTTTGAAATATTACCTTGAACAAAAGAAAAAAAAAGTGTTTTTGGGCGAAAGTTCAATTTCTGGGCAGTGTCGAACAAAAGTTTCCCGGCATCGCGCGAGAATTCCAGTCGTTTTGGTGTTTGAACGGAGTCGGTGGGTCAATCGCTTTGGCTGGGAAGAAATGCCGTCGAAAAGAAAAAAACTGACTATTATAGGCATGAAATCCAAAGCTGCCATCGGTAAGCATATCCAGACCAGCAATTAACCTGTCCTAATCCAAGTGGAGAACTCAATTAAGGTTTACAACAAGCCAAAAGATAAACACATCAAGTGCGCCTGCACGACGCCACCGGCCGGCTCTAAATTTAGCAGCGTGTATAGCGGCGAGAGCATGCGGGTTGCTAAAATAAGTTCCAAAACAATCTCCTCAGGCGACAAACAAGCAAACGTGACGCTTGGTCACCCGCCATGTACTCTTCATAAGCTTTGACCCAGAAAAAAAAATGTCCATTTACATAGGTGCATCGGAGAGCGACCGCTGAGAAGAGGGAAGGGGAAAAAAAGCACCGGTGGGGCGACAACCTGTTCGGAGAAGCAAAAATACGAAAAGCCATTTTGTGAAACACTTTTTGTCCAAGTGCCAACCCTCACTGACAGCAGGAAATGGGATCTTACTTCCTGTTTTGTTGCCCTCAGGTCAAAAAACAGATGAGCTCATATCACATCTGTCATCAGATGACAAACACGCGCACCCATACGCAATCCGTCCAGTCCACACGTGTACCTACAGTGAGTGGGGTCAAGTTTGTCATTCGGCGGAAGAAAACAGCAGCCCGTGTCTCGCACGCCCACCACTTCCTATAACCTCCTGATCGCTTTCTTACTTTTCTCTGCTCACGCACACACACACATAGAGTACAGTACACACACACACACACACAAGGGAAACCCCTCCTCCTGTCAAGCGCTCCGATTGGCCGGCAAGGAAGAAGAAGGTGGTGTGGGGGTCGCATGCATCACGGACTAACAATTTCTCTTCCGCGCGGAGGGAGTTGAACTCTCGGCTGGAAAGGAATCGCCCGCCCAAGCGGAATCATAGCGGTATGTCATAGAAAGCAGGTCAAATCGTGACAAGACCTTTCTGAGATCAAGTCCACAAAATATAATGAAGTCAAGAATCGGAAGCCTTTAAAGAACAATTCAAACAAAACCAGAACACGGGCCAAGAAAGTCCATTGAAAAAGAAATACTAAGAATGGCACCAGTTCATCCATTGCCACAAAACGCCTTGAAAAAATGCCTTAGGTTTTGTGTTTGTTTCTTCCTAGGCCCTGCATGCGAGTGCCCATTGATTTCACCTGTTGTGCCTACTCCTTCTGTATTGTCTTGTTACATATTCCTCCCCGTCTTTGTCGAGACGTAGTTCCTGTTCATGTGTGCGTTTGAGGCCCGCGCTTCCCTGCGCCCTGGTCCGGCTTGCTTTCCCTGTAGGTTGTTTGAGACCAGCCTTGGAGTTTTTGGATCCCCCAGTCTTTGGTTTGGACTTTGTTGGCTTTACTTCAAACAAAACCTCGCCTGTGTGCCATTTCCCTACGTTTGGGCCCACACCGCCTTGCGATACCTGACAAAATGAGGGCGTTTTAATCGCCGTTTGTTTTCTAAGCCACTTTTGTCAGTGTTCGCCCAATTGCCGCCGCACGTCACCTCAAACAAATTGGCTCAGGCTGTAGGAATATTGTATTCTGTGTGTGAGGAGCTTTGCTTTGCTTTGCTTTGCTTTGCCTTGCCCGGCATCCCCGCGACAAGAGAAAAGGTCACCGAAAAAAAAAGCTCAAAGTGTGCTTTCCCTTAATCTTTTGAGCCGATAGCATCGTCGTACGCCGCCATCCCCTAATCCTGTCGTCGTCATCCTTAGCGTCTCCCGTGACCGGTTGCTGCCAACTAAGAGGAAGAACCGTTTAAGAGATGGCATTTGATGTGGTTTTAACAGGGTTGCTCCTAAACCACCACGGAAAGGTTAATCTACTTACCCATAACAATGAGCAACGTGAGAGTTTTGCACTTTGCTCTCATTCCGTAGGCTCGCTATTAACTCATTCAGTTGACGTCCGATCCGTTCGGACTCGGAAGGCCGCCGATTGCCTTCGACTCGATTGAGTAAACGTTTTGAAAACTGGGCTCCAAAAAGCCTTTTCGAGTGACTTTTGATTGAGTTCCAAAAAAGTCTGGAGAAGCCAACCCCGTGAAGGAATCTGACCTTCGAGTCAGACCGCCGGAACCGTGCCAGCCGAAGCGCCGGACCCGCGCCGGCGCAGATCCAACGAATTGGGACCCCGGCAATTCGGCCAGAAAGCCAAACTCCGCGCTTTCACCTTAGTCTTAACCCTTTGTGCTGACTCCATCTTGAAAGGTTTAAAGAAGGATCACCGAAAACAAGTTGACAATTTATTCAGGTCAAACGGCAAGGCGAAACAGAAACACTCAGGCGAGGAGGCAGACTCGTTCCAAGGTCACCTTATCAGAAGTCAACAAAAGTTCCCGAGAAAAATGACAAGGCTTAGTTAAACATTCAGTCTTTTGAAGGCTCTCGCGGGCCGTGGGCAGGAAGAAAGGTGTGTTTGGGATTTTTTCCCGTTTGTGGATTGGGGAGGAGGATTCTGGAGTGACTGTTGTCCAGGCAATGAGGGTCGAGGGTTTTACCACCTCAGCGTCAAAGGGGCTCTCGGAGTTTGTTGGATCTCGGATATCAGTTGGATATCGGGTGTTCTCCTGTGTTCTCATGTTAGGACAGACCCTCCTGCCATTTGTCGTGGACTGTCCGGGGAGAAGTGATTGCCAGACTTGGTGGCGCGGACGTGGGCTTGTCAGCGTCAATTTTGCTCAGTTAGTTGTATGACGCACGCGCTGGGCTTCCGTGATAAGAAGAAGTTGTTGATCTCTTATGCCCTAACTATGGTATAAGTGCTATTCATTTTATATTGAGTGTGTTAGAGTAATAGTCATACAGTAAATATGAGAAACACTGATTGATTATATTGTGTGTTAGAATAATGCAAACAGCTAGACGGTACGATCTCCTTCACCGCCAAAAAACACAGGAGTTGTCCATGGAGCGTTGGTTGAAAGCGGCCACTTTAGGGTCAACGTGTAAGAGCCGGAGCAAACGTTTTGCAAATTTTGCTTCCGAAGCCCGTTTGGCCTCGAAAGGTTCAATTTTGCTGAATCACCAGAAGATGTGGAAAAATGCCTCAGGAAGGTAAGCCCCAAAACGCAAGCCTCCGAAGCCAACGCCAAATTACGTCCCAAAAAGGAAGACCGTGTCCAACTGGCCATTTTGGAGATGCTCTGATGGAGAGAAAACCCCCACCCTTGCATACAGCCATGAAATTGGCTCTGTGCATTTATCATTCATCTTCATTTAGAAATCAAGTGTTTGACTTCAAACGTTATTTAAGATCGTATTTGATGAATATTGCCTATTTGGCAAATAAGTAAAGCGGTCATAGTTTTCTTTATATTATTTATTTATATTATTATTTATAATATATTTATAATATATCATGGCATGTGGCTATGGGGATATCAAATATGGATGTCGAAAGAGGATTTTGGCCATAACGCATGCGTCAGCTTGATGCCACACAATGGTTTCTGTAGATTGCAGATTTCAATTTGTCATCCTTGGGTTTGGATTCAACGGCAAAGTTGCAATTTGAGGATTGGCCGTGTTTTCGTCAACGCGTGTGAGGAGGAAAGCTCCTTCGGGTTTTTCCAAATGAGCGGCGGCACCCGCTCTTACGTAAGACGCGGCGACACGTTCCCCTGGATGACGACGCGCTCGCTTCGCTGGGATATTTAAAGGAACAAATTATTTCAGGGTGGGCAACTCAACCCCGCGGCGCATAAACTGCTGCACGGGAATCACGTGTGCGTGCGTGCGTGCGTTCATACGCGCGTTGCGTAATAGTGGCTGTTTATTTCCCATGGATTTATTAGGCATTGTGTGCAGGGACAAGGTCAGCTGACATGCATGTGATGTCGCCTATCAAATGAAAATGATGACAACAAGTGTCTGGCTCCATTCATTTTCTCAACATGTCGTGTTCACACTGCTCTTAAATGTGTCATCAAAAACAGTGTATCACAAAAGTGAGTACACCCCTGGCATTTCTGCGGATATTTAAGTACCGTATATCTTTACATGGGACAACACTGACAAAATGACACTGTGGCACAATGAAAAGTAGTCCGTGTGCAGCTTATATTATATAGTTCTTTATTTTCCCCTCAAAATATAGCCATTAATATCTAAACCCCTGGCAACAAAAGTGAGTAAACCCCTTAGAAACTACGTACATCCCTAAATGTCCAAATTAAGAACTGCTAGTCATTTTCCCTCCAAAATGTCATGTGACTCGTTACAAAAGTGAGTACAGCCCTTAGAAACTACATCCCTCTATGTCCAAATTGAGTACTGCTTGTCATTTTCCCTCCAAAATGTCATGTGACTCGTTACAGGAGTGCTGTCAGCATTGCTGCAGAGATTGAAGAGGTGGGGGGGGTCAGCCTGTTAGTGCCGCACTCTACAGCAAATTGGTGTGCATGGCTGTCACCCCAGGAGGAAGACGGTACACAAGAAAGCCCGTCAACAGTTTGCTGAAGACATGTCAACAAAGCACATGGATTACTGGAACCATGTCCGATGCACATGGATGACTGGAACCGTGTCCTACGGTCTGGTGAGACGGGCTGGCCTTCTTGTGTACCGTGTTCCACCTGGGGTGACAGCCATGCACACCAATTTGATGTAGAGTGCGGCACTAACAGGCTGACCCCCCTACCTCTTCAATCTCTGCAGCAATGCTGACAGCACTCCTGTAACGAGTCACATGACATTTTGGAGGGAAAATGACAAGCAGTACTCAATTTGGACATAGAGGCATGTAGTTTCTAAGGGTTGTACTCACTTTTGTTGCCAGGGGTTTAGATATTAATAGCTATATTTTGAGGGGAAAATAAATGAACTATACTATATAAGCTGCACACAGACTACTTTTCATTGTGTCATAGTGTCATTTTTTCAGTGTTGTCCCATAAAAAGATATACTTAAATATCTGCAGAAATGCCAGGGGTATAGTCACTTTTGTGATACACTGTATATAGAATTAATACACAAGCTGATCCATTTCACGTTTAACTTCTTGAGACAAATATCATACCATTTTTGTTCTTCTGGCTTTTTTTTTGTATTGCTGTGTCTCAAAAAAAAAGTCCAGTATGACATTGCTACATGATACTATCATGTGAAAACGTAATAAATATAATGTGAAATTGTTCAGACTTGATCTATTTTATTGTTTTATTAACCGTTTTGACTTTTCGCTGGTGCGATGTGTTGTTTGGGTTTTTTTTTTTTCCTCAATATTATTGTCTAATATAGCCTAACTTGCGTTTTATATGTTTTTCCTTGTTGGAAAGCCGTTTCAGGTTTTTGTAAAGGGTCATAGAAATACATTTGATTTGAAAATGATCATGTAAAAGCGTGATCACCCTCACGTTGAAACATTGAAAGAGGAAACGTTTGCAGAATGTGACGAAAATGTATTGCATTCTCAGGTTGAGATTTTACAGTTAATAATGGTGTTACAATAAGTATGCGTACGCCAGGGGTGAAAGTGGGCCAGCCAGAACGGTCAGGAACGCAAAGATTCAGGGTCAGAACGCAGTTCAGGTATAAGATTCAGAGCCGGAATGCTGTTCCGGTACACGGTGCTTTGATTCCGAAAATATGACAGCGACTGTCAAAACGCTATGTAAAAAAAAAAAAAAATTGCTAAGCTGCCACACCTGCATTTCAGCTCCAAGCAGAAAACAATCTACCAACATCAGATTTACATACACAAGTCTTAACAACAAGCATAATAAAGTGCTTGTGTAGCGTAATCCGTTTCCACCTATATTTATTATTGATTTTATTCCACGGACGGCATGGAGGTTTCCTCAGCTGCTGCAGTTATCCGAGTCTGAATCACGTCAATGTGCGAATGCACGCAGCAAAGCAAAGCAAAAAGCCTGGACTCATTCATCCGTTCAATTGGCTGACATCCTGACATGTGATCAGGAGAGATGGTTAGCTCTGATGTTGAATTGATGCGACAAAAAAAGGGCAATGCAAGATAAAATGGATCAAAACAAAAGAGTTGAGGAGGCTTACTTATCATATTTAGTTTTATTTGCTCTGATGGGGAGGTTCAGAAGATCTTAGCTGTCAATGTGCACTTTGGACTTCTATTTGTTCATTTATCTTAGACTACTTATTCATTTCCTTATGATTTCAAAAAGTCAATGATTGCGCGATCTTCAAAATATATTCCATTTCACTCTGCATAATATACTAGTAACATTACCTTCAATTTTAATATATATCCTATGTTCTCTAAAATTGAGAATTGGCATTTAGTATGTGAGGAAATGAGGGAAAATAAAAATTAGGAGAAATTTTGGTCACTTTTATTTTGCAAATCAAAATACAATTTTGAATGAAAAATGAATAAATAAAATGTCTGGCTCCGTGTTGACCTTCACGCGGGGAGTTCCGGCAAGAAATTCTTGCCACTTTCACCCCTGGCGTACACTCAGACAGAATTTCAAGTGCATGCATTTGACCTTTTGACATGTCAAAAGGTGATATTGCATTTTTGTGTGCAGTGTGGCAGCAATAGTTTAGAATGTGATCATTTTCACATGCCAATGTTACAATTGTCAAGCGATCACTTTCACATTAAAACCTTTGGAACGTCGAGTTTCACATTTTAAAAAAGTTGAAAACAAATCATGTTCCAGCTTCTGTTGAATGAGATTTTTTGCAGCAGTTTGCAACGTGAAGCTTGGCGTCTTGTCTGTGAAGACACCATTTATGTTTTTTCTGGTGTGACAGTAATATACTTTAACTTAGCCTTGGCCCATTAACTCTCACACTGACAACAGAACAAGACCCCAAACCATCAAATAAAAGTCTGACGACTGTAGCGTACGCACCCCCGTCCCGTCCCTTGCCATCGTCTCCCCGTGCACGCCGCTCCATGCACATTCCTGTCGTGCCAGTTGGACATTCCACTCTCCGCTTCCACCCCCTCAAGACCAAGAGGTTTCACTTTAGAGCTGAATTCAAACCCGATTTACAGCCCCAAACCACAACAAATTTGCTGTTTGGTGGACATCAGGGACGATTCCCCCGCATGCACGCAGCATCATTGGTGCAGGTGCGCATGCACAAAGGACAGAAGGACTAGACTTACGGATAGACGGAGGACTTTGGACTTTGATCTCGGCAGCGGTCCGGCCTTCTCCGCGCCCGCCCGTCGAGTACGACGGCCACATTCCCGAAGGCGACCCCAAAACGGAAGCGGACACTTTAGCGCGTGCGTGCGTTGTCAGCAGGCGCGCGCGGCTTTAAAGCGGTCGTAGAGAAGGAGCCTACCCGCCGATTGGCCAGAGGGGGAACGGGCGGAACGGGCCGGACCAATCGCGGGTGAGATGAGCGGACCGGAGGAGAGATGGCAACAAAGAGGTGGTTTTTGGAATTCCGGATGTCCTCTGGATGGAGACACTCAGGGTGATGTGTGTGCGTGTTTCCATGGCGACTGCATCCAGCGAAGACAGCATCCCTGGAGGAGAGAGAGAGAGAGAAAAAAAAGAGCGATTTATTCTTTTTTTGGGGGTGCTTTTTTCAACTTCCTATAGTACTGCAGTGCATAAAACCTTCAATTAATAGGAGAAATGGATCTGTTCAGCAACTTTATATTTGGAATGCAAATCTATACATCGCTTAATATTCCCTTCTATGAATTACCCTCACTTTTATTTTTAGACACTGTTTTTTTCAAGCCGCATTCAGAACGGATAGTCTGTTTGCTTCTCTTATCTGACTGATTTTTACGTGAATGCCAAACACAATTTTGAATACACACACGACTTCCATAACCGGACATGTTCAAAGACAAAGTAAGTAGTAGGTGCATCTATATGATTACTTTTGTCAACACGAATTGTTCAAAAGCATAAATGGCCTACCCGCTCCTCCTCTCCAGCTGCGGCTGTGAAAAAAGAACCCAAGACAAGCCTTATGAAATAAATAAGAAACCGTTAAATATACAACCAACCGTCATTTTAAAAAGGGAATTTCAAATGGTTCTAATCCCAGCGTGGCTACTTTGTTAATGCAAGTGAAGTTTAGACCATTTAATCGACTACACCAGAGTACAGTACCACATGACTTTTCAAATGAAAGTGGCTCGTCTCTTTATGACCGCCAGGGAGAGCCCTCAGCCCACTAGTTGAGCAGAAAACAGTAGAAGAAGAAGACGACCACGGCACGGACAGACAGACGCGACACAGAACACACTGCTCCTAAAATGTCTGCTCCTAAAAGCATTCCAAAAGATGCTCAGGTAACTTTAGTTTCTCTTCTAATTCACATGGCGGCTAGCGTTCGAGCAGTCAAAGCTTTCCAGATATTTTATCGTCGCGGCCGGCAGGCTGACTCGTTAGCATACACTTTGTAACGATGCTAACTTCACGGTAAATGTAAACAATATTCTTCTCATTACTCCAATTATTTTTTTGGGAGTCCAGCTGAGAATGAGCGGGCATGAAATTAATGTTAAACAAAATCGGAGTTGGCTGTGACGCTTTTACCGAGGTTCCTGTCCAACATTAAAACGTGTCATATTTCAAGGCATGGGCTACTCGAAAGAAAAAAAAAGTACTTACAGCAAAATCCAAGCCATTCGGGCGAAAATGGCTTCAGTTCATTGAAATTTCTGCCTAAACAAACTGTCTACCGGAATATACTGGTGTAGGCAAGAGCTTTGAATCTTATCGCAAAAATCCTGGTGCATTGACGTAGACCCATTTCATCAGCGGTGGCGGCAAACTGTCAAAACTCGTGCCGCAGATGTGATATCACGACGCTTACGTCATCGGGCTTTAACGTGAATCACTCCAATGCAAGCGGCACTAAAATCTTGTGAAACGCATCTATTTTTTAGGTGATGATCCAGATCCTGAAGGACATGGGGGTGACCGAATACGAGCCCCGTGTCATCAACCAAATGTTGGAGTTCACTTACAGTAAGTGATCGGCACGGTCCGACCGGGCAACGCGAGCGCGCCTTGACATCGACTCCTCTCTTCTCAGGATACGTGACCAGCATCATCGAGGACGCAAAGATCTACGCCACGCACGCCAAGAAGTCCAACGTGGACGCCGACGACATCAAACTGGCCATTCAGTGCCGCATGGACCAGTCCTTCACGTCGCCGCCTCCCAGAGATGTAATTTTTTTTGTGCTTTCCAGTCTGGCGGCCTAGCCGCTGACGTTGGTTTGCCGTCTCCGTCAGTTCCTGTTGGAGGTGGCCCGGCAGAAGAACCAGACGCCGCTGCCGCTCATCAAACCCTACACGGGGCCCCGCCTCCCCCCGGACCGCTACTGCCTGACCGCCCCCAACTACCGTCTCAAGTTCCTGCCGAAGAAGGCGCTGTCGGCCGGCAGGATAACGGCGCCGCGCCTCAGCGTCGGCGCAGTTTCCAGCAGACCGGCTACGCCCACACCAGGTCGGTACGCGTTCATTTTTTTTTTTATGACAGGGCAGAAGTCGCACTGACCGAACCCCCCGGTTGTCTTTCTAGGAAACGTGTCGGTTCAATCGGTGGGCGGCGCCAAGGCGGTACCGCCGGTGTCGCTGACGGGTCAGAGGTTCACCGTGCAGATCCCGCCTCCTTCGCAGAGCGCCGGCGCCAAAAGCGGTAAGGCCGCCGACCGTCGGCGGCTCGGATCGAGCTTCGCCGACGACCGATCCTTTTTCTTTGCAGCGCCGCTGACCGCGCCTGCCGCTTCCGGCGTGCTCATCAACCCTTCTCTGATCGGCTCCAAGAACATCCTCATCGCCACCAATGTGGCCGCTCAGAGCGGCGGCGGGGAAGCGCTTAAGAGGAAACACCAGGACGACGACGATTATGACACCTTGTGACAAAACACGCACACGCTAGGACTTTTTTTTCCACTTTTAATCCTAAAAACAATTTCAATTAAAAAAAACAAAAAAACAAATGTGAATGATTATGACCAAGCATTAAAGTCGCTTCCTGTTTGTGGCAAAAGTTAGCGCACATTTTGACACATCACGCGCGGCAAAAAAGTTAGCGCACATGCACGACTAAAACGACCACGACGACCAATCACGGCACTGCAAAGAACATGCTCCGCCTCTTTCCCTTTGGGGGCGCGGCCGTACGGAGCCGAATGTTCCCCGGGACGTACTTCTTACTGGCAAAACGGGATCATGGCACTTTAACCTTTCAAAATAAAATCTTCAAATATAAACGAGGCTGTGAAAAGAGGTCTATTCGAAAGCAAAAAGGCGGCGCGGAAATATCTCAACTGTTGCGGGCGACGCCCCCTGCAGGTATCGACACTTTGCGACAAAAAAAAAAAAAAAAACATCTGTACAAGACGCCATCATCAATCGCCACTGGGGGAAAAAAATGCTAAACATTCATAAAGATTTGAAAATGAACAGGTGACAAATGCCTAACTTCTTTGTTTATATACTTCAAGTGACTGTTTTATCTTCCTTGTAGATGGATACTCAATCCAAACAGTTTTTTTTTTTTTTTGAGCAAGGAACAGGAAGTCCCAAAATTAAAAACCCGCTTTGGCAAACTACCGTCAACGGCAAAGAGTGGTGAGGTAAGGGCCGTCGTTTGCCCAAAACCCTTCATTGACCTCGCGGCGTGCCCGACCAAAACCTACGACGGAGTATCGGGACCAAAATAAAGAAAAAAATGAGGACGAGAATAAAATGTTATTATGTACGGCTAATGTCGTTGAATTAGCTGCAGGGTACTGTACTTTGGCCACCTATTAAAATCAAAAATTTTGAAAGCGTCTCGCGAGGCTGTGAACAGCTAAGCAAATCCTTCATCTTTTCCATCAAATTATAATCCAAGGATTTTTTTTTTTGGTCATAGCTCACAGCTAAAGGAAGCTAATTTACGTATCCCCACATTAGCCGCACGTGATAACAGCGCTTTTTTCTCACACCGATAGTACAATTTGAATGGGTTTTTTCTTGGGCCCCGATACTCTGGCGAATTCGACGGATCCCTATGTGGGCGGACGACGGGAGTACGACCTCGATGTCCGTTCGCGGTAGTCCCCGGTAAAAACTGAGCGTGTCTCGGTAGTCGATGAGAAAAAGAGGTCGGCGGAAAACGACTAGCGTGAACAGCTGCAAAGAAATGAAAGTCAAACAAAGTGGTCTGTTGGCTAGCGTACCAATTGAACACATGAAAACCTCACTTAAATACAAAGAAGCTTCACCGTAGTATTTGTAAGAAGATCCTTCGATCAAAAGGAAACGCTTAGACGATGGCGGCGACGCCCAAATTTGGCGGGAATGTTACGTGCGTGCGTGTACATGTGTTGAGGCGCGCGAGCGTCTCTCCTAGCAGTCCTCGTCCTTGTCGTCCACCGCGCCTTTGAGGCGAAGGCGAGCGAAGTCCTCGAAGACGAAGTCGTCGTCCTGAGAGACGCTGCTGAGAAAACGGCGGTGCCGTCAAACTCTGCAGTGGCGGCGGCGGCGGCGACATTTTAAAGCCGTTTAAACTCACTTGGTGTCGAACTCTATCAGGTTGGTGTCGATGGGCGGGTCCGACTCCGGCGCGGCTGACGCAAAGACGCGCGCGGGTTAGCGCGAGGCGGGAGACCCCGGCAGGCGGGCGGCCACTGCGGAGCGTACTCACCTGACTGCGGCCGTGACGCGGGGGGCTCGGCCGGTTTGGGGTGCATGAGGATGAACGGCAGCTCCACAGATACGTCTCTGTCATGGGAAAGTGGCACAAACTTCACATTAGCCATCAAGCTAAGCTGAACTATGCATTTGAAGGGATGTAGTCATGAAAACCTGAAATATTTGGTTATGTGCAGTAAGCGACATGTAGTCCATTTCTTAAAGGGTACCTTGGACAGAAAGACATAGTTTTTCAAAAGATAAAATATTAGTACAAGTTATGATAATTTGATATTAAAAACCCTCCTAATGTTTTCATTTCAATAACATTTAAAATTATTTTGACTAGTAGGTCGCCATTGTTGTTGACATCGCTGGCCGGTGACGTCACAGGGCCACGCTGCCATACTTCAGAGTCACTCTATTAAAAAAAAAAAAAAACTGCCACTCTTTAATTATGTAAGGTAGTGATTTGAATACGCTATAAGGTGTCAATGGAGAGTTTCAAATGAATTAGGGCTCAAACTAATGAGTGCATTTTGTCCCTTGACTGATGCCGTAGTTTTCCTTTAATGCACAACGTCAAGACACACCTGTGAATGGCCACAGCTGGATTTTATGAGTGAAACACAGTCATATAACAAGGGGCGCGATACAGAAATCGCAGACATCAAGGAGTGGTCGAGATTTTCTTTTTCATATATTTACCCTTTTAACGATATTTTATCTAACATAACGGAGAAAATGCGACAGTAACAAAAAAACAATTCAACTGAGCGATAGTTATGAGGTAGATATCCGTGACTTTTTTACAGATGCTATTTTTTTCATTGTGACATTTGTTTAAAAGTTTAAAATGTGCGAGTGAATAATTTTTTAAAGTTTTTTTTTTTTTTTTTTTAAATATGAGACATCAATTATTGATTCTAAGCTAAAAATGACATTTTGAATAATAAATATAATGACTTACCTTCATTTTATGGCTAGGTTGAAACAAAAGCGGTTGCGCGACGTCTGTAAACGGGGGTCTTCAGGGTAAAACGGACAGATTAAAAATAGATGGGGGGCTTCATGCGCCGTGAATCTGCTATGGCAGCATATAGACATTGTTCTATCAAACGGAACAGTTGTTTTGGCTCAAAATACAGCAGTTTCTTTTAAAGAGGAGTGCAAGAGCAGAAACTGCTTTTTCAGTCTTGTCTGTGTTTTCCGCCATTTGCAAAATACACATAAAACTTATTCAGACTTTGGTTTAACTCTAAATTTAGCAACTCGTTTAGTTCAACCAATACACTGGATGGCCATATTTAGTCACAATATACAAACGATGATGCTGGGAGACATTATCTGACTAATATGGCGTCAGTCAAGGGACAAAACGCACTCATTTTCTTGAGCTTTTATTTTTAAAGCTCGCCAATGACACCTTTTGGTGTATTTTAATCGCTACCTTACATAAGTACGGCAGAGTGGCCCTGTGATGTCAACGCCGTGCGACGTCAACAACAATGGCGAGCTACTAGTTGATTTATTTTTGTATTTAGAATTTTACAAATTTTATTGAAACGAAAACATTAAGAGGGGTTTTAATATTATTGTAACTCGTACTAACATTTATCTTTTAAGAACTACGTCTTTCTATCCGAGGTACCCTTTAACAATTGTATTTTTAAAATAGTGTCGTCAATTCATGACTAACGTGTCCATGTTTTCACCTCAATATAGCATCAGTATTCCATCAAAAAATATATCCGTTTGTTTAAAACCATGTCATTTGGCAGATTACGATAAACAATAACGGTACTTACTTTGTATCAAAAATATTGAGGGAAAATCTCGTGTCCAAGCACGCTGCTTTCATTACTGTTGCACTGTGTCATAATCTTTTTTTTTTTTTTAAATTAAGTCTTTCTGATCCATTATGCACCACAAAGGCAAGACAAAAGATAGCTGCGAGGAAAGATTTTTTTGTTTTTTTTGTAATATCTTTAAGTTGATATGCCTACTAGTTCCCCACTTACCATAGGTCAGGGTTGACTAAATCCGGACCTCGGTGCCACTTTTCCTGTCGTGTTTTCCACGTCTCTCTCCCCTAACACACCTGAATCAAATGATTATGTCATCAGCCTGATAATGATCCTGATTGATTCAGGTGTGTTAGAGGTGGGAGACATGGAAAACACGACAGGAAAAGTGGCACCAAGGTCCGGATTTAGTCAACCCTGCCATAGGTGATCGTTACCATAATATTAATCCATGTAAAAAAAAAAAGTCATCATTACATTGCTATCGTTATTGGTAAATGTCCTTCGTTACCGTAGTTTTCATGAGAGTACCATATGCTCCCGCCAAGAATGGATAAATCTAGTGCTGCAACGATTAATCGATTAACTCGAGTATTCAATTTAAAAAAAAAAAAAAAAATCAAATTAAATTATGCAGCTTCGAGTGTTTAATAAGTGGTATTGTAGTGGTTTATTTTGAAAGTGTTTGCATTTATTTATTGATTTGGGTGGATACACTGCCCTCTGGTCTGCCTCATTTTACATGGGTGAATCCAGCTGCTCCCTGTTAAGACCAACGTAAGCAAAGTTTTTGTTATCGCTAATGTTTTTTTTTAATGCATTCGTAATTTGGTTTATAAGTATATTTAGCTGTTGTTAGCGGTAATATGTGTCTGAACCATTTGTTAAGAGCATTGTAAAAAACTACATTTTATAGCATTTAAGCTAGCGGACTTTTGCTATGAAATTGTCCTTTTGTACATAAATCCTCATTATTTTTTCCATACCGTTTGAGGCTCAACTCAGGTATTTTAATTTTTCATGTTCCTTGTCCGATCACTCGATTATTCGAACTAACTAGTTCATGGATTAATCGACTACTAAAATAATTGATAGCTGCAGCCCTGGCTACATCGTTTTAAAAAGGTGTCACTGTTTAAAATGGGGAGGCCGTTCCACAACAAGCGTCCATGAAGACGTCTACTCGTGATAATACAATAGTTGCGCGATTTCCCTAGCTGTTTCTAGATAAGATCGCTAGGTCATCATTATGTTGAGGTCACCGCCAATATTTTGACTCTTTGGACGCCATCGACGTCCCGGGCGCAATAGCGGCGCCGGCCTTACCCTCCGCGTGACACCACCAGCTTGACTTTGACTCTGTAGGACACCAGGATTCCAAGCACCTCCTTGTTGGTCACGTCCTTGACACTGAAAGACGCAAAGGCCAACCGTCAAGGAGCCCGACGCCGCGCGGCGCGAGGGCGGGCGGCCGGAAGTTACATGGTGGAGGAGGCCAGGTTGGTGTCTTCGTGTTTGAGCTTCCCGTCCAGCGCCAGGCCTCGCTTCTCGCGGTTCTTGTCCAGGGTCGGCGTCAGCGTATACACTTTGCAGAAGGTGGAGCTCGAAGACACCTGGTCACTGACACGTAAGGAAGGCGACCGTCCGTCAAAGCTCTCCGGTAGATCTTATTTAGATTGTGTTCAAACTAGAAAATGCCACTTCTGGGGAAATGATGACAGTATCTTTGCTGTGATGCTTGCCGCCCACCAGTGGGCCTTTGCTTTCGGAAAAATTTCAAGAATAAATGTTGTGAACCTTGTAGGACTAGTTACATTTTGAACTTTTTCAGAAAAAAAAAATGCTGCATTTTTGGGCCAACGGTCCTTTTTTGGTGTCAAACGGGTCGCCACGTCACGTGAGAATGACGCTCATTTTGGCGTCGGAACGATGTCCAACGGCGCGGTGTGCGCCATTGAAAAGAAAAAACAGAATATTATAGATGGTAGCTTTTGCACAACATGCAAAGCAACCATCTATAAAAGACAGAAAATATGAGCGAACACGTCGCAGAAATAACCGGTGGCGATTCATCTACCGTCAAAATAATTGTTTGCGGAAGCCCTACTGTTGGCTTCGACAAATATAAAGCCAGCCACGGAGGGAAAATGATCAAAGTGCCAGAGACCAGAAAGACAGAAACATTTAACTTACTCTGCCTCCAGCTGTGCCACGGGACATTTGTACTGCGCCGTGCTGAACAAACAGATGTCGGCGTACTGACGCACTGTGGCCACAAGGAGGCAAAAAGGGTCAAGTGTCATGTGGCTGTTTTCCCATGAAATTGCAAAAAAAAAAAAAAATTCAAGACGCTTCTCTGACCTGAAATCTTGACTCTCTTGACGGTCTTGGTGGAGTTGTTGGTCACGTGCACGTTGACGCTGATGGGCTCGCCGTGGTAGTACAGCTAAAAGACAAGGAATGTTCGACGGGCACGTCGCCGGCCAACCGGTCGGCCCGAGCGTACCTCCTTGTCCAGCGACGCCTCCAAGTGCAGCGACCTGTCCGACATGAGAAAGCTGCGCGTCGTCTCCACCATGGGCTGAGGCCCCGCTTTCTCCGGAGCGTACTGCACCTTGCGGATCACCAGACGCACAGAGTTCCTGAGGAAAAGGGTAGTATGGGCTCACGCGCGGGCAACCTCAGGAGTGAGCTGAGCGCTCGCTCGCTCGCTCACCTCTTGTGTATCTTCTCCTCCATGTTCTTGGCGCAAAAGGCTCGAATCTCAAAGTCCACGCCGCACGCCTGCGTCCAAACAAGTCACATCACTTATCAATCTAATCATTTGTATCCAAACAAAGGAAGGATTATACGGAGGACGAGGAGTGCCAAAATGTCCAAAAATAAATCATTTACTAGGTTATTATTTAAGGGGCAGGCTTTGCGCACGGCAGACAGACGCTATGACGGAAAATGATTTTGTACTACACGCCGGGGGAGCAAGAATGCAAAAATGAAATCATTTCATAGACGTCATTACTTACTGACGTGACACTTTGTCATTCTTTGCGTAGCGCCTTATCAGAGGGGGCCGAGCTTCATTTAGTAATAGCCGAAGACGGCATACGCTCATGTCGGATTTAGGCTTGGATTTACTTACGACTGGATTTAACTACGAAAGCATACAAACAGGAAGGATTGTCGCAGGAGTGATTCGTTCGAGGATTCAAAGTCATTATTATATTTTTCGTACCACGCATGCGTGATTGAAGCATTTATTCGAAGGAATTTTCTTCTTTGTTTACACATGGAGGAGGCTGCTAATTTTCGTAACTGACTAGCTTTAAAGGTTACTTTTAACCAAGAATCAAGACATCTTTAAAGAATTCGGGGATTTAAGTATTTATTCACAAGAATTTTCACCAGAAAAGCTCCTTTTAGGCCAGGCGGCCACTAGCCTCATTCGCTAACACTATATAGTGTATAATGATTATAAAGAGCTATTCTATCCTATCATAAGTTGTGATTGTATATAGAATTTATTAATAATCTATTTACATTTTATAATTGATTCTGCATGTTTTCTTCAAGTATTAACTTTCTGATGTTAAATTATTAGCTGTTGAAAACTTGCAGTAGATGAAAAAAAAAAAAATTAAGTTGCTATTTTGGTCAAAAACTTCTATGTTAAATATTGCTATTGATACTGAAAATATAGGTGATTATGACTGCATTTGATGATTTTTGTGCATCTAGTGTAAAATCTGAGACTTTTCTAGCCATTTTAAGTTGTATTATACTTATGTAAAAAATAATTCATGGGGATTTTATAAGGGAACGCATTTGAATTTTTGGATGCCGCTGCTCACGGAGACTCATATATGGCTAAGGGAGGTTCCTGTTTTGGTTTTAGGTCGGTAGCAGCTTTGGTTTTGAAAATAGGCCCCGTTTCCCATGTCATGTCAATAGGTTATGAAGTCTATGAATCATTTATATCAAAAAATAAACGACAAAAACACTAGAAGATGCCATTTCTGGAGAAATTGCAACGGTAGCTTAGCTAAGTCACTTTCAGTGTATCTGGGTTCATGTTTGGGTCACTTACTGTTGATATCAGGTCGCTTCTTATCAATGGTATGGACATAATAGGTTGTGTTTTTTTTCCATCATTCAAATTTGAAATATATATCCAATTTGAAAAAATAATACGTTAGGATGACTCGTTCCTCAAAAATGGCAGGCAGGCAGGCAGGCAGGCAGGCCGTGTGACGCAGAGTGTATTTTCCATTCATTTATCCCTCATTAGTTTTACAGGTAAAGCATTAAGTTCACCTTGCCCGTGTCTTCAGGTCCGGGCTGCAGCGTGACAGAACACGGGAGGTTCTGAGGGATCTACGACACACACAAACGCACACTTTAGCGATGCCTTCTCACACACTCACAAACTCTCTCACTTACGCTTCAGTGACACCTTCGCACGCATTTACAAAGTTATTTATAAACACACACGCGTGCGTGCGCGCGTGCGCTTAACTCTCGGGTCAACGGCGAACAATGCCCATCCTAACCCCATCCCGGCTCACCGTGAAATAGAAAGGGTGCGCATGCTGCCCCAACTTCTTGAGAAGCCGCTCCTGCAGTCGACTGTTGGCTTTGCGCTCCTCGGGGACGGGCGGGAAGGCCTGAAAAAGGAAGCCGCGTCACACGAGCCGCGTTTCACGGCCCTCGGGTAACCTACCTGGAAGGTGGAGATGTACAAGTCCTTGCGGAAGGACAGACCCAACACGTCCAAGTCCTCGCGGCCGTAGCGGAAGGCGCACGTCAGCGTGACGAAGACTAAAAAAAGGGAAAAGTGAGCGAGCCGTCCCCAAAACCGGGAAGCGGAAACTTACCTTTCCTGTCCTTCAGGTACTCGGGATCCACCAGGATGACACCGTCTGCAGATAAAAGGGCCACAAATGCGATGAGGGGCCACCGACGACCGGCGAGCGCGACGCAGCTCACGTAACTCACCTACTGGATCCACGTGGTCCAGGTGGTCCACAAAGTCCCTCTTGCCCAGGTAGACCGTCACCTGCGTGAGGCAAGTAACGTAACCATCCGGAGCTTTGTTCCCGGTCACCCGTCAACCTATTCACTTTCTTCTAGAACAGTGTTTTTCAACCTTTTCGGAGTCACGGCACCTTTTTACATTGGAAAAAATCTCGCGCAACTAAAAAATGTCTCAAAAGTACTTTCTGTACAGTATATTTCCTCACAATTTATACTTACTCAGTGCGAAAGTTGAGCCTGTTTAAGATGAACACAAAGCACATATCCTGGCAGGAATCTTTTTTAACAGCTTTCAGTCACTCTTTGTAGCGGTTAGGCTTGAAAAGCTCAGAATTGTCAGACTATGGCAATCTCTTTAACCGCATCAGGGCCGAACATCTCGCTGACAATGGCTTTGCAGGCAGGTAGCAGTCTCTGCCATTGTGTGGAACTTTTTGGATATAGCAACACGTTCAGCAACCTTTGAGGGCTTTCTCATTGACCTCCAACACGTTCAGCAACCTTTGAGGGCTTTCTCATTGACCTCAAAGAAATGGCCTGTTTTTCTAAATTTTTAACGAACGCTAACAAAATAGTCCATCGACTTGTTTTGACGCGACGGATGTGTCGTTTGGAGATGACGTTTAAGCTCGCTCGGCACCACGGCGCTGTTGGATAGTTGCTCGTGTCGCCTTCAAGAACTGCTCGGATTTCAAGCCATCGGCCACCTTGCCGTCGTCGACAAGGTGTTGGAATAAAGCACAGGGAGAGGATTGACGGTCGTCCCATATGGATAAAATGGAAAGGACACGTGACGCGTCTAATGAAATAATGTACAGTAGACGTGCTGGGGTCCACATTGTCGCGGCTGGCAAGGTGGTCGATGGCTAGAAATCCAAGCGGTTCTTGAACGCGACACGAACAATACCTCGCTCGTCTGCACGCGACCGCAACCTTCTACCTACTCCCTCCTTTCTACTGCAACTCTGCCCGACAATGTAAAAAATGCAATATTGGATCATTTCTCACGGCACACCTGACGATCTCTCGCGGCACGGCGGTTTAAAAACACTGTTCTAGAAGACAGTAATTCGACCCCTACTAAAAGCCACGACACTTCTTTATCTTTGGCATATCACCAGCTGAAAATCTTTCAACTGATCATAGTTCGGCATTCGCGCCGACCTTACGTCGCCGAAGTCAAAAGTCCCCAAACAGCAACTATTCTGTGGCTGAACTTGACCGTGTACAGACATACTCTCTTATTGTACAATTTTGTGGCCATCTGATGTATGTACCATGTCTGAATGTGCGTCTTAAGTTGTATGGGGGACAGGAAACTGATAAGCATATGCTTCTTCCCGTCCGCCTTTGTCTTCTTCTTTGGTTCCTTCGGGCAAATCATATCTTGTAATTGTCAATGATTGTCAATGATACCGATGATGATCACAATAAAATTATTCAAACACAAAAAACAACTTCCGGCTCACGTCACGCAAAAACGAGCGACAAAACGACTTATCTCTTAATATTACAATTTTGATCTTGTAATATTACATCTTATGACGACTTTGTTTACAATAATTCTCATATACTTTTTTGTTTTCCTTATTTGTTTTGACCGGATGTTCTGTCCGTCGGTTATCCGGACCGCTTATTTCTTTTTGATGGGTGCTCGGACAACGGCACATTATTGGCAGATCCTTTCCCGCAGCGCACCTTTTTGGAAACGCTGTTCGACCTCCCTCGTACAAGGCTTTGACCGGAACCTAACGCAGCTTCTGGAATCGACCTTTTCCCTTTCAAAGAGCCCAACTCTAGTGAGAAACTACGTTTCGCAAGCACGTAAGAAGCTCGGACTCACCTTACAGTTTGGACTGGACTTCTTGAACACCCTGGAAGAAGAACAACAAGAGTTATGTCATTGGTCAGGAAGTAACAATTTCAGGTGAGGAGATGTCGCTCAGCTCAGCTCAGCTCAGCTGACTTCTTCCTGTTAGCTAACAGGAAGGGTCCCCCCCCCCTTCAAAACAGGAAGTCACTTTTGGGGATTGGTTAGTGCAACCGTATGTTGTCGTGACGACCAATATTTTCCTTTCCCACACCGAGCAGGAAGTAGTCAAAGCAGAAGTGTTACTTCTATGTCTATAATTTGCCTCCTCTGTCACTTGAACGAGTGTTTTTTTCTGGTCCGACCCGCAACCTGTCGCGCTCGCTCGCATGCAAACAGAGGTGGAGCAGGTGAATTTATTCCAATGAGACTTGGGGTGAACAAACATTGACAGAGCGAGAACGCCGTCAGCTATTTCCGAATCGAAACCCGCACGTCAACATCCAAACAATATTTTGGAAGGTCGGCTCCTTTGTCGACGTGAAAATGCACGGAGGGGATATTCATATTTATTGGAAGCCCGAGCTCGTAACGACACGACACGCCACGCCACGCCACCACGTCCGATATGAACATCCACCTTGTCATTTGCTTGGTCAAATAGCGTATCGCGTTGCGTTGCGGACGACATCGACGTCGTTTCAAAAACGAAAAACGCACGGTGCATTTCAGGACCGCACACCTGCGTCGGACTCTGGCAATGAAAAAAATTGGCGCAAAAGTCCATTTGCTCTGCGAATGTGGCGCAGACGCAGCTGGAGTTAGCGAGCTACCCCGTTAGCTAACCCCACCCTGCCGCGATTCTTGTGCCGCCCAAAAACACACTTCTCAAAATGGCCTACTTCGTCCGAAAAACACGGGCGAATCCCCGCCGCGTCTCGACGCGGAGCAGCCCGGCCAGCGAGCGACGTTAGGCGGTCGGTCGGTCGGTCGGTCGGTCGGTCGGACGGACGGAGGGAAGTGCGCTAACTAGCCCGTGGATGCTATCGCGCTGGCTCGCTCACCTCGTACCCGCCTTGTCGCCCATCTCCGCGGCTGGCGGACGTCAGGAAGGACCGGAACAGACGCTCTGTCGAGACGGAGCTTCGTTGTTTTTGGGAGGGGGAGATAATTCCTGCGGGCTGCGTTCAGCCTTCCGTCCGCCTCGGCGAACCGCTAAACGGGTATGCTAATTTCATTTAGCGCCGCCTCGGCTTCAGCTGCCGCCGCCGCCGCCGCTGCCACTTCCGCAAGCGCCGCGCCGCGCCGCTGTTTGCTTCGCTGCTGGCTGGCCCCCGCTGGTGTGTGCGTGCGTGCGTGCGTGCGTGCGTTCGCGGGCGCGCGCGCTCGTGCGGAGGCTGCAGATGATCGGGTTGCGCCAAACGAGACGCACGCGCACGACGTCAACACGACGACTTCGCCTGCGCGCGCGTGCGTTTACTTGCGTGAAAGCGTCAATGTCGATTAGTTTGACTCGTCGGCTGCCATTGACAGCGATACATGTCCTATCCGCAGACTGGCAGGGCGGCTGGTGAATGTTCACCTCTCAGTTTCAGCATTTTTGCTTTTTGGGGGAGGGGGCATTGGCGGAGTTTGACTCTTGGGGAAACGCAGTATCAGCAATAAAATCAACAAGAATATTTATAATAATAAGTTGACAATTAGCGTTTTTTATTTCCCATCATTCTTGAGGAGAATTCTAAACCAGGCTGCTTAGGGCAGCCATGCTTTTCGCCAAGATCATCATCCATTGAATATGGTACGCCCGCCGGTGTCGTGCCAATGTAGTTACCCCTGTCAAAAATTGTATTCCCTGGGCGGAGCCACTGCGCTGTTTTGATTTGCTTGAATTCTGTGTTTTGGTGATGTATTTATCGACGGGGTTTTAAAACATGGCCCATCCATCCATCAAAAAAAAAAAAAATTCTGTGTTATAATGTAACATACAGTGGGGAGAACAAGTATTTGATACACTGCCAATTGTACTGAACATAAAAAAGGCATTGTTTTACTGTTTTACTTGTAGAATGACCTAGAACTGTGATTACTCATTATATATACACCCACTGGCCACTTTATTGGGTACACCATGCTAGTAAGGGGTTGGACCCCCTTTTGGCTTCAGAACTGCCTCGATTCTTCGTGGCATAGATTCAACAAGGTGCTGGAAGCATTCCTCAGAGAGTTTGGTCCATATTGACATGATGGCATCACACAGTTGGTGCATATTTGTCGGCTGCACGTCCATGATGCCAATCTCCCGTTCCGCCACATCCCAAAGATTCTCTATTGGATTGACATCTGGTGACTGTGGAGGCCATTCGAGTACAGTGAACTCATTGTCATGTTCAAGAAACCAGTCTGAGATGATTCCATGGCGCATTATCCTGCTGAAAGTAGCCATCAGAAGTTGGGTACATTGTGGTCATAAAGGGATGGACATGGTCAGCAACAATACTCAGGTAGGCTGTGGCGTTCCAACGATGCTCAATTGGTACCAAGGGGCCCAAAGAGCGCAAAGAAAATATTCCCCACACCATTACACCACCATCAGCCTGAACCAGTGATACAAGGCAGGATGGGTCCATGCTTTCATGTTGTTGACACCAAATTCTGACCCTACCATCCGAATGTCGCAGCAGAAATTTTCGACTCATCGGTCCAGGCAACGTTTTTCCAATCTTCTATTGTCGAATTTTGATGAGCTTGTGCAAATTGTAGCCTCAGTTTCCTGTTCTTAGCTGAAAGGAGTGGCACCCGGCGTGGTCTTCTGCCGCTGTAGCCCATCTGCCTCAAAGCTCGACGTACTGTGTGTTCAGAGATGCTCTTCTGCCTACCTTGGTTGTAACAGGTGGTTATTTGAGTCACTGTTGCCGTTCTATCAGCTCGAAGCAGTCTGGCCATTCTCCTCTGACCTCTGGCATCAACAAGGCATTTCCGCCCACAGAACTGCCGCTCACTGGATATTTTTTCTTTTTCGGACCATTCTCTGTAAACCCTAGAGATGGTTGTGCGTGAAAATCTCAGTAGATCAGCAGTTTCTGAAATACTCAGACCAGCCCTTCTGGCACCAACAACCATGCCACGTTCAAAGTCACTCAAATCACCTTTCTTCCCCATACTGATGCTCGGTTTGAGCTGCAGGAGATTGTCTTAAACCATGTCTACATGCCTAAATGCACTTAGTTGCCGCCATGTGATTGGCTGATTAGAAATTAAGTGTTAACGAGCAGTTAGACAGGTGTACCTAATAAAGTGGCCGGTGAGTGTGTATATATATATACAGTGGGGAGAACAAGTATTTGATACACTGCCAATGGGTTTTCCCATTGACTGTGTATCAAATACTTGTTCTCCCCACTGTATGTATATATATTATAATTCAAGTCCTGTATGGAGTTTCTCCAGTTTAATAAACGTTGATATTCAAAATACTGTAAATAACTGTGGTTATTTTCTGGCTTCAATTGTTTAAGTCGACATAACTAACCTAACTAATGTATGTGTGTGTGTGCGCTCCCGCGGCCAGGGGATACGATATTTGACGGGGGTAACTACATTGGCAAGACACCAGCGGTGGCTCTGTTGAGTCTTTAGCGGGGCAAATTGAAACTCCGCTCACCATTTTGGCGGTGCTCTCTGGCGTTTCTTGGTCCGCATTTCAAATCCTAGGTTCTTGCGCAGTCGTTGCTGTTGCTTTTAAAAGCTTAGGTTTGAAAAAAATGCCTCTTCAGTCCTTGGGGTGGTTTTGGCTAAGCAAAGCAAATGACTGTCTAAGGAGCTAGTCGCATCATCTGTTCGAAAAATAATTTGGACCTATTAAAGAAATGTCAGGGACAAAGTCATAACATTGTACGCCTTGAAGATATGCTCTGTAGCAAACTCAGATCACTAATCTGCTAGTGTAAGTGCCTGCTGTGGGATTTTAACCATCGTTCGAAATGGAGCTGCTTGACTGGACGCTGAGCACTGGACAGAATTTTCTCAACAATGGAACCTACACCTAACCAACGGCACCCTACTCAATGAACCTACACAAATCGACCACGGCAATCAATAACTTTTGGGAAGATAATATAAGTGAAAAAGACGAAAAAGAAAAGCTCATGGAATGTGATGTAAGCAACCCTACCATGTTAGACTGTGCGTCCCTGGCTGTAGGGGGATGGTATTGATAAGCATATGCTTCTCCTGTCTGCCTTTGTCTTTGTTTTTTTTCTTTCTTCGGGCAAATCATATCACATTCCCTAACTGTCAATGATACCGATGATGATGACAATAAACATTTCATTCATTCAAATATCTTTTTTTTTTGTTCATTTCATTCATTTTTGGTGTTTTATTGCTTCACAACTTTTAAAGACAATATTTTACTGGAAAACTCTTCATTTTAAAATCATACACAAGAAAGTCAATTACATGCAATGACACTTTTCGGCCACCAGGGGGACGGGGCTGGGCGGGGGAGAGTATTTTTAAAGTTAAAAACATTGCTTTTTTTTCATTTCACATTTTAAATACAAAATGGAGGGGAACTGAGCGAAAGATCACATTTCCCAATCGAGTAGAAATCGAAAACCACCCAAAATGATGTATTTATCTTGAGCTATTTTTCACTTTATTAGCTTTTGAAAACATACAATTCAAACATAACACACGCGTACAATGAATGAAATAAATCATTTCCATTTCATCACCAAACGGACGTCACGTATGGCGAAATCCAAATGGTTCCGTCCGCCTCAGATGCGGATGGCGTACGAGTCCGAGCGCGTGACGTAACGCACCCAGCGTTGGGCGGGGCCGCGGTGCTGCGCGGGCGCCAGGCGCAGAAAGCGTACGCGGAGGCCGCTGGCCGTGACCTTGGGCAGCTCGAAGGTCAAATCCACCGGACCCACCTCCATCATGGAAGCCGAGCTTAGCGCGGGAACGTCCAGCTGAGGGTAGAAAGAAAGCGCGTCAAACGGAGAACTGACCACCCCCGGAAGCGGGATTTTGAGCACCTTGAAGAGGGCGGAGAGTTGCGTTCCGCCGGGGAAGCGCGCGATGTTCCAGACCACAGCGCGATGTTGCGGCCGCAGCTCTGCGCTCTGATCGGGACTGCTGAGCTCTTGCGACAAACTGACGCCCCCCCAAAAAAAAGACCGGACGTACAATCAAACGTCTCGTTAGTTTGGAAACGACCACCGGATACTGTGACTCGGCGTAGGCGAATCGAGCATATGGCCGATTCTCACGAAGCTAACCTAAACGATGTCGTTCAAGGGATACACACAGTCATGCAAACCTGAAATAGTTGATTTTTACTTGAAAGATGGGTATCTGCCCCAAAATAGTATGTTATTGAACTGATTTTTGCCATGACTGTAATGCGTCCCTCTGTGAAAAGCTCATTACCGTACGCCTAGCTTTCATGAGAATCACCCGCATGTTGCATTCAAATGTCATCCATTCAAATTGGACTCCCATTTGCTTACCTGACGCAACCTTTGGGGACACGGACGGTGGCGCTGACGTCGACCGCCGCGCTGCACGCAAATCACACAACGAGCGCGTCACAACGTTTGTCCTCGTCCGAGTACAATTGAGTTTATAGCCATTTCTTTTTTTTTCGGATTTGTACACGATAAGGGAAATGACCTTTTGGGCGGCAGGTCACAGCGGAGCTTGAAGAACATGAGCAGCCTGCGAGGCAAACGCGTCACGCGTGAGTCGACGACAGGAAGCCGCCGAAGCGCTTCCCGTCCGCCTCGACGCCGACGGCGTACGCGCGCCGATCCATTTGCCCAAATGGAAAAAGGACGTCTATTGCCGTCAACGGCGGCCTATTAGTCGCGCGTTCGTCGCTCACCTTCCCGCGTTGTCCTTCTCGATGGCGGGAAACAGTCGGAAGGGCGGGGCCAGGGGCAGGTGGTCGGCCAGCCGGTACGTCATGACGCTTTGCTTCGGAGGAGGCGGGTCAAAGGTCAATGGCGGGGCGACCGACAAGCGCGAGAGGGGAGCCTCACCTCGCCCTGGCCGGGACCGAATCGCAGGACGCGGTGAGCGTCGAAGTCGTCCAGCCGGACCGCCGGGTGAAAGTGGCACTCGTCTACGCGGACCGCCGCCCCGTAACCTAGGAACGGAGGAAACTTTTTAGCCACTTTTATTTTGGAAAGACTGCAGCGAGTCGTCCGACCTCTGAGCGGCGAGGTGCCGATGCTCAAGTCCTCGTTGAGTCCCACGCGGATCTCTGAAGTGGACGAGAATGCGCTGTGACAATGTGCTCAATCGACATTTTTTTTCTGTTTGTTTCCAGTCAGCGTTTTGGACAATTCGCAAAGGTTGAACCCAGTGTGCTTTTTCTCAGCCCTTTTCATTTTCGTCGAAAACCATACTTCAAAATGTGTTCGTCTTCGTCTGGTTTTGGTGACCGGAGACAAATTTTGTCGACTGTTAGTCGTCGATGACGCAAAACGTTTTCGTCTGTAACAGTGTTGTTTTCGGCAACATAACGAGATGGACGCCAGTTGTCGTCTGACGATACGAGAACGAGATGAAAATTCGCCATCGTTTCCGTCATTCATTCACAATGTGTGATATGTTCTTATTGTATGTGTCATTAGAACGGCTTTAGCAGTGTTTGCTGGTGTCACACACGTGAAGTGCTGCGCCTCCCCTCCCCTGACCCACATATAGACTGTGCCTATTCCAGGCTCATTTTGTGAAACGTGTGTCAGGTGCTGCTTGGTAAGTTTTGTTTTCTTATCCTGGCTAGATATGCCACGTTGCCTTTAAAGGTCTGTGCTGAGTGATCATCACACACTTAACTAACTTGTATCATTAGCATAGCGTTCGTGTTAGCATTTAGTACAGTGACTCGGTATCTTCTTAAACTTTTGGAAAACATTGGACATACAGTTGGTGGCGTGCAGGTGGGTTTAAATAATTACAAATAATGTGACGCTTTCCTGCCGAGTGTGTATTATTATCATGAAAATGGTGATGTCCTTGAAGACTCTTACAGTTATGTGCTTGTCTGTCATGTTCATTTTCATGAACTAAAACTTTTGAAGTTTTAAGATGAAAACAACTGTCGACTAAATTTGAGTTTTCGTTGACTAAATCTAGACAAAGACATTTTGAAGTGACTAAAATATGACTAATAAGCATTTCCATCCAAAAGACGAAGACGAAAATGGCTGACAAAAACAACACTGGTCTGTAAAATTCAAAAGATTTAGTCCAAATATAAATGTTTCCAACAATTTTGGAATGAGCACTAACAAACAGGCACATACTGTAGTGTCTACAAGTGTAACGCGGGTTTTTTGTGCATGGAAACCTCCCAACCGATGCCTTCAAGTGGGTGTGTGCTGGCTGCTAAAGCTGCTAGCCCGGGCTTTTGGCCCGGTAGTCAGAGCGCTCGCCTGCCGCGCTGGACGAGGGGGACGGATCAGGCCGCGCACGCGGATCTATGTAACACCGGTTACACAAGCACAACGCCAACTTGGTGAAGCTAATAAACACTCGGCAAGAAAATTGAATTATACCCATTCACTGTACGTAAGAACGTTACATGCTAACGCAAACGCTACGAGTTACATTTAATATGCGATGATGGCTTTAAAGCCTAAAGCAATATTGCATACGTTCCCTTGCCAAGATAGCAGATCTTACCATGTCTTTCAAGACAAACAAGCCTGGAGGGCATCCTAACAACAGTGAGGGTGTGGGGGTGATTCACCACACATAATGACACGACACAAACATTGCTACAATGCAGGCTAACTACACGTACAAGTAAGAAAGTGCTACGGCAGAAACTACGGCGTATTTTTGCGTCGTCTCGTCATCCTTTCGGCATCGGCGCGTCGTAGTCGTCCGAGACGCGTTATCGTCACGTCGAAATTTTTTCGTTATCCTTGACGAAAACGGCTGAAGCAAATCCGTCGCTCGGCTCACCCGAACAGCTGGGCAGGAAGCACTTGACCTTGACCTCGCCCTCCACCTCCGCCTTCATCAGGACACCCTGCGCACAACGACGCCTTCAGCACGGCCTCCCTCCGCCGCGCTGTCAATCATACTCACGTTGGCGCCCATGACCACCGACATCCTCTCCACGACGTCCACAAAGATCTCGCTTTTCCCTCCCTGCGAACGCAAACAGGTCATTTTCGGCCGACGCGCCGGTCGGCGGCGTGCCGCGGTACCTGCATGGGCCTGGCGGCCGCGGAACCAGGTGCCACTTTGCTCTGCTGCGTGTCGGCTCCGAACTGCGAGACGGCCGGCGGGCGGACGGGTGAGAAAAGTGCGGGCGCGTAGGCGAGCGACGGCTCTCACGCACCAGCCCCACGTTGGCGAGGTCGAAGAGGCTGAAGGGACGCGACGACAGCGCCTCCGTCTGGATGAAGTTCTTCAAGACGTCGCAGGACGTGGACTGCACGTAGCCGAAATCCTAAATCGTACATAAATTCGGCGGTTGCGCTCGAGTCATAAAGCTGGCGATTCCTTTCGCTCGCCGTACGCTTTCGACTCACCAACATCTCGTCCAGAAGCTCGTAGATGAGCGCAAAGTTCATCTGAACCGTCTTCTCCGACAGAGAGCCGCAGTAATCGTTGATGAGGGCCGCCAACCTGCAGACGCGTCTGCGCGTTCAATCGGCTCCCGTCCGTAAAAGAACACACGGTACCTGTTGAGGAATTCAATGATGGCGAAAGGTGGGGAGTCCGCCGTGGTGGTGGTGGCGACCAAGTACAGTCCTCCTTGCCACACGTGCACAAAGTGGACATCCTTGTACGTCTGCGAACGAAACCACCGTTAGGACTCGAGTCCAAAAATGGCCGACTTTGGTCGACGCTCGCGCGGGTTACCGTGACGACGGGAAGCCGGTCTCCCGTCGGCGCCGTCACTTTGTCGTAAAAAAGTCCAACCGCGTCACTTCCGACGTCTCCTCGGACCGAAGTCGGCCGTTAAGGTCGTGCCGCAGTTTCACCATTCGACGTACCGCTTCCGATTTGCCGCACGGGTTCCGATTTCGATAACGAGTGCCGCTTACAACTAGAGCGGGCCAACTCAATTTGGAATGTTCACTTCACAAAGGAACACGGCACATGCTTCTTGTTTCCATCGATGGTAGCTTTGCATGTAATGCCTAAACCAGCATCTGTAATAGTTTTTTTCCCAACGGCGTTTCTTCCTAGCCAAAAGCGATCGACATCGTTCAAACACCAAAACCGAGGGAATTCTCCAGCGATGCAGACTCGCTTTCGTTTGACACCCCGAAAATGACCGTTTGCCCCAAAATGCAGGACCTTTCAAGAAAAAGAGTCCTTAAGTTTTTGTCCACAAAAAAATCAGGAAGGTCAAGGGCAGATTAGTTTTTGTCACAATTTGAATTTCATTTCCCCCTTCCATGGCCAAAATTTCCCATTCATTTCAGTGGCATATTGACCTAGAAATGTCTACACCGGCACACACAAAAACATCTCTCTTTTGGCGGTTGTGATTCTCCACCAAAAACTTTCCATTCAAGCCCCTTGATATACGGTGGAAAACACAGACAAGACTGCAAAAGCAGTTTCGGCTCTTGCACTCCTCTTTAAAAGATACTGCTGTATTTTAAGCCCAAACAACTGTTGTTTTTGATAGAACAATATATGCTGCCATAGCAGATTCAAGGCGCATGAAGCCCCCAAATTATTTTTCATTTGTCCGTTTCACTCTGGAAACCCCTGTTTACAGACATCGCACAACCGCTTTTGTTTCAACCCAGCCATAAAAAGAATTATATTACTCAAGATGTCTTTCATTTTTAGCTTAGAATCATTCATTGATGTCTAATATTTTGTTTAACAAAAAAAATGACTTTACAAAATTATTCACTCACATATTTTAAACTTTTTTTAAAAAATGACGTCACAGTGAAAAAAATGGCGTCTGTAAAAAAAAGTCACTGATATTTACCGCATAGCTATCACTTAATTGTATTTTTTTGTTTGTTTCGGTCGCATTTTCTCCGATATGTTCGGGGATAAATAATCGGTCCAAACAAAGAAAAATGGGGAAAAAAAGGTTTAAAAGGGTAAATGTATGAAAAAGAAAATCTCCTCTCCTTGATGTCTGTGATTTCTACATCGCGACCCTTCTTATATTACCATGTTTCACCCATAAAATCCAGCAGTGGCCATTCACAGCTGTGTCTTGACACTCCGTTGGGTTTCGGTGTTTAATTCTTTTTTTTTTTTTTCAAATGCCCTCCGGTTCAAAAATGTTCTTCCCCCAGGAAATTGAGATTGTAAGCTTTCCAATGATGTATCACACAAGCATATCAGACAATTTTGAAAGCTGACTAAATTGGGGGTCTCAGAGCGGAACTTCAAGTCACCTGAGTCTTTTCCGACGTATATCGACTAGGACCCTCCATGCTATTGACGCCCATGTGGGCACCCTCAAATCAACAGGAAGTGACCCGATATGAACAAGGAGTGAGGCAGAAATGCCCCCAAGTCAACAGGAAGAGACTCGATATAGCAACTTTCACAGCAAAGCTACCATCGCAATTTCTCCAGAATTGAATGATTTAATAGATGTTTATTAGGAGTCAAATGATTTCTTGTCTTGTTCGTGTTTGATCAGTGTAAAACTGGAGCCATTTCCACAAATATATCTAACATATCGAATATACTATACTAACCTCATGTCCCCTTGAAGGATACAGTCTTTGTAGACCAGGCGGTCGCCTTTGGAGGATAAAATGAAGACCTGTGAGATCATCCTGCTCCTCCTAAAACGCACGCACCACAAATGTGATTTTCATGTCCATATTTGTGCGTGTCCAAGTGTCCGCTTCCATGACCGACCTCGAGATCAACGTCGCTGTAAATACTGTCATCCATTTAAACGAACTTCATGATTTTCACTTTATCAACGCGTCAGCGGGCTCGGTCAAATAAAACCAAATGCGTTAATATACCGTATTTGAAGGCTTTCGAATGCTAAACGTAGCTCGGTACCAGCTAACGTTGACAGATCGGTTGGCGGAAGTCGACAGATAGACAGACACGCTGCAAGGCGTCACCTGGCGAGCAGGCTGAGTAGGTTGTTTGATTTCTGAAATCGTTCTTGCGTAAACCTACCGTCAATGTAGCGGAATTTATTTTTTGGAATGAATGCTAATTCTGAATGATCTAAATCCGAAGGGGGGGGAAAAAGAACTACAACAACAACAACAACTGTGAAGCGTAGTAAGACCCCGAAGCAGCAGGAGGCAGCACAGCCACCGCGCACTTTAACCCGGTTGTTGTACTCATTTTCGTTGCCAGAGAACCTCAGCAATTGTTGTGTATCATGAAGTGAGTCTTTGTTATTCATTCATTTGTTTACGATATATGCATTTTTATAGTACGTAATTGTGCGTGCTTTGTATTTGCCGGCTGATTTTTGCTTCACATCGTTTACCGATTTTCCTTGCTAGCCGGTGCTAACATTCTGATGTGGCTACATAGCGTCGTCGTTGAAGTCAACATGGATTACATCTTTTTATACGAAATATCAAAAAACGTATGTATTATTAGCCCTGAATGACATGTCTGGGATTTGTTTCACCAGTTGGGAGTATTTGCGTTTGAATAAGTCAAAAAATATGGTGGTCTTCAAAACCAAAGCACAACGTAGGTAAATGTTTGCGGTTCCCAGATAGCAGAGCGACATTGAATAAACGTTGATTTTTTAATTTTTTTTCCCATCAAAATCATCAGTTTGGTTGACATCGAAATTTTTGACGTCAAGTGAAGTTAAAACAGCGTTTATGGTACGTCAGGCGATGGTTGGGTTAACATTGTTTTATAGTTGATGAACTCACTGTAGTTGATTCATGATTGACCGGGAAATTCAATTGAAAAGTTATTGAATTATAGATGAGTGGGCGTTTTGGTCGAAAACATAACATTGATTCAGCGTTGTTCCAATGTTATTAATAATCGAAATGACGTTTAGGTTTTGTAAGGATTTCAATGTTGAAACAACATTAATTGAGGGAGCAAAAGTGACGTCAATTCAACGATGTAAGATCAACAGTGGAACGTTGATCCAACATCTTTTCAATGTCGGTCTGATATCTGGGCATTGTTTTTCTTTTTTAGCCCCCTGACAAAGGTGAAGCTGATCAACGAACTCAACGAGCGAGAAGCTAACCTGGGGATCAACGAGAAGGCTTCGTGGCATAGCGAGTACAAGGACAGCGCCTGGGTCTTCATAGGCAAGAATCGCCAGAGTATCAAGTAGGAAGTGTCTCGGCATCACGCGGTCACGCTCATTATCTTCGTCTTCCCTGCAGGAGGTTTCCCGTACGAGCTGAGCGAAGGCGACATCATCTGCGTCTTTTCGCAGTACGTCAAACGCCGGCCGGCCGGCTGGCCAGCCGCCTCATCCTATTATTTTCTGATGTTACGTTTTCCTCAGGTACGGCGAGGTCGTCAACATCAACCTGGTGCGCGACAAGAAGACGGGCAAGTCCAAAGGCTTCTGCTTCCTGTGCTACGAGGACCAGAGGAGCACTATTTTGGCGGTGGACAACTTCAACGGCATCAAGGTCATAACACTCATCAATTTATGAATGTCAATTTCATCATACGACAACTTCGAGGAGTCTCGGCCATTGTTTTCCACTGATTTGTACGGCGGCGAAATCCTTCCCTCTCTGTATGTGGCCGCTTTCAACTGTGCTGAGGCTAACACCTACAAAACATAGGCGGATTTTCATGGGGGCCAGCGCCCCCTGGTGGCCGAAAAATGTTATTGACTTTCCTATACAGTGTATGATTTTAAAATTAAGAATCTTCCAGTAAAATATTGTCTATAAAAGTTGTAAATAAAATAAGAAAAGGAATTAAATGAACAAAAAAAAAAATCTTTTTGTAATGGCTGAAAACTATTTTTCGAACAGATTATGTGACTAGCACCATAGAGTGTCATTTGCTTTGCTTAGCCAAAACCACCCGAGGACCGAAAAGGCAAGATGGATATACGTCATTTCTTTCAAACCTAAGCTTTCAAAAGCGACAACAACGACTGAGCAAGAACCAAAGATTGAAAATGTGGACCGTTAAACGGACAACAGAAAAAAAAAAAATATTTTTTTAATGGATGTGCCATGTTTGAACACCTCGTAGATAAGTACATCACCAAAACACGGAAATCAAGCAAATCAGTGCAGTGCAGTGGCTCCACCCAGACTGGGGTAACTACACTGGCACCACACCGGCGGGCGTATCACATTCAATGGATGACAATCTTGGCGAAAAGTATAGCCTAAGCCAGGGGTTTTCAACCCAGTCCTCAAGGCACACTGTGGGTCCTGGTTTTTGTTCCAGCCGATCCAGCAGAGACAGTTGAACCAATGAGGCTTCTGCTAAAACAAGCCACACCTGACTGCAATCAACTGATTGCACTTGTAAAACACCAGATTGGGGAAAAAGTGTTGTCATCTTGTTTGGTAAGAATGAAATCCTGCACCCACAGTGTGCCTTAGTGGAATAGGTTGGGGACCCCTGGCCTAAGCAGCCTGATTTTAAAATTCCCCTCAAGAATGATGGGAAACAAAAAAACTCTCATTTTCAACTTATTATAAATATTCTTGTAAGTAAATTTTATCGTTGACACTGCGTTTCAGGGTCATCAACATATTGTGCCCCCCCTGCCCAAAAGTCAAACTCCGCCTATGCTACAAAAAAAAACAAATTTCCATTGCGCAATATTTGCGAACCCGTTTCCTTCTTTCAATACCTTTTGACAACAATTTCATTTGTGCAGAAAAAATGGTGACCTTTAGAGGTAAACCGGTCTTGTTTTTCCCGTGTCAGATCAAAGGACGCACCATCCGCGTGGACCACGTCCGAGACTACCGCCCGCCCAAGGACCACGAAGACATCGACGACGTGACCAGGCGCCTCAGAGAGGAAGGATGCGCTCCCTCCGTCGACCGCGCGGCGTCTCCGTCCTCTTCCTCGCCCGACGACGACGATGCGGTCCCTGTCGCCAAGAAGAGCAAGAAAGGTGAGCTCGCCAGCGTGAGGTCGCGGGACCGACATCACGGCTTCTTCCTCCTCCCCCAGATAAGAAAGAGAAGAAGAAAAAGAAGGAGAAAAAGAAAGAAAAGAAGAAAGAGAGGCGAGAGTCACCACCTCCTCCTCCTGTCGCATCCGTGAGAGTGAAAGAGGAGAAGGAGGACGCCGCCTACGACAAGTACGACCAGAGGAGGGCGCCGGTCAAGGAAGACAGAGGAAGAGGAGATACCCAGAGAAGACGAGGAGATGATGAAAGAAGACGGGATGAGGAGATTAGACGAAAAGACGGCGAGAGAAGACGAGATGAGGAGAGAAAACCCAGCGAGTGGGAGAGGCGCAGAAGGTGACAGAGAAGAGCGGGGGAGACATTCAGTGCATTTTGTTTTGTTGAAAGAATTTTTTTTTTATATATTAAAAAATCATATTGAACACATTCTCTTTTTATTTGTTAATTTACATAGCCTTCTGTCGAATTAGGCTGATTTTTGAGTTTGAGAAGTATACAGAGTCCTGAGCTGAGCCGAGAAGAGAATGACCCCAATTAACCTTGATTTAGCTTAAAGGTTGTCCGGGGGGACCTCACATCAAAAAAACTTGTATTATCTTCCTGACCAGAAAATAGACTAACTGGTGATGCTCAAAAAAGCAAATGCTTTTGCGTCTCTGAGGGAAAAAAAAAAAACTCACGAAAAACTCACGAAACCTGTCCACTAGAGTTCGCCAAAGATGAACCGAGAAGAGACGAAAATGAGGTCAATCGTGTTCTCCATCACAGGCAGCAAAAACAAAAGTTAAAGTGGGGGCGTTTTTCTTTTGTCCCTGGCGTGTCAAGCCATTTAACGCTAATCCCTTAATCTCTTTTCAGAGTTTACTATCTCGGATTAATTTAAAACGGGACGACCCCTTGATGAAGGTCACCTCGCTTCGGGAACCGCCGAGGTCGCGTGTTCAAGTCCCGCGGTAGACCGTGCCGCATTGACTTATGAACGGCGTGTAGTATTCCTGTCCCCACACACATACACAAAAAAAAGAATCATTCATTGTAGCCATTGTCAAATTCACCTTCTGCTCTTTGGCGGGGAGGAGGAAGAACGCACGTGAGCTCATACATCAGCAACTCCATCCTCTCACTTGCACAGCAGCTCCAACTTTCAGCGCGGCGAGGAAAGAGACCATAAAGATGAAGATGAAGACGTGCGCACGGTACCTTGTCCTCCTCCTCCTGTTTATTCCCGGTAAGACCGTGCATCTACGTCAGTGGTCTGTTGTAAAGATAGAGGTCTTTTGGAGATGTTAAACTTTTCTTTTTATGTATTGTAGGAGAAATATGTTGTCTCTTTGTCTCGTCTCGGACCGGTCCGGGGGATTTTCTGTTCGGACAACTACATTCACGAGATTGTACAAAACAAACTGTAGATGACACTTTTGCATAATTGACAATCTGGCACGATTGCAACCTTTCCGACACGCAAAATCTTGATTTGATTTTGATGGTCTCGGTCAAATCTGGTCTCGAGCAACTCTTGCGCACAATGTTTAGTACTCACAATAAAAGCGACTGTCCTCAAGTCCAGATGTTAACAATCGAATTGGAATGAAAAATAGGAAATGTTAGTGGAGAGGATGTAGATGTTATTTTGTATTCAGTTAGTCGGTACGCTGTTTTCTCATTGTGTGGATGTCCATGTTTGTACATGGGCCGCTAACACGCAGGAGTCATTTGTCATATTTTATCTGAAGGTCCTTGAAGTGAGAACGCTGCCTTTTATGTGCAACGACACCGGCTTCCACATTTCGGGGTGATTAACGCCTCACGCGGCAAAGCCCTTACACTGTTTTTAACTTGGCATTCCGTACCTGCTCCGTATACGGTGGGTCGGCAACAAAACAATGACAGAAGGTCGTTGCGCAAGGTCTCGGGGGTCGGCGCTAGTTTGTTAGATTTAAAAGCTGGTGCTAGACCATAGAGAAGGTTCCCGTCCCTAGCTTTTAGATACCGCGGTGACATTACGACCCGCTGAATGCGTGTGCGCAGAGTGTCAGTCGGCACACGGCCGTTACGCCCAGAAGCTCCTGAGCGACTTGACGGCTAACTACAGCAACGCTCTGCGGCCGGTGGCGGACACGGATCACGTCATCAACGTGACGCTGCAGGTCACGCTGTCGCAGATCATCGACATGGTGAGCGCGAGGACCCCGCGGGTGTGGACCCGGCCCCGTTCAGGCTAAGGTGGCTGTGTGCTTTTCCAGGATGAAAGGAACCAGATCCTGACCACCTACCTGTGGGTGCGGCAGGTGTGGATGGACGCCTTCCTGACCTGGAAGAAAGAGGACTACGACGGACTGGACACTATCCGCATCCCCAGTAGCTACGTGTGGCGACCGGATATCGTCCTGTACAACAGGTCGGTCGTGGTATTTGCCCGGACGAAGACGGCTGTTATTTTGCGAATCGGGCCGTTTGAACCCTCCTTCTCCGCCGCCGGCCGCAGCGCCGACGACGAGTTCTCCAGCTCCATGGAGACCAACGTGGTCTTGAGGCACGACGGCCAGGTGATGTGGGACCAGCCGGCCATCACCAAGAGTTCCTGCTCGGTGGACGTGGCCTTCTTCCCTTTCGACGTGCAGCAGTGTCACCTCACCTTCGGCTCCTGGACTCACAACGGCAACCAGATGGACTTGTTCAACGCTTTGGACAGCGCCGACCTGGCCGACTTCATTCCCAACGTGGAGTGGGAGGTGAGCCGTCGGCCGAGAGCCTCCGTCGGACCTTTACGAATCCACGCCGCTTCTCCGCAGATCCTGGGCGTGCCGGCCAAGAAGAACGTGATCCTTTACGGCTGCTGCTCCGATCCGTACCCGGACATCACTTTCACCCTCCACCTGAAGAGGCGGTCCTCCTTCTACATCTTCAACCTGCTGCTTCCTTGCATGATGATCTCCTTCCTGGCCCCGCTTGGCTTCTACCTGCCGGCCGACTCCGGAGAGAAGGTCTCGCTCGGCGTCACCGTCCTGCTGGCGCTGACCGTCTTCCAGCTCCTGGTGGCCGAAAGCATGCCGCCCTCCGAGAGCGTTCCGCTCATCGGTGAGGCCTATATAACGGTCGAACTCGGCCAGCGACCGTTTGACGCTCGAGTTGTCTCGGAACCAAAGTAATCGTTGTTTGTCGCGCCTCCACCGGCAGGAAAGTACTACATCGCCACCATGACCATGGTGACGGCGTCGACGGCGCTCACCATTTTTGTCATGAACATCCACCACTGCGGTCCGGAGGGACGCCCCGTGCCGGCTTGGGCGGAGCGCTTCATCCTCAAGTATTTGGCTCGCCTGTGTTTCGTGCGCGAGGCGGCGGACGAGCGTCTCGGCGGGCCGTCCTCCGGCAAACCGCCTCCGGCCGACGGGCACGAGCGCAACGGGGAGGTGTGTTGTCGCGACGAGGGCGCGCGGAAGGACCACGCCCTCGTCGGCCTGGACCGCGCGGAGGAGGCCGCGGACGGCGAGCCGTCGGGAAGTAGCGGCGAGGAGAAGTGCGCGTGTCGTCGTCATCCGGGTCTGCGCGGGAACGTGGAGTACATCGCCAACGCCTACAAGGACCAGCGTGCCGCGCAGCTGCGCGTGGGAGAGTGGAGAAAGCTGGCCAAGGTCATGGATCGCTTCTTCATGTGGCTTTTCTTCATCATGGTCTTCATTATGAGCGTCCTCATCCTGGGGAAAGCCATCTGACACAATTGGGACTCAGCCCCGAGCTGTCGATTGTCTGATTTGTTTTTCCTTTTTTTTTTTGTTTGCCAGCAAACATTTGAGTTACCTATCAGTAAAGTGAATATCACAGATGCAATGTAGGCCGTTCATAGAACGGGACAAACAGACCGCGGCACCCGACGTCCCTCGCTAGGCACAAATTCAACTCACGGATACGGCAACATGTGTTTTTATACCAGAGTGTGCTCATTCTATCACAAGAGAGGATTTCGTGACAATTCCAGGTACCGCTCGCTCGTTGCCGTCAACCCCATCCACGCTAACTTTGACATAGAGCGGCGCATCTCGTGCTCGAGATCAGACCGAGACTCATTCAGAACCGGAAATCGAGTCGTAGCGAGACCCAAATCGTACCAAGTCCCGGACTTTTGGATGCGGAGCCAAAATGCGGTCTTCAACCGATACCGGCCTCTAGTGTAAACCGAGCACCAACATATTTGTTAGAGTTGAAGCTAGGTTTATGTACACCTAGCTTGGCTCAAAAGAACAGGCAGGAAGTCGATGTAGCTTTTGTGGAGGTTGGTTGCTGCTCTCCCCGAGCTGCTGTGAAGCAGCCTTATTTATTCAGGGGAAAACAATAGGATGGGAGGGGTCAGGAAGGTAACATGGGACACTGAGTACACTACATGGGGCCTTGCCACATGGCCCAGAACAAAGGAAAGGCTAACTAGACAGAGGTTATCCTATCTGTTAGCTAACTATAAGGAAAGCATAAATGTTAACTGTTTGCACAACAGTTCCAACATTTCCCCCCTGTTTAACATTTAATGCGTAAGACATCATGTATAGTAACTTCTTCCGAATTTAATACTACACAGTCATAAGTAAGCATTTAGCACAAAACATAAGGTAAGACTCCTGGAACACTTTGGCATGAGTTAACGTCTAATTCTTCTAAATCAGCGACATCAACGCATATACCCTTCGATTTGGTTGCAAGTTGAGAGGACTGTATAATTAATGTATATATGTTTAATCTTGCTGTACTTTATTTTGAAATGGAAGGAATCGAGGAGGCAAACGAAATCGACCAGAAACCAAGGAAAATACCGTCTTTCTTTTCTTGAGTGGACCCATCTTTGTTTGGCAGCTGTCGGTCAGTTCTTGTACACAGTTCGTCATGGTCCATCCAAGAACCACATAGACGATGTTTCTCCGTCTCACTGGCCACCAATCAGCTCCACTAGCCACAGTTGAATCCTGCCAGCTCCACCACGGCAGTACAGGTTGGATGATGGCTGCCGTAGCAACTGTTGCCGTGATGCCGGCCCGCGTCCTTCTCCGAGGCAGGGCTCTCTCAGGTCGCGCTGGTGGATGTCATTGTCTGTAGGGATGAGCAGTATTTTGCGGTACCAGTGTTCGTACTGACCAAAAGTTTGAAGCAGGTGGTCCGTGGAAGAATGTCGGTAAACGCTTCCTTCTGCTTTCATTGACGAACTCCTGTCTGGATTTCACTGCCTCGATTCCTGTCCATTTCAAACTTCCCTAGCAGAGGCTAGCTTCACATTCAGGAACTGTTTCTGCATACATCGAAACTTTTGCATTACAATCACATTTGCATGTTTTGTCTTTATTCATAATTGCAAAATTATAAAGAAACCCCATTTGCAAAAGATAAAGTAAGATGCATTTGGAATTTAACCCTTAAAATTATAAATATAAATAAAATAATAGATTATATATAATATATATACATATATATGAATAAAAAAAAACTGGCAATGTCGTAGACACATGTAACTTAGTTTGCATATCCTCTTCAACAGTTCTGATTTTGCCCATTTCGCCAATTAGGGTGTCGCATTCACCGTTTTCTACTTTGAGGGAACACAAACCATTTGATGAACTAGAATGAACAAAAACATCACCATCTAGTAATTGTTGTCTCCGTTTGATCAACAATTGTCCATCTGGTGTGGGTACTAAGGCCAATTGTAATTTTGTCAATGCATCGCGTCCTAGCAAACTAACTGGACATTCAGGATACAGCAAGACACTGAGAGAGCATGAAAGGCCTTTTGGGTCTTTCATATGTACACGGTTTGAGACAGGGATGGGGGAAGAGAGACCATTTGCTGCTCTGACCATCACTGTCCCCCCACTCGGTTTCACACCTGGAATAGGGTCACAGCATGTGGTCCTGCAAGAACCTGAATCACAGCGAAACGTCATCGGGGTGCCATTTACACATAATGTAATTTCTGGCTTATTGGGCATGTCATTGAAAAACAAATCTTGGCAATATTTGTCGACTGGGCTATTTTCTTCCAATTCAAAGTCATCTTCGTCAGAAAATAGTTGCGGTGAAACTAGTTGCGGTTTCGTCGAATCGGCTAGATTAGTCCCTATTCATTTGCATTCATCTTTGCCAGAAGCTAGTTGCGATGAATCTACTTTCAGTTCCATCGAATCTAGTTCTGCATTATTCTTCTGGCGCTTTTTGCAATTCCTAGCCCAGTGCCCCTTTTGCCCACAAAACCAACATTCATCGTTAAATCCCCTTCTATGACCTTTGACAAAATTTCTCCTATTTTTATCTTTTCCTGGAAACCTCTTTCCTCTTGAGCTAAGCCCTCTTTTGTGCGCTTCTTGGAAAAACATTTCAACACTACCTTCTTTCGCAAATAGAAAAAAAAAACCTACATTTTCTTTTTTACAATTTCCATCAGCATGTAATGCATGTGTTATATACTCTTGTAGAGTACTAGTTGGATAGCCAATCTGGTGTTTCGTGATCCAATCATGAATTCTCTTAGTGCTGTTTGCATGTAGAGCATTCTTTAATTGTTGTCTATATGGACCAGCATCGTCATTATCCTCCATTAAACCACTGTGCTGTTTAAAAACTTCGGTCATAGGAATAACAAAATCCTCAAAAGATTCATCATTTCTTTGTTTTGTTTGACCAATTATACTATAATCGGCTCTCCGACTGAATGTGGTTCTCAAAGGCTGATTTCATTCAGTAATTCTCTTTGCAAGCTCTCTGTCATGGTGCGCTAAAATATTCTCACCTTGCGTGGGAATATAATCACCTCGAATATGTCCCCATATGTCCTTGCCTAAAAGTGTCATATACACTTGTTGAACTTCTATACCGTTCAAATGGTAAGATTCAATTAAGTGTTGCAGGTCCTCAATACAATGATTAACGTTGATTTGAGGTTTTGTGACACCGTCTACCGCAATCTTCAATTGTCCGTGTACGATGATGAACTAACATTGTGGGGTTTCGCCCATCAATGCAATTTGGATTTGCAACTTCAATCATTGGAAATGCGTCGCTTACAATTGGATTTCCTCCCATTTCCGGATTCCACTGTAAACTATGTTGCATTTGGCTACGCGTCATAGTGTTACATTGAATTGGAAGCTCTGGATATACTTTGGATATTGGAGGACAGACAGTGGTAGAGACGTCAGCACAGAGGGCTGCCTCTTGTGCACTAGGTGAGACCTCCCCATTTACAAATTCCCCCTCCCGCTCTCTTCAAAGTCCAGTTTACCATTAAAGTTCAACTTTTTTCCCCATTTCTTTATGTACTTTTCTGAACCTGGGTAATGCGCCTTCATATACATGCAATCATTATGTTCAAACTTTGCTGTTTTATTCCCCATGTTATCGATTTGGTGTAACGCTATCACACTAGCTCCAATTACAAGTTGGTGTCGAACACTATGTTTTACACACGTTTTAACTCAGAAATGAGCATACTAGCAAACGTTTTAGCTAACAAAATACACAAAGGAATACAGGCTACGTTAGCAACTAAACCTTACAAGAACACGTGTTAGCAGCAACCATGTGCTCAGCACCACACACACGGTGAAACAGTTGAAACCGACCAAACGTTTTCATTCATACCCCTTATTAGACTAAATGACGTTCCGGTATTTATTCAAGTTCTGAGAGAATCTTGAAAAGGCTTTTATACTCTTGTATAAAACCTAGTACTTTTTTGAGTAACTTCTCAAGGATAGAATACCAAACCCAACTTAACCCCCTATAAGACAAAAGTCCTTCAGGTATTCTTCCAAGTCCTAATGAGACCCTTGGAAAGGCTTTTATACACGCGTATAAAACCTAGTAATTTATGAGTAACTTCTCAAGGAATACCAATCCTAGTTTCTGAGAGTTACCGCGCTCAACGATGACACGAACCGTCCTAATTTTTACGAGTTACCGCTCGAAGTAAACCGTTGCAAAACCTATTTTAGTACACTTTTACGAGTTACCGCTCGAAGGAATTTAACCTATTTTACACACACGTTCATACAACAAAAAGTAAACCTACCTCCCGCTTGTTCTTCTGCTGAATTTCGGCAACGCGTCAATCTTTGGACGCCAACAAACCAGAAAAATCACCTCACCTCAGTAAAAAGTTGAAACTCGGTAGTGAACGTTCTTGTTGGCCGGCGTCGTCCAGATATGTTGCGTCCCGGCTCGAAAGGACCAAGAAAATGTTAGAGTTGAAGCTAGGTTTATGTACACCTAGCTTGGCTAAAAAGAACAGGCAGGAAGTCGATGTAGCTTTTGTGGAGATTGGTTGCTGCTCTCCCCGAGCTGCTGTGAAGCAGCCTTATTTATTCAGGGGAAAACAATAGGATGGGAGGGGTCAGGAAGGCAACATGGGACATTGAGTACACTACATGGGGGCCAAAGGAAAGGCTAACTAGACAGAAGTTATCCTATCTGTTAGCTAACTATAAGGAAAGCATAAATGTTAACTGTATGCACAACAGTTCCAACAATATTCCACTTTGCCGTGGCCCGACACCGCTACCGAGTTACTCAAAATTTGTCCTTGCCGGACGGCCGCCGACTACATCCTGAACATACCGAGTCATCAAGTCGCTCCACGGTATTTTGGGACATCGGCGTCATTCCGCGCCACCGTTGACACCGTTTCACACCCTGCCGATTCTCCGGTGGATATCGGTCTTTTTTTTTTGGACGCCGGGTTGAATGTCAAGAGCGAAGCCTGCGTGTTTTTCTGCCTGTGTGTGTTTTGAGAAAAAATGAGCACGGCCGAATGTATCGAGCGGCCGCCTGACACATTAAACAATCTCTCACTATTTCCCGAATCTTCTTTTAACTGTCACACTGCCAACGCCACCGTAAATGCCAATGCAATGGACAGGAAAATGTCAAGTGAGCACTGTCGACAGATGATGGCAATTCTGTGCATTTGGATGTCACACGGGTTGCCTTAATGGGCGCAACCGTGGCCGCCTGCTGGTTCCTGTCCAGGGGAACATTCCACCAGACCAGCTTCTGCTTGTTGTTAGATTTAACTTTGTAACATTTGACATGTGCTCACTCGCCTTCCTGTCTCTGTGTCTCTCTCTCTCGCTCTCTCTGGCTTCAAGGTTGAAATTCCATGTGGCTCCTCCCACCCTTCAGCCCTCCTCAAACATCTTCATCTTGATGGTATCAAGCTGCTCCCCTTCACTATTACCACCATCGTCGCCACAGTGAGTATCTGTGATTTTTCTCTTTTCTGTCACTTTCTCCAGCTCGTGCAGTCACGTGATCGTGATCACGGTGGCCAAGGAGCCGTAGACCTTTGCACTACTTTCGCACCGCTATCAGAAAAACCCTCTCGACCGTAAAACTGACTACATTGAGCGAAAGCAAATTGATATTCCGCCACTGCTTCCTTAGTTCCCACCTATATATCAACCGCTGTATTGGCGAAGATCGTGTGACGTCACAACTTTGTGCTCCTCAGCCTCGGTGAGCGAGTTTCTTCCATCATGGAGGTCAAAGTCAGGAGCGGGAGTGTTTTTACCAGCATCAAGGTAACAATGACAACACTACACCCAAGAACCCCGTAACGCAAAAATCCATCCTGTTACGTAAGACGTATCCGTGTTCGCTACAACTTTGGAGCCTGTTGCCAGCTGGAAAGAAGAGTTCTTTTCCACAACTTGAAACTAAAATAGTCCCTGTTGCTGTTATACTGTGATAAATATGACCATCCGATATCAGTGAAACTACCGTTCGAGCCCTAGAATTTGCAAGTGAAGGAGGTAGGCACCGTCTAACTGTTTGCATTATTCTAACACACTCGATATAATAAAAAAAAGATTTATCCATAGTTTAATATTATTAATATAAGTTATAATACACAGAAGCACTCCTCACAAAGCAGGAGTCATCAGTACAATCCGTATCAGCCTTGCCTGATAAGCAAAAGAAAAGACGCGGTCGCCATCTCTTCGGTGGGGCCACGACACTCCGGCCTACCGAAGCAACAAACGAGAACAAGTTTGATAGTGCCTCTCAGACGTTAAGGCAGGCCCAACCTCCCACCTCAGTTGCCTTAGCAACCACGACCGAGCAACGAAAGGTGACGCGCGAACTTGACCGCCCAAACCCACAACAAAAGAATGATACTAAAACAACACCCTTCGCCTGGCCTGGCCCACCCCACCGCAGCCTTCAAAAGACTGAATGTTTAATTAATTGTAGTCATTTTTCTCGGGAACCTTTTGCTGACGTGTCCTAGGGTGACGCTGCCTCCCCGCATGAGTCTGTTTCTGTTTCGCCTTGCCGTTTGATCACTGTTGACCTGAATAAATTGTCAACTTCGGTGAGCCTTCTTTATACCTTTCAAAATGGAGTCAGTACAAAGGGTTAAGACGAAGGTGAACGCGCAAAGTTTTGCCTTTTGGCTGTGATGTCGGTGTTACGCCGGCCCGGGTCGGCGCGGCGGTTCGGCTGGCGCCATTCCGGCAGTCTGGCTAAAAGGTCAGATTCCTTCACGAACCAAAATGATGGACTTCCTGTTCAAGTTCACTGATGCTGACTTTTAGGCATCCTATTTCACTTGGTTGTCGGGGAATACTTTTCAGCCCTGCGATTTTCCTTTCAATGCAGTTTCAAATCCAAATGGCCAGCTTCCTGTTCAAAAAGTCCTTTTTCCTACATTCTGTTATAATAGTACGTAACCAGTTTGCATGGAAGCGCGCCGCACGACGCCATCCATAACGCCGCACGGTTCGGCAGTAGAGCGCGCCAACCGCTAGGCTAAAAGCCCAGGCTGGCAGCGCGCTCTCTTGAAGGCATCGCGCAACGGACCCGCGCGCACCTGGCCAATTTTGTCATTCGAAAGCATTGAGAATGGTATGAGTGGCTGAAGAAGAGCATCAAACACTGATTCCTCGAGGGCCTCGCGGCACAAGGCGTTCGGCGCTCCTTGTAACCTTTTTTTTTTTTTTTTTTTGGCGCGCAGGTGTTCGTGGCGTGTCACAGCGCACTGCAGCTGTCGCTGCTTCTGGTCTCGGGCTACATGAAAAGCTCCATCTCCACCATCGAGCGACGCTACGGTCTCTCCAGTCAGAAGTCCGGACTCCTGGCCGCCTTCAACGAGGTCAGCGGAGTGAGGCTTTTTGTCCTAAATCAGAATTGTAGGGTCCAGATCAACGGTTTTCGTCCTGAGAAAAGGTGTTCGTCTCAAGACGGAAGATGCGAGTCTCAGAAGAGGGCTAACTCGCTTTTATTCTGGAGAAAAGATTGACTCCTGAGGAGAAGGTTTTTATGCAAAGACTCGAGAAAGTTGGAGTCCAAAGAGAAAATTGTGCACCAAAGTGACGTTCGGTCCAGAGAGTTGCCTTGTTCTTGTCCTTATCCTGAAGGACAGTTCTAGTCCTTTCCTATATTTATCTAGCCTATCTACCGCTTACGTTTTACGTACGCGTCGGTCTTTGTCTCGTAGGTGGGCAACACGCTCCTGATCGTGTTCGTCAGCTTCCTGGGGAGTCGGGTTCACCGCCCTCGCGTCATCGGCTTCGGCGCTCTGCTGGCCTGTTTGGCCTCGTTGCTGATGGCGCTCCCGCACTTCCTGACCGGGCCGTACCGCTACGGCGACCGGCGCAGCGAGTACGCCGACCGTGAGTCCCGACCCGCTCGCCGTCAATAGCCTCGCCCTTTTTACAGAGCCGTTCTCGCCGGTCCCGCCAGCGACCCGGAACGTGTCTGACCTGTGCCGGCCGGACGGCGGCCTCCCTGTCGCCGCCGCACCGTCGTCCGATCGGACGAGCTGCGTCGGGCGGGAGAGCGCCGCCCACCAGGGCGTCTACCCTCTTCTGCTATTTGCTCAGCTGCTGCTGGGCGTCGCTTCCGTGCCCGTGCAGCCTTTCGGCATCTCTTACATCGACGACTACGCCGGCCGGAAGAACTCGCCGCTCTACCTCGGTACCGAGCCGCCTCGCCTCCTTCGCTATAACTCGTGCGCTCGACGCTCTCGACGCCACGTTTATTTCAGGAATCCTACTGGCCGTCACGGCCATCGGCCCCGCGTTCGGGTTCCTCAGTGGCGCCTTCATGCTACGATTCTACGTCGACTTTGACAAGATGCCCGCAGGTCTGCGCTGTTCGATGTTTGTCCACAGTAACTGTAACCGTGACGGGACCCTGTACGCGTGTGACAGATCAAGTGGAGTTGGATCGCGGTGACCTGCGCTGGGTGGGTGCCTGGTGGCTGGGTTTCCTGGTGGCCTCCTGTCTCCTCTTCTTGGCGGCGCTGCCCTACTTCTTTTTTCCCAGGAACATGACCCCAAAGGTCAGTTCAGGGCACTTCAACGTGTCCTAACGGGGCGATCTTCACGCTGCCCGTTTCTGCGCAGGATGAATCCGAGTCAGACAAAAAGCTTCCGTCGGATATTTTCCAGGAAGTCGGCCTTCTTCGCTTCCTTAAAAGTCAGTTTCTGTTTCCCGTGCGACGTCTGGTCAGCTCGTCCGGTCCGGACGCGGTTCCTCTCACGCGTGCGTGTCGCTCCTAGGTTTTCCCAGCATGTTGTGCCGGACCCTGCGGAGTCCGGTCTACCTTTTGGTGGTTTTGGCCCAGGTCAATCTGGCCGCCATGGTGGCCGGCCTCGCCACGTTCATGGCCAAGTTCATCGAGAAGCAGTTCAGCCAGACGGCGGACTTCTCCGCCGTGATTATCGGTGCGTGAGTCTTTGACTCGTAAAACCGACAAACTGTCTGTTCGATTCGCAACCTGTGGTATTCACGTTCTTTCTCGTCTTCCGCTAAGGCGGCGTGTGCATCCCGCTAGCCGTGCTGGGAACCGTCCTGGGCGGAGTCCTGATGCGCCGATGGTCTCTCGGCGTCGGCGCCGCCGGAAAGTTCTGTGCCGCCGCGATCGCGCTCGGCCTTTTATGCGGCTTCCCGCTGGTCTTCACGGGTTGCCCCACTCAGCAGATCGATGGAGTCTTCCCGCCTCGGTACCCGCGCTGCCGCAAACGATGCCAAAACCGGTAGCGACGCGTAGACCAGGGTTCACTAAATCCGGAACTCGGTGCCACTTTTCCTGTCGTGTTTTCCATGTCTCCCTACTCCAACACACCTGAATCAAAATCATCAGGATCATTATCAGGCTTCTGGAGAGGTTGCTGATGACATAATCATTTGATTCAGGTGTGTTAGGGGAGAGAGACGTGGAATACACGACAGGAAAAGTGGCACCGAGGTCCGGATTTAGTGAACGCTGGCGTAGGCGATCCGACGACGGCCGAACTAACGAGGCGACGAAACGGGAACAAAAAAAAAAAAAAAAAAACTGCGGCTAAGCTGGAATTTGTCTTTTTGTCAGGCGTGAGATGCCGCTGTGCAGCTCGGCGTGCCGGTGCTCGGAGGATTCCTTTCGTCCGGTGTGCGCTTCGGACGGCGTCGAGTTCACGTCTCCGTGTCGGGCCGGCTGCCTCGCCGCGGAAACGGACGGCGCCGACAAAGTGGCGGTAAGGGACGTTCAAACGTTAAGCCTCGACGGCCCGAGGGAGGAGCCGGACCGTGACGCCTCGTTCTCGCGTCTTTCCGCGCAGAACTTCACGGACTGTCGCTGCGTGGGCGGGGGCGGCGGCGGCGGCGGCGGCTCGGCCGCGCCCGGAACGTGCGGCGGCGGGTGCGGCCGCCTCCTGTTGCCCTTTGTGGTCATGATGGCCGTCACCTGCTTCACGGCGTCGCTGTCCCAGACTCCGTCCTTTGTCATGATCCTCAGGCGAGAAAATTCACAAAACGGACGTCGAGCCGTCGCCGCGGCCGCTTACTCGCACGTGCGTGTTTACATACAGGACGGTGTCGGCGCGGGACAAGTCGTTGGCGGTGGGCGTCCAGTACATGCTCTTCAGGGTTCTCGGTGAGTTGTCGCGGCGATCGAACGCCTGACCTAGCGGGAAACCGGGCGTGTCGTGTGCCTTCAGCCTTCATGCCGTGCCCGGTGGTGTACGGCTCGGTCATCGACACCACGTGCGTCCTGTGGGACAGGAAGTGCGGCGAGCAGACTTCCTGTCTCTACTACAACTTGGACCGCTTCAGACACAGGCCGGTGGCTTTCACATTCAAAGAAGTGTTGCCATTCTGCGTTAAGTACCGAAAAGGCCTAACGGTGATAGATCATTCATTGTCATCTCTCGACGTTTGTACGTGCAGGTTTTTGGGTGTCCAGGGTCTCTTCATGTGCGGGGGTCTGATTTGCTTCCTCCTGACCGTGCTGGTCCTGCGCAAAAGGGGGGCGGCCGACCGGGGTGTGTACGAGCTGGCCGACGAGCGCGCCAAAGAAGAGGAAGTGAATCGAGGACGCACCTGAGGAGGACCCTGCATTTCTCCCCTATCCTCGATGTCCTTTTTAGATCCGCGTACCCTACTGATAGTAGACGTCCGACATACTACACTAGTAGGGCGAAGGATATCGAGGACATGAAGAAATGCTGAAGTAGCAAAACATCAGACGCCGATTCCACTTCCTCTTTGTCACGCGCAAATCCGCCGACATCCACCAGGGGAACTGATTCCAAATCCAAACGACGTGCAAATGTCACGCAGCAATAATCTTGTGTCCAAAGAGTTTGTGTGAAAGAAGCCTGGGTATGGAAGTCTTTCTTTCTGTCTATGTGTGCGTATACATACTGTACATGGTTGGGTGACCACGGATGTTTGTGGGTTTACTTTGCTCGGTGAGGGTGTTTGTTCTTTTCCCCCGATGTTGTTCATTTCCCTCTTTGTGGACTCAAGGAGAGGAAGGGAGGAAGCGTTTTCCTTTTCCGGACGGACCTCAGGAATGTGACGATCAAATCAAAACCACATGGCAAGCGCGCACTCCTCACAGATGGGAGGAGACGAGAGCGTGTGCCTGTGAAAGTCTTCCTTCTGTTTTCTGTTGTTGAATTCCAATGTTTTTGGTTGTTTTTTTTTATTTGCATTCTTAACCAACCACAGTGTCATGTTAGACGGTAAAGTTGACAAATAAAGATGTTATACAGTCGAGCACCTTTTGTTCCATTGCCGTGTTTATTGAATCACGGTACGGAAACGTGGCACGTGAAAATGATCTTTTGGTGTAAAAATCCCCTTTCGTCCTCACCGCCCTCCTAGGACCCGCTAAGAGCGCACGCTAGCCGGCGTTACGCGGTTAGAGCTTTAGGATCGACGACCCTCCCGATGAGGAGCAAGGCCCCCGAGGACTCGTCGCGAATAAGGAAGAGGAAAGGGCGGTCCACGCGGTAGCTCAGGTGAGCGGTGGCGGAGGTGGCGGGCGGCGGCGCGTCTCCCTCGGACGCCGTCTCCATCACCACCTTGTGATTGACGGTGACCAGCTTGGCGGCCTGCGCGGCGATCTTCTCTAAATCCTGATCGGCCATCCAATCGGCGAGGCCTGCGGAGGGGAGGAGAAGCCGAGATGACTCGGGCCGGATCCGTCGACCTCACTCCGTAGCCTTCCCGAGCGAGACTCACCGATGTCGGGGAGCAGCGTCACCAGGTCCGTGGCGTAGCTGAACTTGAGGACGGGCAGGGCGAGGGTGACGTGCGCGGAGTGTAGCGTGGTGCTCAAGTCTTGCACGAACTCGGCCGTCAGCGTGTCCTCCAACGCGGTCAGGTTGGTGGTGACTTCCTGAGGCAGGAAGACGAACATGCTCACTTGGTTCCGCAGGAGGATCTGCGCGATCTGCGAGGAGAAGGCACAAAACCCGGGTTAGACGGGACGTCCGGCCGGCCGGCGGACGCGCGACCCTCCCTTCGTACCGTGCAGCTCAAATCTGAGTCCACGCCCATTTTGACGGGGTAATTTTCCTGCTGCATCACGGGAACCCGAACCGGCGCTTTACCCTCCTGCTGGAAGTTCTGCAACGACGGAGGTCGGAATTCCGTCGCCCACGTCCCTGGTCGACCAGCGCGCCGTCGTCAGGGGTCGTCGCCGTCTTTGATATCTTTGGATTTTTACCTTGGAAGAAGGCGCCGGCCACGGCGTTGACTCCCGGGTTTCGGGGCAGGGGCTTGGCCAGGACACGCGCCACCTTGTCGCCGGTCTCGGCGGCGACCCAGTCGTTGATGTCCTTGGTGTCTTTGCCGCCGCCCTGCAGGGCTTGGGGTCGAACGCCGTATTGCCGCTCCACGGCCGTGAAGAAGTCTTGCTTGAGGCGCAGGCCTGGGAAAAGGAACGACGTCGGCGGTGAAAAACGGCTGTCGAGAGCGGCCCGTCCGACGCCCGGCACACGTACGTCTGGCAAGGTAGAGTCGGGCGGCGGCGCTCAGTCCTTTGTTACCCGTCTTGAGGGACGCCAGCAGGTCTTTCAGGGTGTCGTGCAGTCGAGGGTCCTGCAGGGTGTGGTACCTCAAGGCCCGGAACAACTGTCCCTGGGCACGCTCGGACGCGCCTGCGGACCCGAGGACATTAGCCCGGCTCGCCGTGGTAGGCGTACCGTGAGCGCAAATAAATCACCCGTACTGCACAAATAACACCGACTCCGAAAAGACATCAATGGAGACACCCCGAAGCCGTCCTGAACAAAAGCCACCCCGAATTCCATCCCAAATACCCTGATCCCACCATCCATCTCAAACGGACCCCCGGCACGCAAGGTTTACGTCCCGGATCCTCACCCATGGCCACCTGAGTGAGGACCGCCGAGACGGCGATGGGCGCCAAGAAGACGTTGGCCTTGTCCTGGCGAGACGCCAAGGCGCGGAAAAGGTTGTAGCCGAAGTCTGAGGTGGCGGCGGCCATTTTGGCGGTGGGCGTGGTGAAGAGCTCCACGTGTTCCGCTTCTTCTTCCGGCGGCTCGTCCGTCTGCGCCTGTGCGGCAACGGCAAATAAAAAGGACAATTCTTGGAGGGACCCTTTTCTGTCCTATGTTGGAAACACAGATGTGGATTTTTGAAATTCACCAGAATTTGCGATTTTTATGCCGGGCCCGAGGATCGTCCGCTAGTGCAAGGGCGTAGGTTTGGTCTCCACATTGGTAGGGACGATATAACAGCATAACCTGCATGTATACACCACTATTTTTGCTGGGGACGGGACACTTATAAGACCAAACAGACTAGGTGAATGGGGGTCAGGGCTACATTTCTCACCAAAATGAACCTAATTGATTGATAGGCCGATACTAACTTTCATGTGTATTGGTTCAGGTGATACACCGTTTGATTCAAACCTTTGTTTTCAAAAACTACTAAAGAAACAAACTTGCAGAATAAATGTCTGGATTTTATTAGCAAATTTCAAATTGTAATATCTGAACACAAATTACATTAACATACACGAAAAATAAAAAACAATCATCAATTAACTATCTATAATGGGGTAATCCTTAGTTCACTACATTTCTTACAGTTTAGTTACCGTTAACAGTAGAAAGCATATGGGAGGATATTTCTCTCCATGCAGCTTCCTCCTTGAGTTCGAGAAATTCACACAGATTAATGTTATGCTAACTTTGATGCAGATTGGACTTTCAGTATCAAAATTTGTGGTGTGTTCTCCACCTCCGCGACATTGATGTCTTTTTACATTACTGACAGTGGCTGCTGCTGGCGGGAAAAAAACTTCTAATATCCCTCGTCTTCAAAGGGGGCGGGGAACAGGGCCTATACACAAACTATGCGGCTGCTTAGGGCCCCTGACCACTAGGAGGCCCCCAATCTGGGAATTGTTTAATTTATATTCTATTTTGTTTACTACAGTTTGCTTTATTTGACTTTTGTGAGTTTTGATACTTAATGCCAAGCTTTAAAAAATGCTTCTTTCTTTTCCCTCTTTTAAAAAAAGGTTTGGCACTATCTACTGTAAGTACTGACAATCATTTGGGGTGAGAAGTTTGAAGTATGCAGTGCAACACAATCTGATTGATATACAAAATATGGACGTATGGCTTGGATTGCATGTATGGGTTTCACAGTACACTGTGACGAAATGTTGGGCCAAAAATATGGGCCCCTTTGCACTATTTTGCTTAGGGCCCCCAAATGGCCTGGGCCGGCCCTGGCGGGGAAGGTGGCATGTTGTACTTCTGTTGGTCCGCGAATGTGTGTGTGTGTGTGTGGGGGGGGGGGGGTCAAGTCATCAGCCAATCAAACGTGCATTTGAGGGAAAAAATGGACTGGCACATTCAGCAAGTGAAAAGGGGTCAATGTAAGTCTGAACATAATGAAAGTACTGTAATGTAGCATCAATTCTATCCTTACAACATATAGGAAGACAATCTAAAACTGAACTCCATATATATATCATGCAAATAGGGTTCCTTAAGAGTTGCTGGCGACAATTTGAGCATCCTGAAAAGTTGCTCCCTATGAAAACCTACGCCTTTGCATTAGGGCTATCACTTGTGTAGTTGAGTTTTTTTCCCCTATATGTAAAAAGTGGGGGAAGTCCCCCCCTTGAGCATCCATCCATTTCATCATGGCATCAATTCACCGTGTCGACGATACCTGAACCGCGACCGAGACCAGCAGGCCCCAAAGGAGAATGGAGGTTATCTTCGTCATCCTGAAACACACACACACCGAGGTTAAAGTGGTTTTGCGTTCCAGTCAACAAAACCCTTTTTGATAAGCATCTTGACGCACGTGCTCGTCTTCGTTATGGAACAAAAGTATGGGAGATTCCAAAGTGAAAAAAAAACATGTTTGCGCGCCCTGCGGGTCATCGCCACCAGAACGCACGCACGCACGCACGCACGCAGCCAACTAGATCAAAGTGCACGTGGCACATTTAATGCCACAAAGTAGAAACCATGGAGCTATCGTTGATTTTTGCCATTGACGCCCATAGACGTCCAATCCATTTGGACTGATTGGAGGGCCAGCCTGCAACATAGTGTCAAGTTACTCGTGCAGATGGTGACGTTAGCCCTGGAGAAAAGCATGCAGGTCAGCGAGACAAAATATCCCAAAAGTTCGACTTAAGAGCTGGCCGCGACGCACAGACGTCATTAAGGTAAACGAACCAAGTAATTAAGCGATTGGTCAACATGCATGCACTCACCTCGCAGCAGCGTCGCTCGTTCGCTCGCTCGCTCTCGACGGACGGACGGACGGACTGCGCTCCACGTCGGCGCGCGCGCGCGCACGCCGGCTCGCCCCCGAGCGGGGACGCGCTGTCAACACCGGTCATAAAAAAATCTATTTGGGGGGGGAGGGTGACAATATATTTTGTATCCCGTGCAAGACCATTTTTCAAAAAGTTGAAAGCAAGAGCGTAGGTTTGGTCTCAACATTGGTAGGGACGATAAATGTGTACACTTTTTGCTGGGGACGGGACATTCATAAGACCAAACCGATTGGGTATACATTTGTCAAAAATAGCTGGTTACTACATAAAAATGAAAAGATTTTATAGAAAGTCATTTTTCAAAATGCTTGCTTCATATAATGGAAATTTACAGTGGTTGGGTTTTTTGGGTTCAAATATGTGTATCGGCTGCTAAAATAAATATTTTCTAAAATGATGTAGAAAATACATTTGGATTAATGAATAAATGCACAGTCCAATTAAAGTTGACAGTAGAAAACATACAGGAAGACACCTCTCTATAAGCAGCTTTTACTCTAGTTTTACAGGTTAGCAAGTTCACACAGTTTAATAACTGATGCAGGTTGGACTTTCAGTAGCAAAATTAATGGTGTGTTCCCCACCTCCACAACATTGACAGCCTTTTACATTATACTGGCTGCTGCCGCTGGCCGAAAAAAAAATCTAGTACCCCTCCTCTTCAAAGGGGGCAAAGGAGGCGTCATATTATTGACATGTATTTCTGTCGGGATTGTGTGAATATGGGGGTTCCATTCGTCAGCCAATCAAACGTGCATTAGAGGGAAAAAATGGACCGGCACATTACGCAAGCGCAAAGGGGTAAGTCTGAACATAATGAAAGTAATTCACTTAATAATGATAGGGTCAATTCTATCCTAACAACACAAGGGAAGACAATCTGAATGACCTTTCTAGCTGAACTCATTGTATAATGCAAATAAGGTTGCTTAAAAGTTGGTGGGGACAAGTTGAGCATCCTGAAAAGTTACTAGTGTTATGTCCCTACCGTCCCTAGGCAAACCTAGGCAGGGCCGGCCCAGGCCATTTGGGGGCCCTAAGCAAAATAAGGCAAAGGGGCCCATATTTTTGGACGAACATTTCGTCACAGTCTACTGTGAAACCCATACATGCAATCCAACCCATACAGTACGTCCATATTTTGTATATTAATCAGATTTTGTTGCACTGCATACTTCAAACTTCTCACCCCAAATGATTATCAGTACTGACAATAGATTGCGCCAAACCTTTTTCTAAAAGAGAAAAGAAAGAAGTTAAGGAAGATCTTTTATTTTTTTAAAGCTTGTAATCAAGTATCAAAACTCACAAAAGTCAAATCAAGCAAACTGTAGTAAACAAAACAGAAGCTGCTGGCAAAATCTTCCGTAGCAAGTGGCAAAAGATTTCCAATCCATTTGGACCTCAAATGGATTGGACGTCTATCGCATTTATTGGACGTTGACGTTTGAAAATGAATGTTAAAAAACCCATTTTTCCGCTTTAATCCATGAGATTGGAAGGGCGAAAATAATGCCCGTTTAAAACTCTGACCGCGACTATACCAAAAGTGTCCCTTAGGTGGCGGCAGACCGACGCCAATTTTACATTTCGCTCAAGAAGCCTTCATTGACGGACGCGCTCCTTTCTCTCATTGGTCCATGATTGATTTCCTCATCATGATTATTCACTCACCGAGATAGGTCAGCCGATTTTACACGTCATCGATGGATGAAGACCGGCGGCACGGCACGCGGTTGTTCAACTTTATTCTCACTTGCGAGCGTGCCTTCGTCAGCGGGTTCATATTTGAAGTGAAAAAGAAGATCGAGACCGTAGGTCGAGGCCGCTCCATCCATCCATCCATCCATCCATCCATCCATCCATCCATCCATTGGTTCGAAGTGATGGCGGTCCTTCCGCTCCGCGTGCGAACATTTCGCGCGTTGTGGCGACTGAAGAGCGTCTTCATCCTGTCGTCGGGCCCCTTGCTCCTGCTGCCGCTCGCTCTCAGCACCAAGGTCAGAAGCCGTCGGCTTTGTTTTCAGGATCTGGATCGTCTATCAAAACAAACGAATCCTTCTCATCACGAGTGGGTTTTACTCAAAATTTGAACTTTTGAGTTTAGGAGGAATCAGGAGTTGCTTTCCCCCTAAACTATGAGTTTTTAAATGTATACTTGGAAGTTTCTTTTTGAACATGTTTCAATTTGAAAGGTTTCTTATACATGTAAAGCCACGCGTGCACTCTTCATTGTTTAGAAAATGTCAGCACGCTCATTCAACATGTCATGATATATATATATATATATATATATATATATATATATATATATATATATATATATATACTGGACTGTCTCAGGAAATTAGAATACACAATATTCTAATTTTTTGAGACAGTCCTGTGTATATATACAGGACTGTCTCAGCAAATTAGAATACACAATATTCTAATTTCCTGAGACAGTCAGGAAATTAGAATATTGTGTATTCTAATTTCCTGAGACAGTCCAGTATATATATATCTATATATCTATATATCTATCTATCTATCTATCTATCTATCTATCTATCTATATATATATATATATATATATATATATATATATATATATATATATATATATATATATATATATATAGTATTTCCAATCAACTCCCGAAGCTGCATGAATGAAACCAATTCAGTAGACCAAAACATGCAGGCAAGTTTTTTACCCAGGAACAAAAAAGTGAAAGTCGCATCAAATTGAAAAACATTCTTCCTAAAAAGCATCATTTGGACTTCGCGACCAACTAAAGGGGGGTCGGCAACCCGTGGTTTGAGAGCCGCTCTTTAGCGCTGCCCTCGTGGCTCCCTGGAGCATTTTCAAAAATGTTTGAAAAATGGACAAAGACGGTTGAGGGAAATATATTTTTTTCTTTTCAAATGGTTTCTGTAAGAGGACAAAAATGACACAAACATTCTTAATGTTTTCCAATGCTGTATAAATGTGTAGAAGAAATATCCACATTTCCGTCAACGGAGATTTGCGTCGTAGCCCGCGACACACGTTTCTATCAGCAGGGCGGGATACCGGGCAGATGGCTATCGTAAACAACCTGTTGGCAGCCGAGTACCCAGTTGGGAGTGAGAGAAAAAGTGTGATTCCATTACTTCTGAAGAACTTAAGCTAGCTTCATACCGCACCAATCTGATTTTTGGGTGTTTTTCCCGACTCGAGTCAGGCATTCACTTGATGGTCTGAACGGGACAAGTCGCATAGAAGCGGACCGTTTCGAATCCGATCCGGGTCACTTTCGTATGTGGTTTCAATCCGATCCGGGCCACATTTTTCCCGAATGTGGCGGGCGCTCTGAACTGTCAAGTCTCCCAAATTGGAATACACCCAGCAATGACGTCAGCAAAGAGCGAGAGAGACCGGGCGCTACGGTAGCGGTGTAGATGTGCGTTAGCCCCTAGCTCGCCTTGAACGTGGCTTTTGGGGAAGGGTCGGGCTTGACAACAGTCATAAAAAAATAAATAAAATGGGTTGAGGATAAGCCTGAGAATGCTCAAGATTTCTTAGTCACGGCTGAGAGTCGGGGCAACTGTCCCTATGTGTGTGTGTGTGTCATGCACGGACAGTGCGTGCGTGCGTGCTATTGATCCATATCAACTTTGAATATAAGACTAAACAGGGATTATTAATGACTGCTATTGGTGCCTTCTTTTTGGAAATCAAAATATGATCACTCTGGAATGACATACAGCTAGCATGTGTGGTCATTTGTTTTGATGCTTCTGCGCAGACTTCAAAAACAAAACCAAGATTATAAAGAAAATCAAAGACATGCCCAGATAAGGGGCTTGTTATGCACGTTCCGTGTTGTTTTTCAAAACTTCAAAATAAAAATGACATCAGAAATGGGATTTCTTGATTGCATTTCTATCATTTCCTAAAAGCAATGAAACAATTCATTAATATTGTAATGAATTTAAACTTGAGGTGGCATCATACAACAGAGTAGTCACGTGGTGCGTTGGCTGCACTGCAGGGAAAACAATCATGAAGGCTCATTATGTATTTGTAGCCAATTTTAGCCATTTTGATAGTAGGCTAAAGTAGCTCATTCAGATACATACAGAATGTGTTGCCTATAAGGCTTTTCATTTTTTGCAGCTCCAGACATATTTGTTTTTTTGGTCCACTGTGGCTCTTTCAACATTTTGGGTTGCCGACCCCTGAACCAAAGGTTGTTTTGCTCCCACGCGAGACATTTTCTTTCCGTACAATCTGATAGGTTTCACGTGCACACGTATACGTATCGCTTGTCACTTTGCCAGCGGGATCTCAAAACAAAAGAAAGAACGCATGCGGCCTGCAGGGATGAAGGTTCACAGTTGGACTTTAGATCAACAAGTGTCACATTTTCCCTTTTTTCCCCCCTCTAGCCTTCTACCAGCGGTACTAAGCAAATTCAGTGTTCAAGCACCCCTTTTTTTAGGAGCGTGTAACGGGTACACGCAGGTCCATTGTGGAGCCTGGAAACTCCTTCATGTAAGGACACTAACGGCTGCGCCGTTGGCTCGAGCTTTATTGGCGCAGTGGTTACCGTCCTTTCCTGCCGAGTTGAAGCGTCGTGGCGCGCGGGTTCGCGTCCCGGCCTGGTCAGAGGTGGGAGCGGAACGCGGGGCGGCGCTGACACACACACAGCAGTTACAAGCGCATACGCTTCAACTTAACCGAGATCCTTGAAATCAAGCCTATTGATCGGTGCGTGCGCTCCATCTCCGTAGGAAGCCGCGTGCGCGTACGTCATCCTGCTGATGGCGCTGTTCTGGTGCACGGAGGTTTTGCCGCTGGCCGTGACGGCGCTCCTGCCGACCGTCTTGTTCCCCGTGCTCGGCATCATGCGGTCCAAAGATGTACGCGCAAGACACGCGACGTCCGCACCGCACGCACGCCTTCTGGGTTTCTAAAGTATTTTTGCGCGGATGCAGGTGTGCATGCAGTACCTGCGCGACAGCAACATGTTATTCGTGGGCGGCCTGATGGTGGCGGTGGCCGTGGAGCACTGGCGTCTCCACAAACGCATCGCGCTCAAAGTTCTTCTGACGGTCGGCGTCAGGCCCGCTTCGTGAGTGCGTATAGACCCCGGTGGCGGGCGACGTCGAGGTCTGAGCGTCTGCCCGGATGTAGGTTAATGCTGGGCTTCATGGCCGTGACGGCCTTCCTGTCCATGTGGATCAGCAACACGGCCACGGCCGCCATGATGGTGCCCATAGCGCACGCCGTGCTGGAGCAGCTGCATCCCCGCGAACGCCCGGACGCTTCCGTAAGGGAGCCCGACGCCCCGGCGACGACCGGTAAGTTGTCGCTCCCCCATCGGAGACTTTCGGGATCGGTTCGATAGTTACTCTCTCCGGCAGGGGAAAGAACGGAAGAAGGCGAAGCTCCGGCGACCGACCCCGAAGACGCGACGGCCTCGTCGTCGAAGCCGCCCCCGCAAGACGAGCCGCCGTCCGCGGCGAAAGGTCAGAGGGCAATTACGGGTAGGGTTGCCACCTGTCCCTTAAAATAAGGAACAATCCGAAATTGGGAATTCAATGTTGCGTTCCGTATTGAACTAATACGGAATATAAACGAATAGATACATTTCTATAGGAGTTTTTGGGATGTCCCTTTTTTTCTCTGCCTGTGCAGCTTTGGGCACGAGGGGTGCATCCCGTATTTCTTATTTCTGAAAGGTGGCAACCCTAATTACGGGGCGACCGACGGCGAGTCCCGTCACCGAGAACGCGGCCTCTCGCTTTGAAAGTCTCACTCCCGGATCGTGCGCTCATGAGCGTTATTCCTCAGCCCATTGCGCGCTGGAGGTGGAGGAGAACAATGATGAGGACGACGCGGACGGGGAAAGAAGGCGCTTGAGCAAAGGTCTGCTGCTCAGCGTGTGCTACGCCGCCAGCATCGGCGGCATCGCCACGCTCACGGGAACCGGACCCAACCTGGTCCTGCTGGGCCAGATGAACCAGTGAGTCGCTAACGCGCCCCGCGGCCGGCCAAACGGCCGATGGTGACGGTGCGACGTCTCGCAGGCTATTCCCGCAGAGCGGCGGCGTGGTCAACTCGGCGTCGTGGTTCGCCTTCGCCTTCCCCACCATGATGTCGATGCTCACGATGGCCTGGCTTCTGCTGCGGCGAGTCTTCGTCGGAACGAGGTCAGCGACGGCGTTTCGTCTTCGACTATAGGTTTTGAGACGCTCCGACGGACGTCTCGAAACCTTTGAGCGTGCGCGCGACGTCACGCGTGCTCGTCGATCCCCATGCAGCCCGGAGCGCGGGTCGGGGCGAGAGGCCGAGGAGCGAGCGGCCCGCGCCGTCATCGCCGAGGAACACCGGCGGCTGGGCGGCATGACGTACGGCGAGACCAGCGTGACGGCGCTCTTCCTCCTCATGGTGGCGCTGTGGTTCACGCGGGAGCCGCGCTTCGTCCACGGCTGGGCCTCGCGCACCTTCAACGCCCGAGCAGAGTCAGTAACCTCGTTTGGTATCTCGCACGTTCGGCTCCGTCCCTTTTCGGCTTCGTTCGCCGGTTGACGTCATCTCGCAGTCGTCGGGTGACCTTTCTACCGCATTCCGTGTAAACACCGACGAAGGGTCACACGGCGTACGGTCGTGTTTGTCGTTTCAATATTTGCCTTTTGCTGTGACAGGAAGTGAACGTGACCTTACTGCTCCGCAAACAACGACGGTCCACCATGTCACCAGTGATATTTTGGAACCCTCAAAATTCAACTTTGCCACCAGCGCAAAAAAATCTAATCATTACTATCAATCGTTAGTAAATCGTCAGCTATTGTTGAAACGTTTTATGTTTGAACGCGAAATAGCAAAAGACAGAATAACGCCCCGATGAAAAAGGTGCTGGTAAAAAGACTTTCCGCCGTACCGTATAACACTAGTCATGGACTTCATAATACTTGACAGGACACGGGATTGACACGGGCCAATCCTTAGGGGGCTTACTTTCAAATATTTTCAAAACCAAAGCTGCTACCGACCTAAAACCAAAAGAGGCACCTACCTTAGCCATATATGAGTCTCCATGAGCAGCAGCATCCAAAAATTCAAATTCCCCTATAAAATCCTGATTATTTTTTTATACAAGTACAACAAAACTTAAAATGGCTATAAAATTCTCAGATTTTACACGAGATGCACAAAAATCACCAAACGCAGAGATAATCACCTCTATTTTCAGGATCAACAGCAATATTTAACATATCATACAAGTTTTTGCCCATAATAGCAACTTTTTTTTTTTCAACAGATAATAAATCACTCATTTTTCACATCAGAAACTTGAGGAAAACATGCAGAATAAACTATAATAAATAGATTATTGATAAATTGTATACACAATCACAACTTATTGTACAATAGAATAGAATCACCCTTTATTGTATACAATGAAATTGTGGAGCGTTTCCCTTTACTGTGCATTGTAAATGAAAATCTCAAAAGTGACTTGCAAGTATAAAATCGAAATAAACAAATATAAAATGCGTATGTTCAGGAAGTGCAAATAATCCATGTGAATGAGCAGCGGTTTGAAAGTTAATGCTTTGAATAATGTAGGTGAGAAGGTATTGAACATAAATAAATAAATAATAAATATTGTGGACTATTGCTTTGTTTTCCGGTCAGCTTCCTCAACTTGTACAAGTCTCTGTTCCTCGCCATTTCCTTTCTGCCGGTCTGCCACTCTAAGGCCTGGTACGTCCTCGCTTCGAAAGTCAAATCCCTGGAGAAGTTGGCACCAAAACAGTTGAAGAGGGACCTCCGGGAACTCCGGCAGGTGCTCTTGTGCTTCCCGCAGCGACATTCCGAACGACGCCGCGGGGAGAGATGGCCGCTTGAGGACCGCCAGGCCCGGCCCATCTCCAGGTCTCCCTTGTCCTCTGGAACATCTCCAGGATGTCGGCCCCGCGTGTTCTCGTGTTCCTCCTCGCCCGTGCGACCGTGTATGGGTTGAAGACCGCCACGATGAGCCTGACGCTCTGCTTCTCGATCGAAGAGCGCTCCAGCACCTTCTGGGTCAACTTGTAGCCGGCCTAGACACTTTTAGTTCTCCCACCTGGCCGGCACCTTCCGGTTCGAGAATCGGGCCGTCCTCATCCTCTCGGGCTCCTAAAAAACATGTTTGTTTTCGAAAGATAGGTGTTTTGATTCCTCTTTTTTATAAAGTGAATAATGCCGGTCACTTACCCCAGCCCCAGGACACCTGGGCAGCACCATACAGCCGTTGTTGTAGAAGATGATGTAGATGTTCTTCCAAAGGCGCACGGGGTCAAAGTAGACGAAGATCTGCTTGTTGCCGTCAGCGTAGGGGTTGGTGAAGGTTGTACAGAAAGTTATTAGATTGAAATTTTACGTCAAATAAAACACGTAAAAGCTGATCGTTTTAAAATATGGATGCAGACATTTCTACAATAAAATCTAGAGATACAAAATCCAACATGGCCACCGTAGCAAAACAAGGAGGTTTTTACGTTGAATTTCTTGTGAAGAAATGCTCAAATCCCCCAAATCTTTATAGATGTGGACGTAAAAGATTCTCGATTCTTGGTTAAAAGCAAAAGAAACCGTGCAGGAAGCATTGACTTCACGTAAAAACGGCTTGTCTTTTTCACTCTGGCGCTGCCTTCCTTACCAAAAGTCTGTAGCAATGAGGTTTTTACGTTGAACGTCTTGTGAATGCTTAAATCCCTGAATTCTTTATGTATATGGGCGTGAAACAGTCTGGATTCTTGATTAAAAGCAAAGCAAACGTGCAGTTTGGTTCACTTTAACTTAAGTCTGTGTAAGAATGAAGCTAGTCCGTTAGCTTTGCTATGATAATGTGGCTGCCAAAATGGCGTTTTCCGTTCAAAATAAAACTAAATTCTTCGTAGATATGGACGTAAAACATCTTGGTTTGTTGACGTGGTTGCAGCTCAACGTTGCATTCGTAGGAAGAATTGACGGAGAATAAGTTGTCTTTTAGCCAAAACTTGGCATGTTTAATTTCCACTGACATGCGGCTACATCCTCTCTCATTGCTGTCTTCACAGGCAATCCCACAAGTAAACAAAGTCAAACACAAAGAAGTAATAAATGTAGCACTTTAGACATTTAAGTCCCATCCTGCCATCTTGTGGCGAAAAGATAATATGTCAATAATAACAACCAATAGAAGCATTATTTCCACATCAACTGAGGACACAAAACATTTCCTCCACCATTTCTCTCAACATGGTTCTTGGTTAAAAGCAAAAACCGAGTAGTTATTTTACATAAATTTGTCGAAAAATGACGCCAATGGCTCCCATTGATTTTTTTCACGATGTTCAAAATGCATGCATTGTACAAAAAAATATAATAATGACCTTGAATCCTCAAACAAATCACTCCTGAGACAATCCTTGTTGTTTGTATGCGGTCCAGATTTCGCACATTTTCAATGTACTTTCACCCGAGTGTTCAAAAGTATGTGTGAGAGTCATTCCCATCGACTTGAAATGAAGTTGACTCACACAGCCCCCTACGGGCCCGGCGGTGTGCGGGCGGGCCGTACCGCAAATGTCCTGTCAATGGTTATGACGTAAATGCGCTAGTCCTATTGGACCCATATGAATTTCTGCAGGTACGTGACCGACGCCACGGTCTCCCTGATGGTGGCGCTCTTGTTGTTCGTCCTGCCGTCCCGGCCTCCCAAATACCTCTGCTACTGGAAGGAGCATTCTAATCCGGGTCAGCGACACGCAGACGCAAACCGATAACCCGGGGCGAGCCGTAAAGTTTCCTTTCTATCCGATCAGAGGGGGAAGCGTCCGGAGGCCCCGCCCCTCCGCTGTTGACGTGGAAGGTAGCGCAGGCCAAGATTCCCTGGAACATCGTGCTGTTGCTGGGCGGCGGCTTCGCACTGGCCAAAGGCAGCGAGGTGAGCGCGAAGGTGGCCGAGTAAGAGGGAGAGTCGCTAACCGCGACCGATGTTTGCCCGCGCGCGGCTCAGGAGTCGGGCCTTTCGCGCTGGTTGGGCTCCCAGATGACACCGCTGGACTCCATACCTCCTTGGGCCATCACCGTCGTCCTGTGCCTCCTCACCGCCATCTTCACGGAGTGCGCGAGCAACGTTGCCACAGCGACGCTCCTACTGCCCGTCCTGGCCTCCATGGTAAATACGACAACCGTCTCTCCTCCTTTCTTGCCGGATCTGTTTTTCTCAAACTGCAGTCCTCTTCAAAGTACAACCTTCACTGTGGAGCGGACCCTCGCCTACGGGCGGGCTCGAAGCGGGCTATGTTATCCTCTCTCGCAACTAGAACATATTAGGGGACTGAAACCGTTTCTCGTCATTACATTGGGACTACAGCAGTCACTTCTGATGACACTCAACACTAGGCACCGAAAGTTCCTTTGGGTACTTTCTGGCGAGTCCAGTGTCGTATCTAAGGACAAGTACCTTCTTTTTGGACAAGAACCATCTCTCTGGGTGGTCTCTTCTGAGACTCTTTCCACAACAACTTTCTCTTGAGACTTTGAAGCTTTCTCTCAAGTCTAGTGCCGTGTTTTTTTATAAAAAAAAAAAAACAACGACAACATCTCTCTTTCTCTGAAGGCTAACAACTCCTTTAAGGACAGGAACCTTCCCTGGAGGCAAGAACCTACTTAGCTTCTTTTGCAAGGACCAGACGCAAGAACGTAGCGCAAGCCATAACATCTAAATTGTCTCTAATCGCCTCTCGGGACTAGAACATATTAGGGGACTGAAACCATCTCTCGTCATTACATTGGGACTACAGCAGTCACTTCTGATCAGACTCAACACTTGGCACCCCAAATTTCTTTGGGTACTTTCCCATGAACCTTTCTCGCGAGTCCAAGGACAAGTACCTTCTCTTTGGTCAAGAACCATCTCTCTGGGTGGGTGACATGTTACTCCTGACTCTTTCCACAACAACATTTTTGTCGTCTTTTTGGATTTAAAAAAAAAAACAAGAACATCTCTCTGAGCATCTTTCTCTGAAGGCTAATAACTCCTTTAAGGACAAGAACTTTCCCTGGATGCAAGAACCTACTTAACCTCTTTCGCAAGGATCAGTCACAAGAACGTAGTTCAAGTTATAACATCTAAATAGTTCAAAGTGAACACGGCGGTTTTCATTTCGACAGGCCGCACGAAAACAGAGCAGGGGGCAGTGCGACGCTGATTTCCGCCAAGGTCATTGACCTTTGTTTTTTTTCTCTAATGCGACAGTGACGTATCATTGATGCTCCAACTGTAGAGGCGAAGACAGGAAAATGGAGAAGAGAGAAGCCACAGCGCAAATGTTTTCCATGTTGCCTATGTTGCGTGCGCCGACATTAGCGTTGGAGTATACACAATGAGCTAGGAGAGCGGGACTGCAGCAGGGGGGGCTATTAGCGGGCTGTCTGTCTGTCTGTCAGTCATCTCCTTCCCTAAAAGACCCCGCTTGCCTGGGACCGGGACCAGAAGGCCTTCATGAGGGTACGCAGTTTATCTCTGATGGAAACGGCAAATTGTTGATGTTCTAGCAAGTAAAGTGTCCTATGAAGTGCTAAGGGTCCCTGTGGTGCCAAAGGGGCTTTTACCTTCTGTCCTAAGACCGGAAACTCATCTCCGCACCAGAACATTAACTGGAGACTAGAGCCTCGACTTGGGACTAGCACCTCTCTTGGGCGAACCTTCTGGCTGTCTGTTTTCTTTTCAACATCGATGATCATCGGATGAAAAGTCTTGTTGTTTACTGTCTTTCTTCATCTTTGTTCCGCAGTCCCAGTCGATAAGCGTGAATCCCTTGTACGTGATGATCCCGTGCACTCTGAGCGCCTCCTTCGCCTTCATGCTGCCGGTGGCCACGCCCCCCAACGCCATCGTCTTCTCCTCGGGCTTCCTCAAAGTGGCCGACATGGCGAGTCCGCCTTCGTCGTAATATCGATGACGAGCCGGCCGCGCGCGCGGTAGCTTCCGGTAACGCGCTCCGCTCCTGTGCCCCCGCAGGTCAAAACCGGCGCGGCGATGAACGTCATCGGCATCGCGTGCATCAGCGTGGCCATCAACACGTGGGGACGCTTCTTGTTCTCGCTGGACTCCTTTCCCGAGTGGGCCAACGCCACCGCGCCCATTTAGCCCCGCCCCCTTCACCGCCGACAAACTTCTTTCGTCCGTCTTTGATATGCTTATGTTTTGATACAAATGACAGTTTCGTCAATAATCTATTGTTTGAATTTACTGAGAGAAGAATTTTATGAATGATTGAACACATCAATGTTATTTTGAATGTTGACATGGTTGTTGTCGATGACCATTTTGGTTGTTTTTCACTTCAAACGTGACTTGTTGTCTCAAACTTTGTACATACGTATACTGTAACATTCTAACACTTTTGTGAGCTTGGGAAAAAAAATTCACACAAAATGCTCTCCATCGACGATCCTTTTCAATGGTGTCTATTTGAAAGTGGTGGACAGCCTGATCATATTTACTGTATCTTCCAAATTGAACTCTTTTTCCCTAGGTATTTTCCATATTGTTGTCATAATGCATTATGATCATCCCGGTGTCGCGTATAGAGATTCAGCTAGATTCACAGCTAAAGAAGAGAACATTTTTGGAGAGCGATTGACTGAGCGAACGAGCGAGCTTTTTTGTTTTCTTTTTTAATTTCAACAATACAAAGATACAAACAGATCATACAAGACAGACAGCACACTTTTTTTTTAAGTATGAAAAAATCAACAAAAATAAAGGAGGCACATTGTACGCACCGTCCTACACATGTCAGAAATACTATAAAGGCACTTCAAATTTCACGTTAAAAGAAAAAACAAACTTCAGGTCAATTGAAGAAAGCTCGCTGAAATACTTTTTTTTAAAATCGCTATTCGAATGCTTCAGAGCATTTACTGTATATAAGAATTTCTGTGCGCATTTGGAAACCCTCATTTTGTGTCTCCAAAGAGCAAGATAAGATCAACGACAGACAAACTTTAACATCAAAGTTTGTGACGATGACTTTTGGAATGATAACAATAGGCCAAGGGCGTAGGTCTGGTCTTAACAATATAACAGCATAACCTGCATGTACACTTTTTGCTGGGGACGGGACATTAAGAAGACCAAACAGATTCAGGGCTACATTTCTCACAAATATGAAGCTAATAATTGATAGGCTAATGACCATAGAAATGAAATAAAAATTGGGGACAAAGGGATAAACCTTGGTTTACTACATTTCATACAGATTAGTTAACGTTAATAGTAGAAAACACAAAACCACTTCTCTCTAAGCAGCTTCCTACTTGAGTTTTGCAGGTTAGCAAATTCACATACTTTAATGTTATGTTATGCTATGACTGTTACATGTTATGAATCTAATGCAGGTCGGACTTTCAGTTGGAAAACCAGTGATGTGTACCCCAATTCTACAACATCGACGTAGCTGCTGCCGCTGGCCGAAAACAACTTCGAATATCCCTCCTCTCTGAAGGGGGCGGGCTGTGAGTGCATGTGCGTGTGTGTGGTCGGGGCGGGGTCAAGTCATCAGCCAATCAAACGTGTGTTTGAGGGACAACAGTGGCGCCACCCCTATAAATTGGTTGGCCACCCCGCTTGCCAGTATATTGTTAGATTGTTGTAGCATCAATTATGGATTTCATCCCAAATGAATGCATTTATTTTGTTTTGTTAAATGTAGGGCTGTCAAATTTATCGCGTTAACGGGCGGTAATTATTTTTTTTAAATGAATCACGTGAAAACATTTATCGCAATTAACTCATTCGCGGGACGACTCATTCACGCATTGCTGCAAACAGCCTACAATGGCGCCGTATTACATACATACAGAGATGAGAGGCAGTGTCACGTGAGTGGAGTAGATACAAGCATTCATTGGGGCAGTGCTTTTAATTGGCAAAAACTTTGTCATCTCTCCCACAGCAACTATAAATATTGTAGGAAGCGACGTGGGGAAGAATGACAGGGAGTTGATCTTTTTCTTAACACCCTGTAGTGTACCCAACACAGAGAAAATATAGCATTGTTAGTCACCACACACAGTCATGGTTGCACCACCTCCCATCATGCATTTGGGCAGAACAGTTAAGTCGCTACAGTATCAGTTACTGAAAGCTCAACAAATACACTAGCTGGCAATATTTAGTCACAATATACAAACCCACATTTATCCTTTAAGAATTACAAGTCTTTCTATCCATGGATCCCTTTCACAGAAAGAATGTTAATAATGTGAATGCCATCTTGTTGATTTATTGTTATAATAAATACGGTACTTATGTACAGTATGTTGAATGTATATATCCGTCTTGTCTTATCTTTCCATTCCAACAATAATTTACAGAAAAATATGGCATATCTTAGAGATGGTTTGAATTGCGATGAATTACGATTAATTAATTTTTAAGCTGTGATTAACTCGATTAAAAATCTAAATCGTTTTACAGCCCTAGTTAAATCTTATGCCTAATATATACATAACACAATAAAACAGAATTGTTGTGGAACTCAAAATGTTGACTGGACAGTTATGGACTATGCACAATAAATCATTAGTAACATCAAATATTACACAATACACCAAAGCATATCAGTAGCTGTGTCCTTAAGTCTTTCTGATAGTTTTCCCCTGACCTTTTTACTGCAATAATATAATGAAAACCTGAAATTATGGCTTTTAGTTTTGGCCACCCCAAAATTTTAAGTGGCCCCATCTGGCCACCCCTATGAAAAATTTCTGGAGGCGCCACTGAGGGACAAAAATGGACTGGCACATTCAGCAAGGGAAAAGGAGTAAATGTAAGTCGGAACATAATAAAAACTTAATAGTGGTAGGGTCAATTCTATGGGAAGACAATCTAAAACGGAACTCATTATAAAATGCAAATAAGGTTGCTTAAAAGTTGGTGGGGACAATTCGAGCATCCTGAAAAGTTGCTCCCTACCGTCCCTATGCAAACCTACGCCCTTGCTTGGTTCTTTCAGAAACGTATTTCTCAAAATATATCATATGTAGGGTTGAGAATGATAGAAAGTGAACTGCGTTCAACATCAATGTCAGTGAACTTGGCAATCGTAATGTTGTCGTTCTTTTCTTTCATTTGAAATGCAAAATTGAAAGGGGCTTTACGCCACTTCTGGTCCAGAAGAGAACGTCCCGCTAGGAGAAATTTGGTTCTAACCGTGAAGATTATTCACATTCCAGAAATGTTTCATTTTTCGGTCAGGGTGGACAAATGGGACCACTTTCAAATCTTGGGGTGGCACACCAAAAATAAAAGCCATCATTTCAGGCTTGGATGATGTTGTTGTAGTAAGGCCAGCAGAAAACTGTCAGAAAGACTTCAGGACACGAGTACTGATATAATTTAGTAACTTGAAATATAACGCAATAAACCAATGATTTCACGTACGTAGGCCATAACAGTCCAGCGGGTAACAACCCGCAGTTACTATACTGGCGAGTGCGGGGGGCAACCCGTGGTGGCGCCATTGTTTTTCAACAGTTTGTTTGTCCACTTTTTTATCGACAGTCGGAGGGAAGCGCTCCTTAGCTGAGGTGAAGATCGCCAATGTCTCCCTCTGGCGGAAACGTTCGAAACCGCGGCTGTGACGTCAATAGTTTTCCTCCCTCTGGCTTGGTGCCTTGGTCTGGCCTTGTCCACTTCCGGCGAAGATGGCTGCTGTCATTGCCGTGTTTTTCAAAGACTACACAAAGCAATAAACAGACGCCTCCCTCTCTCTTTATCGTCGAAAGGAGCAGAGCAGCGTCGCGTCGGTTTCTTGACTCGACCACTCCAGGCAGTTATGGAAACAGGTTGGCCAACGTTGATATTTCCACCGTGCTAGCACGTACGCTAGAAGCTAGTCGCCGGCCTGGCTTACTTTTGGTTAGGCACGGAATAATACATGAGCAAATGGTCATCGTTGCCTTTCGAGTCAGTTTGCTCAGTGTTCTACCTTTATTGAATAGAAAAATACATTCAGCTCCTACATTTGCAACGGTTTCTTGCCAGATGGGAAGCCCAGTTCAATCAATAAATGACAAATTAGCTCCCGTTTTCCTCATACAATGTCATCTGTTACAACCCAAAAATAAATATAACAACAGTATGGTTTCGCCATGAAGCATGATAGGACATTTAGTTGTTCTTGGAAAAGGTTCCACTATTGTTACTGCAGTATATCATTATTTTTTTCATTCAGTAAACACAATGATTTATTTATATTTATGTTATGTAGAATAGAATGGTAAATGGTGTTATACAGCGTCACTGTCAAAGTTGACAAGATGTTTTTCAGAGCAGATAGGGAGTGCACTCTGGCTAAAATGTGAAATACAATTAAAAAAAATTTAAAAATTAAATACTAAGATTTTTTTGGGGTTATTTTTTTTTTTAAAAAATCACGCATTTTATTGTTGTCATTTTTAGAATCATTTTTTATTGTATTCTTTTTTTAATGACAGTGCATGTAAGGCATTTGAATGCGATGTCATTTTGTCCCTCCCAGTTAGAAATGATCAAATACTAGATACAATTAGAAGATGCTGCTGTAAGAAAGCAATGTAAGATAGGGGTAACCCTAATCAAAACGGTTCCTTCCAAAAGTGGCCAATTTGGTCCAAATTGTCTAATACCCCGAGTGTTTGAAAATAGCCCGCGCCATCCGCTAACACTGCTGGTCTCCGTCCCGCGTGTGTTCTCACAGAGGAGCAGGCGAGGAACCGCTTCCAGTCCGAGTTGGAGTTCATCCAATGTTTGGCCAATCCAAACTATCTGAACTGTGAGTACGCGGCCGGCTCTTTCATGCTAACGATGCGCGACGGATGACGCCGTTGTTTTGCCTGCCTGCGTAGTCCTGGCTCAGAGGGGCTACCTGAGGGAGAGACCCTTCATCAACTACCTCAAGTATTTGCTATACTGGAAGGAGCCCGACTACGCCAAATTTCTCAAGTACGAGCGGCCGGTACGGCGAGCGGGACCCGAACCCGACCTAACCAAAACTAACCCACGTTCAGGTACCCGCACTGCCTGCACATGCTGGAGCTGCTTCAGTACGAGCATTTCCGCAAGGAGCTGGTAAACGCGCAGTGCGCCAAGTTCATCGACGAGCAGCAGCTGCTGCACTGGCAGCACTACTCCAGGAAGCGGACCCGCCTCCAGCAGGCGCTGGCCGAGCAGCAGCCGCCGCAGCAGCAGCAGGCGGCGCCGGCGCCGCCACCGGCCAACGCCGCCGCCAAGTGACGGCGCTTTCGTTACGGTCGACTCAAAAAATGCTTTCGGAAAAAGTGGGTTTGCCTTGGCTCCCGCCCGGACAAAATTGGAGTTAGGAGCGAGCGTGCTCGTGACTGTGGGGAAAAATGGATTGTAACAAAGACTCGTTGATGGTATTTGTGCAGTCATTGCACTCAATAAAATGTCTTTTTTTTTTTTACATTGAAAGTATTCTTACCATGTGCTGGTTTTCTACCTTAAAAATGTTGCTTACGTCTCACCTATTTAAAGAGAGTTACACTAAAATATTATTACTCAAGTAAAAGTAGTCATCCAGCAAATGGACTCGTCATGAGTAAAGTGTCTTTTTAAAAAAGATTCTTTTTAGTGTGTGTACACACATATGATCTTTATTGGAATCACACAGGATGTTGTTGAAATTCGCCTCCCTGGCCCAGACGCAGCCGGGAACAGCACCAGCCACAACAAGTGCCGCTCGGCCTCCGCGCACGCCGAGCGCGAAGGCAGAACTTCGCGCGTCCCCTTATTTTAACCCTTTGTACTGACTCCATGTTTTAAAAGCTTGAAGAACACTCACCGAAAACAGGTTGACAATTTATTTGTCGACAATGGTAAAAACAAGGCAAAAACAGACGACGGAGGGACAATCCTGGATCCAAAACAAGGCTACATGTTTACGAGCAGCAAAAATCTGTGTTATCTCAGTGTCCAGTCTTTTTAAAGTCTTTGCTGAGGCGGGCCTTGTCGAAGGCGTTTCTGGGCGTTGCTTTTGGGTCATCCCCTCTGTGGCCGGTTTTGGGCGGCTTAGGTTCGTGCGCGGATTGGGACGCCCGCTATCAACTTTGCTGTCCGGGCTGGTTGTACTTGTTTTAGGACAAAGCGCTTTGTCCTTGGAGTTTGCTGGGAGAGCTGATTGCCAGAGTTGGTGCGTCAATCTTGTGATAAGACGGCATTGTGTATCTCTTCTATTTCTTCTCATTAAACTATGGTGTTCTATTTATTTGATATTAGTAGTGTAGTCCTACCGTAAATATGAAAATGATACTATTTCCTGATTAATTAGATTACGTGTGTTAGAGTAATGCAAACAGTTAGACGGTGCCTACGAGAACCTGTTCCATATGTATGTGTTAGACTAATGCAAACAATGATATGGTGTGTGCGATGATGATATCCTTTCCCCTTCAATGTCCAGAGTGCACGCACACCAACAGAAAAATGCAGTACATAGAAGGAAACGGAGACAAAAAAACATGAGCTATCAGTGCACAATAAACAGGCTTTTAAATGCTTGAACTTCTGTATAAAGCTTGGTTTCATTCAAATCTGGATTTCGGCCACAACACGGCACCAAGACCGTGCTTATCTCAAAGTCCTAAATGATATTCGTCGGAATGCCGTTGCAGGTAAATGATCTGTTCTGCTATTGGATCTCAGCGCCGCATTCGACACGGTCGATCACAACATAGCCTACTACTCAGCAGATTGGAACAGTGGGTGGGGTTTACTGACACTGTTCATCCATCTTATTTGCATGATAGGGATTTCTTTGTGTCAATCGGAAACCATTAGAACGAACCAAATTCCCGTGTGGAGTCCCTCAAAGGTCAATTCTTGGACCGCTCTTATTTAACATCTATATGCTTCCCCTAGCTCAAATTATGGAACAGTATGACATCTCCTATCACGCCTACGCAGATAAACACACAACTCTACATTTCTGTGTCCCCACATGATTATAGTCCCTTAGACTCCCTGAGTAAATGCATTCATCAAATCACTGAATGGATGTGCCAGCTAAACGTGGAGCAGACAGAAGTGATCATTTTTGGGCCAAAGGTCAAAGATAAGCAGGCACCTTAGCACAATGTCACATCTACAAATCAAGTCAGAAATTTTGGTGTAATTATTGACTCGGACCTCAAATTTGATAGCTATCTAAAGTCCGCCACTAAATCTGCTTATTACCACCTCAAAAATATAGCTAGAATTAAGGGGCTTCTGACTCAAAAAGACATGGAAAAACTTATGCGTGTATTTTCAGTAGATTGGACTTACTGCAGTGGTATATTTACATGTGTTGATAAAAAAATCAGTCAGGAAGCTGCAGCTAGTACAGAATGATGCAGGCAGAGTCCTCACAAATACAAGGAAAGTGGACCACATTACACCGGTTCTGAAATGGTTACACTGGCCTCCAGTGAGTCAAAGGATAGACTAAAATGTGGCACAACACTTAATGGCCTTGGAGCAAAATACATGCTTGATTCCTATGAAACATCTAGACCCTAAGGTCGTCTGGAACCGGTCTCCTGTATGTTCCAAGAACAAGAACCAAGCTGCATTTAGTTATTATACTCCTCCACCTCTGGAACAAGTTCCCTGAAGGTCTGAAATATGCTCAAACTGTTAGCTCCTTTAAATCAGGGCTAAAAATGCTTTTGTTTAGCACCGCCTATCCATTACTGCCTATATAGTTCAAGCTATTTGCTTCCTATTCCTCTCGTGCTTTATCTCCACTGCTGATTTCAATTATTGTTATTTTTTCAATTCGTGAAGAAATGTGATTTTTATGTATCATTTTATTTCCTGTTTCGATTGTTTTTACGTTCTATTGATTTAATGTGATTTTTATGATCTTCATGTGATGTTAAGCACTTTGAATTGCCGTTTGTTGAATTGTGCGATATAAATAAATTTGCCTCGCCTCAAATATGACTTTCAATTAACTGACACGTGAAGTTATACATCCAATTTCTTTTTGGCGCTTAAAGGTGGTCCGGTCTACTGTCGCTATACCATCAGGTCCATCACACAATAACAGCCTCAGGGCTACACGCGTGGATTTGGCCGAGCAGGTGAGCAGTGGTGCGCAGTACGCCCTAAACAGCGAGCTTTTCACGTGGAAGGAGCACATCAGAAATCTAAAGATGACTACATGTCATCTGACAAATCATCAATTATAAAGTGGCCGAGATATTGAGCCTCACTGTAAACATTCAGAGCTTTCAGAACCGAGGGAAAACAGCCCCCACCCATCTTTAGAAGTTCCATGCGACCTTGTGTTTAAAAAAAAAAAAAAAACATCGAGGTTGTCTTATTTTGAAGTCATACGGCCGGAAATCAAGAGAAGTGGGGCTCACGTGACTTCCCGATCCAAAGTCGCAGATAAGTTTGTGAATTGAGAAAACGTTGTCTGACAGGACACGGGCAAGCTACCTGTCAATATATTAAAAAAAATAGATTGACGTTGATTCAATTGGACTATTTGTGGTCGAGCGTTTCGTTTGGAAAGCGGCGCGGCGCGGCGATGGCGTCGCTGCGGGTGGCGGTGGTCGGCGCGGGAGCGGCGGGACTGTGCGCAGCCCGACACCTTCTAGCCCGAGGCGACCGCTTCGCACCTCCCGTCGTCTTTGAGCTCTCCGCCGATGTGGGTGGAACTTGGTGCTACCAGGAGAGGGTCGGACAAGATGTGCGAAGCAGCATGTACAAGAACCTCAGGTGAGAACACTCAGCTCTGGGTCTCGAGCTTCTTGGCTAAAGTTGAGCTGATGAAGATTGATGGATGGAAGTGAGCTTCCATTTATTTAAAACCAAAAAGAAAGAAAAAAAAAAAAACTGAGGGCAATCCTTGTTATGCGTGGCACGTACAGGACCAACCTTCCTAAAGAGGTGATGATGTTCCCGGACTTTCCGTTTGACCGACAGCTCGGCAGCTTCTTGTCGCACCAGGAAGTGCAACGCTATCTGGAGGACTACTGTCGCCACTACAACATCCGCCCACACATCAGGGTAATCGACAGTGCACGGTGTTCTTTCATCTGACCACTCCGGCTCTGTAGATCTGGAAGCGTGCGTGCGTGCGTACGTACGTCTGGCCCAAAACCAAACCGTTCTGCTTTTAGATCTACAACCCCTAGCAAAAAGTATGGAATCAGCAGTCTCGGACTCAGACATTTATCATGTAGAACATGGGTGTCCAAACCTGTCCTCAAGGGCTGCTGCGGGTCCTGGTTTTTGTTCCTACCAATAGAGCAAAGACAGTTGAACCAATGAAGTTTGTGCTACACCAAGCAGCACCTGACTGCAATCAACTGATTACACTTGAGAGACATCAGATTGGTGAAAAGATGTCGTCTTGTTTTGTAGGAATGAAATCCAGCACCCGCTGCGGCCCTACGTGGAATGGAAATGAATAAATAACATTGTGGTGGTGAGTAAATGTTACTTTTCTAGAGCAAGTGCAGGGAAATATATATGGAATCACTGCAGATTCCAATGCAGATCCTTGACTCTTGATAAGGTGATGATGCATGAACTTTTGTTTGATGCTGTTCCAGTGAGATTTACAAAGAGGACTGCCTGAAGAAAACATCAAAATTCCCTCAGTCCTCGATGATATTGGCTGCATGTCAAGCAAAGGCACTGGGGTTCAATCTTCAATAAGTTTACATTAAAATTTTAGACAGCTTTCTTATCCCTTCAATTGAAAATATGTTTGTCATTTTCTAAGATGACAATGCATTATATGCCACTGGCCCACACAGCTTAAAACTGTTAAAGCATTCCTTGAAGAAAGACTCATCCAGTCAATGTCATGGCCTGCAAATCTTAACCCTATTGAAAACTGTGGTGGAAATGGGAAACAAATGGTCCACAGTGAGGCTCCGACCTGCGAGGATGATCTGGCAACTGCGATCAAAGAGAGCTGGCGCCAAATTGATGAAGAATACTCATCGAGTCCATGCCTCAGAGACTGCAAGCTGTCATAAAAGCCAGAGGTGGTGCTACTAAATACTAGAGATGTCTTTTGATTGTTATTTCTTTGTTTGTATCTCATGATTCCATATTTTTCCGGAGAATGGAGTAATTTTATATTCATTTCCCTGCACTTGCTCCATAAAAGTAACATTTACTGACCGCCACAATGTTTTTCTTCATTCCTGAATGCTAAAGAGTTGCACTTTTGAAATAAATCCTTATTTTTTCAAGCTTTTTATCTGACTTTGTTCTACATGATGAAATGTCTGAGTGAGTGCTCGTCCGACATCGGTGATTCCACACTTTTTGCTAGGGGTTGCATGTTCAAGTTCAGCAAAAAGCGGTAGCGCAAGATCATTTTGAACACCAATAGACCACAAGACTCCAGAGCCTTTTGGTTTGAATCCTATCTCCAGATCTGGTCCCGTCCTAGTTTTCTTTGCGTGCAAGGTTTTACAACGAATCCTAGACCCGCCTCTTCTCGCAGTCCCGAATTGCGATGGGCGGGCCGGTTCAAGTACCTTAATCTTCGAGGCCGTAATACCACTTCTCCACCTCCTCGTCGTTCCGGATCGGGTCGCCGTCTTGTGACGCTACTAAATTCGCTCCCCGATTCAGTTCAGTCACACGGTGGAAGAAGTGAAGCCCGTCGTCCGGACGACGGACGGCGACAAAGAGCGCCGCCAGAATACCTGGGAGGTAACGGCGCGCGACGGAAAGGGAGCGCGCATGGTCGACGTCTTCGACGCCGTCTTTGTGTGTTCGGGGTAAGACCCATCGCCCGAGTCAAAAACCGAGGAGAACGGCGATCTCGTCGCCCACGTCGTTTCTATACTTCAGGCATTACTCGGAACCCAACGTCCCGGACGTGCCCGGCCTCGGGAGCTTTAAGGGTAAGCGGCGCAAAAGCTAGGGTAGCCGCCCCGCGAGTCACTTTCTAGAGGTCGGCGTGTCTTCGTAGGACGGGTTCTCCACAGCCACGCATACAGGAGCGCGGAAGCCTTCTCGTCTCTCTCGGTGGTGGTCTTGGGAGCCAAGGCGTCTGGCGTTGACATCTCCTTGGAGTTAGCCAAAGTGGGCGCGCGGGTAAAAATGCACGGAACGGCTCTGAATCTTAGGCGCTTTTTCTGACGGCAATTTCTCCGCAGGTAACTCTGAGTCACCGCGGTCCTCCTTTGAGCTCTCGTTTTCCGCCCGAGATCCGTCAGTCGGGTCCTCTGACGGGGGTCGAGGACGACGGCAGACTTCGCTTCCAGGTCGGCGAAAGATTTTAATTTTGTGACGGCATAAAGCGTGGACGCCGCGCATCCGTAACGGGGTTCCCGATGTTTACGGAGGAGTTTTTAACGATAGCTGTTAGTAAGGGGGACGGTTCCGTTCCAGGACGGCTCGTCGTGCGGTGCCGACGTGCTGCTCTTCTGCACGGGGTACAAGTTCAGCTTCCCCTTCCTGGACGGAGCTCAGCTGGGCGTGGAAATTGACGAGCAGCTGGTGGGGCCGCTTTACCGCTTCATGATGCCGCCCGCCTTCCCCTCGCTCTTCTTCATCGGACTCTGCAAGATCATCTGCCCCTTCCTTAACTTCGATTTCCAGGTGAAAAGAGGGCGGAGCCGGGGCGGGGAGGCCGAGCGCGTCTTCACTGTTCGCCCGCTCTCAGGTCCGGTACGCGCTGGCGACGCTGGCGGGAACGGCGACGCTGCCGTCCCGAGACCAGATGGCGGAGGAGGCGCAGAGCGCTCTGCAGAAGAAGGCGGACGGCGGCGTGGCGCGGCGCCATCTGCTGGTGTTGGCCGGCGACCAATGGGACTACCTGGCCTCACTGGCCGCCGACGCGGGTTTGGCCCCGCCGGCGCCTGTCGTGCGCGACCTGTACGACGAGGTGTGGCGGCAGAGGGCTCTTCGCCCCGACGACTACCGCCGACGCGACTACCTGCTGCTTGGCGACACCCGTTGGCGGGAACTGGACCCCCCCCACATGACCACATTTTGATTAGGTCCGGTGTCGTCGCGAGTGCCCCGTTCCTGGAACTTTTTTTTTTTCCCAGTAGTATGGTATTTATCTTGAATAAAAACAATTATTTGATTCAAACCTTTAACATCAAAGGTGTCACGCGCGCAGCTGTCGCCCTCTCGCAAAATGACCCGAGAAGCCTCAGACCGGTCGTCACGGGCGCCTCCCCCGCGAGGAAGTAGAGAAGAGCATTGAGGCAGCCGACTGCGGATGGGACGCTGGCGGCAGTCTCCAATTTGATAACAATGCGATGGACTATGGCCTGCACAAGAGGCTTGAGTTCTGCTGCAATTCTCATCTCTGACACTAGAAGGCGCTAGTGGCGAACAGTGCTTCTCTATCGGCTCGGGTCAAAACCTGACGTGTTGATGGAGCAAAGGGCTTTTTTTTTTTTCATAGAAGTATCAAAAAAATAGTCCAATCTTATAAATGGCGCTACTGTGTCTCGGATGGGCTTTTTTTTTTGTCAGCGCAAACGTTAATGCTTTGAAAAGGACCGTCACGGCAAACGCACGCGCCACAACGCCGATGGCGCAAAAGGCTTTTTAATGGACGATCGACATTATGCTGAGAGGTCAAAGGTGACGGGTCAGCAGGTCACACAGGCAACAGCAACATAGCAGGCCGGAGCACGCAGACAACAGGGACCTCAACGCGCCGCCGCCGCTGCCCGCGTAGGCCGCGCCTTCGTTGGGCTCCACCACATACACTGAAACACAAACGAAGCCATCATGGAAATGTAATGAAGACTAGGGAACTTTTTTTAAGGAACGGTATTCTCTTTTTATGATTGTTTTTAATACAATTTTATTTTATTTTAAAAGAAAGGGGGGGGGGCATGGTAAATATATTGTTTTTGTCCCATTTGTTTTTTTAAATAAAAAACCAAAAGCGGTATCTGAATGTTGTTATTTTTAGATTTGTTTAAATAGACTAAAGGGGGGCCAAACAGTACATACAGTGCTGGCCAAATGTATTGGCACCATTGTCAGATAATGCTGAATTTCTGCAGAAAATGATTGCAATTACAAATGCTTTGGTAGTAATATCTTCATCTATTTTGCTTGCAATGAAAAAACACAAAAGAGAATGAAAAATCATGATCATTTTACACAAAACTCCTGAACAAAAGCATTAGCAACCTTTAAAAAATGTGATGCTTCACTAATTTGTGTCATTAACAGCACCTGTTACTTACCTGTGGCACATCACAGGTGGTGTCAATGACTAAATCACACTCGCAGCCAGTTAAAATGGATTAACGTTGACTCAAGTTCTGTCCTGTGTCCTCATGTGTACCACATCGAGCATGGAGAAAAGAAAGAAGACCAAAGAACTGTCTGAGGACTTAAGAAGCAAAATTGTGAGGAAGCACGGGCAATCTCAAGGCTACAAATCCATCTCCAAAGACGTGAATGTGTCTACCGTGCGCAGTGTCATCAATAAGTGTAAAGCCCACGGCACTGTGGCTAACCTCCCTAGATGTGGACGGAAAAGAAAAATGGACCAGAGATTTCAAGGAAAGATAACGCGGATGGTGGATAAAGAACCTCGACTAACATCCAAGCAAGTTCAAGCTGTCCCGCGGTCCGAGGGTACGACAGTGTCGATCTGTTGGCGTCTGAATGAAAAGGGACTCTACGGTAGGATACCCAGGAAGACCCCACTTCTGACCCAGAGACATTAAAAAAAAAAAAAAAAAAAAAAGCCAGTTTGCGAAAACTTACCTGAGAAAGCCAAAAACGTTTTGGAAGAATGTTCTCTTGTCAGATGAGAAAAAAGTAAAGCCTTTTGTGAAAAGGCATCAACATAAGAGTTTACAGGGGGGAAAAAACGAGGCCTTCGAGAAAAGATCACGGTCCCCACAGTTAAACACGGCAAAGGTTACCTGATGTTTTGGGGTTGCTTTGCTACCTCTTCTTGCTACCTTCGACGGGGGCGGACGCGTTTCCTCCCTGCTCCTGCTCTCTGCTGTCATTGTCAGTCTGTCTGCTTTTTTTGTATTTTCTTTTCCCTCTGTGGATCAAACGTTTTGGTCTCTCATATGAAAGTGGATCTTATTAGTTGGTCTCTCAGCGCCATTGACAAGATTTATTTTCAGCAAGACACGGTGCCCCAGGAGAACCAGATGGAACTACGGATGGGATGCGGGCTACGTGAGATTCATGGAATCACTGGAAGCCCGCCTGCCTCACTGTCCTATCGGTGGATGACATCGAGGATATTTGGCCGTTTGGCGTGACGGTCGCGGGGTTTCTTCCGCTTGGCTCGGAAGGTGTGCCGCTGTACCGGAAAGTTTCTAAGACGGTAGCTTTCAAGGAAATCGACAAATTGTCCACGGATAAAACGGTGCGATTCGAGGCTTTGGAAGACCGAGTTTTTTGCTCGAACTGGAGACTCAAGCCGTGGACACGCGGCTCAGTCCGAGGAAGGATGGAAAAAGGTGGATACAATCTGGCGCCAAATGGCGGAACTGTTGAGGCAGACGGCGACTGTTGGCAATGACTTAGGGGACCTGCGGTCTCGCCTTCACCTTGAGGAAGCGCACCTTAGTCTGAATACCAACTGTGTTTGGGCATATTATATTATTCGGCGTAATTGGATGATAATTTTCCTTTCCCTTCCCGAATCACCCTTATCCCACCCCTCCCTTCTCCTGGTACAGATCTGTTACCCTTGATTCTCTTCCCAAGGCCGGTAGCGGGGCCCCGCGACTCATATTTTGTCTATAGACACGCACAAAAACTGATACACTCGGTCATACACGCACTCACACACATTCTTCCTCCTCCAGTCCGCTACCGCCTTTTTTCTTGCTATCACTCTTCCTCCAGCCATGAGTAGTAGTTTTCCTTTTTTTTCGTACAAAAAATCCCCGCACGTTACCTGTGCGTCGTGTCATACCCCTGCTATGTTGTATGATATATGTGTGTCTACTTGTAACTTGCTCTGTAATTTCTTAAGAGAGAGAAGTTGGCGGCGCAGAAAGTCTGCAGCGGCCCGATGCTCACTCATTGAACGAAATTTCGTTGCATCTGTTGTCATCTTGTGAGAGCTGGTGTCGATGACAAATCTCTGAATCTGTCACTGGACTGCTTGACTGTGTGCGTGGCATTTTGAAGTGAAATTTTGCAGCATAATGTGAGAAAGCTGGGTCTCCCTCAGAGGTCATGGGTCTTCCAGCAGGACAATGACCCAAAACACAACTAGAAAATGGTTTGAGAGAAAGCACTGGAGACTTCTAAAGTGGCCAGCAGACCTGAATCCCATAGAACGCCTGTGGAGAGATCTGAAAATGGCACCCTGAGACCTGAAGCAGTTGGCCAAAGAAGAATGGTCGAAAAACCCAGCAGAAACTCATTGATGGATACCGGAAGCGGTTGTTCGCAGTAATTTCGTCTAAAGATTGTGCTAGCAAGTATTAGGCTGAGGGTGCCAATACTTTTGTCTGTTTTCTGTAAAATGATAATGGTTAAATTTTTATTTATTTATTTATTTTTTCTCATTGCAGGCAAAATAAACAAATATATTACTACCAAACAGGGCCGGCCCAGCCTATACGCAGACTATGCAGCTGCTTAGGGCCCCTGACCACTAGGGGGCCCCCAATCTGGCAATTGTTTAATTTATATTCTATTTTGTTTACTACAGTTTGCTTTATTTGACTTTTGAGAGTTTTGATTCTTGATTACAAGCTTAAAAAAAATAAAAGTTCTTCCTTAAAGTCCTTCTTTGCTCTTTTTGAAAAATGTTTGGCGCTATCTACTGTAAGTACTGACAATCATTTGGGGTGAGAAATTTGAAGTATGCAGTGCAACAAAATCTGATTAATATACAAAAATATGGACGTATGGGTTGGATTGCATGTATGGGTTTCACAGTACATTGTGACGAAATGGTGGGCCAAAAATAAGGGCCCCTTTGCATTATTTTGCTTAGGGCCCCCAAATGGCCTGGGTCGGCCCTGCTACCAAAGCATTTGTAATTGCAATCATTTTCTGGGAGAAATTGAGCATTATCTGACAGAATTGCAGGGGTGCCAATACTGTTGGCCAGCACTGTATGCCACTCCCTTTTTTGTTTTTCAAAGCTTTTAAACAAAATATTATCTTTTTATTTGAAATTGGAGGGGAAAAAAGGGCAAATTCTTAGATTTGACAGATGGAGGACTAACGAATTTTTGACACTTTATCAGCGCTGCCAAAGTTGAAGCTACCCGTGTGTTTGGGCGGACCCCCGTAGGCCTTGTCGTAGAAGGGGCCGCCGTAGCCGGTCGGGGTCGACGGCGGCCGCGGGCTGTGGTAGTAGTAAGAGGAGGGCGGAGCCTGCGACAGACACACCCATAAACACCTGACCAAAAGAGGAGTCGTCGACGGTCGGTCCTACCTGGTAGGGCGCGGTGCCCGGAAAGCCTGGAGAGACAAAGAGACGATTATTCAGACCGCCGTAGAGCGGCGAACCCAGCGGCACGCACCTTGGGCCGGCGGAGGCGGGGCGTACGGAGGAGGGTGTTCGGCGCTCATCTGGGAGGGAGGACAAACACGCACGCCATAATTAGCCAACAATGGCGCGCAGTCAGACGCGCATAGCGAGGCTAATCGGATTGAGGCGCGTTTCCAAAGCGACCACACTGTCGATTGTTAAAAAATGGGGACGTAGTCAAATATCATTTTGTCACACACAATATGCGAATGAAGACATCCGCTGACTTTTGTTTGCTCGTTTCACTACCGGCGGTGCTTTGTGGCGCTCAACTGGCTCTTTGGCCAAATGGACATTTGATTAAATGTTTGACTTGAAAACGTCACACTTTGCAAACTCGCTATCATTATCATAGCATACACGAGAGTGGGATAAGAAGAAAAAGTTAGCGTACCTTTACACCAGCGTCTCCACTCCACGTCCGTCTCGTCGACGACTCGGGCCGACTCACGAGGCTTCGGGGGCGGTCGCGGCTTCCCTCCTTCCTTTCCTCCTCCTCCTTTGCATACTCGTTTTCTTCCTCGACGCGCTTTTTTCAAACCCTCAAATATCTTGAACCAAATGAATTTGGAGGTTAACTGTTCCGAGACGGAGTTTGTTTACTCATTTTCATTGTTAACCAACATGAACTCGTTTGGTAATGGCGGGCGGAGGTCGCCACGCCTTCAAGCGGCAATTTCTTCTTTTTTTGTCTCCCGCCAAGTCATCAATCCACGTCAAAGCACGGAAAGACCGTCGGAGCGCTAACGCGGAGAAACGACAGATGCGCAGCCAATCGGGTCAATGTGAAACCGCTTTATTTTTTCAGCGAGATTCCGCGACACGGTTCGGGCGAGCTAGCCTTCTTCCGGCGTTACGAGGCGGCGGCCCGTTTGTTCCGGAAGCTGTCGAAGAAGGCCATCATGCCCCGCCGCGCGCCGCCGTTCCCCTTTCGCGGCGTGGTGGCGCCGCCGCTTTGGAAGGCGCCGCCGTCCATCGAGTTGGCGCGTTTCACTTTGGGCGTGGCCTCGTGCCGCACTCGGCTCCTGGGCGGAGGCGTCTGAGCCACCAAACACTTCTGATACTGAACCTTTGAGGAAAGTGGGGAGAGAAAAAAAAAACATTCATTATCCCCAAAAAAACATAGGAGCAAAGAGGCTAACGAGCTAGCTAACCATGCAGGCGGCCTGTACGGCCTCCGACAAGAGGCCGGCGTCCGGCCGGCACCAGAAGACGTGACATTCGAAACGCTGCCGGCCGCCGTCGGCGATGACTGCAAAGGTGCGGCTGTCGTGACCGACGCCCAGGAAGCTGAGGAATCGCACCTGGCACGCCCACATCGGTTCCTCCCCCTCCTGCTGCTGCTGACAGCGGAAGGGACAAAATGTAACAAAAAGTAGAAATGTTTGAAAATGAAGCTAAAAGGGCGGCCGATACGTGGTCTTTTTTCCCCAAGACTGACCGATACTGTTTTGTTCCCCGTTTGTCAACTGTGATTTTGCGCCACCTAGTGGCCAGTGTTTCTAACGTACCTTGAAAAAAACCCAAAAAGAAAAGTTGGATCAAAATAGTGATCCGTACAAGTGAATAAACCAAGTTTTATGTTTTGGTGGATCACTTCCTGTGGATTTTGGGTCAATTCCTTTTCATTTGAGAGCATTTACATGTTTTTTGAAATTTTTGCTCACTTTTGATTTGAAAGCATTTGCTGTTGATTTTGGGTCACTTCCTGTCCTTTTGGCTGATGAAGGTATTTGAATAGGATTTTGGAAACTTCAGTTGTTCGTGAGTGGTTTAGGGCCAATATGAATGTTGCCTCCAAAGTAAATGTAGAAGCCTCCTGCGTACGGCATACGGTGTATCACAAAAGTGAGTACACCCCACGCATTTCTGCAGATATTTAAATATATATTTTCACGGGACAACACTGACAAAATGACACTAAACAACAAAATGAGTCTAATAGAGTTCATTTATTTCCCCCTCAAAATATAGCCATTAATATGTAAACCCCGGCAACAAAAGTGAGTACACCCCTTAGTGAAAGTTGTCAATATTAACATACAGTGCTGCTCGAAAGTTTGTGAACCCCACAGCGATGGTCAGATTTTTTGTAAAAAAAAACTAAAATAACCTTATTAAATGTTAAGTTATACCCAAATCCACAATACTGACATTCCAAATAATGGACTGAAACAAAAGAAATAGTTATATTGTCATTCTTTATTTAACAAAAGTGGTTGATTTAAGAAAAACTCAGATATCATGTGTGCAAAAGTATGTGAACCCCTTCAGTTAATAGGATATTGCGCCTCCTTTTGCAGAGATTACCGCAACCAAACGGTTTCTGTAGTGACTAATCAGCCTCTCACATCTACTTTGGGGGATTTTTGCCCATTCTTCCTTGCAGAACGCAGTCAGTTGAGAGAGGTTTGATGGGCGTCTGGCATGAACTGCTCGCTTCAGGTCCCGCCACAGCATTTCAATGGGATTTAGGTCAGGACTTTGACTGGGCCAGTCCAGAACAGGAATCTTCTTCTTTTTCAGCCATTCCTTGGTTGTATTGCTGGAATGCTTTGGATCATTATCATGTTGCATGATCCACCTTCTGCCAAGCTTTAACTTCAAAACAGATGGCGTCAGGTTAGGTTCTAGGATTTGACAATATTCCTCAGAATTCATGATTCCCTGGACTATGTGGAGTTGTCCAGGTCCTGAGGATGAAAAGCAAGCCCAGATCTTGACATTCCCACCTCCATGCTTCACTGTTGGGAGAAGGTTCTTTTGGTGGTATGCAGTGTTGACTTTTCGCCAGACATGGCGGTTTTGGTTGTGACCAAACAGTTCAATTTTGCACCTACATCAGTTGATGAAAACTCTTTTTAATTTAGTCTCGACAACACAACTGTTAAAAAAACAAACAAAAAACTACTGAATTGATTGATTAGGAAATCAGGTTGAAATAATAGAAAATTCCAAAATGTTGAGGGGGTTCACAAACTTTTGAGCAGCACTGTACGTACAACATGTCAGCTGTCAATATTTCGTGTGGTCACCACTATTATCCAGAACTGCCTTGGCATGGAGTCGACCAGAGCCTCACAGGAATGCTTTTCCACTCTTCCTTGATGACGTTGGCGGATATTTGAGACTTTGCGCACCTCCACCTTCCGCTTAAGGAAGATGCTCTATTGGGTTCATGTCTGGAGACGTGCTTGGCCAGTCCATCGTGTTAATCCTCAGCCTCTTCGGTAAAGCAGTGGCCATCTCGGAGGTGTGTTTGGGGGTCATTGTCATGCCCTGCGACCCAGTTTCTGGAGGGAGGGGATCATGCTCTGCTGCAGTATTCACAGTACATCTTTTCCTCAATGGAACACCTGCAGTACTCATGCAGCCCCAGACCATGACATTCCCACCACCATGCTTGACTGAAGGCATGACACACTTATCTTTGTACTCCTCACCTGGTCGCCGCCACACACTCTTGAGACCGCTGAAAAATGAATCTTCGTCTCATCAGAGCATAGGACATTGTTCCAATAATCCGTGTGCTTTGTTGACATGTCTTCAGCAAACTGTTTGCGGGCTTTCTTGTGTAGCGTCTTCAGAAGAGGCTTCCTCCTGGGGTGACAGCCATGCACACCAATTTGATGTATGGTCTGAGCACTAACAGGCTGACCCCCCACCCACCTCTTCAATCTCTGCAGCAATGCTGACAGCACACCCGCGACCATCTTTCAAAGAAAGCATTTGGATGTGACGCTCGGCACGTGCGCTCGGCTTCTTTGGACGACCGAGCCGATGCCTGTTCTGAGTGGACCCTGCTGGATGATCTTAGCCACTGTGCTGCAGCTCAATTTCAGGGTGTTGGTAATCTTCTTGTAGCCTTGGCCATCTTCATGAAGCGCAACAATACGTCTTTTAAATTTGAACACACCTGCTCCCTATGCACACCCGGACCTAGTAACACTAACGAGTCACGTGACATTTTGGAGGGAAAATGACAAGCAGTAGTCAATTTGGACATTTGGGGATGTCGTTTCTAAGGGGTGTACTCCCTTTTGTTGCCAGGGGTTTAGATATTAATGGCTAGATTTTGAGGGGAAAATAAATGAACTCTATTACATAAGCTGCACACACACTACTTTTTATTGTGTCATTTTGTCAGTGTTGTCTCAAGAAACTATATACTTAAATAGCTACAGAAATGCCAGGGGTGTACTCACTTTTGTGATACACTGTGTATACAAAGGCTGAAAGGTGAATGATTCTTTTTAATAAATGCCGGACATTTTGCCTCATTGCAATTGATATCATTTACAGTGCCCTCCATAATTATTGGATTTATAATAATTATGTGTTTTTAAGCTTCTAATATTTTTTTCCCCCTAAATAATATGGGACCTTAATGGGAAAAAAGAGAAAAATCCAACCTTCAATACAAGTGCATTTATTCAGTGGGGAAAAAAACCCACATAAAAAAAAAAAAAAGATTTGACATCAAATAATGTGTGTCACAATTATTAGCACCCCTGGTGTTAATACTTTGTACAACCCCCTTTTGCCAAAAAAAGAAGGTCTAGGGACTGAGATGGCCATGGGAGGAGCTTGATTTTGTGTCTGGTGAACCATTTCTGTGTAGATTTGGCCATATGTTTAGGGTCATTGTCTTGCTGAAAGACCCGGTGACGACCCATCTTCAGCTTTCGAGCAACAGATTTTGATTTCAAATGTCCTGGTATTTCAAAGCATTCATGATGCCATGCACCCTAACAAAGTTCCTGACCAAGATTGAGCTTTTTGGCAACAGACACTCGAAGTGGGTCTGGCGTGCCACGAAAGACGCGCATGCTGAAAAGCACCTCATACCCACTGTGATGTATGGGGGTGGGTCAGTGATGCTGTAGGGCTGTTTGGCTTCCAAAGGCCCTGGGAACCTTGTTAGGGCGCATGGCATCATGAATGCTTTGAAATACCAGGACATTTGAAATCAAAAGCTGTTGCCCGAAAGCTGAAGATGGGTCGTCACTGGGTCTTTCAGCAAGTCAATGACCCTAAACATATGGCCAAATCTACATAGAAATGGTTCACCAGACACAAAATCAAGCTCCTCCCATGGCCATCTCAGTCCCCAGACCTCAACCCCATTGAAAACCTGGGGGGTGAGCTGAAGAGGAGAGGACCCAGGTCTCTGGATGATTTAGAGAGATTCTGCAAAGAGGAATGGCTGAACATCCCTCTTTCTGTCTTTTCCCATCTTGTGAAACATTATAGGAGAAGATTAGGTGCTGTTTTGTTGGCAAAAGGGGGTTGTACAAAGTATTAACACCAGGGCTGCTAATAATTGTGACACACATTATTTGATGTCAAATAATCATTTCTTTATGTGGTTAGAGTTTTTCCCCCACTGAATAAATGCACTTGTATTGAAGGTTGGATTTTTCTCTTTTTTTCCATTAAGGTCCCATATTATTTAGAAAAAAAAATATTCAAAAACACATCATTACTATAAATCCAATCATTATGGAGGGCACTGTAAATGGGACATTTATTTTGGCTAACTTCCAGTTGTTTATTTTATTTGGAAAGGACCTTCAAGTGGTTACATTTATCATGAATAAAGCATCCGGTGAGGCATCACTATAAAATTAGCAATAACACGTTAAGCGCACCACCGACCGCGTATATCGGTTTGGGATTTTCGGACTCGGACCATTCTAGTGTTACGGGTGGATTTTGCCTCGCTTGCTTTTCATTTCGGGTCACTTGCTCTTGCGAGCGGCTTACCTTGAAGACGGACAGGAAGCTGTCCGTCACGTGGATGACGGCCGCCTCCCACTCGTGACGACGGGTGGAGTTGACGATGCTCTCGATGGCCAAGTTTAACACCTCCATGCCTGCCGACGCAAAGCGGCACGTGAGGAAGCGGGCCGGACCGGGCCGCGGCGGCGTCGTCGGGTACCCATGGCGCGGGACACGGGCAGGTTGCCAACGTAGTGGACGTCGAACTTGCGGACGCTTCGGAACCCCGCCCCCGAGAATTCAGCTGGAAGACGGAAGGGAGGAGTCAGCCGCCCGCGGGAGCGACGCGGTCGGCCGACGCTCACCTCGTCGCGGAGGCTCCTCCGGCGAGACGCTGTCCACGGAGAGAGAGCGGGACGTCTTCTGGGACATCATCTGAAGACATCGTTATCATCTCAGTACAGCACACGACTGCCTCTTATTTCATTTCGTCCCATGCGTGAAATTTCTCTCTCATGCTAAAATCAAATTTCAATGATATTTCTGTTGGTCCGAAAGATCCAGGACTACAGTCATCCATAGACTTCATAAAGTATGGACATGACACGGGAAAGGGGGCCGATTTGTAGAGGGACAATTTTATATAAAAAAAAAAAAATTTTTTCCAAAAGCAAAGCTGCTACCGACCTAAAACCAAAACAGGCACCTTCCTTAGCCATATATGAGTCTCCATATATGAGCAGCGGCATCAAAAAATTCAAAGTTGTTCTTTTTCTTTTCTATTTAAGTATAACACAACTTAAGATGGCTATAAAAGTATATTTTCAGGATCAATAGCAATATTTAACATATCATATAAGTTTTTGACCAAACTTGACTGAATTTGAAATAAAAAATGTAGTACAGTGATACCTCAGCTCACGAACGCTTAAGCTCACGAACTTTTCGCCTCAAGAACATTAAATTCGCGAGCATATAGTCTCTGCTGACGCACTAGTTTTCGGCGGACAAACCAAACCACGCGGTCGAACAGCGCCACGAGAAGCTGACGCACGCTCATGGCGTCCCAGTTCGTCCCCTCCCTTTCGTTGAGTGCGGACGTGGTTTGTGTTTGATAGACATTTTGGACCATATTGAGTGTACTTTTGCTATTATGGGACCCAAAAAGAGTTACCTACAGTCCTTATGGAAGGTGACTCGTGTTACCAATTCGCCCTCGACTGGTAATTGGCGGTGCTTTCAGCTTCCCGCCGTAGTGAGAAGTGGACCGGCGAGTCACGTTGGCTCGTTGTCGTCGGTTGTCTTCGGTTCGCCCCATTTCCTCTCCAGAAAGGTGGCGGCGTGCATAAAAACACCCAGAGGCGTCGGATGGCTTTTTGTGGGCACTTTTATTAACAACCAAAAGCATGTGGGGGGCACAGCACAGGAGTCTACGCTAACTGCGCACTTTGCCGGTAACACTCTCCTTCCAAACAGTAACTCCCTCCCTCCCTCCCTCCCTCCTCCTCCAACTCCATTCCATCAAGCCATCAACTACCATCACAAAGGTAAATAAAACGACTTTATTATACAGTACAGTTTATTTCTTTAAATTATAATACAATAGCACATTTATTATACATAAAATAAGGTATATTTTTGTGTAGTTTTAAGGCTTATTTAGTAGAAAATGATGTTTTATGGGGACCTGGGAACGGATTATTCTCATTTTAATGGTTTCTTATGGGAAATAAATGTTCGGAAGACGAACTTTTCGCCTTACACACACTTTCTGGGAACCAATTATGTTCGTGAGCTGAGGTATCACTGTATATCAAATTTGAACAAATAAACATTCCTTTAGACCAAGAATTGACGCTTTTTTGTTTTAATGACAGAAAAAGTTCTCCCTGACATCTGTGTCAATAAAGAAGAAAAATGAAAAGGTCGTGAGGCGGGCGACTGACCTGCGAGCACATGCGATGCAGCGCGCCGGCGATGGCCTTGGCGGGCGCGTCGCAGCGGAAGACGTGACATTTGAGCACGCAGCTGTCCTTGTCGGCCGCCACGAAGGCAAAGTCCCTGAGAGCGAGCCTCCGTTTAGCCAGGCTTCCGTGTGTGCGTGCGTGCGTGCGTGCGTGCGCATTACCTGTCCCTGTCATGCGGGCCGGCGGGCGTTGGCGCACGGCAAAGAGACACACGCCGTCAGTGACACGTTAGCCGAAAATCCTCATCTTTAGCCCGGGCGCTTCTTCCCCGACGGGCTCACCTGCCGTTGTCACCGCCCACCCCCCACACGCGGATGTTGACGATGGGCTGATGGTACAAGGGGGTGTGGTCCGTCGGGTCCAGAAGGGTGAGCGTTTCCCGCTTCAGGAGCAGCCTCATATCGCGGCCCTGCGTGGCGAAAAAAACGGAAGGATGACGCCTTCCTCGGAAGGAGCCGCCTCTCACCTCGCCCGAGACCCCCGGACCCGGGGGGCGGGACAGCTGCCGGATGATGTCCCCCACCGCCAGGCCGCCGCGCCCCGGGGACAGGTCGTCCTCCTCCACCTGCAGCCAGCCCAGCGAGCGCACCGAGAAACACTGGAACGGCACGCGTGGACGCGCTGAGAAAGAAAGATTTCCTCAGACGGAGCGCACGTTGGCTTACCTGCGAGTTGTCGTCACGGCGACGGGAGACGTCGGACGTCCGAGCTCCGCCGTCCGCTGTTCCTCGCTCGTCCTGAGAGGAGGGCAGAATGACTAGCTGACTTTTGCTACGCGCGCAGGTAGCAATATATGTTGGAGGAGAACATCTGTACGATGCGGGAGTATTAAGGCCAAAGAAAAAACAAATAGGACTACCACAATAAAGTCATTAAAAAAGTCACCATATTTAAAGTGGCAATATTACAACAAAAGTCCTTTTCAAAATATTACCGCTTTAATCTGGCAATATTACCCTTTTCTCTCCGTAAAACGTCATGATTTCTCAAACTTTTCTTTTTCGCACCATTACAACGTATATGACTTTATTCTCGTGACATTTCCACTTTAATCTGGTAATATAATAACGTTTGGTGGTCATATTTTTTTCCGTACATCTGGGACACAGGCAGGAATTTGAAAATAACGAATACGACTGGGAAAGCAACAGGAAATGGGCAGGGGGGGGAGAAAAAGACAAAAGCGAATCCACCCTGGACAAGAAGGAAAGCCAACGGTGTCGTTTTTACCTGCGGCTGCGGCTTCCCCTCGAGTCTGGGTCGATGCCACTGGGTGGTTCCGCTGGGCACGTGCCAATAGTAGGTTCCGGCGGAGTCTCGGATGGTCCTCCATCCGGCGGGAAGGTCCGGGTCCGGCAGAAGGTTCTGGTCGCTCCAGATGTTGTCTTAAAACGCACAACGGGTGTCATTTGACAACGGCGAACTAGGCGACCTTTCTGACCGGCCTTGAGCATTAGCGTCTGTCACCTGATCACACTGCCCGACAGGAAGCGGGCTTCAATAATGAATGAAGCGGATACGCCGAGCCGGTTTTTTTCTCCTCCCTCCCTAAACTTTCCTTTTACTTTGAAAAGGCCGGCATTTCCTCCAAATGACGTGGATATGATGAAAGGCTCTTACCGTCACAGTTGACAATGATGATGGCCAGCATGTAGTCCTTGCCCATCATGGTTCTAATCTGCTCCAGAGTGCACGCGTGCGCACCGACTCAGAGAGACATTTTGAAAGTCCTCACTGCCGCATGTCTTCGTTTCCACAGCAACCACATCAGTCTGGTGTCCTTGTGTGATGATGTCTTCTTGTTTCACTGATGGAGGAGGCAGTCGCATCCCACTCCTTCCCTCCCTCCCTACTGCGCGATGACGTCACCCTCGACGACTCTCGCTCAGCCAAGTTTCGTCCAATCCTGAGCAACAGTGTAGAAGATATTGTTACGATTATGGTCAAAACGTCCAAATACGTTTTTTTCTCTTCTGCTGCTACGGTGTAAATATAAATAGCGTCACTTATTCAACATTTGTTGTTCTTCCGTGTACTTTGCGACAGATGATGCCTCTTTACGTCACCTGCTGTACTCGGCTAATCGATAGAATATGAATATAATTTGAAATGCGCTCATGGTTGAAACATATTAACACGGGAGTCTCACTGACTCCTTACCATGACAGCAAGAACCACCTGACGTTGTTTAAATTCATTTAAAACGTGTTGTCCTGTCAACAAATGCCGTGTACGTTGCGACAGACGTCAAACGATGCCTCTTTACGTCACCTCGGCTAACCCTATGAATATAATTTGAAATGCGCTCATGGTTGAAACATATTAACACATGAGTCTCACTGACTCCTTACCATGACACCAAGAACCACCTGACGTTGTTTAAAACCATTTAAAACGTTGTCCTGTCAACATATGCCGTGTACATTGCGACAGACGATGCCACTTTACGTTGCCTGCTATTTTCTGCTAATCCTGCTCTATGGATGGAAATATGAATATATTTGAAACGCGTTCATGGTTCAAGCATCACTGTATAATAGTCTAATTAACATCCAGTGCTTTTTGATGACAAGAAGAACCGCCTGACATCATCGAGACTGCTCCTTAACCCGGAAATAAAACCGCCTCCTGTCTCTAGTTTTTTTGTTGTTGTTGTTTCTGTTAGTAGTTTGTCGGCCGGTGTAGTTCAGTTATTCTGCCTCAGCTTTGACACGTAATGGATGACATATACGTCAAACCAGGTAAGAGGATAAAAGCGCAAAGTAGCTAACGCGTCACGTAAACTGCTGTGGAGCTAACGACTAGCTACCAACTAGTATCATACGTCACAGTCAATACGTTAACGTAAAGAGAAGGAGTACGGCAGTTTATATCAATGGGCCGCCGTACGCCCTCTCTGGCATAAAAGACATTCAAGCCTCTGTTGTACTTGCCGTTTTGACAAAGTAACGTACACAATCAAATGACTGTGGTCGTCCAGGAAACCAAGAACGTGGGTGGAATGACCCTCCTCAGTTCTCCTACGGCCTCCAGATGGCCCGCACCCCACAGAGGAACCTTCTGAACAAGAGGCCCACGCTGCCCGGTCTCGCAAACTTTCTCCTACATGCACAACCCCGAGCAAAAAGTACGGAATCACCAGTCTCGGACGAGAACTCACTCAGACATGTTATCATGTAGAACAAACTCAGATAAAAAGCTTGAAAAAATAATGAATTAGTTCAAAAGTGCAACTCTTTGGCTTTCAGAAACACTGAAATAAATGAATGAAAAACATTGTGGTGGTCAGCAAATGTTACTTTTATAGAGCAAGTGCAGGGAAATATATATGAAATCACTCCATTCCGAGGAAAACAAATATGGAATCATGAGAAACAAACAAACAAAGAAATAACAATCAAAACATCTCTAGTATTTAGTAGCACCACCTCTGACTTTTATGACAGCTCGTGTATGGACTCGATGAGTATTCATCAATTTGGCGCCAACTCTCTTTGCTCGCAGTTGCCAGATCATCCTTGCAGGTCGGACCCTCGCTGTGGACCATTTTTTTCAATTTTCACCACAGGTTTTCAATAGGGTTGAGATCTGGGCTATTTGCAGGCCATGACATTGACTGGATGAGTCTTTCCCCAAGGAATGCAGTTTTAGCCCTGTGGCAAGATGCATTGTCATCTTGGAAAATGACAAAGATATTTTCAATTGAAGAGATAAGAAAGCTGTCTAAAATTTCAATGTAAACTTGTGCATTTATTGAAGATTGAACCACAGTGCCTTTGCCTGACTTGCAGCCCCATATCATCAAGGGAAGTTTGATGTTTTCTTCAGGCAATCATCTTTGTAAATCTCACTGGAACGGCACCAAACAAAAGTTCCAGCATCATCACCTTGTCCAATGCGGATTCTTGACTCTTGACAAGGTGATGATGCTGGAACCTTTGTTTGTTCTACATGATAAAATGTCTGAGCGAGTGCTCGTCCGAGACTGGTGATTCCATACTTTTTGCTAGGTTACTTTTAACTATTTATGTGCTTTTGCGGTGTTTTCTTGTCATTGTGTATCGCTAACACCGTTATCTTTCCCGCGATCGGTCGTTAGACACCGCCGCCCCTCCTCCGGCTCCTCATTCCGGCCCCTCGGGACCGCCGCCGTCGGGTTTGGCCCCGCCTCCCGCAGGTCAGACACCGCCGTTTTGTCGACACCCGGTCCACAAATGACGGGTTTGCCGCTATTGGCAGGACGCGCTCCCAGCTGGAAGACCGCAGAGAGACTTCGGGGCGACGAGGACGGCGGTCGATCGGAGGGCGAGCCCGACGTCGAGGCGGCGCTGGAGATTCTTCGGCAAGCGCTGGACGCGTGCAGACGAGACGTGGAGGTGGGTCGGTTACGCCGTGGACCGATCGTCGCTAAAGTACCGACGCCGTTTCCATTTGCGCAGCCTCAGGTGTGTAACGACGTGGAAAAGAGACTCCGCCTCCTTGAGGACAGCTGGAAATCGGGTCGACTGAGTCTGCCGGTCAGGAGACGCGTGAGCGCCTTGACTCGAGGTCATCCCTCGTCCTTCCGCGTTTGCCGCGCGCGGCCGGCCGTTTGGTAATTTTGCGACGCGCACGTTGCAGAGCTGCGAGCCGGACACTGGGACCGGGCCGACGAGATCCATCGCTCTCTCATGGTGGATCACGTGACGGAGGTCAGCCAATGGATGGTGGGCGTCAAGCGACTGATCGCCGAGACGCGAAAGCTTCGGGCCGACGCCTGTCGCTCGTGACCTTTAAACTTTTCCCGCGGCGGTTGTCGGTCAACCGCCCTCGGACAGATTGCGAGGCCAATGAAAATAAAAGTTGTTTTTCCGGGACGGATGATTTGACGTTTGCTTCTGTTGATGGCGGAAACTGCGTGGTGGGTATAGCTTCGCTGTGCTGGTCAGTATACAAGTACTAACTTACAAGTACTGTACATGTATTTGCGTGTTCACATACTTGTTTTACAAGTGCACGTGCCTGTAGTGTACATACTGGACTGTCTCAGGAAATTAGAATACACAATATTCTAATTTTTTGAGACAGTCCTGTGTATATATACAGGACTGTCTCAGGAAATTAGAATACACAATATTCTAATTTCCTGACTGTCTCAGGATACACAATATTTTAATTTCCTGACTGTCTCAGGAAATTAGAATATTGTGTATTATAATTTCCTGAGACAGTCCTGTATATATACACAGGACTGTCTCAAAAAATTAGAATATTGTGTATTCTAATTTCCTGAGACAGTCCAGTATAGTTGTAGTACAAATAAATGAAAGCATACTTTTTTTTTTTTTTTAATAAGTACACAAAAGTAAAAGTCCTTGCAGTATGGGTCCAGGCAAGTACATGTACTCGTTGTAGAAATACATGAACTAAGTACACGCAACTTCACATACTTGTACACGGACTCATTTAAGTACTTGGTATAGACCCTACCCACGTGACGTCACAACTCCGCTCTCCTGAATGGTACCGCCCAATTGTCCGTCAAAACATAGTGTTAACCTGTTACGGCTACGTACATTCCTCCTATTTACGGCGTGTTTTTCTGCTCCTTAACATTAATAATCAAAATGGTGAAGGCGTGTGTGGCTGTTGGTTGCACTAACAGAGAAGATTGACTTGAAGTTTTAACGTATTCCGAGGGATCCAAAGAGGAGAGCGAAATGGACGGCTGCAATTCGACGTGAAAACTGGGCACCAAAAAATCACCACAGACTATGTAGTAGTCATTTTATATCCGGTAAGATGCATTTAAGATATACTTAGAGGGTTTTGGGCTGACAAATAACCACAATTAAGATCATTGCTAGGCTAATCGCCGACAACATACACGTAGGTATGTAGTGAGAGTGCTATCGCTAAACCATATAAACATTAAAAGCCTTAACTCCATTGACAAACGACATGAAATACATTAGACTTGACAGTGGATGTTAGCAATAACAAAAGATTTTGAATTGAAAATTTCGTAACTCACCTTTCCAAGCACAAGATAGATTCCAGCCGAATTTTTGTGGACGAGGACCTGTTTCACCCAACCAGCAACGAAGTATTTATAAGCCTCCAAGCTCTTGAAGTTTTTCAAATTTTCGTGAGAATAGGCTGATTTTGTGTGGACAAGATAATTGTAAATATCAGCGTAGGCAGACAGGGCGAAGACAGTGGGTCGAAAAACATCGATTTGGGCATCAAATATGGATCTGGCGACTGTATAGAACGAAGCTTTTCCACATAACGCCTTTTATGCAACACATCCAGTGAGTTTACGGCATCAGAAAGCACCGGGTCTTCCATGAAATGCATTTTAAATTCCTCGATCAATTGAAACCAATGCTAATACAGAGACAAAATGACGGACAAGTGGGCGGATCCATACAGCGAGCACGTGGTTTTGTGACGTCGGTGGGTAGGGTCTATAAGTACACAGAAGTTCACTTAAGCTTGCAAGTGCATGTACCTCTATTACAAGTGGACGTGTAGTTTAAGTTCTTGTACAAGTTGACGCAATTGATGTAGAACGGGGGTCTGCAAGTCCAGTCCTCGAGAGCTGCGATCCAGCTGGTTTTCCATGTCTCCCTCCTTTAACACATCTCAATCAAATGATCAGCTCATCAGCAGGAGTCTGATAACGATCCCGATGATTTGAGTCAGGTGTGTTAAAGGAGCGAGACGTGGAAAACAAGCTGGAGAGCAGCTCTCCGTGACCGCACTTGCAGACCCCTGATGTAGAAGTACACAAAAATACATGAACTAAGCACTGGCAACTTCACATACTTGAAGTCATAAGCGGATTTTCAGGGGGGCCAGAGCCCCCGGTGGCCAAAAAGTGTAATTGCCTTTCCAATACAGTATATGATTTGAAAATTAAGAATTTTTCGGTAAAATATTGTCTATAAAAGTAAAGCAATAAAACAACAAAATAAAGGAAATGAACAAAAAAAGATACTTTGTCAAAATTTATTTTCAAACAGATCATGTCAATAGCACCATAGACAGTCGTTTGCTTTGCTTAGCCAAAACCACCCCAGGACCGAGGAGGCAAGGATATGGATATACGTATTTTTTCTTCAAACCGAAGTTTTCAAAAGTGAACAACGACTGAGCAAGAACCAAGGATTAAAAATGTGGACCATTAAACGCTAGAGACCATCGTCAAAATGGTGAGCGGAGTTTTAATTTGCCCCACTAAAGACGCTAATTGTACAACAGAGCCACCAAAGGTGTCTTGCCAATGTAGTTACCCCCTTCAAAAATGGTGTCCCCTGGCTGCGGGAGCGCGCACACACACTTAATTTATGAGTTATGTCGACTTAAACAATGAGTTGAAGCCAAAAAAGAACCACAGTTATATATTTTGGACATCAACGTGTATTATACTGGAGAAACTCCATATGGGACTTGAATTACAGTAATAACAGTTATAGGTCATCCTACGAGTAAAACGGTGAAACATTGCCTTTTTTACGTTCAGTGCGTATGTTACGTTATACGACTGAAAGTTTTTTTTTTTTATGGATGTGCCATGTTTTAAAACCTCGTCGATAACTACATCACCAAAACACGGAAATCAAGCAAATCAGTGCAGCGCATTGGCTCCGCCCAGGGGATCCGATTTTTGACTGGGGTAACGCCATTGGCACGTCACCGGCGGGCGTACCATATTCAATGGATGACGATCTTGGCGAAAAGTATAGCTGTCCTAAGCAGCCTGATTTGGAATTTCCCTCTAGAATGATGGGAAACAAAAAACGCTCATTTTCAACTTATTATTATAAATATTCTTGTAAGTTAATTTTATTGCTGACACTGCGCCTTGGGGTCATCAACATATTGTGCCCCCCCCCCACCCCCCGCCTCAAAAGTCCAACTCCGCCTATGCCTGAAGTACAAGTTAATTCTTATAGTACAACAAAGACGGATACTATGACTCGAACGCTCTCTAGCAACCGCCGCGTCCGCAAAGAGCTCAGGTGACCAGCCAGCAGGGGGCGGCAAAAAGTCAAGGTGGAAGGAAAAGCGCTCGCTCGACCCGTCGCGAAGGTCACGACGTGACGGTCACGTGACAGAGGCCCGCTCGCTCGGGAAGAATCACGTGACGCGCGGAGCAGCACGCGGGCGAGGTCAGAGTGGACTATTCTGCTGCAATGTGGCTCGGCGGAGCCTCGGAGGCAGTTGCCATGGCGACCCTGCCCGCGCCGCGCGCCGCCATTGGCCGAGGAGCTCGGGGGAGGGAGGCGGGGGCGAGTAGGCGGGGAGCTCAACCTGGAGAGGAGCCGCTCTCCATCTTCTTCATCATCTTCTCGCCGCGCCGCGCCCGGCAAACGCGTCTCCCTCTCGCCGGCCGCCGCCGATATTCTTCGCGGATCCGTCCGTCATCTTGTCTTGCCGTCCTCCTGTGACCCCGGGTCGCCATGGCAACGGTCATTTGTACTCGTTTCACCGAGGAGTACCAACTGTACGAGGAGCTGGGAAAGTAAGTTGCTTCCGAAAGCCATGCGCTTAGCTTATAGACGCTGCATGCGTGCATGCTAGCGTATAGGTAGGTATACGTTGTAAGGCTAAAACATTATAGAACGTGAAATCAACGAGCTGAGCTGAGCCGAGCCGAGCCAAACGAACGAACGAACGAACGGAGCGCCTGCCTCTCTGACCTCATCCCACTCACCACCTTCGCACAGGTCTCTTACATAAGACGTGTGGGTGTCTACTGTGGAAAAGCGAGCAGCAGCAGCAGCAGCAGACATTTTCCTTTTTTTCACGGATGAAAATAGGCAACATCCGTGCTCCCTCATTAGTTTGCACTTTGCTCCCTTACTCCGTCGTGCATGGGTGCAGGCCGGCCGAGCTCTTTCCTTTGGATCTTTCACTCCAATTCGGGATCATTCTCTTTTCATTTCTTTTCTTGCTTCCTGACAAAAATCCTTCAGGCTACGACCTTTGGCTTTCTCTTTCTCTGCATTGTCAAAGAAAAAATGAAAGAATGATGTTCAACCAGTGGTTCCAGAATTTCACCCGTACGACTGATGTTTTTTTTCCTAACATCGTTGAACTCGACCAAATTCCTTAATTAATGCCATTTTTTAGTTTTTGATGAACACTGTATTTAAATTGTAAAAAAAAAAAAATCAATAAAGGGTTCAAATAATTTAACAATTGCTAAAATTTCAATTTTTTGAAATGACCAAAAATATAGTCATTTGCCTTATTGTCAATCCATAAATACATACAGTTAACTGCTCTTCAAAGTGGCAATAGCTGTCCACTCCACTGTAGTGACCGCAAAAAAAAGTTAATGCACGGAAGAAGTGTAAAACGGTATGGTGCTTCGGTCACCAGAAATTGAACCGAATTCATTCTTTTTCAATGATTTGATTTGATTGATAACGAATCCTTTTTTAAATTTTTTTTATAGAACTCGTGGCTTTTTGAGTTGATTTTACCCCCAAAATGGATTCTTCAATTCGTTTGAATTAACATGTCTCAAAGTTTGGGTACGGGCAACACGAATGCTACAATTGGATGGCAAAATACCCGCAGGTTTGAGACCGATATGGACATGGTAAAAAAAAAAAGAAAAACGTAATTGGTGCATGAAAGAGCAGCTGAAACTACACTGGAGCGTCAGCTCAGTAGCGGGTCACAAAAACACGTCGGTTCTTTTTACGATTCGCCATTCGTTGGAAACGGACCCTTCTACGGTTTTCCATCCATCTCATTTTTTTCAAACGGTACAAGCTTTACTATGCGCGGCTTCCGGCAGGGGCGCCTTCTCGGTGGTGCGCCGCTGCGTGAAGGTGCTGTCGGGTCAGGAGTTCGCCGCCAAGATCATCAACACCAAGAAGCTGTCGGCCCGAGGTGAGAGGCGGTTCGGCGGGGCGGGTCCCGACCTTAACGCGCCCTGAAACTCTTTTCGTCCTGTGTCAGATCATCAAAAGTTGGACCGCGAGGCTCGAATTTGCCGCCTGCTCAAGCACCCCAACATCGGTGAGCGCCCGGGTGAATGCCAAAAAGGCTCGGGGAGATGATCCATTATGAACGTGAGAATGAATTACGGATGAGGGAATCCATAATTCATCATCATCGCGTGACCGACATTAGAAGAGGAACGGGCCAAATGATAGCGAGCTAGCACTCTTACCTATTATTAAAATGAAATTCAAATCAAACCGCAGCACGGGTTTCCACCTTTAAAGGAAATACAGAAGTGACAGAATCTTCCCTTTTATAAAAACTGGAACATACAGTATATAAACATGTTTATAAATGGATCATAACATGGATCAAAACCTAGTTTGATTGCATTTGCATCAACTTTTCCAACCTATTTTGAGCGAGCGCACGCAAGCGCTTGCCAGTATAAATGGCCGGCCGTCGGAAGCGGACGGGTCGCAGGCCGCTGCCCACTCGCGCGCACGCACCTGTGTTAAAAGCACTCTCTGAGAAAAACAATTAGATTTTTCTCTGCAAACACTCCTACACACTGCACCAATGTGTGTTGTCAGAAGGCTTTTGATGCTTTCACCTAAAGACACTGTTGCCTAGCAACGCACGCACACCGTGCGATGTTACGTAAGCCTCCTCGGTATCTGCGGAGCATCAGCCAGCCAGCCAGCCAGCCAGCCAGCCAGCCAACCATCCAGTCAGTCAGTCAGCCGGCCAGCCGGCCGGCCGCCTACACATGCCTAGGACACTGGCGGTCCGCAACCACCCTGGCTTAACCTTCCGTTCGACGTCCAAATCCGCTTTTCGTCTCTCGACGGAACGGAGTGTTAGGGAGGGCAAAGGAAAGAAAGAAAGAAAAACTGCATGGTCAGTCAGCATATTACTAGAATCAAGTCATAATAGTCATACGTTGTAATACATGGAGAAAAAAGTTCAAGATGTAAGTCGTAATTATCCATCCATCATCTGCCACTTCATACGCGGTTGGGTCGCGGGGGCAGCAGTTTGAGCGGGGTAGACAACGTAATGAGAAATAAAACCATAATTTACGAGATTAAAATCGTCACATTACGAGAAAAAAAATCATCAGATTACATTACATATACGGGCGAGGGGGGAGTCATCACGTGACACAACTTTATGTACTATTACGAAGTCATAATATTACAAGAAAAAAAGTAATATTATGAGGAAAAAAATATGAGACTGAAGGTGGTTTAGCACTCTATCTACAGTATATGTTAGCAGCCAATTTATGATGTAACTTGCAATATTATGACAACTTTGGACTGGGGTTAACGTTATGACTATTAGCGCTCCTGCTTGGTCTCTCTGTCTCTCTCCCTCCCGGTTACAGTGCGTCTTCACGACAGCATCTCCGAGGAGGCTCACCATTACCTCATCTTTGACCTGTGAGTGTTCGGGGCCGACCGTGGCGCCTTTCCGACCTTGCGCTGACCCTTACCTTATTGCGTCAGGGTGACGGGCGGCGAGTTGTTTGAGGACATCGTCGCCAGGGAGTATTACAGCGAAGCTGACGCCAGGTGAGCGCGCGAGCGGGAAGGAAGCTCGGCGACAGGCGGCTTTAACGCGGCGGCTTTTTCCCTTGTACCGACAGCCACTGCATCCAACAAATTCTCGAGGCGGTGCTTCACTGTCACCAGATGGGCGTGGTCCACCGAGACCTGAAGGCGAGTCGGCGGGCGGTCGCAGGGTTTAGGGTTAGGGGTTAGCGCCATTAGCGAGCACGCTTGTTGTCGCGCAGCCGGAGAATCTGCTGCTGGCCTCCAAGTCCAAGGGGGCGGCCGTCAAGTTGGCCGACTTCGGGCTGGCCATCGAAGTGGAGGGCGAACAGCAGGCCTGGTTCGGTAAGCTCCGCCCTTCCGCCGTCTGGCGACTGCCGTTCTGTTCCGCTAAGGCTTGGCCCGTGCTCTCAGGCTTCGCCGGCACTCCCGGCTACCTCTCCCCCGAAGTTCTCCGCAAGGACCCTTACGGGAAGGCGGTGGACCTCTGGGCCTGCGGTCAGATTCCGATCGTCTCCGCCTTGTCTCCTTTGTGCCGCGCCACGCCACCTTTTCCATGGCTCCTTCACTCCTCACCTGTTCTTCTCCTCTCCTCTGTGGATGTTGTTCTCTCTGTTCATCTCTTTCTTTCTTCCACTTGTCTCCTTGTTTTCTCTCTTCAGGTGTGTCCCGTCTCCCGGGGTGTGTCTTTTGTGTCCTCAGGTGTGTATTGTCTTCTCGGGGGGCGTACGTTTCTTCAACTGTGTTGTCGGCGTCCTCGGTCGTGTGTTTTTAGGCCTCTTATTTTTGTCGGGCTTCCTCAGAAGCGTCCTCGATTGTCCGTTTCCGGTACTCGGCGGTTTCCGCGGCGTCCCGGCTTTTGCGTCTTCCTCACTCCTGCGTTTTTGCCGTCCTCCCTCAGGCGTGATCCTCTACATCCTCCTGGTGGGCTACCCTCCCTTTTGGGACGAAGACCAGCACCGCCTGTATCAGCAGATCAAAGCGGGCGCGTACGACGTACGGGATCCCGCCCCGGTCTCCGCCGCCTTCCGCCCCGCCTTTTCCTGACGCGCGTCCCGCTTGTCGTTGGCAGTTCCCTTCCCCCGAGTGGGACACGGTGACCCCGGAGGCCAAAGATCTGATCAACAAGATGTTGACCATCAATCCGTCCAAACGCATCTCGGCCGCGGAGGCCCTGAAACACCCCTGGATCTCGGTGAGCCGCCTCCGGCCCGGTGCGCTCGTTAACCGATTAACCGGCCGATTCGTTAACCTGCGTTTTGACGTCTTTGCGTGCAGCACCGCTCCACGGTGGCGTCCTGCATGCATCGCCAGGAGACGGTGGAATGTCTGAAGAAGTTTAACGCCCGACGCAAACTCAAGGTAGGCTCGTCCGACGGGCCGGGGGATATCCTTCTCGGTTCGACCGACTTCTCATCTCCTTCATTCCGTACTCGTGTCCTTGCAGGGAGCCATCTTGACCACCATGTTGGCCACGCGCAACTTCTCGGGTGGGTTCGCGACCAAATTTTGCTCACCGTTCCGTCGTGTCGTGGTCCTCCTGTTGCAGATTCTCCTCTCGCCTTTGACCTGCGTGCTGACAGACGGTAGACTAGCTCGCTAGCGAACACACCATTATCACATTTGCGCCGTCTTGCAGCTGTGCTCATATGTCAATCCCCTCATAGTCTATTCTTAGCCGCCGTTGGGTCCCGGAGGTCTTATCGTACTTAGTAATTTCATTTCTGGACACGGTCTGGTTTAAGTCCTGACGTGACACTGACTTAGTCCAAGATTTGGTCTTTTCTACGTCTGATTCTAGTCCTAGTCCTATACCCGGCCAGGTCCCGGTCTTGATCCCAGCCGTAGCCCAATACTTCATCCAAGTGCTCTTCCTAATCCTGGACCTGCCGGTCCCGGACCCGCATCCTGCCCTGGCCCAAACGTCACAGCCATTCCCAGAGGATTGATCCGTTCCGAAACTAGTCCCAATGCAAACATGACCGAGGTCGAGCCCGCAGTCGGCTATCTCGTGTGACGTTCGAGGAATGTCCGGTGTCAAGTGTTTGCTAAATGCGGACTCCGATCAGACTCGGAGCCGTTGGCGCATTCGCAGGCGTCTCGTCACGCCAGACCGCACGCGTTCGACGGTGGACTTTTTTCACAAGCTCGGATCAGATTTTTTTCCTTCTTCCCGAGATCTCGGAGTACCTGCCGGAGCGCCGAGAATAGTCGCGTGTTTGGTATAGATATCGCTTAGCTAGGGCAAGAGGTCATGTGGCCGTTGGTCCAGACGGTGGCGCTGCTTGCCGTGTTCATGACTTTGTTGTCGCTGTTGTCCGTGTTTGTGGTCGCGCACGCCGCAGGAGGAAAGAGCGGGAACAAGAAGACGGACGGCGTCAAGGTGAGGGGGGATCGGGCGCCGCCGTCGACCCGTCCTTAACAACTTCTCGTCGAGTAACGCGCACTTCCTGCGGTCGCAGGAGTCGTCGGAGAGCACAAATACCACCATCGAAGATGAGGACACCCGAGGTACGGGTGTGTGTGTGTGTGTTTGTTTACAACCCCTAGTAAAAAGTATGGAATCAGCAGTCTCGGACGAGCACTCACTCAGACATTTTACCATGTAGAACAAACTCAGATAAAAAGCTTGAAAAAGATGGGCCATCTCACTGGAACAACACCAAACAAAAGTTCCAGCATCATCACCTTGTCCAATGCAGATTCTTGACATTTGACAAGGTGATGATGCTGGAACTTTTGTTTGGTGCTGTTCCAGTGAGATTTACAAAGATGACTGCCCAAAGAAAACATCCAAATTCCCTCAGTCCTTGATGATATGGGGCTGCATGTCAGGCAAAGGCACTGTGGTTCAATCTTCAATAAGTTTACATGAAAATTTTAGACAGCTTTCTTATCCCTTCAATTGAAAATATGTCATTTTCCAAGATGACAATGCATCATGCCACAGAGCTAAAACTGTTAGAGCATTCCTTAAAGAAAGACTCATCCAGTCAAAGTCATGCCCTGCAAATCTTAACCCAATTGAAAACCTGTGGTGGAAATTGAAAAAGAAATGGTCCACAGCGAGGCTCCGGCCAGCAAGGATGATATGGCAACTGCAAGAATAGAGACTGCTAGCTGTCATAAAAGCCAGGGGTGGTGCTACTAAATACTAGAGATGTCTTTTCATTGTTATTTCTGTTTCTCAGGATTCCATACAGAATTAATTTCCCTGCACTTGCTCCATAAAAGTAAGATTTACTGACCACCACAATGTTTTTTATTCATTTCTTTTAGCGCTTCTGGATGCTAAAGAGTTGCACTTTTGAACTCATTCATTATTTTTTTTTCAAGCTTTTTATCTGAGTTTGTTCTACATGATAAAAGGTCTGAGTGAGTGCTCGTCTGAGACTGCTGATTCCATACTTTTTGCTAGGAGTTGTATACATAAGAAAATTGTTTCAAAGATAAAGTGTCATTTACAGTCAAATGAACCACAAACGACAAACAACAATGTCGCGGGTCAAATCCATCGAACGGGCTGGCTACTTAGCTCACAATTCAGTCCGGCTCAGCTACGGTTTTCCTATCCTTTAACACGCACGACACTTCTGGCGAGCGATCTTCAGTAGCTCGAAAGTCGGCGAGCCGGACCGCCGCGCCACGGTGACGTCGTGTGCTTTTGTCTGGTTTGTGCGCGTCAGTGAGAAAGCAGGACATCATCAAAGTGACGGAGATGCTCATCGAGGCCATCAGCAACGGCGATTTTGAGAGCTACACGTGAGTACCGCCTTTGTAGCCAAAGCGCCCGGCCCGCGGGAAGCGACTGAAACGCTTCTCCTCAGCAAGATGTGCGACCCGGCCGTGACGGCGTTCGAACCCGAGGCGCTGGGGAACCTCGTGGAAGGCCTGGACTTCCATCGCTTTTACTTTGAAAACTGTGAGTACATTCCCATTTCCTGTCGGTTTGGCTCAGGGTTTCCATCGAGAAAGACCATAAAGTTCCTCACCGCAAACCTATACCGCCGTGTGTGATCTGGGCACGCAGTGTGGTCCAAGAACAGCAAGCCGGTCCACACCACCATCTTGAACCCTCACATCCATCTAGTGGGCGAGGAGGCGGCGTGCATCGCGTACATCCGCGTCACCCAGTACATCGACGGCAACGGGACGCCGCGCACTGTCCAGTCGGAGGAGACCAGGGTGTGGCACCGCCGCGACGGCAAGTGGCAGATCGTCCACTTCCACCGCTCGGGCTCCCCGTCCACGCTCAGCAAGTACGAGGCGCGACCGCTCGCTAACAAGCGTTCTCGTCGCCAACTCCCTCTTTTTTTTTTTTTTTTTTTTTATAGCTAACTTCCCGCGCGGGAAGTCCTCCGATGAGCTCGCTTTGACGACCGATTGATGGCAGGCCGGTCGCGCGGACAAACGTGAAGAGGAGGAGCCGAGGGCGGGGCCGAAACGCGACGACCGCTTCATTGTTCATCCCGGCCTATCGCAATGACTCCTTATTTAATTTTACTTCATTTTTTTTTCTTCAGCCCCCCCCCCCTTGATGTATTGTCATGTGACTGATATGACGCCCGCCTTCACCACACGTGTCACGGCGCCCCCGTGTGGCCGGGGGCTTAGTTTAGCTTAGCATAGCAAACACAAATGTATATTTAGTGAATGTAAAGAGACAAGAAGTGAACGGTGCGTACGTGGATGTGTGTATGTGCGTGCGTGTTGCCAAGTAACCGGCAGGAGGCGCGCCCAGAATTTTCTTTTTCCATCCAGACGCTTCCTCTCGTCTCCGACCTCGCGAGCTTCCGTACACGCTTGGACTCCGCCCGCTCGGGGGTCTATCGCCTCCGGGCCCCGCTCCTCCCCACAACACGGACGGAGTCGAACAAACTCGACGTAGTAATAATTTACATAAACACACACAAAACATTGACGTCTTTTTAGCTCGTTCGTCCGATTTTAGAGCTTTGACCGTCGATTGGCTATTTCTTTGTCTTTTTCCTCTGCGCGTGTATATGTACATAGTATTTTTGCGCTATCAATTGCATGCGTTTAACTTTAACCAGCAACTTTGGAGCCGTTTGGAGCTTTGTTGTCACGTGACTTTTTGGGCTCGTTCGCACCCGAGCTTTTTTTGTTTTGATTTTTTCCCGATTTCGGCGACGACCGGCAATACGCCGGTTGTTCCCGCGACCCTATTTGCGGCGAATCTGCGACATTTGTTTTTATTTGTCGGCTTGAGCTGCTTTGAAAGCAAAATCTTCTCGCGCGTGCGCTCGGTGGAAATCTTCCCGCGGTTTCGATCGGACGCCAGCCGGCGACGTCGGATCGACGGACGAGAAGCGGGTTATTTTCTAGCTTTAGCGTTGTAAGCGGCTGTCGAGTGGGCTCTGAGCTAACTCGACCGGGGAGGGACGCTAAATGTGCTATGTCTCTCAGGTGAAGTGATGACACAGAAAAATGTACACCCCCCCCCCAGAAAAAAAAAAAAAAAAAAAAGAGTCAATGTCGTGACGTGTCAGCGGCTGCATGCTCGCTGCGTAACAGGAAGTGAACATGATGCGAGCAGGAGAGAACGTGCACGTGTTTCTCCTGCGCTGTGCTCCGGTGTTGTCAAATTGATAAAAATTCCATTAAAAAAAACTGGATGAAAACTAGATGTGTCGATGTGATTTTTGGAGGATTCCTCGTTCCACGAAATACATCACATGGTGTTTCCATACATTCCTAGAGAAGGGATTTTGGACCAATACGGAGGCCTTTCCCTGTTACATTTTGGCCGGGTCACCTCCAATTGATTTGGGGTCACTGCCTGTTTATTGGGGGACATTTCCCTGTGACCTCCTATTCATTTTGGTTCTATTCCAGGAATTTCCAGGTCACGTCCTATCAATTTTGCGTCACTTCCAAGTCGAGTTCAGATCAGCTTTTTTGTCAAATATTCTATAGGTACACGACAACAGTCCAAGACCAAAGTGCAAAATACAATTACAGTGTAAGTAAACAAAACAATTCAATTAATAAAAAAAAAAAAAATAAATAAATTAAAAAAAAATATATATATATATATATTAGGGCTGTCAAGCAATTAAAATTTTTAATCGAGTTAATTACAGCTTAAAAAACCTTAATTAATCGTAATTAATTGCAATTAATTGCAATCCTAACCATTTATAAAATATGCCATATTTTTCTGTAAATTATATATATATTCTGTAAAATAAATTGTTGTAATGGAAAGATAAGACACAAGATGGATATATATATTCAACATACGGTAAACAAGGACTGTAGTGGGCATTTCACTCTACTGTCATTTAAATCTGTCTATGCTGTCCTCACTCCGTAGTGTCTACTTTTTCCAAAGCTAGACAGCTAGTGAACGACTCCATAATAATCAGACTTCTTTCTTTTTCATCTGATTTTTTAATAAAATGGCCTCAAACCATTGTCCTCTTTAGACCGTCGTAAAACTACCAAAAAAAAGTACACAAGCATTGCATTAGCAACAACGTTAGCTTAGCACGCTATACAGGTTCACAAAACATAAACAAAAAGCGTCTCATACAAAAAATATAACATTTCCCTTACTAACATAATATGTGCATTATTTGCAACAACCATACTTACGGACAAATCTTGTCCAAGGATCATATAAGCACAACATTACAACGTAGGCGTCAGCCCGAGACGTCCTGCAGCCATATTGAACTGGCAAGACAACAATAAACCATGTCGCAAAGCGACCACAAGAGTTCGCTGTTAGACAGCACAAAAAGCCTTGCTGTAAAACTTACCAAAAGGCAGAATACTGTCTGAGCGGGACATGTGCGTTATTTGCGTCAAATATTTTATCGTGATTAATTTAAAAAATTAATTACCGCACGTTAACGCGATAATTTTGACAGCCCTAATATATATATATATATATATATATATATATATATATATATATTCACATATACATATATATACACACATATATACACATATATATACATATATATATATATATATACACATATATACATATATACATATGTACATATACATACATATATGCATATACATATACATACATACAGTGCCTTGCAAAAGTATTCGGCCCCCTTGAATCTTGCAACCTTTCGCCACATTTCAGGCTTCAAACATAAAGATATGAAATTTAATTTTTTTTTCAAGAATCAACAACAAGTGGGACACAATCGTGAAGTGGAACAACATTTATTGGATAATTTCAACTTTTTTAACAAATAAAAAACTGAAAAGTGGGGCATGCAATATTATTCGGCCCCCTTGCGTTAATACTTTGTAGTGCCACCTTTTGCTCCAATTACAGCTGCAAGTCGCTTGGGGTATGTTTCTATCAGTTTTGCACATGGAGAGACTGACATTCTTGCCCATTCTTCCTTGCAAAACAGCTCGAGCTCAGTGAGTGTTTGTGAACAGCAGTCTTCAGCTCTTTCCACAGATTCTCCATTGGATTCAGGTCTGGACTTTGACTTGGCCATTCTAACACCTGGATACGTTTATTTTTGAACCATTCCATTGTTGATTTGGCTTTATGTTTTGGATCATTGTCCTGTTGGAAGATAAATCTCCGTCCCAGTCTCAGGTCTTGTGCAGATACCAACAGGTTTTCTTCCAGAATGTTCCTGTATTTGGCTGCATCCATCTTCCCGTCAATTTTAACCATCTTCCCTGTCCCTGCTGAAGAAAAGCAGGCCCAAACCATGATGCTGCCACCACCATGTTTGACAGTGGGGATGGTGTGTTCAGGGTGATGAGCTGTGTTGCTTTTACGCCAAACATATCGTTTTGCATTGTGGCCAAAAAGTTCAATTTTGGTTTCATCTGACCAGAGCACCTTCTTCCACATGTTTGGTGTGTCTCCCAGGTGGCTTGTGGCAAACTTTAAACAAGACTTTTTATGGATATCTTTGAGAAATGGCTTTCTTCTTGCCACTCTTCCATAAAGGCCAGATTTGTGCAGTAATGTACGACTGTTTGTTGTCCTATGGACAGACTCTCCCTCCTCAGCTGTAGATCTCTGCAGTTCATCCAGAGTGATCATGGGCCTCTTGGCTGCATCTCTGATCAGTTTTCTCCTTGTTTGAGAAGAAAGTTTGGAAGGACGGCCGGGTCTTGGTAGATTTGCAGTGGTCTGATGCTCCTTCCATTTCAATATGATGGCTTGCACAGTGCTCCTTGAGATGTTTAAAGCTTGGGAAATCTTTTTGTATCCAAATCCGGCTTTAAACTTCTCCACAACAGTATCTCGGACCTGCCTGGTGTGTTCCTTGGTTTTCATAATACTCTCTGCACTTTAAACAGAACCCTGAGACTATCACAGAGCAGGTGCATGTATACGGAGACTTGATTACACAACGGTGGATTCTATTTATCATCATCGGTCATTTAGGACAACACTGGATCATTCAGAGATCCTCACTGAACTTCTGGAGTGAGTTTGCTGCACTGAAAGTAAAGGGGCCGAATAATATTGCACGCCCCACTTTTCAGTTTTTTATTTGTTAAAAAAGTTGAAATTATCCAATAAATGTTGTTCCACTTCACGATTGTGTCCCACTTGTTGTTGATTCTTGACAAAAAAATTAAATTTCATATCTTTATGTTTGAAGCCTGAAATGTGGCGAAAGGTTGCAAGATTCAAGGGGGCCGAATACTTTTGCAAGGCACTGTGTATATATATATATAGGCAAATCCTATTTATAGTTCCTGTTGATATTAGGGCATTCCTTTCCGTTGATATTTTATTACAAATGATTGCAATTCACCGGGATGACTCATTGAATTAACTGATCAAAACAAGAATGGTGAAATCCTCTCTGTAAGGAGGCTATTGAAGCGCAGTTGACCCTCCCTGCCAGCAGGGAGCGGAAGCGAAGCGACGGTTTCCGCCAGGTCTCGGCGCCAACTTTAACCCCGGAAACGCTTCTCTCTTTCTTTCTACTTCCATCCCGAGAAGCTAAACACTGAGGTGAGCTTACTTCGCTTTTCTATCCTCTTCAATCTGCTTGGTTGTAAGCCATCGACATTTTCTTCCGCCCCGTGCCCATTTTATAAATGATCGTCCTCCGTTTAGGCCTTAAATGGTGTGTGTTTGTCCGCTCATTTGGTGGCTTTTGACGCCGACGGCCTGTCGCTACCGTCGTTCACCTCCATTCAAATACGCGTCTTTACCGAGCCTTCCGCTTGTCGGTCTTGTGACGCCGTCGCTTGAAAATGGCATAGAAGCCAACGTTTGGCTTTGAAAGCTACCTCAAGCTTTCCCACCACTTTGATGGCGTCACGCAACATGGCGTCGTCCGCTACATTTCTCTTTTGCGGCTGTCGGTCGTTGGCCATTTGAAGACGCCTTTGATGTATAAACATTCAATTTGATTGTCAATCTCGTCAGATAACGGGGCGGCCATCTTCGAAAATGGCGTCACATTTCACGGTCAGATAGAATCACTATGCAAATATTTCAATATCTTGTAGTTTGGCTCTGACATAACTGGCAGGAGAAAATTTCATCAGGTGTTGTTTTCTGATGTGTCATTTTTAAGCCTACTACGTAGCGTCGCCCCTTTTGACCTCGTACCTACCGTAAATGTTTTTGTGGCAGGCAGACGCCATGGCGCCACGCAAAGGTAAAGAGAAGAAGGAGGAGCAGGTGATCAGTTTGGGGCCTCAAGTGGCCGAAGGCGAGAACGTTTTTGGCGTTTGCCACATCTTTGCCTCCTTCAACGACACCTTCGTGCACGTCACCGACCTCTCCGGGAAGTGAGTGGCCGGCCGACGGACCGCTTTTTCTGTTTTCGGACCGCTCTCGACTAAGAGCTTTCTTCCCTTTTAGGGAGACCATCTGCCGCGTGACGGGCGGCATGAAGGTGAAGGCGGACAGGGACGAGTCTTCCCCCTACGCCGCCATGTTGGCGGCGCAGGACGTGGCGCAGCGCTGCAAGGAGCTGGGCATCACCGCGCTGCACATCAAGCTCAGGGCCACCGGGGGGAACCGGTATGTGGCGCAAACCAAATTCTTGCATTTGGCCGCACCTCGTCATGTGGCTAATCGCGGTTGTGTACATCTTTTGTTTTTAGCACCAAGACGCCAGGACCGGGAGCCCAGTCGGCCCTACGAGCCCTTGCCAGATCCGGCATGAAGATCGGACGCATCGGTGAGACGGACGCTTCTCGGTCTTCCGTCGCCACCCCCTGCCTTAAAATGTTGCGCTTTGATTTCAGAGGACGTGACGCCCATCCCGTCGGACTCCACGCGCAGAAAGGGAGGCCGTCGCGGACGCAGGCTGTAAAAGTGGATCTAGACCGCAATAAAGTTGTTCGAAAAGGAACACTGTCGCTGTGCCTTTTTTTCCCCCCAATGGGCTCTCTACTAGTGTTGTGCCGGCTTTCGATTACCAGGTAGCCGGGCGTCTAAAATTCCAGACGCACCTTCTGATCATCCAGTTGTTACGATTCAGGTGTTTCCAAGCTTGTTCACAATCCAAATAACGGTGAGGGATTTCTTATTGCAAGTTTTGTAAATGGTCATATGTCTTGTAAGTGTATTAAACATGTTCAGGTGGTCAAAAACTGTGGCTTCCCCGTCTTGTGTCCAAAACAAAACTGGCTTCTCGCTTCCATGTAAACCACAGGTGTCGAACCGATTCCAGAGAGGGCCTAGTGGGTGCTGGATTTTGTTCCAACCGATAACGCACAGAGTTTAACCAATGAACTTCCTGCTGAAACAAGCAGCACCTGACAAAGTTGAACTGATTACACATGTAAAATATCTCATTGGTTGGAAAACAAACCTGCACCCCTTTCTGGAATCGCTTTGACACCTGTAACGTAAACACACCTGATAGGTGTCAGTTGATTAGTGCACCATTTGCAGCTACCGTACCATCAACTACAAAAAGGGGGCGCCATCTTTCCAAAATACAATGAGTGACCAATACTGAAATAGGAACACAACTTTGCTAATGACTAAAATGGCTCCAACAAGTGTCAATCAGCAGAAAGTTTTTTTTTTATTCAATTGGCATCAATTTAAAAAAAAAAAAAAAAGGCTTTTCTTCCAAAGCTCATAATGCACTTCACTCCTCGACCTGAAGTTGCTGGTCGGCGGCCTCGACGTCTTCGCCGGCGTCGTACAGGATGTCTTCGGGGTTGGGCGCGGGAGGACAGAAGTCCTGGTCGGGGACAATCTTGCGGAAGATGGCCTCAGCCTGTCAACATTCCGTGCATTTACAAGGATAACAGGCACCCTGTGTTATTTTCAACAGTACAAGCCAAGCGCTTATGAAGTTTAGTGGACCGCAGGGCCGGCCCAGCCTATAGGCAGACTATGCAGCTGCTTAGGGCCCCTGAACACTAGGGGCCCCCCAATCTGGCAATTGTTTAATTTATATTCTATTTTGTTTACTACAGTTTGCTTTGACTTTTGTGAGTTTTGATACTTGATTACAAGCTTAAAAAAAAGTTCTTCCATAACTTTTCTTTCCTCTTGTAGAAAAATGTTTGGCGCTATCTACTGTAAGTACTGACAATCATATGGGGTGAGAAGTTTGAAGTATGCAGTGCAACAAAATCTGATATACAAAATATGGACGTATGGGTTGGATTGCATGTATGGGTTTCACAGTACACTGTGACGAAATGGTGGGCCAAAAATATGGGCCCCTTTGCATTATTTTGCTTACGGCCCCCAAATGGCCTGGGCCGGCACTGGTGGACCGGTGCGGATCCCATTGGATTACAAAAGTTTCTGAAATTCGATAGGAACTTTTTTGCTCAAACTATTCAGTATTTCTAAGCAACCATTGAAATGTTTTCACGTTACCCGTTTAATGGCGCGCTCGTGGCCCAGCTCGCCGTCGGGTCCCGAGCACACGTAGACGTTAGACGGCGAGCCCTCGGCGTCCGTTTCCTCGCTTCCGCCGTCGTCCGCGTTGAAGTAGAATGCCCACAGGATGCCGGGACGGGAATCTTTGGCGCACAAACCCGTGCCCGGTGACTAAGCGGCACCGGATTTTATTATTATTTTTTTTTAAAAGGACTCACCTCGCTCGGGAGAGCATACGCTGCGGAACATCCCGCTCACCACGGGCGACAAGTCTTCGTAGGCGGAGCCCAGTTGCGACGGACAGGTGAGGTGGACCAAATCTGAGACGCGACAGGACGGACGTGACGGCTGGGCTGCTTTTTTTTTTTTTTTTTAATTGCACTTGAAACGGACTCACATGTTCCGGGCGCACACGTCATAGTGGAAGGCGACAACTCCACCATCCTGACGGCGGGAAGTCCCGCCTCTGCCGGAGGGACGGTCACCAGGGAGACCTTTGCGCAGGACAAGATTAAGAAGGAGGTTCGCTTCCTACCGAGACGGAAGAGGGGCGGACCTGGTGGCGGTCGCCGGGTAGAATAGAGCGGTCGGTGATGAGCACGCCTCTGGAAACGGACCTGCGGGAGGAGCCGCCGTCAAACGACGGTTTTGGCCGAGCGGGCGGGAGGGCCGTCTTACTTGCCGGCCGAGGCCCGCTCGGGAAGAAAGCCGTCCTCCAGCACGAAATGACCGCCGGCAATTCGCCGTCCCCGCCCGTCGATCAGCGCCGTGCATCTGAGAGAAAGAGAGGAAGCCGTCATTGGCTCGGATTCAAAACACGGCTTTTTTCGGATGTGTAAATGATGTAAATTGGATCCAAAACGAGATACGTTTTGAAAAACCTGAAATGAATTTTCCCAATCAAAGCAGCAGCAGACCGGGTTTTTGTTTTAAGTGGTCTACGCGCTACCTGTCGGCGCTCTTGTCAAGCAGCAGGCAGTCGACGGGATGCCTCAGGCAGTAGACGCCCCCGAAAACGGCGCACATCCTGAGGGATAAAAAGCACGCGGTCGGACGGGCCGGGCTCATCGCGGCGCGGCACGGCGCGGCTGCCCGCCTCCTCACCGGCAGAAGCACTGCGGGATCTCGCCCAGGCCGTAGACGGGAAAGAGGAAAGGGGTGTTGCCGTAGCGACCCAGGCAGCGCAGGAAGCGGCGCGTGGAAGCCAGGCCGACCGGGGCGGGCGTGTCCTCCGTCGCCATGGCGATGGAGTGCAGCAGAAAGTGCCGCAGGTTGTCGCCCAGCTGCCGCTCGCGCAGGTACTCCGAATAGGTCCGACCGACGTCGGCTGAAAAGAGGCGGAGCCGGCGTCTGACGCGAGTTATCCGACCGCGCGGCGGCTTCTCACCTTTCGGTTCCTCCTCCTTTTCTTCCAGACAGGAAGTCAGGAAACGCATCAACTTCCTCTTCTCCACCACGGACAGCCGGCGACTGGCGAAGACGTCGGCCCGGCTGCACGGCACCTGAAGGGCCCGGACGTTCCCTTGAGCTAGCGTGCCGATGCCCGGAAGGCACCGGCCGGCCGGAGGCGCACCTGCTCCACCGCGCCGTCCCGATAAGTGAGGATCCTGGTGACGTTCTTGAACTCGGCGTAGCGACTGACGTTAGATTTGATGAGCAGGTCCACCAATGAGCCGCGAGCGTACATCAACTGAAGAAGAGGAAATCGCCGGCGTGAGACTCCGGCCGCCGCCGCCGCCGCCGCAGCGCGTTACCTTGGACGTCAGGTCTATGTTGAACCTGCGTCCTTCTTTGAGCAGGTAAGCGTAGGTCAGCTTCTTCCCGCCGAGTTCCGATCCGTCGCCGCCTTCCGTCGCGCGGCCCGAAAGCGCGCCGTTCGGCTTCTTCCCGCCGACTTCCGATCCGTCGGCGCTTTCGGTCGCGTGGCCGTCGGCCGGCGCGCGCTCATCTTCTCGGGGGCCGTCGTCCGCCGACGGCTCCGGTGACTCTGCGGGCGACCCGCGAGGAGGAAACGGATGTCTCGTGTCCGACTTTACTAGGAGGGCTAAATCCTAACCTGCGGGTGATTCTTCTTCGATTTGCCGCACGTGGGCCGTTGGTTCCGTTGACTCTGTGACACGCACGATGCGCAGAAACGTCACAGTTGACAGGAAGTGACGCAGAATGAACCCGAGTTGAGGCAAAAACAATAGGAAGTCACCCCGTGGGAGAGAGATCACGATATGTATGTCACCATTAGCATGCCAATTGTGACATAAATGACACGACCTATCTTTCAGAAGGTATGTTTTATATGACAGCTTTTTATGTTTGTCTCACAACCAACCTGCGCACGGTTTTTCTTCTTGTTGAAGTTCCTCCTCCTCCTCCTCCTCCTCGTCTTGGCTGAGAACAAAGAAAATACGTCAAAATGTGAGCGGACGGGCCGACGAAAGCAAAGCTGACCTGGCAAAACAGAAAACTCGCAAGTTCCTGACAGAGGTGGCGTCCGCGTCACGCAGAGGGATGGGCTCCTCCCCTTCCCGCAACAGACCCGCCCGATTCCGCGCCCGGTCGTCGGGCGACCGCTCCTCCTGGGACTGATGACGGAACAAAGGCGCGGCGTGAACTTTGGCGCGGCGCCCGCGGCCGGCGAGGGCTCACCTGTCGTTCGTCGATCCACGACACCAAAGCGTTAAAGGTGAAACTTGCCCATCCGGACGCGTAGTAACTCCTCCTGAAAGGTGACAACGGGTCACGCGGCCGAGGACGCGCCCGCCGGCCCAAAGTACGCGGGAGAACTCACGTGTCCAGGTGAAGAACACGTTGTCCCGCTCGAGAACAAGCGGCCGCCACCACAGACTCTGTCAGACCTTCCGCAAAATTTTCACGATTACTTTTATTATTTCTTTTCGTGAATACGCCTTGCCCCTCCCCTCTCAAATGGATTGACAGTCAGCCAATGAGTTTGCAAAAAAGTCACCCCCAAATTGCCCATTTCCGGACGGGTTGACTAAATCCAGACCTCGGTGCCACTTTTCCTGTCGATTTTTCCACATCTCTCTCCCCTAACACACCTGAATCAAATGATGATGTCATCAACAACCTCTCCAGAAGCCTGATAATGATCCTGATGATTTTGATTCAGATGTGTTGGAGGAGAGAGACATGGAAAACACGACAGGAAAAGTGGCACCGAGGTCCGGATTTAGTCAACCCTGGTATATATGGAGTTATGCTTTCCCATGCACCTTCAAGGTGCTTTACACTACATCCCCATCCACCTACACGTGGGGTTCAGTATCTTGCTCAAGGTTACTTAGGCTACGTTCATACCGCAGGTCTTAATTGTGTATCATATTGCCTCTGTAAAGCCCTTTGAGACATTTGTTGTGATTGAGGGCTATACAAATAAAATTGAATTGAATTGAATTAATGCACAAATCGGATTTTTTTTTTTTTTTTTTTTTGGGGGGTGCCCGTTCAGACTGCCTTTGTCCATTGAGACCGTTCAAGCACTACGCATGCTCGTTTAGGTATATATTCAATAGTTTATATGGATCGATAGAATGCCCGCACTGTCCGTGCATGGCACACAGACACACACATTTGGACAGTTCGCCCCGACCGAGGACTCTCGGTCTTGAAATATTGCTGATACAGAGCAGAGAGAAAACCGAGCATTCTCAGGCTTATCATCAAGCCATTTTTATTTTTTATGACTGTTGTCAAGCCCGAGCCTTGTCCAAAAGCCGTTTTCAAAGCAAGCTAGACGCTAACGCACAGCTGCGCCTCTACCGGAGCACCCTGTCGCTCTTTGATGACGTCATTGCTGCATGAATTCCGATTTAGGAAACATGACAGTTCAGACCGCCGCGACGTTCTGAAAAAATGTGACCCAGGTCGGATTTGAAAGTCCACTTCTATGCGACTTGTCCCGTTCAGACCGTCAAGTTAATGCCTCACTCGTGTCGGATAAACACGCGCATTAAGACCTGCGGTATGAACCTAGCCTTAGCCTTAGACAAGGGGGGAGAACCGAATCCACCTCTGGGTTGGGTGGGGAACGACTACTCTAGCACTGAGCCACGCCTCCCCTCGCTCCTTTTGCGTTTTATTGTCAGACCGTGTTCTTTAAATGTATTTTCGTAAAATTTTCAATGAATCATCGACCACGTCCGTTCATTTTATTTTCCAAATGAAATCCTTCTCGCGTCCCTCCCTTCCTCGGCACGTTTGCCGCTGTAAACAAAGGCGCGTCCAGTGACGTCACGACGCCATAGCATCAGCGATTTTGACTCCGAGCTCGCAGATAACTGCGTTAACGACGTGACAAAATGCCCACTGGAGCCAAACACTGGTAGTGAGCGATACGCTACGTTTACGGGCGAGCTAACCAGTTTGCCGACGGCTAGCAGCGGCCATTGAAGATGTACGGGCTCTTAGCCGCAAGCTAACCAAAAGTAAAGAGGCCGAAAGCTAACGGAGGGCGCTTGTCCGAATTCAAACGCGGCGGCCGGCTTTTCCGTCCACGACCAAGGAGCGGCGTGGCGTGGCGTGGCGTGCGGTCGGAGACTTTACCTGTGCCCACGATGACGACGTCGAACTCGGACGGGAGATCTTCGGCGGCCATCTTGCTACAGGCGCGCGCACGCCACGCTCCGGGCTCGTCCCCGACAAATGGAAAGGGAGAACGCGCGCGCGCGCACATCGTCCAATAACTCACGGCAAACTTCCATTTCATCATCATTTTTATTCACATCTGTTAAAGACGTTGAACACAAGCGGGTCAGGGGAACCCATCACAAGTTAGACCTTTTTTTTTATTTTTTAAACTATCAGCTACGAAACCACTGTTTGTGATGTGATGTGGGAAAAAAAAAACACACAAAACAAGGGCTGAAGTTCAGTATTTGGGCCGTTTCACATCCACTCTGTGAGGGAAGAAAAGAAATGGAAATTGGAATATGGGCAAAACATTTGCAAAACCTTCGCTTACCCGTCGGCCTCCATCTTCTTTCTCTTCTCGATGATCTGAAAGAAAAGAGGCGTACCGTGAAGACGGGCCCGAGCGAGCCGCGCCGGGGATTCCGGCTCACCGCGCTGATCTTCTTCCACTGTCGGTCCAGCTCCGCCTTCTCGTTGGTCTCCTTGAAGCGCCGCGTCTTGCGGCCTTCCGACATCTTGATGCCGTACTGGAAGGCCGCCCTGCGGGAAGCCGCGCGTTCACTCACTCACTCCTTCCTACTCAAACCAGAGAAACGAAATACGCCACCTACTTGGGCAGCGCCTCCTTGTTGTTCATGTAGTCGGAATATTCCTCCTGCGTGTCGAAGTCCCAGCGACCCAGCGGCCCCTTCTTGTTGCCCTGGAACACCTCATGTCAGCCGATGTCGCGCCGCACGGCGCCGCCGTGACTTACTTGATCCATTTTACTGTAGTCCGCTTCTTCGTCGCTGTCCACGGCCAGGTCGTCCATCCTGCGGGCGCAAAGGTCACGCCGAGTCTTCGGAACGAACCGGCGCGACGTCGGCTTTAGCTTACGTGGCGGGGTAGCACTCGGCGTAGGAGTTGGATCCCCCGAAGAAATCTCCCAGATGTTCCTTGACGTCTCGCCTCTGAGACGGCGTGACGCACACGTTAAGGACACGTACGCGAGCAACATACATCGAAGCGAAACGGTCGCTCGGACTTGATGAGGATATGCATCTTGACCCTTCCACTGGTTGCCGGCGGCGGCGGCGACGCCCGCAAACTTTTCGTTGATCAGCTTGAGCTGATCTCGCACCGATCCCGGACCTGCCGCGCAAAGTAGACCGTTTGTCCCCGCGGCTTCAAAAAAGCGGACGTCGTCGTACCTGGATCCGCTTCCTCCGTCGCCTACAAACACACCATGGGAAAGTCTTTTATTTTCAGTTCAACGGCCGTATCGTACGTCGGCGCGGCGTCGACCGACCTGTTGTTCTTTGTCAAAGTAGGTATGTCTCCGCTTCTTGTCCTCATCCCTGTCGCGTCGCCTCTCTTTGTCTTTGGGAGCTTTGGACGAGGACACGGCAGACGGCACGTAGTCGCCGACGTCGTCGAAGATGCTGCGCGCCGAGACCGGAGGAGACGGCGCGTGACCACCGGGACCCCAAAGAGGCACACGCGCGCGCAAGGAAACTCACCCGAGATCGGCTTCCGGCGCTCGTTTTTCCTCCGCTTTGCCTGAAAATACAAACGGCGGTCCATTCAGAGGTCGACCGCGGGATTTTCAAAGAATGAATTAGGCCGATTGCCGAGGATGTAAGCCCCTGTACTATTTTTTAAAAGCGCGTCGATGACGAAAGGTCATTGAAATGATCAAGTGAGGATCATGAAATGTCTATATTAAAAGTGATTTTTTTTCTCCCGCTACCTCCTTCTGCCACACTAGCCGCTAGGTGGTGCAAAACAACAACCAACATAAAACTTATCCTACTACATTGGGTGATCTTGAAAAAAAGTCCATGTACAGGTTGACCTTCAGTGGCCATTGAACAGTTTTATTTGTTCCTTAAATGGAACCTAGGCTCTAATAAGCCACAATTGTTCTCTTTTACTAAAAGATGTCATTAGAAACACATATATTCCCATTGTTTTAAAAATCGATAATATTTAGTACATGTTACGGATGGCGCCATGTTTTATGGACGCTCAGAGTGATAACGTAGCTTGTTACCGTCACTCGACGAATACTACCAGGTTACTGCAATTCCTTCGACGCGGCGAGACTTCCAACACATGCGCTCATCGTTTAAAAGTGGCGAGTCTTATGAACTTTTCATTGCCTTAAAATACACGTTTCCCTCTCATACTTTTAAGCATTATGTTTTCTTTTGGTAGCTTTGAAGCAGATTGTTGATCTGTTGACCACATTAGTCACGTAATGTATTTAAAACAACCATATTGGATTTTTTAAAAGGCATCTTTCTTGTGTTCTGTCTGTATGCATCTAAACAAAAGCCGAAAGAGCACGGTAGTACTTTAGGTGTCAAATTCGCCTCTTGCAGACGTTTCGCCAGCGTAGCGCATTTTTGAAAAACACCGCTTTTGTCCTACTCTCGTCTCGTCTCGTCCCGTCTTTTGTGTTCATTTTGTTTTTACTGCTCATTTTGTGAAATATGGACAGTGCTGTCGTGCTCATGAATGTTCCTCTCGGGTTCAAATTGAAAGGGTTGAACAGATGCCACGTTTATGTCGCTAGAGTCGTACTCTGGAAGCCCGGCAGCGTCACCGCGTGACGTCACTGCCCTGCGACATCAACAACAATGGTGACCTTCTAGTTAAAACTCATTTTACAAATTGTATAAAAACAAAAACATCAAGAGGGGTTTTGATATCAAATTATCTTCACTTGTTTGTCTTTTAAGAACTACAAGTCTTTCTATCCGTGGATCCCTTTAATGCCAGTAGTTCCAAAGGTAACTCACTGGAGGCCATTTTGGGACAGGGGGCTTTTCTGTCATTTCCTCCACTCAAATAATCTTTAACTCACTTCATTTTTGGTACGTTTACATACGCTTTGGTTTGTAAAGGTCTTAACTTGAATTACATTTTAAAATTTGATGTCAGATAAGGGGCCACAATAGAACCCGGGGCTGCAGGTTGGACAGCACCCCCCCCCCCTCCCCCAATAAAAAAAGGTCTGACTTTTGAATTCTGACCTTTGTCCTTCTTCTTCATCTTCTTGTGTCGCGTTCCTTGGCGGAGGTAGGAGAGAATCTGCGTCAGCTTGGAGATGACTATGTCGTTGGTGCTCAGCGTGGTCTGGGCCTGTCGAAGCAGACGAGAGCGCCGCTACGGTACGCCGCGGGAAAGGGACGCGCGCGAAACCTTACCTCCATGCTGGGACAGTCGGCCTTGCTGCGAATGAGCGTGGTGGGAATGTCGGTGTCGGTGAACTCGTCGTCCAGGTCCACCACGTAGGCCATGCGGCCCGGCAGGAAGAGCTCGTTGCGTTCCGGCGCCCCCGAACGGAACACCATGCGGTAGATGTTGCGACCCAGACGGGTCTTGAATTCCATCTTCTCCTCCGGTTCCACGTCTTTCCTGACACCCGGAAGGTGGCCGCAGTCAAGGCCGCGCCGCGAGAACAAAAAGATACGGGTGACTTGCGGCGGGTCCTACTTGGCTTCCTTCTGGACTTTCTCCATCATGTCTTCTTCTTCTTTTTCCTTGCTGTTGATCTCCGCTCTCACCTAACGCGAAAACAAGACATCAAATTGGAGTCATTCTTTCAAATCAAATCAAATTGCCAGGCATCAAAAGAATACTAAACTTAACATTTAGAAAAGCCACAGGCAATGAAAAAACAAAATCCATCATTTGAAAACAAAGTATAATCAATTCAAACTATATCGTCATTTCCAAGTTCATTTAACTTGAAGGCTGTCCCAAAATGGCCGACAGGCTCAGCCTTCTACAAACGGCTCTCGGTACCTTCTGCAACAAGGCAAAGTCCAGCCCTTTGACCAAGTGAGTATGCTCCATGTCGCCACCCAAGAACTTGGACTCCTGGATCAGCTGCCGTCGTTTCTCCGCCGCCGACTTGTCCCTGCGTCACGTCAGCGCGTTTAACGGCGGACGGGCGGGCGCGCTCCACCCGCACCGGGCCGACCGGCACTCACGCCTCGGCCGAGGGCCCGACGGCCCGGTAGTTGGCGGTGGTGCTGATGAGTTCCGTCTCCTCGTAATCTTTGTTGACGCCGTCCCGCCGCTCTCGGGCACGGTCGCGGTACTTCTCGGCCAGCTCGCGCTCGCGCTCCATCTCCTGCTGCCGCAGCTTGGCGTAGTAGCTAGCGGCCCCGCAAACAAGTCAGTCGCTCGTTCCGAACGACCGGACCGAACCGAACCGAACCGAACCGACGGGCCCCACCTCTTTTTCTTCCGCCTCCTCGCCGCGGGATCTTCGTCCTCGTTGTAGTCCCTCGGCATTCTGGGAGCAAGGGGGGAAACAAAACGACCGGTGACGTCGCGTCGCTCGGTACCGTTGTGCGAGAACACCGCGTCATATTGAGTTAACGTTGTCGAGCCGGTCATTTCGATGCCCTAAAATCGACAACGGGCGACCCGGATGTGGCCCAAAGTTGTCAGGAAGTGGCCCGAAATTGACACAGCGGAGTTAGGCCACCGGCCGAGCAGAAACGACCATTTACGTCACGTCGTCGCGTTTGGTCATCGCTATCGCAATTTGTTCACGTCGTCGTTTTGCGCGATAATGTCGGTCGTCGAGTCGCTGCGGCGAATACGCACTCATGATGTCTGGATTTGGAGGGCGGGGCCGAAGAAGGCGTAGCCCGCGGTGTCATCAGCAACTTCCTGAAGTCATCGTTGGTCAACTTTGACCTGCGGGTAGACACACACACACACACACACACACACACACACACACACACACACTTTTAGAAGACGGACGGGACAAAGGTCGGAAGCGAGTCCGTCCAAAACTTCAAATGCTTACTGAGCAGCTGATCTGCTGTCATCCACGTCGTGACCCTCAGGAGCCAGAGGGTTGGAATAACTCTCCGCTGGCAACAACAACAAACAATTGTATGTCACCGAGACAAATTCCGTTATTAGGACGCAAACACACATCACTTCGCAGCATGAACAGACAGACGTCCGGGCTTTTTTCGCCAGCTAACTAGCAAATGAGCTCACTTCACCGTCAGATTCGCAGTCGTTAGCAGATTCATAACAAGTGGGGGTCTGCATGCTAGCTAGCTAACTTAGCTACGGTCGGTTAGCTCATGCTAACGTTACAATCGTTAGCAGGCTAACACGGGCGACTTACTGTCGGGCATCTTGGCGCCTTCGCGTTGTCACCTTCCTCGCCGAGCAAAATTGGCTTTTTGTCGGATTTCTTGACTTTGACCGACGACGCGCTTAGCTGTGCGTCGCTGGCAAAATTCCACTACGGTGACTTCCGGAATTGTAAGACCAAACCGGAAAAGAAACACGACGACCTTTTTCTTCCTTGATTTATGATTACAGTATTTTTTTAAACTAACCCTCACAGTTTCCATACACAAATGAATCATTTGATGGTTTGAAAAATATCAACTTGAAGAGATTCACAACCTAAAATAAGACGCCATGGAAACGTGTGTGAAACCTACCAATTCATTCATTCATTTTCTGAGCCGCTTGTCCTCACAAAGGTCGCGGGGGCGCTGGAGCCAATCCCATCTAACTATGGGCAGTATACGGGGTACACCCTGATTGTGTGTTATGTTTATAAGTGTGCCAAAAGCGGTTTTAGCATTTCAGTGGTTTTAGGAGGTTTAATCCTGCCCCCCTTCCCCCCAAAAAAACTTTATGTCGGTGAGTTCCGGCAAGAAATTCTAGCCACTTTTACCCCTGGTTCTACTAGGTCAGTGGTCACGGAACCGCGGACCCCCAAGCCGTCTGGACCGGATCTCAAGCTGTCGCGACTAATACACGTTGCAACAACAAAAATCATTTTTGTCTGCGGGTCTGCAGAGCGGAGTTGGGCAACAAACAAAAACCTTAGCGGTGACGTGCGTGAGCCAGCCAATGGGAGTGAAGCATTTGAAAGTTATTTTTAGAACAGCATGTCTCACACTCGCTTTCCAGACTCCGCGGAGTGACAGCCAAATACTGAGCCGAGTGAAGTTGGAGGAAGAGGCGAAAAAGGTACTGCAAATGGCGTGCTCAAAACTATGCAAGATTGATGCAGAAAACAGAGTGTTAAAGGAGGAGTGGACCAACACATTTTCGTTCATTTTACCTGGCGGCAGCACAAGACCGCTATGGCTCATCTGTTCAGAGACGGTAGCGCTTGTAAAGAGCAGCAATTTGAAAAGGCACTATGAGACGAAGCACGCAGCTTTTTCACAGTTTCCCTATGAACCCTGCCATCTGTTCTCAAAAATGAGCGGAATGAAGGGCTCAATATGTTCGCACCTCAAGGCTCACGGTTCATTCATTCACTGCACAGCACAAATGCACGCACAAATGAATGCTCCCTCAGAATAGCGTGGATATTGGGTCAAAACAAAAAGTCCCTAATAGTAAATGCATGTAAATAGTATTCGAATGAGATGTTTACTAAGCTAAACCTGCCAATTGTGTCCGAAATTCACTGGTAAAGATGTGGAAGAAGATACAAATGTTCAGTTAGAGAGATGGCTTGAGTGTCAAGGGCTGAAAAAGAGCCGAGCTGATCCAGAGTTAGCTTTTTTATCGACACCTTTTTCTTACGCTGGCCAATGACAATGAGATTCTCCTGTTTCAACAATCTATCCTTTACTACCATATGCCCTGTCTTTCTTTTATCCTCTGGTTGTCTTACGTCTCTGACTGTTCTTGGGGGCAATTTGCATTGCTATTTTTGTGTCGCGTTCGCAAATGCTACTCAGTGGCAGCCAACCAACACTTTTCATCAATAACAAATCTTAATTTCTATCATTTATTCACACTTCCCTCTTACTCAAGCTGTTTTTTACAACAGAAAAGGTAACAATAGTGGCAGTCAGATACCATTTAATTTTTTCAGGTCATTCATTCATTGTCAGACAGGAGCAGCACGGCAAAATGCCACACTAAAAAACAAGTCAAAACATCAAAATGGCTTACCTCTTCATTCTCTGTAGGACCATGGCCCCCAACAAAATGTTTACTGCATATGAAATGTGAATGGCTTCACCTTGCTGGCGATAAACTGGTCTTTCGGATCCGCGCAAGATGATCCATTCTTCACATTTTTTTCCCTCCGAGTTGTACGAGTTCAACGTATGAAGAAAACATCCTTCATATGTGGAAATGTCTAGAGTCGTCTTTACGAGCTCCATAGCAGCAATGTTTGGTCGGACTGTTCTGTTTTGAAAGATTACTGGAGAAAACAAACAGAAATAACATGGATTGTATGCGAGGGCGTGTCTATAATGTCCCACAGCCGCGTTACGATGGCGACGTCACGCTCTAAAAATAGCATTCGTGCGGTACGCTTTTCAGAACAGGTGCGGCAGCGGAGGACGCCAAAGACGGATGCGGGTGGCGTTCGGTTGATAAGATACACAGAGTGGGAGCATCCAGGCACCTGTACGGTTTCATCAGCAAAGTATGTGTCCTAAATCCTTCATGGAGGACATTTAGCTGGCCCGTGTCAATGTTTTTCCCCCTTCTTATTTAGTATTTTAAGGGTTTATAGTTTTCGTTTAGAAATGTATGAAGTCAATTGGATTATGCAATTTACAGGGTTTGCTGTGTTTTCAACCAAGGTGCTGTGTTTTTAGTGTTCTTTTAAACTGGTCACTTATTATTGAAATTGTTTGTTTTTAATATGCCTGCAGCCTCACAAACCAGGATGTCCTGCATATGCGCTTTCCCGTTCTTGTCATTTGTTTCTTCTGCTCCAAATAAATACTTTCTTGTTTATCCATTTCTAGCCCCCTGTTCAGTTTCTTCAGAACAAGCCTGCATTTATTCGATTTTGATGTTGTTGTGCCATTTCTGGCCACTACATGTACAGTATATACTGTATATACTTTTTTATGGCCACAAAAAATGTCAATCAAATGTTGTTTCTAATCCGTATGTGTAGACGGGTGAAAATAAGAAGTCTTTGCTGCCAATGGGTGTTTCTAATATCAATTTCCTGCTTTTACGAAGCACCACGACACCTATGCTGTGACCTGAGCTGAGTTGAGCTGGCAGTTAAATCCACACAGTTGTCGATTGTAACGGTGATCATCATCCAATTTAATGATGATTGCCGCTAGTCCAGATGGATTGGGTGTTAGTGGCAAAGGTCAACATTCAGTAGGGGAGCGAGATTAGTCTTTATCTTTCAATCATTCATTGATTTGTGAAGGTTCATCAGTTATTTGGGACATTGATTTAGGTTTGCCTTTTTACAAGTTTGACTGAATTTCTTTGCAACTTAAAGGACGATCAAGCCATAAATGGGTGATCTCAAAGATAGACAGGAAAGAGTTCCAACGGCCCAAATGGCGGCCGCAGAAGTGCAGGTTTCTTAGTTCTGTTAGTGCACGCTTTGCCTTACCGACAAATTCTTTGGAACAGTCGACAAACAAAACTATACCTGGAGTTGAATTGTTGATTGTCGATGGAAGTTGCATCACAAACATACATGTGCAACACGAAAATGGACATAATAGAGAACGAGACCAGAGCGCGGGGCTCCCTGTGCCAAAGCCGAAATTGGAGCATTGTCGGCGGCCACGCGAAAAGGGCCGGGGGGTCCGGAAGTCTACGCCATCGAGGACCGGAGACTAGAGCGGGGGGGCTGCTCGGGGCCAAGCCGAGGAAAGCGCTCCGTAGGCGGGCACGCGCGCAACAAGCCGCCGGTCGTCGGCCGTGTGGCCTTCTCGGTGGATCGGGAGTATTGTCACCCACAAAATGCGAGCCACCTCCTTATTAAAACGTTTGCCACGATCCCAGCATTTGACCTAATACAAAACCCGAAGCTTACTCACTTCCTTGTCCTTCCAATGGTTCCTCGGTTGTCGGTTGACTTGTTTTGCCCATCGCGGTGAACAAGGATCTTTTGGAAAACCAAAAAGACCTCACACCGCTCTCCCTGGTGTAGCACCAAAAGCCAGCGGCACATCGGGTTGGCGTGACACAAAACATAAACAAATGAATCCGAAAAATCAGCTGAATCCGCAGTCCCTCTGCATGCTATAGTAATGGCTGTATTGTGAAAATAATCTCTAGCGCTGACGTCACATTCGCCTTCTTCTTTAACCCGAGCCTCGAGCCGGAAGGCGCTCATTTTTGTGGCGCGGGATTCAAAAAATGTAATAAATATATTGATCGCTTCCACGCACATCCAAGCGGTCCATTTCATTTAGGAGCATAAAATACCGCGTGTATTATGACATGAACATGCTTTATTGTGTCACGAGCACTGACAAGAACCTGAGCAGAAGAACTGGAGTCGTAATTGGGTCAAAATCACGTGCACCAGAATCTAACCTGGACCTGACTAAAAGCAGACCTTACCCACCTAGTGCCAGAGCCAGATGACCAACAAAGCGGAACGCCTATTTGACTAGAAGCCTATCAGAGACCTAGACTGGTACAGAAGGCACGCAGCGTATGCGACAAGAAGCGAGCAGATAGCGACTGCCTATTATGATTGCTTCATTTGTGTTTGGGCACTAGAGCGCGTCCTCGAGCTTTTTAGGATCTCAGAGCAGAGCAGCCGCCATGTTAGCTTAGCCTGGACTGCTAATGAGCGACAGGTGATACAAGATGGCCACCCCCATTCGGCACAACGCAACGCTCACATTGTTTCATACGTTTCATCCTCCTCAATAATGTCACATTTTTACCTTAGGAATTGGAGTTGTGTGTGGCCGTGTTTTTTTCATTCTTGAAGTCATTGTTGTTTATATCCTCCTTAAAGTGCGTATGACACCAAAAAGCATGTTTATTTCATATTTCATGCGTTTTTTTTAATGCTCCTGAATGAAACGGACCGCTTGGATGTGTGCGGAAGCCATCGTTTTATCTATTCAATTTTTGAATCCCGCGCCATGAAAATGAGTCACTTCCGGCTCCAGTCTCGGGTTGAGGACGAATGCCAATGTGACGTCACCCGGGTCAGCGTCTCACAATACGGAATTGCTTTATAGCATGCAGATGGACTGCGGATTCAGCTGATTTTGCCCATTCATTCGTTTATTTTTTTGCATCACTCCAGCCAAATGGACTGCACCAGGGAGAGGCGTGTGAGCCTTTTTGGGTTTTAGAACGTGTCCGTTCACCCCGAGAACGGCCAAGACAAGTGTGCGACAACTGTGGGACCATTGGACTTACGAGGAAGTGAGTAAACAAAATATTTTGTATTATGTCAAATTCTGGGATCATGGCACACGTTTTAATATGGAGGTGGCTTGCATTTTGTGGCTGACAATGCTCCTTGTCCACCGAAAATGCCACTCGGCCGACGACCGGCATCATGTCGCACCCCCCCTTCCCCGCCGGGAGAGCGTTGTACTCAGCTTATTGCCTTCTTTGTGTGCCCGGTGTTCTGTCAAATTTTCCACCCCATCAGAAATTGCAACTTTGTGTTAAAAATGGCCGAGAATACAGCGATTACAAAGTAAACGCTTTCTTTAATTAAAGGACTATTTACCTACATTTGATCATGGACTGACATGAAGAAAAGTTCTCCTCAGACACATCCTGCCATGTTAGCCACACAACAACTGCAGCCGCTCTAGTATGACTCTCTCACTGTTTACTTCTTCGCCGTGTAGTAAAGGATTATTTTACACCATATTCGTGTCGACCAAGTGGCAGCTACGCGCTCCTCCGACGTCGGCCGGTTTGTGCGGCGTTCATTGTCCAGCCGCTTCCCCGCAAACGAGCCCTCCGCCCGCGGCAGGGGAACGACAAGGTCAAACTCGCTCGCCGCCGGGCGGGGTGCCGATCGGCGAAGACAATCGACAACCACGACGCCGGCTAGTTTGGTGTGATTTTTCGCTTCGAAGACTTTGAAACATCAGTCGATTCGGGTTAGCGTGTCGGCTAGCCGTCACGTCTCTCGGTTTGTTTACATTCTCCAAAGCCGGGGCAGGGAAATGACAAAAGCCTGACTATAACTAAGGTGGCATAAAATATTGTTTGGGAGGTGCGACAGTAAAGGTGAAGTTGACAGTTTTGACCATTATGGAGTCATTTTGCCATGTCGTACTGATTAAATGCATTTTTATTGTTTCATATTCCATTTAGCACAAGACTGTTATTTGTCATGGCCATACCATTTATATTTAGCAATCGTGGAAAAATACTTGGATAAAAAGAATATCCTGTAAAAATATTGGAGTAGAGAGACTGAAACAATGACATTTTGCGTCTCTCTTTGTCGCATTTTCCTCGTTCTGAATAATTCCCCCTCAATGGGCTGAATTCTAAATCGGATGAAAGCGTGACCCTGCCGACGTCAACCTCTTGTCGGGGACGCCAGAGCCCTATAATGGTAGGCGCGGCTAAACGGTGGATTAAAAGACAAATTTCTCGTCATCTGCGCTTTGCCAAATTGTAGTCGAATCATCTCAAAATATGATTCTACATCACATAATAATGCTATTTAAGTCATTTTTTTAATCCTGTCGTACGCACTTTAAGATGCGCGCTAGTGACCTCATTCACTGCCAGCCAGAGCTGACCGAGGTAGTACGCGTTGCTGTAGTTAGTCAAATTTGTTTTGGTTTGAAAACACCCTTTCACCTACGTCAAATGAGCTGGGATGGCGTCTATTGAACAATCACGTATATTGGACGTCGATCCCCGTCAATGGCAGCAAACGAATTCATGGGATAAAATTGAAACTGCGTGATCCGACAGCCTGCTGCCGTTGTGTTTCCTGTGTTTCAGTGCTGTAAGCGTCCTTGTGAAAAAGTGAGGTTCATGTCAAAAAGTTCTTTTTCAATCCACCGTTTGGTAAATAAAGAATAATTCGTGTTCAGTTGGAGATCGTTTTCATTGGTTTTCTGTATGTGGAACACACACACACACACACATAGAAAACAATAGTGATATCTGTGAGCAGTCGTAATCATAAATCAGCTTTTTGCATGGCATGGCAGCAAAGTTTCCTTCGAAATCCGATTTTTCAACTCATTTGTTGACGTCCTCCGTTAATATCATTATTACATTTTATTGATGATTTGCCTGCATGTGTCAATTAAGATAGCACGAAACACTTGCGGAAAGTTGTAAATGTTTTTACACACACGCATGCACCTAAACGCGGACACACGGGTGTACCTAATGATGTGTCCTTTATGCCCACACAAAGAAAAGTCATGAGTGTAAAACAATAAAAGCAAACTTGTAAAACCATAAATCGACAGGTCGCCTCTGTGAAAAATTTCACACGCCAAAAAAGAAAAAAAAATCTTTTCCCGAAATTTTCAAACCAAGATTTTAAGTGTCACCTCGAAAATTTGCACTTACTCAGTTTTTTTATTTTTTATGAAAATAAAATATTCCATTGACTCAAGTGTGTGTGGGGGTGTGCGCGCGTTTGCCCTGTTATGATTTCTATATTTTTAAAGTCGAGACACTTTCAAATTGCATGACGGATTTTTTAAGCAACTTCTCAAATTATTTTGAGAGCAAATAAATAGTAGGGGGAAATTGTGAGAATATTGCAAGTACGATCAAAATACAATGTAAAAAGTTTTTTTTTTTTTTTTTTTTGGGGGGGGGGTAATAAAAAGACATTTCAGTTGCAAAAATCTGTGAAATGCGAAACCTAAATTTTATGGCCCATGAAAGTATCGCAAAATCAAATACCTTTTATTCTTCGCTGCATGCAGTTGATTCAATGTCAAGGACTCTTTTCTTTTCTTGCCGCACTTAAAACGGCTCTTTCATTTGAGTATAGGAGATGTCAAAATAAATTGTTTTTGTGTCCATATGATAACGACGAGGGGGCCATAAAAGCGACCACGTGAGCAGGCCACTTTATAAGGAGCGGTGCATGCGCGAGTGGGGTCAGCAGGTGAGGCAAGTCAGAGGCACGCAAGGCAGGTGATCCCCCCCACCCCCCTCCACCCAACATGTACGTGAGCTACCTGCAGCTGGACAAGGACCCCCCCATGTACCAGCAAAACCCCGTCGGCAGCAGACACCCGGGCCTCGGCCTCAGCCCGCAGAATTTCCAGATGGGTGGGCCGGCCCAGTACACGGACTACGCCAGCTACCATTCGCACCACGCGCACGGCCTCGGCGCGGACGCCCATCAGGGCGCGGGCGGCGGCGGCGGCGGAGGCGGAGGTGGCGGCGGCGGCGGCTGGAGCCCGGTTTACCCTCCGCCGCCGCCGCCGCCGCCGCCTCCCCATCCTCACCCGACTCAGCCCGCCCGAGACGACTGGGCCGCGCACCACTACGCCGCGGCCGCCGCTCACGCCGCCGCCGCCGCCGCGGCAGCAGCCGCCGCCGGGTCTCCGGGCTGCTCCGGTTTCGGGCCTTCTCCTACGGAGTTCGGCCAGGCGCCGCCGCTTCTGGCCGCCCCGCTCAACGCGGCCGCCGGGCAAGGCTCGGCCGGCTCCCCGCAAAGAAGGAGCGCCTACGACTGGATTCGACGCGCGTCCACGCCGCTCGCCAATCCCAGTACGAACATGAATTATTATTACTATTATTAACAATGGCATTTTTAGGATGGCTGAACACAATGACCAAAATACATACTCTTCTTTTGCAATCATTTTTATTTAACGATAAAGAAATGACCTTATATTATTATACAATCCAGCGATTATTATTGTAACACCTGACATTCACCAACCAGGTGAATAATAACGAATAATTTTGGTACTCTCGTCTATTAACCCGATAATCCCTGACGCCCTAATGAACAGGAAATCCTGATCTTTTAAATTTGAACGCTTTATGTGGCTCTTAAACATAATATTGCAATTTTATATATAGTATATATTTGAAAAAAAAGTTTTTTTTTTTTTTTAATTTGCATGTTCTCTAATTTGTATCATGATACATGAAGCATTACATGCAGTTCTCGTGGTAAAACAAAAATGACCAAAGTGAGATTGAACACGATAAGGTTGTTAACGAAGATTTTTTTTTAATTGCAGTGAGGTCCAGAAATGCTTGTATCAAATTAGATACATTGGGCAATATATTATCAGGGTTAAGATTAGTCTTATCATTTATGAAAAAAATGTATTGAAACTGTTTAGTTTTTTAAATCAATCGTTCCTGAAGATAAAGAAAATGTTTATTGTTATTGATTGTAATTGACTATTCTTGTCAATAACATTTTGAGACTGCAATCATAAAAATGGAGCCAAATAGATATAGATATGACGGAAAACACTCAAGTGACTTGAAGTTCCGCTCTGAGACCCCCAATTTGGCCAAATTTCAAAATTGTCCTATATGCATGTGTGATACATCACGGGAAATCTTAAAATCTCAATTTTCTGGGGGAAGAAAAAGTTTGAACAGGAGAGCATTAAAAAAAATAAAATACAATTTTAAACAGCGAAACCCTATCTGGAGTTGAGAGCATGTTAGAGCATAATTAAAGACACACATGATTTTAACGAGATATTATCGCGTACTTAACTCTTTTCAATCAAAAAACTTCATGAGGCATGTATCACCGAGTGTCAAGACACAGCTGTGAATGGCCACAGCTGGATTTTGGGGGTATTTTATGAGTGAAACATGGTCATATAACAAGGGTCACGATGCAGAAATCTCAGACATCAAAGAGTGGTCGAGATTTTCATTTTCATATATTTACCCTTTCAAACGTTTTTTTTTCTTTGTTTGGTTCGATTATTCATCATCTAAAATATTGGGGAAAATTTGACAGTAACGAAAAAAATACAATCAAGCGATAGTTATGAAGTAGATATCTGTGACTTTCTTACGGATGCTAATTTTTTTCACTGTGTCGTATAGGTTTAAAATATGCGAGAAAATAATTTATTATTATTTATTTATTTATTTTTTTTACTAAATATGACATCAATTAATGACTCAAAGCTAAAAATGACAGACATTTTGAATAATATAATTAATTACCTTCGTTTTATGGCTACGTTGAAACAAAAATGGTTGCGCGAGATCTGTAAACGGGGGTTTCCAGGGTAAAACGGACGAATTAAATATAGTTCGGGGGCTTTATGAGCCATGAATCTGCTATGGCAGCCTGTAGACATATTGATCTATCAAACACAACAGTTCTTTTGGCTTAAAATATAGCAATTTCTTTTAAAGAGGAGTGCAAGAGCAGAAACTGCTTTTTCAGTCTTGTCTGTGTTTTCCTGTAAATATAAATATAAATATATATATATATATATATATATATATATATATATATATATATATATATACATACATACATACATACGTTTTTTTTTTTCTTTTCAAAGCGAGCACGTGAGAGGAGGGATCATGTTTGTCTTCTTGTCACTTTTTAACAAGGCGTGTGGAATTGGAACGAGTGAGTGTCGTGGTGTGTGTTTAGCGTTAATTGTCAATCACGGCGTGCTAATGACACGCTAACGCAGGCCTAGCAGACGGAGCGCATGCCGGTGACTCGTCCGTGCGAAACCGACGCCCGACAACTAGAAACGGACTTGCCAAATGTTCTCGCTAAACGTTAATGGCCAAATGTTAGACTAACCCTAAAGAGTGCTTCATGCTCACTTCGCAGATGGGAAGACACGCACAAAGGACAAGTACCGGGTGGTTTACACGGACCACCAGCGTCTAGAACTGGAGAAGGAGTTCCACTACAGCAAGTATATCACCATCCGCAGAAAGGCAGAGCTGGCCGGGGCCCTCAGCCTATCGGAGCGCCAGGTGAGGCCGTCCGAATCGGGCCTTTTCCTCCCAGGAGTGTCTCATGTCGCCCGCGGTTGTCCTCAGGTGAAGATCTGGTTCCAGAACCGGCGCGCAAAAGAACGCAAGATCAGCAAGAAGAAACAACAGCAGCCCGCCTCGTCCTCGTCCGGCAGCGTCCCCATGGTGACCAGCAGCAGCGGCGGCGGTGGCCTGGTCTCGCCTTCCTCGATGCCCGTCAGCATCAAGGAGGAGTTTTGAGGCCGACCTCTGACCGCCGTGGGCTCGTATCGACGGACAGACAAAAATGCCCGCGGGACGCTGAAAAAAAAAAAACAATGACTGTTAGCCAAATGTGCAACAAGTGTTGCATTTAACTACATTAGCATGCTAATACCACCCTAATGCAGACTAGCTCTTGAAAAAAAATGGGACCAGAGGTTCATAACACCTCAACTCAACTTTACAACATGCTGATCCTAATTTCCTTCCACTGTGGTAACTGATTAGCTACATTAGCATGCCGGTGACATCACCATGTGAAACTGTAAGTTGGTGCGTTGATGCGATTTGACTTAATACACGAGGACAAACTATAGGGTTTTTGACGACGACTAGTGTTAGCCATCGTTAGCAGGTCGACGCTGTTCATCCGCGGACCGGACGTTAGCACCATTAGCATGCTACTGGTTTGACTGTGGCTATCAGTCGGCTACATTGGCGTACGGCCACTACTCGACAACGGAGCTAGCTCGACGTTTTGGAAGCACTTATTTTAGGAGTGTCTGCCCCCACGCGCCACTTTTGTTTATCTTTTATTTTTATGCTAATCTTGTAAAATCATTTTGATTGTCTTCAGTTTGTTTGTATCGATGGTCAAGAAAAACATTGGGTCCGTGCTTGGTTCCTCGTTTCTTTTTCAATATCACATGACCTCTCTCTCACACACACACACACACACACACACACACACAGACAGCAGCGTGAAGTAGGATCCTCGGTCATGCTTGCTCTTTGGACGCCACACCTCAACAAGCACCAAACGGCTGGCCGACTATGTGTGCCTTTAAGACCTTTGCTCTATTTCACCTCTTGTTCTATCTTAAACCTCGCTATCGCAGGTGTGCGCGTAATGACAGGAGAACAGCTAGTTTGAGATTTTAAGGAGCCTCGCGAGCGCCGCCATGTTTATTAACATCAAACGCAAGCAGCCATTTTGGCTTTGTTTGAAATGGGAAAGGAGGTCGGACGGTAGCTCGCCGCCTGCGCCGTTGAGAGGCGGATGGGGACGCTAACGAGGTGGGCGGAGCTTCCCATACCTGCCATAAAGTTTTATTGAGGATGGGGACAATAAATTTTTTTTCTTTTTTCGGCATAGAGACACACCACTGTTTACTCACTTCCCTGACATACGCGCGGCCTTCATCCCGGTCGGCCGCCATCTTTCTTAAACATTGACCACAAACGTGCAAATAAGGACAGATTTATAAAAGGGCGTAGGTTTGGTCTCAACATTGGTAGGGACGATATAACAGCATAACCTGAATGTAGACATATTGTTGAGGACGGGACATAAATAAGGCCAAACAGATTGGGTGAACACGGGCTACATTTCTCATCAATATGAACCTAATTGAATGAATTGATAGGATAAATGGCCAATGCAAAATACAGTGTATCACAACAGTGAGTACACCCCTCTCATTTCTGCAGATATGTAAGTATATCTTTTCATGGGACAGCACTGACAAAATGACACTTTGACACAATGAAAAGTAGTCCGTTTGCAGCAGTTATAATAGAGTTCATTTATTTCCCCCTCAAAATATAGCCATTGATATCCAAACCCCTGGCAACAAAAGTGAGTACACCCCTTAGAAACTACGTACATCCCTAAATGTCCAAATTGAGTACTGCTTGTCATTTTCCCTCCCAAATGTCATGTGACTCGTTAGTGTTACTAGGTCCAGGTGTGCATAAGGAGCAGGTGTGTTCAAATTTGTAGTGAAGCTCTCACACTCTCTCATACGGATCACCGGAAGTTCCAACGTGGCACCACATGGCAAAGAACTCTCTGAGGAGAGGTATTGTTGTGCTACATGAAGATGGCCAAGGCCACAAGAAGATTGCCAGCACCCTGAAACTGAGCGGCAGCAAAGTGGCTAAGATCATCCAGCAGAGTCCACTCAGAACAGGCCTCGGGTCGGTCGTCCAAAGAAGCCGAGCGCACGTGCCGAGCGTCAAATCCAAATAGTTTCTTTGAAAGATCGTCGCAGGAGTGCTGTCAGCATTGCTGCAGAGATTGAAGAGGTGGGTGGGCGGTCAGCCTGTTAGTGCTCAGACCATACATCAAATCGGTGTGCATGGCTGTCACCCCAGGAGGAAGCCTCTTCTGAAGACGGTATACAAGAAAGCCCGCAAACAGTTTTCTGATGACATGTCAACAAAGCACATGGATTACTGGAACCATGTCCTATGGTCTGATGAGACGAAGATGAATTTTCCGATGTGTGGCGGCGACCAAGTAAGGAGTACAAAGATAAGTGTGTGATGCCTACAGTTAAGCATGGTGGTGGGAATGTCATGGTCTGAGGCTGCATGAGTGCTGCAGGTGTTGGAGAGTTACATTCCATTGAGGGAACTGTGAAATACTGCAGCAGAGCATGATCCCCTCCCTCCAGAAACTGGGTCACAGGGCATGACAATGACCCCAAACACACCTCCAAGATGACCACTGCTTTACTGAAGAGGCTGAGGGTAAAGGCAATGGACTGGCCAAGCATGTCTCCAGACTTGAACCCAGTAGAACATCTTCCTCAAGCGGAAGGTGGAGGTGCGCAAAGTCTTAAATATCCGGCAACGTCGTCTCGGAGGAGTGGAAGAGCGTGCCAGTGGCAACCTGTGAAGCTCTGGTCGACTCCATGCCCAGGCAGTTCCGGGTAATAGTGGCGGGCAGCCACACAATATATTGACAGTTGACATGTTTTACTGTATGTTAGTATTGACAACTTTCACTAAGGGGTGTACTCACTTTTGTTGCCAGGGGTTTTAGATATTAATGGCTATATTTTGAGTTAATTTATGTCCCCTCAAAATAACTCTATTATATAAGCTGCACACAGACTACTTTTCATTGTGTCAAAGTGTCATTTTGGCAGTGTTGTCCCATGAAAAGATATACTTCAATATCTGCAGAAATGCCAGGGGTGTACTCATTTTTGTCATACACTGTTATTCTAACTTTCATATGTATTGCTTCAAGTGATACACCGTTTGATTGAAACCTTTGTTTTCAAAATCTACTAAAGAAACACTTTGGAAAACTTCCAGAATAAATGTCTGGATTTCATTAACAAATTTAAATTGCAATATTTCAACTCGGGCCGCAGCTATCGATTATATTAGTAGTCGATTCATTGATGAAGCGGTTAGTTCAAATAATCGAGTAATCGGATAAGGAACATAAAAAATTAAAATACCTGGGCTGAGCCTCAGACGGCACAAAAAATGAATAAATGAGGATCTAAGTACAACAAAAGAGCAATTGGCTAACTTACAAAGCAAAAGCTATCTTAAATGCTATAAAATGCTAACTTTTTTTTTTTTTTTTTTACAATGCGCTTCACAAAAGGTTCAAACACATATTCCCGCAAAAAAAAAGACTAAATATACATATAAAACTACATGCAAACACTTTCAAAACAAACCATTAGAATGCCACTTTAATTAAACGAATACTTGAAGCAGCAAAATTGAATTTGAATCTCTTTTCTAATTGAATTACTCGAGTCAATCGATTAATCGTCGTGGCATTAATTTGAACTTAAATTACATAACATACACAATAAACACAAACTTGTTCATAATCTCTTAACTATCCAGAAATGCAAAATATAAACAACAAATGCCACTCAAAACATTGTCTTTCTAAATAAAGAAATTAAATATAATTAACATCTTAGTCAGGGAATAACAAAATATACAAAAATGGAGCTTTTGTCCACAAGCACAGCCAAATTCAACAAAAAAAATGAAAGCGTCATTGGCTGCTGCTGGCTGAAAAAAAATTTGGAATATCCTTCCCCTTTGTAGGGTGCGGAGGAGGCGGCATGTTGTCCACATTTTGTGCTTCTGTCGGGGATGAAAGTGTAAGTGCGCGCGTATGTGTGTGTGTCATCAGCCAATCAAATGTGCATTTGCATTGTTTGGGTATGAGCCCAAAAAGTAAAGCTAATTACATGTATCACTCCTTCGAAAGTCTAGTACTATCAATTATTGATGCTAACTGGAAGAACCAAAAACCAGTACTTTTCTTAGTGGTTTACCGTCCCCCTGGTCCCTACTCACAGTTTTTGTTAGATTTCTCTAACTTTTTATCCAGTATTTTGCTAAACTGGGATAGAATTATAATTGTAGGGGATTTTAATATACACGTTGATGATGATGTTGACGGTGATTCTCTTGGTAAGGCTTATAATGACCTACTAGATGGGACTGGCTTTATTCAAAATGTAAATAACCCAACTCATAGTCACAAGCACACCTTGGACCTGATTTTAAAGTACGGTACGAAGATTAGTGATCTTATTGTCCATCCCCACAACCCCGCACTGTCTGATTATTTTCTAATTACATTTCAGTTTGTACTTCAAGATAATCCTTCACTAGTGAATAAATCTCAGATAAAAAGGACATTATGTGCTCTCGCTCTGTTTCAGAGTATAAACAGATCATTCAGCCAATATTTGCCTCCATGTCGTCTGATTATGAAGGAAAAATGTCTGGGCTTGCTGTTAATGACGAGTTTGTTGATAGTGTAATGTTTACACCGCGAACTGCTCTCGATGTAGTCGCTCCCCCCAAATTAAAGTTTGTCAAGCCGAGACGAGCATCTCCTTGGTATAATGCTGAAACACGTTCTCTTAAACAATCGGCACATAAATTAGAAAGACTTTGGCGCCGTTCCAACACAGAGCACACTTTCTCTGCCTGGAAAATCAGTTTAGTGTCCTATAAACAGGCCTTGCGTACGACTAAAACCAGATATTACTCATCCTTAATAGATGAAAACAAGAATAATCCTAGGTTTCTGTTCAGCACTGTAGCAAGGCTGACAAACAGTCACAGCTCAGTAGACCCTTACTGTATATCCCACCCACTCTTAGCTGTGATGACTTCCTAAATTTTTTAACAATAAGATCTCACCTATTCGAAATCAAATAAATGAATTACTTCCAACTATTAGGGCTGATAAAGCGCAGACTGAAAATTCAGAGTCTCCTATATAAACCCCTCTATGATATTAAATAACTTCACCACTGTAGACCAACGCGATGTAATTGCAATTATAATGTCCTCCAAACCATCGACGTGCCTCCTAGACACGATCCCAACCAAACTTTTTAAAGAGACCCTGCCTCTAACTATTGATATTATCCTAAATATAATAAATACCTCATTAGTTACTGGCCACGTGCCTCAGTCCTCTAAATATGCAGTTATTAAACCGCTCTTGAAAAAAACCTACTCTTGATCCTGACATCTTGGCCAATTATAGACCTATCTCTAGTCTACCCTTTCTCTCCAAAGTCCTTGAAAGAGTGGTAGTTAAACAAATCTGTCAGCAGCTACAGGACAATAGTTTATTTGAACATTTCCAGTCTGGCTTTCGAGCTCATCATAGCACTGAAACTGCATTAGTCAAAGTAACTAATGACTTGTTACTAGCCGCTGACGTTGGATTAGTCTCGATCCTGGTTCTGTTGGACCTGAGTGCAGCCTTTGACACAATCGACCATAATATCTTATTGCAGAGACTAGAATGTGACATAGGCATTAGAGGAGCAGCCCTCTGCTGGCTTAAATCATATTTATCTAATAGGTACCAGTTTGTCAATGCAAACCAGCAATCATCACCGTACTCTAGAGTCAGTTATGGTGTGCCACAAGGGCCGGTCCTCGGGGCCATCTTGTTTACGCTGTATATGCTTCCTTTAGGCAAGATCATCAGAAAACATAGCAAGAACTTTCATTGTTATGCCGACGGCACACAACTGTATTTATCAATTAAACCTGAGCAGATCAGGCAAGTGGATAAACTGAGCACCTGTGTCTGAGATAGAAATACCTGGATGAGCACTAATTATTTTCTACTTAACCCTGAAAAGACAGAAGTCCTTATAATAGGTCCAAAAAGTGTGAGAGACTCTTTAACTGCCCAGATAGTCAGTCTGGACAATGTAAATGTAGCCTCCAGCACCACAGTTAAAAACCTAGGAGTTCTATTCGACCCAGACTTAGCATTTAAGGCTCATATTTAAAAAACCCGCAGAACGGCCTTATTTCACCTGCGCAACATAGCCAAAATTAGAAATATTTGATCTAAAAATGATGCAGAAAAACTCATTCATGCGTTCCCTACCTAACCCTAACAGAACACTCCGTTCTCAGAAAGCAGGTCTACTGGTAGTTCCCAGTCGGAGCTAGAGCCTTTAGCCACCAAGCTCCTGTTGTATGGAATCGGCTTCCAGCTAGTATTAAAGAAGCCGAGACAGTCTTTATATTGAAGATTAGACTAAAAAGGTTCCTATTCGACAAAGCTTATGGTCAGGCTAGTTGAAATCAGACTAGACTTACAGTTCAGTCTAAGCTGCGCTAGAAGCTATAATGCTGGGGGAAGTATAGCCACTGAATCCTATCTCCTTTTTCTTACTCTACTTACCTCTTGACTTACTTTATTTCGATTTTCTAATTTTAATATCTAGTTGACTAGTCACTTCATCACTAGTCACCCGGTGTCCCCTTTCCCCCCTCCCCATTTTTCAGCTGCAGCCTTCCTGACTATCCAGACCAGTGGCTGGATGGACATCCTCGTTGCCCCCCCGTCTCACCTGGCTAGATGGAATCCCTCTTGTTTCTTCACTCCATTGCATCTCTACAAACGGTACCTCCTGCTCCAAATACCCACCACCAGTCCTGGTGCATCTATAACCTGTCCGTCCTGAGAGTGGATCTCTCCTGACCGGGGATACTCCCCAAGGTTTCTCATTTCTCCCAAAGAGTTTTGGAGTTTTTCCTTGCCGACATGGAGGGTGGAAGGATGGGGGATGCCCAGGACTTGACCTTTATTCATTTCATCTGCTGTTTCTAACTGTGTATCACATTGCCTCTGCAAAGCCCTTTGAGACAACCTTGTTGTGATATAGGGCTATACAAATAACATTGAATTGAGGAAAAACAATGCAATGTCACATTCAGCAAGTGAAACGTGATAAATGGAGTAAGTCTGAACATAATGAAAATAATTCACTTAGTAATGGTTGGGTCAATGTTATCCTTACAAGGAGGCAGTCTAAATCACCTATATAACAGAAGTAATTATAAAATGCAAATAAGGTTGCTTCAAAGTTGCTGTGGACAATTTGAGCATCCTGAAAATTGGCTAGTGTTATGTCCCTATGCAAACCTACACCCTTGGATTCATATACCAAATGTTTAACTTTTGACTCAAAGGGAAGTTTGTTTTATCATCAATACATGATCGCTCCAAAGATTCTTGTTTATTGAATTAAATATTCTTATACGTATTGAAATGGCAATATAGGGAATATCAGTACATTCTCATGATGTATTATGGATGAATTTGGAAGAGATGACATATCTGAAGATATTTATAGACATTTTGGACAATTATTCATTTTCATGACATAGTAATGTACATTTATGACATACTAAAATAGTTTTAAGACATACACACATTTCAGACAGTTATATAGATTTATTAACTATTCTAGACACATTTATGGCATATGACTGTGAAATATTTGCGGATATTTATAGACATTTGTTCAAGTTTATGACATACTTTTAGGATATATAAAACATCATTTATAGATTCATGAGCTATTTTTAGATCCAACTTTTATACATTTAGAATATATTATACACATTTAAGACAGTTATGTAGATTTATGAGCTACATTTGGACACATTTAGGATATATTATACATTTATGACCTCAAGTTTACAACACATTTATGACATATTAATAATGACATTCACGCCACGGCCGTGACGATTGTAACGAATGTAATAAGGTCATCTGTGCCGCGTCGCAAACGACGGCCAAATTTGAGAGAGAGAAAAAGAAAGTGAGCGCAAACAAAATGTTCTCCGTGAGCACGCCCACACGCTTGTAAAAGTTAATCATTGGGGCCCGCCGCGTACAGTTTATGGCCGCCGATGCCGAAGATGAAAAAGCCGTCGGCTGTGGGAAAGAAGGGACTTCCTGCTTCGTGGTTCAAAGGTCACGCGTCACCGGCAAAGTCATCCAACGTTGGCAGTGGCTAGAAAAATGCTTATTCGTGACATTTGTTATATCAATATAATGGCATTTCCCCCCCATTCTTTTCCATTTTGATCAATTTTATCATTTATAAATATGGATGAGAACACTGGTCACGACAGTGGACACACATTTAAAAGTAATCATTATCTCAGAATAGAATAGAATAAAAAAGTAATCATTAACTCAGAATAGAATAGAATAGAATAGAATAGAATAGAATAGACCTTTATTTTCATTATACAGTGGTGCAATGAAATTGTGGAGCATCTCCCTTTACAGTGTGCACGACAAGTAAAAATCTCAAATGTGATTTGCTAGAATAAAAGTATAAAATCTAAATAAATATAAAATGTGTATGAGGTAGTCCTATGTTCAGGCAGTGCAATTAATTGAAGTAGCAGCAATTTGACAGTGAAAGCATTGGAATATTGCACGTTAATAGTGTTGCAGTTGGACTATTGCATGTAAATGAATATTTGACATCCTAACTCATTCACTGAAACGTCACAGAATATAGGCTGCGATAGTTAGTAAAAATGGGAAATTGATATTGAAAAAAACCTATTGACTACGACAGACATCCATTATATTTAAAAGAATTGGACATTTATTGCTGTCCATGGCAGCCAGAGAGGTGAACTACGGGAGGTTGCAAGAGATTAATTTAAAAAAAAAACTTTAAAAAAAAAAACTTTTTTTTTTTTTTTATTCCCTGGGGAAAATACACACGGGAATTTATGTATTTATTCTTCATTTTCTTCCACTTTTGACATTTGTTACAACTAGTTTTTTGGGGGGGTTGGGGTGAAGATTAATTTTGTTTTATGATGAATTGCTTATATTTTCGTTAAAATTTTATAAGGAGAAAATCAGTCTTTAATTTGCATAAAACCATATTGAGCAATGAGCATGCACGTCGTACACGAATGAGCAGAAGAGCAGTGTCGCCCTCTGTTGGCGTTTGTTCTTACTACAGTAACGGGCAGACTCCATAATCACCGCCAGAGCGGACGGACCGCCTACCTTTTCCGGTGAAAGGCTGCCAAGAGCCAATAGCCAACGAGCGCTCGCTGGGCTCTTTGTTTTTGACTTTGGATTGTATTCGTGGGGAGTCTTTTCGCTCAGCTCAAGGTACTAAGTCAACTTGGAGTTTTCTGCAACGCTCCTATCGATGGAAACCGGTCGGCTAACAACAAACTGCTAACGCCGGCTAGCACCACCTAGGCCAGCTGTGTTAGCCACACCGGGCTTTTTGTTGTCAACGAGCACAAACGGGAGCCCTTTCGACATGACGTCAGCTTCCGCTAAGGTAAACGACGACGTCGAAAATGGAAGGGTGAGGCTCGATAGATAACTGCCCGGCCCGGCCCGGCCCGGCCGGCGTTATTTAACAGGTGGGCGAGATCTTCTCGGCGGCCGGCGCGGCTTTCAGCAAACTGGGCGAGCTGACTATGCAGCTGCACCCGGTGTCGGACAGCAGCCCCGCCGGGTGAGCCAAGATCAATGGCGTACCGCACGCTACAAGTCACTTCCGCTCATTAATATTCATGACGGTAGCTACTGTTGCTAAGGGGTGGGGGGACACGTGACCATTTGCCCCCCAGTAGGAAATCAAATTAAAACGTGTACGAAGGAGATGTTTACAGAGCTAAAGCTAACTAGTGGTTCCTCAAAAACCCCTGTGGGTCCTGGTTTTTGTTCTTACCGATCGAGCACAGACCGTTTAACCAATGAGGTTTCGGCTAAAACAAGCAGCACCTGACTACAATCAACTGATTACACTGGGAAAACACCAGATTGGTACACGTGTCGTCCTGTTTTGTTGGAAAAAAATCCAGCACCCACAGCGGCCCGATGTGGAAACGTTTGGGAACCCCTGAGCTAAACCTACCAATTCGGTCCGAAAAGGATGGTGCCAAATTCACTGGTAAAGATGTGGAAGAACATACAAATGTTCAGTTAAAGAGTGTCGAGGGCTGGGGAAAAAAAAAAAAAAACAGCCGACCTAAGCTTTTTAATCGACACATTTTCTTAAACGACTGACAATGACATGATCCTGTTTCAACAATCTATCCTTTACCACCACATGCCCAGTTTTTCTTATACCCTCTGGTTGTCTTACGTCTCTGACCGTTCTTTTGGACAATTTACATTGATATTTTTGCATAGCGATCGCAATTGCTACTCAGTGACAGTCAACAAACACATTACATTTTTTCATGAATAAAAAAGCTGAATTCTATAATTTATTTACACTTCCCTCTTACTGAAGTTGTGGGGGTTTTTTTTACAACAGAAAAGGTAACAGTGGAGGTCAGATGCCAATTCTTTTCAGGTCATTCATAGTCAGACAGAAGCAGCACGGCACAACGCCACGCTAAAAAAATAAGTTTAAATATCAAAACAGCTTACCTCTCTGTCCTCTGAAGGAGCATGCCAACCCAACAAAATGTTTACCGCATATGCAATTTGAACAGCTTCACCCTGGCTTCACCAAGCTGGTAAACGTTTGCGCAAGTTGATTCTTCACAGTTTTTGGTTTCGGGAAACATATGAAGAAAACATCCTTCACGTGTCGTAATGTCTAGAGTTGTTTCAACGAGTTCCATAGCAGCAGCGTTTGATCGGCATGTTATTTTTTTGAAAGATTCCCGGAGAAAAGTAGCATAAATAACATTGTTTCTACGTGAGGGCGGGTCTATAACGTCCCACTTCCGCTTTACGATGCGACGTCACGGTCCAAAAATGGCGTTCGTGCGGTACGCTATTTGGTTGTCAGCTGTAGGCCCGGGCTCGGCAACCGCCCAAAAAAGAGAAACGGAGAAGCATTTCGGATGGATTGATCAGTGTTTGCCTTTTTTGTTTTTGGATGAAGGGAGGCACATAGTTTTCACATATTTTCGGCAACTTTACCATTTTAGATTCTTCAAATTTACAAATACGTTTGAAAATGTTCTCAAAACTAAAGGGGAATTGAAATCAAACGCCCGTTAACTCATTGACGGTCTCCGCCGACGGCGATAGACAATTTAGGGGAAGCTCGTCGACGTCCGATCCCCTCGAACGCGGGTCGGTTGGGCGCCGGGCTTCCCGCCTCGAACGGATCGGACGTCTACGATCGACGAGCTCCTTTAAATTCGCGGCGGGACGATCGGACGTCGAGCGTCGTTGACTTCCCAAGTCAAAAGACCCCTAAGACGAGGCGGGCCGCTAAACGCTCGTCTTCTTCAGGGCTAAATGGACCGAGACGGAGATTGAGATGCTGCGCTTGGCCGTGCGACGATTCGGCGACGACCTCAACAGTATCAGCGGCGTCATCAAAGATCGCACCGTGTACGTACGCGCGCTCATTTCTACTCCGCTATCTAGCCGGCATCTCAAAGTCTTTACCGCCCCCCGGCAGCGCTCAGATCAAGAGCACCGTGAAGAGGAAGTTGTACGAGGACAGCAGGGTGCCCTTCAATGCCGACTCGCCCAAGAAGAGCGCCAAGAAAGCCGTCGCCCCCGCGGCGCCGGTCGCCGCCGGCGGGATGCAGAGCGCTTCCTCGGCGCCGCCCGTCAAAAAGCAGAAGACCGCAGGTAGGGAGAAAAGCTACTTTCTCCTTCTCTTTGTCCGTACGCCGCCCTACTTCAAATGTACGTCGACAGATGCTTTGATGTCGATAAAATCCTCTTTTGAGATAGAAACTAGTTACGACTCGGACTTCGCCCGAGGCCATTTTAGTAGGGGACGTAAAAGGTCCCGACACGCTTCTCCGGCGAATTGGAAAGTATATCGCTCGTCGCCGTCCGATCCGTACGAAGCGGAAGAGCGGCGGCCCAAGAACGTCGTCGGCCCTCCCGCGTCGGACGGATCGACGGCGGCCGCCGAGTCGATAGCGAGGATGGTTTTGCCGGGAGACGGTCAAAACTCCTCTTCGTGCATCTAAGCTCTAACCCGTCGCGGCTCCAGACGTGACGCTGAGCGCGCTCAACGACTCGGACGTCAACAGCGACCTGGTGGACATGGACGGACTGGGGAAGAAGCTCAACTTTGACCAAGGTGAGCGCCGAGTGAGCCACCCGCCGGCGGACTCCTTCTAACTGCTGACCTTTGTCTTCAGAGAACCTCAACCTGGACCCCAGTCTCATCATGAGCCCGGGAGACCTCCCGCTGCTCTCTCGCTGATCGCCCTACGACGGGTCCGTGGGCTCGCGTGAGGACCGAGTCATCCACCACCTTTACCTGATTTTATTTTCAAAAGCTTCCATAAAAAGTTCATTTCTCACAAAGCGTTTTTTCTTTCCATTTTTCCTCCCCACCCCCTCTTCTCGCGCTCAATCGAGTCACTCGTTACGTACGCAAAGTCGTCGCCCTCCGGCGGAGAAAGCGACGGTCTTTGGGCGGAAAACCTTGGTAGCCGGCCGGCGTCGACACAAGTTCCCAGAAATCCGAATTAGCCGCACGCTAAGCGAGAGTACAAGTCTTCCTTCCTTCCTTCTCGGACGGCAACGGCCACCAATGGTCCTTTGTGAAAATAAAGCCGTTTTACCAGTAGGAAGCTGGTCGACGCCTCTCCGTCGTTTCACTGTCAAAAGTGGTCGCCGTGTGCTCAATGTCAATATTTTGTCAGCGGCGACGCAGAGCATCCGCCGACGTTCCGCGCATCAGGAATTCTAGCCGGAAACGTCGGCGAGCCCGCCGCAGACGGCCGCCGGCCGGGTCCGGGTAGGCTCCGCCCACTTCATTGCGGCGGTCCGAGAGGAGGCGGGGTCAACCCGGCGAACGGCGACGACGGATGGACGGCGATTCCTCCGCGGGCCGAGTCTGCCGCCGAAGCGCTGGGGGCGGAGACGGGAACGTGACGACGTGACCCGCGAATCGGCGCAGAGCGTGGCGGTCGGTCGGCACCTGAGCGCGTAGCTACTTTGGCCGGCGGGGTCCGACACCCCGGTCACAAAAAGCTTCTTTGGCGGACCGTCCGTCTCCGCCCCTCCTGATAGACAAAGAGAAGGGGACTCAACGGGCAGCCGCCGATAAGCGGACGGGACGGAGAAAAGATATAAACCTTTCCGCTTGAGCGGCGTCGACGCGGGCCATCCGACGTCGGCGGCTCTGCCGCACAAGCGTGACCGGAGCGTTAGCCGAGAAAGGTGAAAAAGACGCAAGAACGGGAACGGCGCGCTCGGACCTGAACCTCCTGGTGAGACCGGGCGAGGAGTTGGGCGTGATTCCGCTCTCCCGCGAGCCCGACCGCTGAAGAAGAGCCAAACAGAGGTCAGCCGGCGTCGGCGGAACCGCGCCGTGTTAACGCTCACCTGGAAAGGACGTCGCTGCCACCGGCCGCTCGCGAGGTCGCCGGAACGCAGAGGGCGAGCGAAAGCCGGGACGTCCAGAAAGGGGGCGGAGCTAGGGGGCGCCCACCTGAGTCTGTGCGCGCCGCTCCCCGCCGGCGACGCCTCCATGTCGTCGTCCTGGAAAGGCACGTCTTAAGACCGTCGCAAAGAAAAAGCGGGTGTCTCTCGCACACGTACGCACCTGGGGCTGACGGTTGCAGTTGACGGACACTCGTCTTTGGCGCAGTGGGTAGACGGGACTGCACTCGCTGCTCCGCTCGCTAGTAGACGGACGTTTTTTTTTTTTGTAAGACAACATTTTTTTGGGATGAAAAAAGGTAAATGTCTATATGTATGAAGGGATTTTTGTCCAAAACTAAAAAAAAGGGATAAACAGTAAAATTTCTTTTTAAAATTGTTTATATCTTTATGTCTTGTTTTTTGTTGAAAACTTTTTTTTTTTTTTTTCATTTTAAGGGTAAATATTTATTTTTTGAATATTTGGAAATTAAAAAAAAAAAAAACAACCTACAACACCAACAACTGTAAACTACATCTTTTGTTGGGGAAAATGGAAATTGAATTTCAATTTGAGCTTAAAAACGTGAAATGAATGAACTTTGACGGGCCACACAAAATGATGCAACGGGCCGGAACCGGGCCCCCGGCCGTGAGTTTGACATTAGCAAACGAATACTGTGTTTCCAGCAAACAAAAGTCGACGCTTCAAGCGACGTCGCACTGCAGTAGCACTTACCTGACACTCGTAATCATGGGGGCGCTGATGGACCTCCGTAAAGGCCCGGCGGACGAGCCTGCGCACTGGTCCACCTCCATCCGCTCCATCTGGCGATTCGCCCGGCCGGGGCCCAAAGAGGAGAGTGGGAGGGCGCGGCGCGGCGCGGCGCCGGGAGCCCGTCCGTCGTGCCTCCCCGGCGGCCGCGCGAGCTCTACTCGAGGCCGCTAGAAGCCCGACCGGCGGGCCTCGCTCCGACGCTCGCCAAAAGCCAACGATCGAGCCTCGTTCCTACCGCATCGCCCTCCGTCCCCAAAAATAACAACAACAACGGCGACCCGGTTCCGATCCGACGACGCTTCCGAGCGTCAGTCCAAATCCGTAAGGACGCTGGCATCTGAAAACCAATGTTAACGGCGGCGGGTCAAAGAGCCTAGTCAAATGTCGCTCGGGACGCGAGAAGTCGGTCCAAAGTCAGCAGGACGGCTCCAACTTTGCCGTCACGTCCGTCCGCACGCACTTTAGAGGCTCGAGTCGGGGGTCGCCGATCGATCTACCCAGCCGAGGCGGGACTCCCGGGCAGACTCGCACGTCCGGCTCGCCCTAAACCCGCCGAACGGGCTTCCGGAACATCTTGACCGCGTTCGGTACCAGCCGCAACTTTCAACAAACACTCAACGGACCCGTCGGAGACTACAGAAGGGGGTGGTCAGCTGCGACGAGCAGGCGGGCGATCGGTGCCCTCTTGTGCTCACGCGGAGAACTGCAGCACGCGCGCAGGAAACCGGAAAGCTAGACTCGTTGACGTCCAAAATAATGGCATTTTTATTTTATTTTTTTTTAATCACTGACGCAAACTCTCGTATTAAGGCGCCTCCCTGTCCATTTTCAACTGTAGGAAATATAAGTAATGAGGAGTCAAGTCAAGCGCGGATACGTGAAAAGGAAGGTAACTTCCGGCTGCACTTGCAGCCAGTGGCTAGCAGCTTGTAGTTAGCAGTAAGCGGAACACCGGCCATGGCGCCGCTGCGGGTCTTGTGCCTTCACGGCTACCGGCAGAACGGCGCCTCGTTCCGGGAGAAGACGGGCGCCCTCAGAAAGCTCCTCAAGAAAAAAGTCGACTTTGTCTACATGGACGCGCCGCACTCGATCGAACAAGGTGAGCTCAAGTTAAGCTAATGCGGTTGAGCTAAAGAGACGAGGAAGTTTGTCCGAGCAGCTGGTATCGTTCAAAGTGCAAGCGACGAGCTTGACGGCTCCAGCCGTGCGGCATTTTCGAGAGGGGTCTTATTCTATTGATATTCGTTGAATGCCATTTTGACCGCGATAGTCATACGAGGGGACACTAGATGGCGGTACAAGTCCCATTTCCTCACATTACATGCAGTTGCCTGTTAATAACGTATCCGAATAAACTTGGATGAATTGAGACTAATACTGGTAATCCCCGGGCTACGAACGAGTACCGTTCCTACACTGGCGACGTCACCCGAATTTCCGCATAGGTTGGAATTAACACTTTGCGTACCCCTAAATACCCACTAAGTCTCAAAATAACGATCCAAAAACATGTATTACACGTCATTGTGCTGGCCTCGCCAAGACATTCTAGCTAGATGGCGAGCTAAGCGCCGAGACTATGGCTAGGTTCACACTACAGGTCTTAATGCACGATTCCGATTTTTTTTCCTCGTGTTTTTCCGACTGGAGTCGGGCATTAACTTGACGGTCTGAATTGGACAAGTCTCATAGAAGTGGACCATTTCAAATCCGATCTGAGTCACTTTCGTATGTGGTTCAAATCCGATCCGGGCCACATTTTTTCAGAACGTGACCGGCGGTCTGAACGGTCAAGACTCCCAGATCGGAATTCGTGCAGCAATTACGTCAGCAAAGAGCGAGAGGCAGAGAGGACGGCAGCCGTGTAGGCATTAACGCCCAGCTTGAACTCTGCTTTTAAGCATGAAGCGGGCTTGACCACAGTCATAAAAAAATAAACTGAAGAAAAGAATAAACCTTACAATTTTCGATTTTCATTCTGTGAGACGAATGAGCAATATTTCATTATTGCACACATGGCCGAATCGGGGCAAACTGACGCACCCGCGTCATTTCACGCGCACACGTCAAGGCTCGTGTGTATATAATAATATAAGACTAGACGGGGATTATTCATGTCTGTTATTTGTGTCCCCTTTTTGGAAATCAAAATATGATCACTCTGGAATGACATACAGCTTGCATGTGTAATTTGTTTTGATGCTTGTGCGTATGCGGGTCTTTGCTGAGCGCATCTCGGACTGTGAATTAGTGCGCGTGCGTGATACTTCAACGTTCTCAATGGACGTTCTCAATGGACGTTTTTTTGGCGTGCTCTGAACGAGCGCGCCAAAAAAACATGTCAAAAAACCGGATTTGTGCATTAAGACCTGGAGTGTAAACCTAGCCTATGTCAGACGTCCGTGTGCTTTGCTGACTTTATTCATCGACATTTGCAGAATGTAACTAAAATAAGTGCAGTTCATCTTCATTTCTTCAGTTAATGCAATTCAAATTTGTTTTTACGAATAGCTGCTGATACAGTAATAATTTGCACGTATCAGTTAGCATCCACACATCATCTTCAAAAACAATCACATCAAATTGCCCCAAGTATTTGACCACAGTTGAAAACGCACAGTAAATGGTACAAAAGGTGTTACATTATATATATAAACTATAGATACACAGTGTATCACAAAAGTCAGTACACCACTGGCATTTCTGCAGATATATAAGTATATCTTTTCACGGGACAACACTGACAAAATGACAATGAAAAGTAGTCTGTTTACAGCAATTATATAGAGTTCATTTATTTCCCTCTCAAAATAACTCAAAAAATAGTGTGTCATGCCTACAGTTAAGCATAGTGGTGGGAATGTCATGGTCTGGGGCTGCATGAGTGCTGCAGGTGTTGGAGAGTTAGATTCCATTGAGGGAACTGTGAAATACTGCAGCAGAGCATGATCCCCTCCCTCCAGAAACTGGGTCGCAGGGCATGACAGTGACCCCAAACAAGATGACCAGTGCTTTACCGAAGAGGCTGAGGGTAAAGGCGATGGACTGGCCAAGCGTGTCTCCAGACTTGAACCCAATAGGAGGTGCGCAAAGTCTCAAATATCCGGCAACGTGGTCACGGAGGAGTGGAAGAGCATTCGAGTGGCAACCGGTGAAGCTCTGGTCAACTCCATGCCCCGGCAGTTCTGGATAGCTCTGGTCAACTCCATGCCCAGGCAGTTCCGGGTTAATATTGGTGGCCACACAAAATATTGACAGTTGACATGTTGTACGTATGTTGATAACTTTCACTGAAGGGTGTACTCACTTTTGTTGCCAGGGGTTTAGATATTAATGGCTATATTTTGAGGGGGAAATAAATGAACTCTATTAGACTACTTTTCATTGTGTCAAAATGTCATTTTGTCAGTGTTGTCCCACGAAAAGATTACCATAAATATCTGCAGGAATGCCAGGGGTGTACTCACTTTTGTGATACATCTATGTTGCCTCTGTGGATGCTTCACGTGCGTGCGTGCGTGCGTGCGTGCTACTTGATGTGCGCATATACCTTCTTCGTACGTACATGCGCTCGTACTTGCGTGCTATTAGTACTAGCTGCGCCAAGATGCGTCACAAACCAAAAGTCAACATTATTATTAAAAAGAGACTCTGGCATCGTAAAGTCCGAATCACGCAACCCGGGGACTATCCGTACTGTTCGTCAGGAAATTCCTTCCCCGGTACTCAACGTATCAGCATTAAGGTTATGTTTGCCTTTTTTTTTTTTTTTTTTTTCCGGGGCGGTCGCAGGCCAGGAGAGCGGCGACGGCGACCGTCGCGGCTGGTGGTTCTCAGACCCCGGCGCGCGGACCTTCGACGCTCGGCAGCTCTGCGAGGACAGCTCGGGCCTGGACGAAAGCGTGGCGGCGGTGCGGGAGGCGGCGCGCCGTCACGCGCCGCTGGACGGCGTCCTGGGCTTCAGCCAAGGCGCCGCTTTGGCGGTCGTGCTCTGCGCGTTGCGGGAATCGGGCGCCGAGCCCGACTTGAGCTTCCGGTTCGCCATCCTGGTGGCCGGCTTCCGCAGCCGCTGCGCTCGGCACCTGACCTTTTACTCCGCGCCGCTGGAGACGGCGTCCATGCACGTCTTCGGCCTGGAGGACGGCGTGATTCCCGCCGACGAGAGCCGCGATCTACTGGCCGTCTTTCGAGAACCGGAGGTCATGACGCATCCCGGCGGACATTTTGTCCCGGCCGCTTCCGCTCACAGACAAAACTACCAGGACTTTCTGGAGCGCTTTCAGTAATGGAGGAAGACGAGGTTTTTTTCCGTGTCAGTTGGCTGGCGGGTGGCCACAAAAGGATTCCCGTGCCACAAAAGTTGAAACATCACTTGATAAATGAGTGCGGTAAAAAAAAAATCAGTTTCTCATTTATGTCCTAACAATTTGCTCCAACCAAATTCCAACGTCAAAAAAGTAAGTCCTAACTAATAAAGAGCGTCCATTTAAGTCGAAAAGTCAATTTGCTCAAAATGTCAATGCGCTTTGGCTGCATAATGCATGCTGGGAGGACAACACCAGATAATTATGAACAAGGATTTAGAAAATGAAAGGCTTATAACAGTGTGTATAAAAAATCAATTCAAAAAATCCAGTACCAACAGTAATTCCCATGTATTTACCAAATACACGGTTACACATTTTTTATCCTAATTGTTGAGCGATTTGAAAGATCTACATCACAAACTCATACATCCAATGTTTCAAACAAGGTTCATGAACAGATTTTTCAAGGTTTTGTCTTAAAAGATGCCACTTTTCCCTCAACCTCTACATCCAATTCCATCTCAAAGCAAGTTTTGTATTTGCAGAAATTTTGCCAAAGGTTTGCCTAAATGGCAAATTCGTCCAATCTTTTCTGAGGAAAAAAAAGTCAAAGATCGTGTAGAAATCTCCTTTGTCGCTTGGAACCAAAAGCACGCGTCTATTGAAAACACGATGAATCCAGCAAAGATGTCGCAGATGTTCTTGCACACGTTTTCATGATGCGCTCTACGTGGTCCTGGAGGTGGGGCGGGGCTAGAGCCGGGGTCACCGCCCGCCTCTATAACAGACCCCCACCCAAACACGCACGCTGTCTATCGTGTAAATTTTTGTTTGTGTTTTATTGGCTGCGCTGGTTCTCCCTGAACAGTAAGAGTTTGATTTGCTGTTATTTGTCGAGCGTGCGGGAAGGCGGAGCCTACACTGGCCCCGCCTCCCAAATGAAGCGCTTATTTTCTTCTGCTGTGTCTTGTAAAAAACCCCAAATTGTTTTTCTTCCGGTGGTGTTGAGCATTTCAACTAACGCGTTAAGGATGATAAATTGATGAGAAAAAGAAGTTTGCATTTCCAAACAACGCAGTCACCGCGTATTTGCGCACTTCTCGGTACAACCGACGATGATGGAAGCAAGTTTATTTCAAAATAAAACTAGACTTCTTACGCTCCCGTGGAGGTCGGATGCAATATTAAACACACAAAACAAGACAAAAATGACACAAACTGAGGATTTCAATCGGAGATCTATTTTGTTTTCCAAACACGCCCACTACCTAATGCACAATAGCACAAGCTGAGTGGTTAGCACGTCTGCGTTACATTTCTGGAATCAAGGGTTGGGCCTTCCTGTGTGGAGTTTGTATGTTCTCCCCGTGCCTGCCTGGGTTTTCTCCAGTTTCCTCCCGCATCGCCAAAACATGCGTGGTAGGCTGATTGAACACTCTAAATCAGGGTTGACTAAATCCGGACCTCGGTGCCACTTTTCCTGTGGTGTTTTCCACGTCTCTCTCCCCTAACACACCTGAATCAAATGATGATGTCATCAGCAACCTCTCCAGAAGCCTGATAATGATCCTGATTATTTTTGATTCAGGTGTGTTGGAGGAGGGAGACATGGAAAACACCACAGGAAAAGTGGCACCGAGGTCCGGATTTAGTCAACCCTGCTCTAAATTGTCCATAGGTATGAGCGCGTGCGTGAATGGTTGTATGTCTCACTGTGCTGGCAACCAGTCCAGGGTGTACCCGGCCTACTGCCTGTAGTTAGCTCCAGCACCCTCGTCGGCATGGATAATGAATGAATATTTCCTCGTCGGCATGGATAATGAATGAATATTTCTGAGATAGAAATGTGCAACTGAAAGGTGATTCATGAAATGAGAAGGTAGCCCATTCATGAGATTCATTTCCTAAATTCAGTCCCATTTGAACACCCGTGCGTGTCGTCCTCTTTCGGTGGCAAATGGGCTGCTAGCCAGCCACGCGGCTGAAGCGAGAAAGTGCATATGACACCAGAAAGCATTTTTATTTCATATTTTATGCTCGTTGACCGCTTGGTTGTGTGTGGAAGCCATCATTTTATATATTCAATTTTTCAATCCCGCGCCATGAAAATGATTGACTTCCTGCTTTAGTTTCGGGTTTAGGACGAATGTGACATCACCCGGGTCGGCGTCTCACAATACAGCATTGCTTTATAGCATGCAGACGGACTTCGGATTCAGCAGATGAATAGGTTTATTTTTCGCATCACGCCAGCCAAACGGCTGCAGGCTTATGTAGCCGCACCAGGGAGAGGCATGTCAGCCTTTTTGGGTTTAAGTTTCCGTTCGCCCCGAAATCAGCCAACACAAGTGTGCGACAACCGTGAACATCGTGTTTTGTGTTATGTCAAATACTGGGACCGTGGCACACGTTTTAATACGGAGGTGGCTTGCATTTTGTGGCTGACAATCAGTGTTGTTAATCTTACTTTCAAAAAGTCATTAGTTACTTTTCCCAAAAAGTAATTGCGTTAGTAACTCAGTTACCTGAATGTAAGAGTAATTACTTACTTGGCAAAGTAACTAGTGATAATTTTCATGTTTTTTTTTTCTCCAAAAAAAAAAACAGGTTACACAATGTGAAGTTAAAGGGGTTTTGGCACAACTGGCCCTAGCCCAATTCTTTACCCTAAACTTAACTAAACACAGGGGTATTGCGGTAACTAGATGGTAACCTTAGCTATATTTCATTTAATGTTGTGAATCAACCGTTAAAATTGCTCCCATTATTCCCTTCTGTCTACTTTCGACATGTGTAAGTTTTAAAACCGTTTCATCATTTAAAGATAGATTAAAGTCAAGATTTTGCCGATTTAGGAGCATTTTAGATGAAAAGTGACTTAGGTTCGTTAGGAAGGTTCTCTACAACGGAGCCTTCCTGAGAAGTCTACTGCTTTAAGATGGCGGCTGTTTACTAACGCATCTAGTTCTTTTTACATGTCGTTAATGCCGCTGTGTCTGTCATTTGCATCTAGTTCTATATATACGTGATATCTGCAGTGGCATCATGCGGGCGGAGTTTGTAGGCTATCGGCTACAATCAGCTATTATTGGAGCCACCTAGTATCACGTTTACAACGGCGTCACAACTCCCTTGCCTCCTCCCCACTCTCTCGTCTCCGTTAGTCCATCCCTCTCAGACTTTTATCGAGTCATTCAACAAACACTGTAACGCATAGTAACGCACGCCTTTCCCGCCTCAGTAACTGTAACGGGGTTGCCAAGATGAGAAAAGTAATTCATTAGATTACTCACCACTGAAAAAATAACACCGTTATATTCTAACGCCATTATTAAAAACACTGCTGACAATGCTCCTTGTCCACTGAGCATGCCACTCGGCTGACGACTGGCGTCTTGTCGCTCCCCCGGAGAGCGCTGTACTCGGCTTATTGCCCTCTTCGTGTGCCTGGTGTTTTGTCAAATTTTCATTTTTAGTTAAAAATGGCCGCGATTACAAAGTAAAAGCTACAAACTTCCTTTAACCAAAGGACTATTTACTTACGTTTGATCATGGACCGACCGACATGTAGAAAAGTTCTCCTCAGGCACATCCTGCCATGTTAGCCGCACAACAACTGCAGCCGCTCTCGTACGACTCTACGTCTCCGCTGTGTAGTAAAGCATTATTCTACGCCATATTCGTGTCGACCATGTGGCAGCTACGCGTTCCTCCGACGTCGGCCGGTTTGTCAGGCCATCATTGTCCGGCCGCTTCCCCGCAAACGAGCCCTCCGCCCGCAGCAGGGGAGTGATGAGCCCTAACTCACTCGCCGCCGGGCGGGTTGCCGATCGGCAAAGACAATCCACGACCCCGCCGCCGTGTGAAATGATCCGGCCCAGTTTTGTGTGATTTTTTTTTTTTTGCTTTGGAGACTTTGAAACATCACTCTGTTCGGGTCAGCGCGTCGGCTAGCCGTCACGCCTCTCGGTTTGTTTACATTCTCCGAAGCCGGGGCAGGGAGACTAACTACGGTGGCATAAAATATTGTTCGGGAGGTGCGAAGGTAAAGTGAAGTCGACATCATCCTCCTGTTGGGGACTCTAGAGCCCTATCATGGTAGGCGTGGCTAAATGGTGGATTAAAAGACTCATTTCTAGTTTATTTCTAGTCATCTGCGCTTTGCCAAATTGTTGTATATAGTCGAATCGTCTCAAAATATGTTTCTAATTCACATAATAATGCCATTTAAGACTTAAAAAAAAATGTTTTTTACCCTATTGTACGCACTTTAAGGACAATTAAAGAAAAGAGTCTCTGATGACTAAAAAAGACAAAATGACACAAAAGACATGAGGCTGCACATTTGACTTTAATGAGACTTTTGACGGACAGACACACTTCTGACCTGAAGCTCAGGGTTTTTCCGTTTGTCCGGCGGCGGAGATGGCGACGATGCGGGCCTGCCCCTAGCGACCATGGCTGTAGACTGTTACCGTGGTGTGCGTCCGCTAGAGTAACAATCTAAAGCCACGGTTGCCACGGAGGCGGCGGAGACCGCGACGGCGGCCCGGTCCGGGTCGGGTCGGGTCGGGTCAGGTCGGTCCGTCGCTCCCTCCGATGCCTCTGCCGGGCGTCAGTAGCCATGACTGTAGACTGTTACTGGACTGGCGTGCCGCTGACAAGCAGTAAGCAGTCTAAAGCCAAGGTGGTGAAGCGCCGGCCTCCCTCCCGCGCCCCAGATTGGACTCCTAAACACAGACGGGAGAGTGCAAAGTTGAAGCGAGTCGGAACAAGAAATGCCTCTCGGATTCAACGTGAAGGAGCGAAAGGTTGACACGAGGACCGGCTGCGGTTATATATAGGTGCTCGGGAAGGACGTTAAGTCGGGGCGTTTCCCTCGGATAGAAGGATTGGCTTTTTTTTTCTTCTTCCCGCCACTTGAAAAAGCCCGTGGTGTGAAGATGCGTGCCGTCCGTGGCTCCGAGCGTGTGCGTGACGTCGTTCCGGCCGCGACCAATGGGCTTTGACCCCGCTCTGGCTTTTAACGTATCAGAGCGCGCCCGACCGCTCGGTTTCCATGGCGGCGGCGGAAGCGACAGCGGCAGCCCTCCCTCGAGTCCGTTCAACTGCGCCATCCTGCCCGTCCGTCCGCCCGCACGCCCGAAGCCCGTCACACTGCGGTGCGCTGCAGTCCTGTAGTAGGCGCGCGCGCGTCGTCTTTAACGTGCGCCAGAATGACGCAGGGCTGACGTCACTGGACGAGGACGTCAGAGGGAGGGAGGAAGTCCAAATAAGGAAATAGGGTCTCCCGAAGAAAGACGCGCGCGCGCTGGCTTGCAGCTCCGATCGCTTCATCTTCATCAACATCCCCTCAATCAATACGTCACCGATCGCGTGCGTGCGCGCGCGCCTGACTCACCTGGAGAAGACGCTCTTCCCGTGCGCGCGTGCGTCTCCTCTTCTTCTTCTCGTGGTCTTCTTGTTGATTTTCTGTCTTCTTGCCGCTAGCTCGCTTCCCTTCCCTCACCGAGCGGCTCTCCCGTCCTCCGATCATGGGCGCGCGCGGGCCTTTTTATAGAGATGCCCTAGTAAGTCGTAAAGGGAGGGAGGGAGGGAGGGAGCGAGCGTGCGGCTCATTCATTCAAAGATTCACCTACCTACACACGTACGTGCGTGCGTGCGTGCGTGGCTACGTCACTCGGGCGCGTGGACTGCTAATTCGGGGACGGACGAGAGAAAGCGAGTGCATGCGCATCCTCACCACTATTTTCAAACCCTGTGAAAAAGATGCCCTGAATTTCAAGTTATCGGACTTAGGTTTGCATGGAAAGTGCCCATGCAGGGGGTCCATTTTGGGCTCTTTGATGTGAACAATGAAAACGTCGACGAGGAGGCGGGACAACTTTTGCCGGTCTAAGTGCTTTTCGGCGGGTGCATGGCGGAGCTAGGGGGCAGATGCGCGGAACTGCTGGTGCGACCAAAGCAACTAATATGCAGGCAGGGCCGACCCAGGCCATTTGGGGGCCCTAAGCAAAATAATGCAAAGGGGCCCTTATTTTTGGCCCACCATTTCGTCACAGTGTACTGTGAAACCCATACGTCCACATTTTGTATATTAATCAGATTTTGTTGCACTGCATACTTCAAATTCCTCACCCCAAATGATTGTCAGTACTTACAGTAGATAGCGCCAAACCTTTTTCTAAAAGAGGAACGAAGGACTTTAAGGAAGAACTTTTATTTTTTTTTTAAGCTTGTAATCAAGTATCAAAACTCACAAAAGTCAAATAAAGCAAACTGTAGTAAAGAAAATAGAATAAAATTAAACAATTGCCAGATTGGGGGCCCCCTAGTGGTCAGAGGCCCTAAGCAGCTGCATAGTCTGCGTATAGGCTGGGCCGGCCCTGTATGCAGGAAGTCTAGACGGCTGACTTGAAACGGGTGGCGAGCGCCCTACCGTTTGCAGAAGGAATTGACTTCTAAAAGCCATCCAATACCAAAATGACACACTTCAACAATGCGCTCCCGTTTCTTCGGCGCGAAAAGCTGTCAAATCTTTAGTGCCTCTTTCAGACCATTTAAAAACCTTAATGGCGCACATTTCGGGGTCACTTTCCGCGCAAAATATTAGAAAGTGAGCGAGGGCACCTCGCGACTCGGAGGTTTGAGCGAACCTCGCCGTCGTGACAAAGAGACGGCAGAAGATGGCGACACTGTGCCAAACTCTTGTTTTTATTGTTTTTCTCATCGGTTCTTGTCTTTTGTCACCCCGGTAAGACATTTTTCTTTCTCGGCCCACTTCTTCCCCGTTCTGACTCATCGCGAAGTTCCTGCCAGGCACTCATTTGTGCGCGTCGTCTTCTTCGGAAGTCGAACAAGAGAGAGCGGAGATGAGGCAAGTTAGAGAAAGAAGGGATGGAGGACAAAAGGAAAGATGATGCGTGGGGAATCCACGCGGAGGAAGAAGAAGGTGCATGTGCTGTTTGTCGGCGAATCCCTGGCCGCCCACGCGTCCTTCCCTCTCCTGGCGCGCGCTTACGCTGCATGCGTGGGCCCTCTGAAACGAGTCCACGCACGCACGCACGCACGCACGCACTCGCTGGCTGGCGCATGCGTCAAGGCCTCCCTCCGTGCACGCACGTCCGCACAAACTGGGAGCGACGAGCTGGAATTCACCACATGCACGGAGGACTGCATTTCCCATCTTGCCTCTATAAACACGCACGCGCGCACGCACACACACGGGATCTTTCTGCAAAGTCATCCAACTGTCACTCCCACGCATTCGTTTGGTATAGTGTACTGAAGCAAAATGGAGCCGTTTTGACACTGAAGTCACTTTTTCAACTTTCTTGCCTTTCGAACGGTTTCAATAGGATGTCATAATAGCTTTGACAGCGATCGTGCGCTGTGGCAGATTTAAATACGATTAGGATTTGGATTTATTTCAACATTTAATTCGGCCAATCTTTTGCATACCACTAGATGGTGCCGGCGTACCACTACGGTGGATTCTGCTAGTTGTAAAGAAATGATGTCCACGAGGGTCGTACTTTGCTTTTGTCACGACTCGTTATCCGTGTGGTGGCGCGCGCGGATCCTCCCTCGCATTTGAGCGGGCAAGCCGCCCCGCCCCGCCCCGCCCCGCCCGGTCAACCTCCCTCCCTCCCTCCCACCAAACCACCTGGGTCAGGCGCGAATGCAGGTGAAAGCCCACTTAGCCCCCGCTTTCCTCTCATTTGTATTCAGACGAGCTCCCGCTTTGCCTCACCTGCATTTTGCTGCAGCGCGCACAGACACGCACGCAGGCGCGCACACGGGGAGGGAGACACACACCCACCACTTCCGGCGTGTCACCTACACGCCCCCTTTCACACGCTCACGCGCGGCACTTCCGGCGTGGAGTGTTTCCCCCTTCACTCTCTCCTGCTGCATTCAGACGCCCCCCCTCCCCCTCCCCTTCCCCCTCCCCCCAAAAACGTGACGCAGATGGCAAACGAGCAGACTTTTCGACCTGAATGGAAATGACGGCTTTTTATTCAGACGGGTACATAGTCTCGGTGACAGGTACGCGTGGAGCACCTGCCCTCTTCCCATTCATGTTCAAGGGTCTTTTAGGCATTTCCCCCCCAACCTGATTCAAATAAAGAAAAGAAAAAAACATTAATAATCATAATAAAACCCCACCAAAGAGTCCAGATTCCAAAAATTGAGTGACGTGTAAAGGAGGACGAAGGAGGGAAGAAGTCACGCCTGGCCCTTTAATTTGCTGTTGCCAGGCAAGTAGACCTTGCATTGACTACAGCAGCAGCAGCAGCAACTGCACGAGAAATGGCGACATCTGGCGGGTGATACTTTGGAGGACTGTCCGTCCAAACGGCGCTGTCAAATTAAAATGGGAGTAAAATGCGTTAGATGAGTGTTTTTCAATCAGTCACGGCACGTTTTTAGATTGGAAAACAATTCGCGGCACACCACAAACCGAAAATGTTCCAAAATTACTTTCTGTACAGTAGATTTAATAATAAAATATTTTACCAATATTTATACTTACTCAGAGTAAAAGTTGAGCCTGTTTAGATGAACACAAAGACGATATCCGGGCAGGAATCGAAGAAAGACATACACGACGCTCTTCTTTAACAGCTCTCAGTCTTTCTCTGTTTGTATTTTTTAATAGCACTTAGGCTTGAAAAGCTCAGAATTATAAAACGGGGACTTAACCTGGTTCTTAACCTGGCTAAAGGTACCGAACCCCACGAGTTTTACATGTGCCTCCCGCACTGAGCACTTTGGAATTCCATTTCAAATTCAATACTGCTATAGCTAAGCTAGCAAGTGAATTTCAATTCAAATTTCATAACATTTGGCAACATTTTTTTGAAACAGGACAACATTTGAGTTCACGCGGTTATGTATCTTCATATCGAGTACGAGTCAACATTCCACTGAGCAAACTAGTTTCCGCTATTATCGGATGGAGGACTATCGCAATTGAAAGAAATGGAATAAAACTGGTGTCAAACCCATTTTGTTTCGCTTTGCCACATTTAGGCATTTAGTGTTCATGTAAGGCAAGGCAAGGCAAGGCAAGGCAAATTTATTTATATAGCACAATTCAACACAAGGCAATTCAAAGTGCTCAATGTAGGCTGGACCAGTGTACTTAGTTTGGACCAATCAAGTTAACTCACTGGCTGTCACAGCTTGTACTAGATATCCACTATGCAAATGATTCACTATTTCCAGTCAAAACGGATTGGACGTCTAGCGCTGTCTGCAGGACTAGAAATGAGCATTCACTGGCAGTATTTCCTGTTTAAGCGAATTGGACGTCTATCGTTGTCAACGGAAGCCAAAGAGTTCATTTGAGGTCACTTCTTTGTTATTTTGGAATACTTCTGGATCAATTCCTGTACATTTTGGGCGATTTCCAGATTATTTTCCGTGTTAACTCATTAGCAACCATTGACTGGGAGGGAGCGAGTGAAATGATGTGACTGTAGACACAAAAGTGACTCAATTACAGTCACAAAGCTCTAGTTTTACAGCGCAAGTGTCAAAATAAACGCATGTGATTCACTATGTGGGTCGTACGTGTAACACGAATGGGGTAAATGTAAATTGGGGGCAAACCTGGCCTAAAATATCAGTTTGTACAGATTTAGTCAATGTATTAAAATGGGACCCTGCATGTCTTACTTGCCGAACCCCTGAAACGTTCTCAACGAACCCGCTAGACCAGACCCGGGCATTTTACGGCCCACTCTGACTGGCCCGCGAAAGGTTGCTTGGACTTAAGAAAATAAAACCTACTTTCAAAATTGTGCGTAATGCGTGGACTAAAGCAGCAGGGCTTTTACTTTGAAACCTGTTTACGGCATCCGTACGTCATTTACGTCCAGGTACTGAAACAAGTCTGAGTGCATGTGACTAGCAGCAACTCAATGGTAACCCTAAAATGTCTGCATACGCCAAAAAAAGAAACGTGGACGCTAAAGTTCGCGGTTTAAAAAAAATATGGACAACTAAATATATATTTACAGACGTCGGTGGTAAACCCGTGTGTTTACTTTGTGGTGAGCGGGTCGCCGTGTTTAAGGAATACAACGTGAGTAGGCATTACGAGACGAAGCATGCAGAAAAATACGGACATCTGACTGAGGCTGGAAGAGCGCGGTTATCTGAAGATTTGCTAGCGAAGCTAGAAAAACAACAAGGCTATTTTACCAAGTGTTTTGAAACACTTTTTAGATACTGCTTATCCTAGACAGTATGTTCTAAGGGCAAGTCTTATATTCAATTGGCTTGTCCAAAGATAGGGTCGTGTGATTTATACGCAATTATCACACGAAGCGGGGAATATCACAATTTTATAACCAATAATTGTGATAGAGTTTCATCAATACTGTTTATAGTCAAATACAGTATCTTACCAGTTGTCAGACCTATTACAGTTTATGATCAATTACTGTAATAATGTGGCCTATGGGATCGAGGAAAATCGGCAACACACACACACACACAAGGCTCTAACACTTCTCTGCGTTAAACAAGCTGCACATTTTATTTAACCCACAGAATAGAAGCGTGACAAAATGCATAGGAGTAACACAATGCACTTCAGTGTATAACCGCTCTAAGCAATGTCAAAAGCTTAATTACCGTGTGCTGGAAGGACGGAGAGCCGGGTTGTCCTCAGTGAAGTTGAGCGGAAGATACCTGGCTGCACGTCGATGCGTAAGACCACAGCAGACTCTCAGCTTTAACACTGCTCCCTCCTTTACTTATATACTCTCGCCCCTTCTGCTTACACTATCTGTTTTCCTAGAACTCGCGAGTTGCGAGTTGTTTTTTCTCTGTGGTTACACCTGCTGCAACAGAAAGTTCATAAGTGCAACAGATCCACCACGAGTTTGCAAGTTCATAAGTTTCGTTTTGAATCAGCGTTGAAGAGGGCGAAAAGCAACATGTCTTTAATTTCCACTCCATTCCACTCCTGGTGCTTTTCGACCACTTACAACTTATTTCCTAATTAATTAAACCTTGCGCGTAAAATCTCCAATTCATTTGAATCCATTCGAGCCAAGGGTCCCCCCATAAATTAGCGTACGCGAGCAGATCATGATCCGATACTATTATTTCCATAGCTGCAGTTAACATATCTAAGCGACTTTCATGTCGTTCTACTCTACGATAATAGAAGCCATCCCTATTATCCTGATAATCAATGATGTGCCCTTCTTCCTCCGGAAATATGTCTACGCAACACGCTCGTTGTTTGACAATGTTTCCCCGCGCTCGTATGTCGAATGTTTGGATCAGTATCTTCATGTTTACAGACGATGAAATATTTCACGGGCCAACATTCTTTTAATTCGTCTGACATAGCAACAAATCCCAATATTACAAAGCATAGTTAAAGCAATGGCTATTAATACCAAAATCATTGGCGGTAATAACGTCACTCTAGCAGTATATGATAAGCCTGAAAAAATATCCCACCAATGGTGAGCAGATTGTTGCTGAATAATTTTAACTGCATGCAAAATTTCTCCTTTAGCCACTAATGTTGATATCATCAGTTGGGAAACATTAGACGCATGGGACTTAATCAATTTCTGGATCTCGGTGGACTGTTCCAATGCGCATTTGAAACGTTCCAAGGAGATTGACCATGGGGTGCGGAGCCCCTCCCATTGCACAGCCGTAAACCGGCTAGCAACCGTGAAATTTGTCAACTGATACGTCCCGTTTCCCCACTGGAAGAAATGAACATCATATAGGCATCCTACGAATGGAACTGTTGGCAGCATGGAGTGATTTTGGGTCGTGGCCACACAAAGGGTGTGTGGTCCCACCTGCCACAAAATGTCCCTGCTGGGTTCCCTAGACCAGTCGCATAATACAAAATCTCCTGCTTTGATTAGACACGGGTTGATAATTTCAACATGCAATGTACAAGCTAGTCCTTTATCGGTTGTCTGACAAAGATCGGTATCAAAGGTTTGGTTTGTTTTTGGGTTAAACCATTCCCCTTCTATATGCAAAAACCAATATCCTAGTTTAGTTATAACGGGTAGTATCAGGAATTTGCATACTGTAACGTTGGAAGCTACTTTATAGGTTGTCCAATATCCCCGGCATTCGGTCCCATTACAGATAGTATGTTCCGAATGCAGTTGTAACCATAACGTCGAAGATATATTCCAAACCCTACGCCACTCCTGATAATTCCCTGTAGTCATTATTCGTTCAAAGCGTTCTTTCTGCGCCCTTGCATTTAAGTTTTGTATACTACATGTAGTCCAATTTAATTGTTTAGTAGCGTTGGTTAATACCTCACTAGTCGCATTCCATACCGTTAGTTCCCATTTAAATACCTTTTTCCATAATTCAGCATTCTCCTTTTGACCCACTATCGCATTGGGAAGCCACATTCCCACTTTTACCAAGGCATCATGAGTGCCTTGTCCAGTTCCAGCTAATTTTGAGCGGGTTACTTCGTTATCAATAGTATTAAATACCCCTAATAACGTCCCTGTTCCCCCTAAAAACGTGTCATACCACTCTCTCTTCCTCCGAGCACACGATGAAAAACAGGGAACACAACTTTCCAGTGCATTTTCGTAGTTGTCACTGATTGTGTCAAAGGTGTAATTTCATGTTAAGTACCTGTAAATTACACACAGTCATATTCAATGCATTAGAAATATTGGTTAATACTTCTTGTGTTGCATCCCACATCTCTTTATCCCATGACAATTGTGCTAAGAATAAAGACGCCGCTTCTTCATGAGGCGCGATAGATGTGGGCATCCAAAGCCCTACGGTCGAGAGACCGTGCGCAATGTCACTTCCGGTGTTGGACAACATAGTTCTGGTGACTTCTCCATTAGAGATGCTCAACACGGTTCCGGTTCCACCCAGAAGGGTGTCGTACCATGCACGCTGTTTCCGTGTGGCACATGTGGGGAAAGGGGGAAACAAGACGATCCCGTGAATCTCCGTGTGCGTTTTCTTCAATCTGGCAAACAAGGGGGCAAAGGGGCCAATAGGGGGATCCAAAGGAACAGGAGCAGCAAATATGGGCCATAGAACCCATCCGATCCCTCGAACTTTCGTGCTGTTCGAGATCCATAGGTCAGACGTGACCTCGGTCATCCACTCAGTGCCATTGCGTGAGTGACACGTTTTGTTGTCGAGATGCCACAGAACGACAGGTGTTTCAGACGTGACCGTGATGAGGCATCCTGCAGCCACCATGGGAGCCCTGCGAACCCTTCCTGCATTGTTGACTCCTGAGGTGCGGGGGGGGGGGGGGGGGGGTCCAGAGGAGCAGGGACGACCTTCCCTGGACACCGGACTCCCCGGGCGTCCTCCACCATGCAGAGCCGTAGCGATCTCCCAGCAGATGTCCCAATAAACCGCCTCCACATCACATTACCAATTGTCAGGCTGGAAGAAGCAGAAGAGATTTCAAACGCTTCGGACCAGACACATTTTTGTAAGTCAAATTGTATATGACAACCCCCAATTCGCCTTGATAATCAGCATCAATAACCCCCAGCAAGTATAGTTACCCCTTTAAGTGACAATCCAGATCTAGGTAAAATGTGCCCGTAGTGTCCCCTGGGACATTTGAGTCGTAAATCAAGACCAGCCGAACCCGGAGTAGCTCGAACAGGTAACTCGGCGGTTTCTGCAATCTTATAAGTTGTCCTGTATGTCTTCCACTCACATTCCCTGGCTAAAGGTACCCTTTGATGGCACAGAAAGCACCTTCTTTCTAACATTGCAAAGTCAAAATCATTATAATTATTTCCACTTGGCGAAGCGCCAATATTCACTTCTCTCTTCAGATTGTTCAATTCCGTCTTTTGTAATTTACTGTAATTCCATACATTATAAATTTTGCCATGGTCACTCATTACAAAATTGGCCACTATTCCACGTGACGACAAAATCTAGAATTGTCTATTAGCCATTGAGGTCACAGCCGAACAAAGACAGCCAAATTCCATCAGCATGCGATCCAAAGGCCGTTTAGACAATATTTCGTATCTTCAAAATTCCTTTAAAAAAAAAAAAAAAAAAAAAAAAATTCAAATTCAAATTATCAATAAAGCAACTCATGACAGTCAAATTCAAGTTATCAATAAAGCAACTCATGACAGTAAGTGTACATTATTAACCCTTAAGTTGCCAATACCACACCTCAACTGTTACAGCCGCATCAAGGTGAATAATCACTTTATCACTGTTCCCATTAACATAATTTGTCAACACTATCAATAATCCTTGTTGTTTTGAACTTCTGGGCGGGAACTGGAATACCGTCATCTGTTGATCAGGCAGATGCTGGCATGCAGCTGTCCCCACCCTCAGTCATATTCGATTAATCAGTTAATCAAATGTCTAAACACAGTTTAATCCATGAGCTTGTTGACAATTAAATTAACTACCCTTAACATTCTATAAATTTCAATGGAGCTCAACAATCTATTCTCATCTCTAATGAAATTCCATTTCAAAATCATTTTTGTTTTACCTGTTTTCCCAATTTGTTTCTCAATTTTATCCTAAATAATATAAGGAAAAGGCTGGAATATTCCCAGCTGCAATCACAACCTCCCCTTATAATCCATTTGGGCAAAAACCCAGCGAATGCCGTCGAGGACCCCATGTTGCAAATAGGGGCCACCGAAGGGCCGCACTCCTCATGTTGAAAAACGTTCCCTTCTTCCCATTTTGCGCAGTAAACGGTCAGCTATTCACACACGATCCCACGCAAAAAAAAAAAAATCATAATCAGTCACGCGACAATAACTACAATTATACACACGCAATAAACGTTTAACTATTACACATGAGCTTTCCCAAAAAGAATCATGACGCGACGCAGCCTCACGTTCAGTCACACCACAACAACCATCCCCAATGACTTATCATACAGGACAGCACAATTTCAAATACAAATCAAAATTACCGTACATTCTACCAGTGGCTCACACCAGACCAAACATAAAAACATACAATTTGAGCTCAATGACAAACTAACTGTCAACACAGATCCACAGAAATTCCAATTTATCTGACGATAATTTTGGGTAGATGGACGGGATCGTTTCTGGTGGCAATGTTTTTTCATCCCCGTCCCCCCACAAATTTCCTTTCCAGCCCTCGGGCTGCCATTCTTTTGACAACTCGCGAGTAAACGCGCGCACTGATTTTGGTTCAATGTGGCGATTCACTTTCCGCTTACTCGCCCGAATTTTCTTGGAAATGTGCATTACGGTAGTGTCCAGGATCACATTAACCCGTTCTACTTCCTGTTTTAGGCGCTTTATTTCCTCGGATTGCTCGTCAATGATTTTCTTTTGCTGCGCATCAGACACTATGGCCTCATCTACCGCTTTGTTACGATCTTTCCATGCCTCTGCACAAATCCACATTATTTCCCTTACACCCCCTAAAGGCGCTCTTTTACGGACTTCCACCGCATTTAGCATATCTTTAACCAAAGTTGGATTAGTCCCCTTTACTTCACGCTGTCGCGGTCCAGGGCGTCCCCCGTTACGCCGCAGCAACTTTCCAATCTCCCTGTACTCATGACTGTCCCACCCCGGAACCTCCGAGACACAGTCCTCTGCCGAACCCTGAGGTTCGTCCAAAAGTTTACTCTTACTCAGACAACAAGCCATACTCTCTGTACTCACGATTGTCTCACCTCGGTATTTCCTTCCCGAGACGCAATCAAATACAACTGTCCCACCCCGGTATGTCCTTCCCGAGACGCAGTTGTCAATCAAACACGACTGTCCCACCCCGGTATTTCCTTCCCGAGACGCAGTCTTCAATCGAACCCAGCGGTTCGTCAAAAGTCTAGCCACAAGATGTATTAGTTGCAGTTTTCCTACAATCCCATCCTCGTCGCCATAAAATGTTTTGAAACACTTTTTAGATACTGCTTATCCTAGACAGTATGTTCTAAGGGCAAGTCTTATATTCAATTGGCTTGTCCAAAGATAGGGTCGTGTGATTTATACGCAATTATCACACGAAGCGGGGAATATCACAATTTTATAACCAATAATTGTGATAGAGTTTCATCAATACTGTTTATAGTCAAATACAGTATCTTACCAGTTGTCAGACCTATTACAGTTTATGATCAATTACTGTAATAATGTGGCCTATGGGATCGAGGAAAATCGGCAACACACACACACACACAAGGCTCTAACACTTCTCTGCGTTAAACAAGCTGCACATTTTATTTAACCCACAGAATAGAAGCGTGACAAAATGCATAGGAGTAACACAATGCACTTCAGTGTATAACCGCTCTAAGCAATGTCAAAAGCTTAATTACCGTGTGCTGGAAGGACGGAGAGCCGGGTTGTCCTCAGTGAAGTTGAGCGGAAGATACCTGGCTGCACGTCGATGCGTAAGACCACAGCAGACTCTCAGCTTTAACACTGCTCCCTCCTTTACTTATATACTCTCGCCCCTTCTGCTTACACTATCTGTTTTCCTAGAACTCGCGAGTTGCGAGTTGTTTTTTCTCTGTGGTTACACCTGCTGCAACAGAAAGTTCATAAGTGCAACAGATCCACCACGAGTTTGCAAGTTCATAAGTTTCGTTTTGAATCAGCGTTGAAGAGGGCGAAAAGCAACATGTCTTTAATTTTCACTCCACCAAGCTATATGCAGCCCGGGATGCAGCAACCAAGACCAGCTTTGTGATATCTCATAAAATCGCTAAAAACTGTAAGCCGTTTTCGGAGGGAGAGTTTGTGAAAGAGTGCTTGGTGGACTCTGCAGCACTAATATGTCCGGAGAAAAATTTGAGAAAGTCCCGCTGTCCAGGCAAACGGTGACCAGAAGGGTGGAGGACATCGCGGAGAATCTCCGACTTCAGCTAAAAAGTGGAGTAGCAAGTTTGGACTTTTTCTCCTTGGCTTTGGACGAGAGCTGTGACGTCCGCGACACGGCGCAGTTACTGGTGTTTCTCCGAGGAATAACACAGGATTTCACGATTACGGAGGAGCTGGCAGCAGTGAGATCAATGAAAGGAACAACCACGGGGAGTGATTTGTTCAAGGTAAACGCATGCATGGACAAGCTTGAACTGAAATGGGACAAACTGGTAGGAGTCACTACTGATGGTTGTCCCAATCTGACCGGGAAATAGTAGGACTTTTGAAACGGATGCAAGATAAAGTGACTGAACTTGACGCTGAGCATAAATTGGTGTTTATTTGGTGTTTTTCTACCTTCACACGTGAGCAAACATTCTCAGTAATGAAGTTGACCAAATCCAGGTACAGGTCCTCTCTGACTGATGACCATCTGTCAGATGTGCTTCCCATCTCCACCTCAAACATTCAACCTGACCTTGATGCTCTTGTTAAAGCTCAACAGAGGCTAGATTTCTCTCGCTGAAGAAAAAAAATACTGAAACATGTTTGTTCTGCACTGTTTGGCAGTTTGATAAAAATGTTGAGTTATGTTACATTATTGTGGTATCTTTATAGAGGGTTAGTTAAAAATAAAGCATTGTGGTAATGTGACTGAAAAGCAGTCAAAAATGTAGCAAACTTACCTCTGTTTTCACTGAATAAATTCAGGTTTTTTGTAAAACAACCTCACTCTCTCATTATCTAACAATAACACATACTCTTACCAGCTTCTGTAAACAATACAATTGACTTATTTCAATGTAGGAATAAAATGAATAACGAGTAGATTTCAAATTTTGGTCCGGCCCTCAACAATACTTTCTGCTTCTCATTTGGCCCCTGGGGAAAAATAATTGCCCACCCCTGCGCTAGACAGTGTGATCGTGCTGGATACGGTCTACCCTGACGCAGCTCCGGTTCGCCTTTTTGTGCCGGCTCGGCCCCCGTCGCCGTCTTGTTGTTGTCGTCGTCGAGGCCGAGCAAGATGGCGGAGCAACTGGACCGAGTCAGGATCTCAGCCGCTGAACTTCGAGCTCAAGGCGCCGCGACGTCCGATTTTCCACTCGACAAAGGTGTGACGTAAGCAGGGGCTTTCGGGCTCCGGGCCGCCGGCCGCGTGTGTTCCGACTGCCGACGTTTGCCAAAGTTTTTGCTAACTTGCTAATGGCTAACGCCGTGATCCCTAGCGCGCCATGCTTTTAAACGTCGCTGACGTGTTGCTCGGGCAAATATGAGATACTAAAGCGCTGCTTTTTGTGGTTGTGTCCTTTTAAAAGAGCGTCCTGTCACTAGGACGACAAAAGAGAGTGTTTGAAAACTTGCTCGAGCTGAAGCCAAGCACTCACTTTACAGTCTCGCTTCAGTTCACGCCGTACGAACGTTTTCTTCCGACATCACAACTTTCTGAGGTGGGGAAACAAAACGTTTGCGATTTGCGGACTGCCAAGAAATCATTTTGACACAGACGGAGTATTAGGGACAAAAGACAAACTGGGAATAGGAGAATAAGTACAAATCTTGCCAGTTTAAAGTGGAAATATGACGGGAATAGGGCTGCAGCTATCGAATTAGGCTCGAGCGTTTACGTCACAGCAACACGGGATCATGCGAGATTTGCGACAACGCACGTCTGCATCACGGGACATTTCAACTTAACGGCAAATACAATTCAACTACGAGTGCCAAAGATGGAAAAAAAAAACGTGACAGTTCGATACAGAGACAAACTTGATATCATGGCGAAGGACAGATATGTGAGCAAACTTAAGGATGTGAACAATGTTGACCCTTACGAGCAAGCCGAACACAAATGGAATAAAGATGTCGACAAGCTTCCACCACTATGCGAAATGGACATCATGCTGTATTCAGTGTTTGGTGTAAGTTACTACACTCATCGGCAATTCCGAAACTACAAATCGCTACGAACAGTTTTGCTGCGGATGGGTGCAGGACCTGCACGTTATGATCGTAGCAAACGGCAACACCATCGTTCTTGCAATGTGTGTTTACATTTTCATTGCCATGAACGTCTGAATTTGTGCTGTGCTGTGATAGTTAAGTGACAAATCAATGCTGTGTTTTAGAAAACAGATTTGTTGCAGACAATGTAGCCTGTGTACAAACTCTTTGCCACCATCTCACGGCAACATGTTACAGCTTTTTCATTTAGAAACGACAGGAATGATGTCTTAAGAAGACAATGCACATGTATGCATGCTCGTTGTTTAGCTGTAGCTATAGCTAACAACAGGCCGACTTAGGGCATAAAATTACCGAAAGTTGCGTAGACAAACCAAATGAACTAACCGGAGTAGAAGTGCATCGAGCAAACTCTGTGTGTAACTGGAGAATCAAACGTTATGCCCTTCCTTCTGATCGAGGCCACCCGTGCCATTCTTCGACGTTTGCTAAGTTCAGATATGAGCTTTCCCTCGCCTTTTCTCCATGTAGGGATCCGGAAGAAACACAATGGGGTTCCGTCGAGCTGTACATTCTCCTTTCTATTCGATCGCTTGTTGCAATTCTTTACCGAACAATCATTTCCAATCATTTTTAAAGAGGGACCTGAGTGGAAATGCCTCACTGTTGATGTTTCCCGGAGTTCTGACACCGAACTTCCTGCTTCCAACATGGCGATAGGGGCGGAAACCTCGCGAGTGCCACGTCATACGCTCGAGCCTAATATTTCAGTAATCGACTGAAAATTCTATCAAGTAATTGGATAAAACATATTTCTTTTGAGTTAAAGAGCAATTATACATGAGAAAACAAGACAGTTCATCTAATATTGAACCACTTTCTGTCAATCAGTGTCTTTGTTTTCAATGTACATTGTTGAAAACAGCCAACAATTGCATCTAATATGTGACTAGGAAAAAAAACAACCAATTCACTATTTTCACTCAAAAAACCTCTAGATTTTATGTATATAAAATGCATATATTTCTTACCCTAAAAATGTCATTATGCTTGATAACACACATCACTTAAAAGTGAGGGGTTTTTCCTACTTGTTTCAATTGTTTTCCATTTGTGCCAAACTATGTTTAAGTTCTAGTTGTGTTTTAAATTCGTCTAAACTGTATGTCCTGATAGGATTTGGAGTTTTTGCAGTGTTCAAAATAAATGTATGATACCTGCAGTACTGGAGCACATTAGGGACCAGTGCTACTTGGTGTTTTATCCAGCAATGACTACTGAGCTAAAATTGACAGTTAGCTTAATTAAGTTTTTATTTTACACCCTCATCACTCTACAGCGCTATTTTTTCACAGATTAAATCAACCCTGTATGTAAAACACGTTAGCCACGCATCGACAGTGGTCATAATGAATAGAAACCTAGCCCTCCGCAGGGCTAACGTTATGTGAACGGGTGACAGTCACATTAATCTTATTTATTAGCGCTGAGAAGTAAACTGCTTTAAAATGACGGCTGTTTACTAACGCCGCCGAGTCTGTCATTTCGCATCTAGCTCTACGAACATGTGATCTCTATGAGACGCATCAGACGCTACCTGCAACCGCCGTAGCATCACGCGAGTGTAGTTTTTAGCATCGTCGGCGTAGTTTGTAGCGGCTGTTGGCAGCAGTAAGGTATTTTTTAAAAAATTGCTTCTTCCTCTACGCCTGCCCGTGACGTCAGCACTTTGTCCCGCATTAAAAGTAGTCCGGGCAAAACGTGATGCTTAGAGCTGGCAAAATCAAACAATTGCTCGAGGTGAATAAAATGACTCTGATCGGTTTCTAAACTCGAGTTTCTCCAGTATTCCTTTCAGCTCTAGATGAGAATAAAGTCGGTCGTCGTAACACCAAGAGGAAAAAGTCCCAGAATTACGAGGAAAAAGTCATATTCCGAGAATAAAGTCACACGTTGTAATATAACCAGATTAATGTGCTAATATGAAGGGGAAAAAAGTTCATATTGAAAGGAAAAAGTCGCACTATTACAAGACTAAGTCACCATCTGACTTTTTATTTTGATGTATGCACCGAACGGGAGATAGCTCTCCTTGTCCAATGACAAGAAATGCATGTCATTTGAGTGGAAATACGACCTCCCTGAAGTTGGCCCCCCGTTCGACGCAAATTTGTCTCAAAATGATGTCAATCGTTTGCGCTACGTTAGTGCTGCAAAAAGTTTCGTTTGTGCCATTATTGTTGTGCAGTTATTAAACATTGATTTTTAGGTCATCCAGAGTTCACCCAGCCCCCCATCTACGGCAGAATGGAACCCCACCGGTGTCATTTCGTTGTTTTGTTTGAACTGCTACGCTTTTAGAGATATTGATATGAATTTATAGTGATGACGTCACGCGCAGCCCCCCCATCTGCGGCAAAACGGAACTGCGACGATGTCATTTGTTTATGCTCTGTTAGTGCTGCAAAAAGTATTGTTTGTGCCGCCATTCTTTCCACCGTGGGGTGCCATTCTGCCGTAGATGGGGGGCTGGGTGAACTCTGGATAACCTAAAAAAAAAAAACAATGTTTAATAACTACAAAACGATGGCGGCACAAACGAAACTTTTTGCTGCACTAACGTAGCGCAAACGATTGACATCATTTTGATACAAATTCGAGTCTGACGGGAGGGCAACTCCACGGAGGTGGAAATCCTGCACTTGTCAATCTAAAGAAAAAAAATGCCTTTCCCTAAGTTTCAAATGTTCTTTCCTTGAGCGCAGAAGAGCATCACGCGTCCAAGAAGCACTGGCGGCGCGCCGACTCGCACCGATGCCTGCCGGCGCCCAAAAGCGCTCCGGCGTCCGACGCGGCCCGCTCCCGTCCCAGAAACGGCAAAGTCGGCGACGGAGGAGCGGCTCCGGCCGAAGCGCTTCCAGAAAACCGCGGGGAGAGTCGAGAGCCCGCCGGCGAGCCCAAGAAGGCTCGCAAACCCGACCGGGAGTTTTACCGTCCCGGGAGCCGCCGCGGAAAAGACGGGGCGCCGGAGCCAGACGAGACTTCCAAAGTCGACCGAAGAGAGGCCGGGCGCCACAAAGAGAGCCGAGAAAAGGCCAAATCCGAGGAAAGCGACGGGAGCGGCGCGCTGGAGACGCTCGCCGGCAAAGTGGAACGACTCAGCGTCGAGGCTAAAGGCGGCGAGGAAGCGGCCCGACGGAGGAGGCGGGCCGGGAAGACGCCGGAAAACCCGCGGGGAAGAGGCGGCGACCGGGCGCGACAGAAGCGGCCCAGAGAGAGCAGAAGAAGAAGCCGCGACGGCGAGGAAGGGGACGCGGCGGCGCGGAGGAACGACCGACGGAAAGGTCAGCGGGGCGAGCGCACCGAATCGGACGGCGGGGCGCCCGCCTCCAAGCGCTATTCCGAATCGGACGGTCGCCGCCGCGCCTACAGCGGCGGCCGCTCGTCCGGCGACTCCGGAGAAGGCGACGCCGCGGAAGCGGGACGGACGGACGACGACGGGGCGAGAGGGAGCAAAGGCCGAGGAACGCCGGAAAAAAACCACGGTCCCGGCGAACGCCGCCAACGCGGCCCACTTCCTCGGGGCCGAGGAGGAGGTACATTTTCCAGCCTTCTTCACTGTTTGGGTGATGAGCGACTTTCTCATAAAGCTCAACTGATATGTACGCTACTACTAGTTTGGCTAAATTAGCTGCCCTGCATCCGTACACCATTGCACAGTGTAAGGAAAAAAACAACTTTAATCTCGTCATATTTGGATTTTCTCATAATATTACGACTCGTTGGGCAATATTACAAAAAATGACTTTAATCTGGTATATTTTTCTGGTAGTATTAAAAGGTACGAGTCGTGACTTGAATATACTTTGACTTCAAGTCGGTAATATTAGGAGCTTATTGTTTTTCCCCCTTTCAGTCCGGCCCTAATGCGCCATTGTACTTCTAACCACCGGGTGGCGCCAAGTCACAAGCGGCAGATATCATCACCCAAACGGCGAACGGAGAGATTTGATCAGCTCTTTAATTGTATACCGGCCGGTCACGGCAAAAAAGTCCGGCCGGGTCGTTCATGCGCAAACGCCGGCACGTACGTACGTACGGCAGTTGAACTGCCAAAAATGGAACAGAGGTGCAACAATTCATCGAAAACTATTTTGATAACTAACTTATCGTTTAGGACCATCTCCACCTTAACCTTGTCTACATTTTTGAAATTGTAACATATATTTACCTTGCCACTTGTAAACATGATAAGATTTCTTGAGTATAAGTCAAAGTAGCACATGAAAAAAATCTTTTACTCGGGAAACAATTCACATTTCTGCCAATTTTCAAACACCTTGCTATCTAAACTAGCTTTTTAATGAGGATGCAACAACGAATCGATTAAAATGGAATCGGTTGCCAACCAATTTGATCATCTGTTTTTGCCGGCAGTTACGAGCGGTCCCGTTTGGGTCCTTGTTTGCGTGTAGTGTGAGGCTGTGCGCGTGCCAGTGATTAAAGCGAGCGAGCGAGCGAGCGAGAGAGAGAGAGTTCACCGCTATACTCGGGCTGGGTTTCTACTAGGAGTGTGGGGTGCGCATCCGTGATGATGATGATGGCTCTCTCAACAATACAGGCGTGGACGGTCTATGACGGTCCTCCTCTGTTCGCCGGTCTTCATAAGTTAAGGTGGCAATTCTTATTGTGGTAACATGGCAAGAAATCGCCAGCTTGGTCGAATTTCTAAACATTTATTCCATCAACTTGTGCCTAGTGTCCCCCGCGGCAAGTAAACAAGGTGAAAGTGAAACTAAAAAGGCTCCCCCTCTATCAGGTCAGCCACACAATGTGTTCAGGTACGCCATGCAAACACATTCGCCACATTAGAACCCGGTTTGTTCCATTATCACATGTATTCTCATTATTATTACTGCTATTATTAGATTATTATTCTGATTTTTTTTCATAATGTATTTGTTTTGCTCTTTGTAATGGATATTCGCAAGAGTAACATCAATATTTATTAGAATTTCGTGTAGGTTTTCGGGCTGTGGAACCAATGAATGGAATTATAATCTATTTTTATAAGAAAATCCTGCTCAACATTCGACCGGTTCCACTTTTTACAAACAAGGTGCTGGAATGACTGAACTTGGTATGTAGAGGTACCGCTGTATTACGAAATGTGGAGTTGGATTGTCTTTTGTATTGTTACATCCAAATTGCCTCTGACAGAGGTGAGTAAATAAGCGTTCTTTGTTGATGAGCCGTTACTACTTATCACGGAAGGCTAAGCTAGTTAGCGATGATGCTAATCCGTGTCCTAAGCGTCTGTTTGTATTGTGGAGAAGCATGTTAGCGCTTGAGTTATTGTTAGATAGTAAAGTTCAATTTGATCAAGAGAGCACACACATAAACAGCTTAGAGTCAACACAAACTCCCATTCAAATGTTGTAAATTGTCATACAAGAGAGTGTGCTTTGAAACTGGATGATGTCTTCTTTGTTACTTACAACATGCCTTAAGTTCAACTGTGATTGGAAAAAAGGAATGAATTCATTGGCCAGTTAATCGATTATGAAAGTAACCGTTTGCTGCAGCCCTCTTCCAAAATGTAGTAAAAGCGTAGAAGGGGCAGATCGGCGGGGCGTCTAAAGGGAGCGGCCGCTAACCCTGAGCCCGCGCGGCAGGTATCCTGGTGCTGCCGTCCCGCGGCGAGGCGACCGAGCCGCATCCGGCGGAACGGGGCCGGCGGCTGCTTTCGGGCGGGGCCTCCAGGGGCCGCGGCGGGGGCGTCAGGCGGCTGTGGGACCCCAACGATCCCGAGCGGAAGCCGGCGCTGGCCTCCGGCGGGCGACCCGCCCTCCCGTCTACCGTGCGGGCCGTCTACCCGCAAGGCTACGGACAGCTGCACTTTCTGGACACGGACGACGAAGCGCCGGCCGCCGCGGCCCTGGCCAACTACTACAAGTTCCAGCGGTCGGACGACCCCTACGCCGCCGGCCAGCGTTACCCCTTCCCCTTGGCGGCGGGCGACGGAGCGCACGCGCACAGAGGCTACGCGCAGACTGCGGAGGAGGCGGAGCGGCGGGCCCGAGGCGAGCTGGGCCGAACGCTGAGGGCGGCGGACGCCCAGGAGGTCCAGCTGGGCAACCTGCTGTCCCGAGACGGACTCGGCGCCGAGGGCCTGGAACGCATGGCCCAGCTAAGGTGGGTCCGCCCGGCCGTCGCGCTTTCTGAAGAGCCGCCGCGCCATCCGCCGTTTGCCGCAGGGCCGAGCTGCTGGCCGTGTACGAGCGCGTGGTCCTGAGCGACATCGAGCTGGCCGACGCGCAGGGCGTGGACCAGGCCCTCTGGAAGAACGTCTTCTACCAGGTGATCGAGCGCTTTCGCCAGCTGCTGAAGGATCCCGCCGCCGACGCGCACCCGCTCATCCGCGACGTGCTGCTGACGCTGCTGGACGAGGTGAACCCTATCCGCTCCGGGCCGCCAAGTGACCCGCTCGCTCGCTCGCGTCCGCTCACGCTCTCCCGACTCGTCTCGTGTCCAGGGGGCGTGCTTCTTTGACGCCCTGCTTCAGAAGCTGCAGACGGTCTACCAATTTCAATTGGAGGACTACATGGACGGCGTGGCCATCAGGTCGCGCCCGCTGCGCAAAACGGTAGGCCGCTCTTTTAACGTCTCTCCCGTTTTGTGACATCTAATGAATGAGCAACTTTTATCTTGCTTTGAACTGCACAATATTTCTGCTCCCAACAATAAAAATCAAAATTGGTCTCGAACGACCGAATGAAATTTGCAACGGCCCGCCTAATGAAAAAACAAATTCCAATGACATAAATACTGTCGTCAGTTGCATTTCATCAGATTTACCGAGGAAAAAATATCTCTGGCCAAATTTGGTGACGGAACATACCGCGCCATATTCCTTGTCCGTGGCGTTGGTGCATTCATATTTATTCTTTTAAGAGTCAAATCGACGGTCATCTTCCATTGTATATTAGCATTTAGCTAGTGCGCGCACGTGTGTGTCATTTTACGTGTTGAGTGTTATAAACATGTTTAGTCTCAGATTTTTGGAAAACTCTTATCTCTGCGTGGATAGCGTTACGCGTTACTAGACGCAAAGATACCGTGTTGCTGTGAATGTGAAGCACCCACCATTAAAATGGCGGTACAGTATTTGGGCATTTTTCTTTTCGTATCCGATGAGTCATATTAAACGCAGCGTGGCCCTTGTTTTTTTTTTTTTGTGTACGTATCAAATTTGTGCTTCACCAGGTCAAGTACGCGCTGATCAGCGCTCAGCGTTGCCTGATCTGTCAAGGAGACATCGCTCGCTACCGAGAACAAGCCGGCGACTCGGCCAACTACGGAAAAGCCCGCAGGTACTGTAAGCGGACCTTTCTCCACTCTTTTCGCACTTTGTATCAAATACTCTGTCTGGATTTCTCAGCTGGTATCTGAAAGCTCAGCAGATCGCCCCCAAAAACGGCCGTCCGTACAACCAGCTGGCACTGCTAGCGGTCTACACTGTGAGTATCCTTATGCTAAGGATGCAACAATACTCGGTTTTCTATTGAACCGTTCGATACGCCCGCTCCGATTCGATACGCAAAAAACGTTCGGTCCAAACGAAAAGCTCCCAAAATGTATTTTCTGAATGTATTTTTGTCGACTCTCTCGCTAAAATGTCCGGCGCGGCTCTGCCTTGAAAAAACAAACTCTGCCGCTAGCGACCCCCCTCCTCCCATCCTCCCCCTAACTGCGTGAAAGGCGGGAGCCGTGGCGCACGAGGATCATTGCTCGTGAAGAAAGACGGAAACCTAAGGAGGCGGCTCGCCAGCTTCAATATCGTACAGATCCGTTGTTCGGCAGCATTTTGGCTGAGCCGATACGGTATCCCCACTCGTACATATTAAACAAAGACCGTCTTTACGGATACGTACGACAAAGTCCGCCAATATGTTGTTGCCGACTCGGCTGCTACGAATAACCTGGCTTTGACAACAGACGGGTTAAGACCGCCGGTCACCGAGAGCTAACTCACGGTCACGTGATGAACAACGAGTGGCAAATTAAGAGCGCTGGACTTCAAACTCGTCCTGTTTAGGAAAGTCGATGGTCAAATGCCGCTGTTGTGCAGTCGGGAGCAGACGTGACGGCTGTGGCGTTTGTTCACTTTTTTTAACGCCCGACAACACTCGTGCGCACACACACTAGATATCATCAAATAGCAACCTAGATGTGCCACGTTAGATAACATGCCATTGGCTGCGTGAGCCCAGTGATCATGGGACGCGTAGTCCATATACTACATGGACGAATTAAAAACCGCCATGACTGAATGCGAGTTAAGCAGGCCAAATCGATCCATACCAGTGACTGTAGATAATGCAGCAAATAATGTTAATTCAGTACGTGACACGGATGGAAAGAGAGAAATCAACAGGTTGCTCCACCTGACTTTACAAACGGTAAAGATTGTTATACAAAATTTCTTCAGATCAGTAAGAAGTAAGCACATACTTATTATGCATGTTTATTCAACCGGTGTGTCAGCGCCGCCCCGCGCTCCGCTCCCACCGCTGAGCAGGCCGGTCCGCTAACCCGCGCGCCACGACGCTTCCGCTCGCCAGGAAGGGACGCTGCCGTTGGCTCGAGCTCAGCGTCCTTGCGTGAAGGAATCGGCAGGGAGGTTTCCACGCTCCGCAACGGACCTGCGTGTACCTGTTCCAGTCACCCAGCCCCCCCTGAAACCTTCGCTGCCGATCCGGGTCACGGCACCAACGTAACCGGTGTGTCAGCGCCGCCCCGCGTTCCGCTACGGACCTGCGTGTACTCGTTAAATTTATATGACGGCAGTGTTATTTTTGTTTGTTAGCAAAATAAGAAAACACTTGTATTTTTTGTTTCAGAGCATTAAACGTATTGAATCGAATCGATAATCGAGTCCTTCGTATTTAAAATGGTACCGGACCGTGACTTAACTGTATCGTTGCATCCTTACCTGACGCCGAGCCGGCGCGGCGTTCCGTAGGCTCAAGGGCCGTTTGCGTCCTCTTCCAGAAGCGCAAGCTGGACGCCGTGTATTACTACATGCGCAGCCTGGCGGCGTCCAATCCAATTTTGACGGCCAAGGAGAGCCTGATGAGTCTGTTCGAGGAGGCCAAGCGCAAGACGGAGCAGCTGGAGCGCCGCCGCAGGCAGGAGCGGCGGGACGGCGGCTCCGGGGGCCCCGCCGTCAGGGGCCGCGCCGGATCCGATGATGGAGCACGCCGCGAGGTCTGGCTGCGCCCCGGCCGAAGCGACCCGGAGCAGGACGCCGAGCTCGGCAGTCTCGGCGTCGCTGAGGTAGGGCCGAGGCCGGCGGGTAAAAAACTGCAAAGAAAAAAAAAAAAGAACAAATGTGCTTTTTCTCTACTTTTCAGCTCAACAAGAGATTCATCCTGAGTTTCCTGCACGCGCACGGAAAACTCTTCACCAAAGTGGGGTGAGTGCCCCTTCGGGCGGGTCCGGGTCCGGCACGCTAAAAGCCTTCCTTCCGCAGGATGGAGTCCTTCCCCAGGGCGGCCCGGCGGGCCCTGCTGGAGTTGGGCGCGCTGCTCCGACGCGGACCGGCCCCCTTGGGCGCCACCCAGCTGCTACAGATCGTCACCGTCAACATGTTCGCCGTACACAACGCCCTGGCTCGAGGTATGACGCACGCGCTAACGGCCGGCCCCGCCCCCGTGACGCTCCCGTCCGCGGACCAGGCGACGAAGGAGGCGGAGAGACTCGCTCCGTCTTGCTGGAGCAGAGCACCGCGTTGGGACTGGCCGTCTTCGCGCTCTTGGTGCAACGCTGCACGGAGATGCTCGCCGACGCCACCGCAGGTATCGAGTTAGGTCGTCCTCGAGCGCTCGGTTATACGCGCTAACGGAGTCAATCGCTCACTTCGCGAAGTTATTATCGACCTCGTTAATGTCACGGAATCGAAATGAAAGTCCGCCGTCGTCGGAATGGCCAAAAAAACGGTACCTCTTCTTTTCAGATGCGGAGCGGGAGGACGGGAAGGAGCCCGCGGCGCCGCTGAAGGTCTCTGCTTTTCCGGCCGACCTGCGCGAACTTTTGCCGGCCGTCAAAGCGTGGTCCGACTGGATGCTGGGACACCCCGAGCAGTGGAACCCGCCGCCCCGCAGCTTAGAGTGAGCGCTTCCCGTCCGGCCAGCCAGCCGTCCACCCGCCATCCGTCCGTTTGGCCTGAGCGGCTCCGGATTTCCTTCTCAGCTCGCGGCCGGACACCTGGCAGTGCCTGGCCCACCTGTGCAACGTGCTGGCGCACGTGGACCACGGCGAGGTGCCCCTCTACAAGGTGGACACGGAAGAGGCGGAGGGCGACGAGGAGCTGACGCCGCTGCAGCTGAAGGAGGATCGGCTGCTGGCCGGCTTCGTTCCCCTGCTGGCGGCGCCGCAAGAACCCAGCTACGTGGACCGGCGCGCCGACACGGTGCGTACGTAAGAAAGGGAAGAGACGTTAAACCGTGAGATTTTGACGGAATGATAACCTTGAGCCAAAATACCACATGCGGTATTGCAATTATAGCTCCTAAATGTGTTATTTTGAGAAACTTTTTTTTCCATTGAACAGGATTTCTCACAACATATTTGCAAAATGGAACATGAACATAATGGAAAAATTTTGAAATAAAATAAATAGAGCTTATACCCACAGCCACAGCTCAAGTTGCTCAAGATTAAGAACAAAAAGAATGATTTGCAATAAAAAGTCAAAACACTTCTAAATGAACAATATATATGGTAGAAAACACAGACAAGACTGACAAAGCAGTTTCGGCTCTTGCACTCCTCTTTAAAAGAAACTGCTATATTATAAGCCAAAACATCTGTTGTGTTTGATAGAACAATATATGCTGCCATAGCAGATTCATGGTGCATGAAGCCCCCGAACAATTTTTAATTTGTCCCTTTTACCCTGGAAACCCCCGTTTACAGACGTCGCACAACCGCTTTTGTTTCAACCCAGCCATAAAACGAAGTTAATTATATTTATTATTTAAAATTCTGTCATTTTTAGCTTAGAATCATTCATTGATGTCTAATATTTAGTTTAAACCAAAAAAATGATTCACTCGCATATTTTAAACTTTTAAACAAATGACGTCACAATGAAAAAAATGGCGTCTGTAAAAAAGTCACGGATATCTACATCATAACTTGCTTAATTGTTTGTTTTTTTTTTTTGTTACTGTCGCATTTTCTCCAATATGTAAGATGATAAATAATTGGTACAAACAAAGACAAAAAGGTTTAAAAGGGTAAATATATGAAAAAGAAAATCTCGACCACTCTTTGTTATCTGCGATGTCTGCATCGCGACCCTTGTTATATGACCGTGTTTCACCCATAAAATCCCCCAAAAATTCCAGCTGTGGCCATTCGCAGCTGTGTCTTGACGCTCGGTGATACATGCTACATGGAGTTTTCGGATCGATGAGAGGTAAGTACACGATAATATCTCGTTGAAATCATGGTGTCTTTAATTCTGCTCTCGCCTCCAGATAGGGTTTCGCTGTTTTTTTTTTTTAAAACGCCCTCCTGTTCAAAATGTTTCTTCCCCCAGAAAATTGAGATTTTAAGCTTTCCAATGATGCATCACACATGCTTATTGGACAATTTTGAAAGTTGGCCAAATTGGGGGTCTCAGAGTGGAACTTCAAGTCACCTGAGTCTTTTCTGCCATATATATATATATATATTGCAGGCACCTCACTGTCTTTAAAGATCCATGTCAACATTTTTATAGACTTGATACATATTTCCAAGTCCAAATTATAATGCAGGAATGTGAGCGTGTTCCCCTTTTCTGTGTTATGTTTGCGGTGAGGTGAGAGGGAAATAGTTGCCGTCTTGGCATGCTGACTAGCCACATTATGTGCTTACTTGTTTTCCCATCGCTCGACACACACACACACACACACAAAACACGCTAAACTCTTGTAGCTGGTGGGAAACGTTCACGACAGCGTTTACTGGCCATAAATTGTGTGTAAAGTGATGGATAATGTTCACGTAAATGTGAAATCATGTTGCAGGTGTCGCCCCCCCACCCCTTGCAACCACCTTCCACAAGCATGTCTTGCACATCAGCTGTCCTTCCTCCTCTAATGAGCCGCGGCTGTCTGTTTCTTTTCGTTAGCTCAATGCCAGTGACTTTTTTTGGGGGTGGGAGGTGGAATATGGGTGTCAAATCGTACGACGGAAAATTTTTGTCATTTTGAAAGCGTGACATTTTCATACCACGGTAAAGCTCGAAACCGGCACATGCCTAGAAGACACGCTTCCGCTCACTTTTCGCCCTCAGGCCATCGCCGCCGACTGCAAACGGGTGACGGTGCTCAAGTACTTCCTGGAGGCGCTGTGCGGGCAGGAAGAACCTCTGCTGGCCTTCAAGGGCGGCAAATACATCTCCGTGGCCCCGTCCCCCCCCTCCGCCGCCTCTCCCGACGCCGGGACCGGTCGGGACTCGCCGTCGGACAAAGAGGTGACCGCCGCCGCGGCCGCGAAATCGGCGTTGTACGCCGAGGTTTTCAACGGTCCCGGGCAGGGCGACGACGTCGCGGCCGAGTCGTCGGCGTCGGAGGTTTCCGAAGAGGAGGAGGAGGAGGAGGCGGCGGAAGACGGCCGGAGCGACATCAGACGGCTGAAGGCGCGGCGCCACGCTCTCGCCAACGAGCTGGCGCAGCAGCAGAAGCGCCGGCAAAAAATCCAGGTAGGGAGCCGAGCTAGCCGGCGGTTTCGTTCGTCCTCCAACGGCGGCCCGATCGCGGCAGGCGGCGTTGCGGACCGGCGGGCGGCTGCGGTTGGAGGTGCGGCCTCTCTTCCTGGTCCCCGACACCAACGGCTTCATCGACCACCTGGCGGCGCTGGAGAAGCTCCTCCGCTGCGGGAGCTACATCGTGGTGGTGCCGCTTATCGGTGAGAAACGGAAGCGTGTTCATTCGAGAAAAATGACCGTCATAAACTTGAAACGGATCGGAAGTCTCCGCCCCGCTACCTTTCCATGACGGGGGATTATTATGCCGGGCAGTGATCACGGAGTTGGACGGCCTGGCTAAAGGCCAGGACGCTTCCGGGGCCTACGTGCGCGGCGTCCAGGAGAAGGCCCGTCGGGCCGTACTCTTCCTGGAGGAGTCCTTCGAGGCGCGCGAGCCCCGCCTGCGGGCGCTCACCAGCCGAGGGAACCAGCTGGAGTCCATCGCCTTTCGCAGCGAGGACACCTCGGGACAGCAGGTCAGACGGAACCCCGCGTTCGAGCCGTTCCCGTCGTCGGTCCTTCCTCAGCGTTTAAAAAAAAAAAAAAATTTTTTTTTATATTCTTCAGGGCAACAACGATGACGTCATCCTGTCCTGCTGCCTCCACTACTGCCAGGACAAGGCCAAAGACTTCATGCCCGATCAGAAAAGTACGCCGTCCAAAATAACAAAGCTAAGCTAAAACTAGAGGTCGACCGATAGGGGATTCTCAAAAGCCAAAGAAAAAAAAATCAGCCGACAAGCACATTGATCATGAAAGGAAATCAAAATGTTTCAATTACAAGGATCATCATTCATTTATAGAAATGTTTATACAGTGGTACCTCAACATACGTTCTTTTCAACATCCGACGTCAAATTTGAATCGGCAGTCGTTTCTACATCCGACGACATGCTCGAAAAACGAAGATTTACGACAGCGCCGCAGTTTCGGGCGGCAGATTTTCTTGTTCGAGAAATCAACATGGGTTCCAACAATGTTAGTGCAGGTGGTGAAAAAGAAAAGGGAAAATGTAATGCTTACCATTTAAATGAAGCTGGAAATGATTGAAAAAATATGAGCGTGGCGTGCACGTCCGTGAATCGGCTCGAGCCGCAGAATGCCTACGATCTCGAAGGTCCTTCGCCGACCTCCGTTCGCCAGTCTTTATAAGTTGAGGTGACAATTATTATTCAAGAAATGGCCAGCTTCCTCAGGTTTCTCATTATTTATTCCATCAACTTGTGCAACACAACACGCCTACTGTCTGCCTCAGCTGCAGAGTGGAAGTAAAATATCCTCTCTGGCACATCAGACACACGGTGTGTTCAGGTACACCACGCAAAACACATCTGCCACATTAGAACCCAATTCATGACATTATTACAGGTACTTTTCTTATGATGATATTCCGATTTTTATCCAAAATGTATTTGTTTTGTTCTGTGTAATTTCTATTTGCAATAGTACCAGCAGTATTTACGAAGGATTTAGTGTAGGTTTTCTGGCCGTGGAACCAATGAATGGAATTAGACTATATTCTTATGGGAAAATCCTGCTTGACATACGACCATTTCGACTAACAAAAAGGTCCTGGAATGAATTAACTTGGTATGTAGGGGTAGTTTGATTGCTTCTACTTCCTTTTATGACACCGGCCACTAAGTGGTGCAAAATGACACTGAACAAAGATCACTCGAACAGCAAACATAAACGCGATCCTAATATATCGGCCGATCTTGGGGGGGGGGAGTCCACCTTTCGATCGACCTTTGTAAAAAAGATAATCACCTAAACGGCAATCGCAAGTGATTCCGTCGGCCTCGGCCGATCTCCAGAATGTCCGACTTAATACGGCCTCCCGACCTTTTCAGACGGGACGGTGCGCCTTCAGCGCGAAGTGGTCTTGCTGACGGACGACCGCAACCTGCGCGTCAAAGCGCTGACGCGCAACGTCCCCGTGCGAGACATTCCCGCCTTCCTCAGCTGGGCCAAAGTGGGCTGAGATGAGAAAGAGGGCCCCGACCCCCGCTTCCTCCTCCTCTTCGGGATAACGTGTGTGTTAGCGCTACGGGCGGCGAACGTGGCGACGCCGGGCGCTAGGTAAACGTGGGGGTTCGGAGAAACTCCTGCGCGCCGCACCCGGGCGGCCTCCGAGCGGCGCCGCGCCCGCTAAGCGCCGACGCGACACCTTTGAATGAAAAGCGTTTGGGCAAACAGTTGAGCTTTTACACTAAGCCAGGCATCGGCCGCTTTGTTGGGAGCCCAAAATCCGAATCTTTCTTTTTTTTTCTTCTGGCCATTTTCAAATTTCGGTTTGGCCGATTGATGGAATAGCAAATGTTTGCTTCTGATTTACAGCCGCCGGCGCACGTTTGCGCTTCTTCCTTTGACTCCAGTTTGTTTGTTTGGTGTTCAGTAGCCACGCAAGCTAACCGGACACATTTTTCCTGATCTGTCATTAAAATATGGAAAATACCGTGATTGTCGATCCGTTTTATTTTGACACTCTTTGGGCACTGAGAGAAATCCCGTGTAATAAAGATTTTTTTTTTTTTGGGCGTCTTGTTTTCAAGCAAATTTGTGTTGACTTAATTTTACTTTGACCTTTGTATGACCGCACGAGTGAGTACATCGAGAACTTTAGTGATCAGTCGCAACCTGCCCAAAGCTTGGTGACAACGGGGCCCAGGCGGCAGCGAATCAATGTGCAGCGAGGCGGCCCGAGCTTCCGATTGGTCCGCCCAGCTGCGGTTTGTTCGCGCCATTCATTTGGCCCGAACGCATATTAGGAAATAGGAAGTTTAAGCACCGTTTGTAGGGTCTCCACACTTTGTAACTTCAAATCCTAAGCCTCCCCATATTAAAAGTTGTAAATTTTGAACCGAGGCTTCGAATGCCAACCAAATTTTTAAATCTCCGAGCCCAACCCTGCTTCGGAAGCCCATTCTTTTTGCGCCAAGGTATTTCATTAATGAATGGAGGGAGGCAAGTTAGCGTTTTTCGTCATGCGGCATTGCTCCTCCCTCCCGCTGGCGTATGTCGGTCTTTCCGGTGTCTGTGTGCTGGTCCTCTCGCGAGTTTGTCATTCACAACATTGCCTCCGTCGGAGCCAGCAGAGTAAAGCGGCTCGACGCCATTTTCAGCAGGAACGATGCTCGTTGTCGAGCAAGCGGGAGCCCCCCGATCGCGAGAGCCGCCTGCCCGCCCGCCTGACAGCCGCCTGACAGGCCTCTAGTTGACGCGACAGCTCATGACGGTCCTGTAGCCGCCCTCGTCGGGAAAGGCTTTTGGATTTGGCCAGCTAGCCGGCGGCTAACGCTGCAAGCTTTGATTTACTGGAAGGACTTCGGCTCGGCCGCAATCATTCGTCCGGCCTCCGGAGCGGACCGACCGGCCTCTCGCGTCCCGGACTCGTCACCGTCAGCCCGCGCGGATTCGCCTTTTGCCAGCCAGGTGAGACCGCGGCGAGAGCCTTTAGCGCCGAGGCGGCGTTCCGCGAAGCCCACTGGAGTTCTGACGGGACGTGCCCCGCTGCCGTGGGATTGGCCGCCGCATCTGGGCGGGACACGCCCTACTTCCCCACCCTGGCGGGAAGGGCGGATGAGACGAGCCGGCCGCTCCGAATACCGATCGCCTTTGGAGCATATCAAAACAGCTGAGGTTGATTTCTAGTTTTGCGAGAACCGTTCGAGTTCCGCGACACGGAAATCAAGACTCCGCCGCCGTTCCCGCCTGGATGCCGCGGCCAATAGAATTGCCGCGTCGCGTGCCCCGCAGCCAATCGTCCTGAAGATGGGCGCGTCCTGCCTAGAAACTCGGTGGGTTTCCTCTGAGCCAGTCAGCAAGCTAGGCTAGCCGAAGCCGCCGTCACTTATTCTTATTGTTTTTTTGTTTTTTTTTTTAACACCGATGACAGCTTTCAATGTGACAGCCAGCGGTAATTAGGCAATGTTGATGTTGTGTCGACGCGCTTATATGACGGTCTGCGCGACGACACGCGGGTTTAATGTGAGTAGTCCCTCTGAGCGGGTTTGTTTTGCTAACTGCTAATCCGCTTTATTATTTGAGCAGAAAGTGATTTGAGAGAGAGAGCGTCACTCCCTCCCTCGACGCTGCCTTTAGTGGCAGAGTCGCCAGATGGGAAAGGCCAGTCATACCGTAAAATCTGCCCATGCAATTGAATAAAACCCAGTCCAAAGTATAAGTTCCCATTCAAGATGAGATGTTTCCCCTCATACAACTCATGCATATTTCTGTCAGCGGTGGGGGACACATTTTAGTAGTGTTTCACCGTGAGAAGTGTAGTTCTCAAACTATTGTTATTTTGGTTTCTGTAAGCACAACAATAAATAACCTATTTAATTATTAAACATCAACAGTACGTTTGTCGATAGATATCACCGTTGGAGATTGTAATCGACTCTGAAAAATATTGTCAAAGTGAATTCTGGGAAACGTATTTCAATTGAGATGTCAAAAGCAGAAGCAGAAGAAGAATCTACCTGATTATTAGGGTTGAGCATCGTTTAAAATCAAGGGCGTAGGTTTGGGCTCAATGTTGGCAGGGACAACAGTTTTAGTAAATATTACCATTTGTTCTAAAGAAGCCGATACATATCAAAGTCGGCCATTTTTTACCTAAATCAAGAAAAAAATGATTTCAACTAATGTTTTCAACAATATCTATTCTCCAATTAAGAACTTTTTTTTTCTTTAGCCGGTCCTTTTCAGCTTCTTGTCACAGAGAATGGAGATCTAAGTGTCCGATTGGTCTAAACAGTTTTAATACATCACATGGGAGTATGACATACTCCCATTGTGATCATTCAACATACCTCGTTTATTAGGTGAAAGCAGCGAACAGGAGGGAACCAGAAGAAAAGAACAAGAGAGAGAGAGAAACACAAACAACAACAACAAATACATTGAACGCCAACACTAACTATGAATATGTTGGTGCTATCATTAGCTAGTTGTATTACTGAATTAAGAACATTTATGGCAAACATTTTTTTTAAGATTAAAGATTAAATATGCAAAAATGTTTACTTAAAAAAAAGTCTGTTAAGCTTTTTTTCAGCAACCTATTTTACATTATTTCAAGAAATCTGCGTGAAATTTGCTTGAAGCACTAGCAGATAATTTAACTTATTTCTAGTAGATTTACAATGAAAACTAGGGAATTTATTTTCCCCTCAATAAGGAGGTGGGTTTTTTGCACTGCATATGTATTGGTTCAAGTGATTCAAACCTTCTTTTTGAAAAACTATTAAGCATTTTAAATCTTCCAGAATAAATGTCTGGATTTTATTAAGAAATTGCATTATTCTAACATAACTGTATGTAACATAACTGCAATAAAATAGACAAAAAATACAAACTTGTTAATCATCTCTTAAATATCCAGGAATGCAAAAAAAAAAAAAAAAAGAAATAATAATAAATGAGTGTCTTAATACCACTCAAAATTGGCTGTCTAAATAAATAAATAAATAAAAAGCTTTTGTCAGGGAATAACAAAAATAAATAAATTGGAGTCGTCTTTCAGGAAAAACTATTGCTTTTGTCCACAAGCACAACCAAACTCAACAAAAAATGAAAGCTCCTTGGGCTGCTTTAAGACCACATAAGCAACATAAAAATGGTGAGAAGGGGTTAAATCTTGGTACACTAAATTTCTTACAGCTGAGCAGAGTTGATTATATTTCTAAGAGTTTAACGGTAACATAGTAGAAAACACATACAGAAGGACACTTCTCCCAAGCAGCTTCCTGTTCCGTTAGCAAGTTCATACAGTTTAATGTAATGGTAATGCTAAACTCCGATGCAGGTCGGACTTTCAGTAGAAAAATGAGTGGTGCGTTTCACAACAATTATGTTTTACGTTACTTACAGCGGGCTGCTGGCCGGAAAAAAAACTTCTAATATCCCTTCCATGTAACGTAATTCTGTAGTGTGAGAGTTGCCTGTGTATGTGTGGAGGGGGGGTTAAGTCATCAGCCAGTCAAAGGTGCGTTTGAGGGGAAAAAAAAAAAACATGGAATGGCACGTTCAGCAAGTGAAAAAGGGTAAGTCTGAAAATAATTCACTTAATAATGGTAGGGTCAGTTGTATCGTTACAACAAATGGGAAGACAATCTAAATGACCTACGGTATATAGCTGAACACCTTATCTAGTGCAAATCGGGTTGCTTAAAAGTTGGTGGGGAGAATTTGAGCCTCCTGAAAAGTTGCTAGTCTTTTGTCCCTACCGTCCCTATGCAAACCTATGCCCTTGTTTGAAATTGAACAATTCCGGTTCCGAGTATGATTTCACGTTTCGATTCCGGTTCTGAACGATTCTGATTCTTTTAAGAGACAGGTTAAAAAAAAAATAGCACGGTTTATATCAAAGTGTTAACGTCTCGATTATTTTTTAAATTAGAAGAACTTCTCACAGGGCTAATTTTAACTTGTATATAAATATCAGTCTTTGAACTTGAGCAATTTTTTTCCGCTGGGCGGTCAGGGCATCGAAACATGGAATTCAAATTTAAAAAATTTGAACGATTCCGGGAGCGTCGGAGTGATAGAACCGGTTCCCATCGATGCCCGATGCCCAACACTACTGATTATGCAAAAAAAAAAATACAGGACATCAGGCAAAAGAAGATGCCGAGTTAAAACAAATGTTAACGTTTCCTTCCAAAATGGCCAAATTTGATCACTGCGTTTTTCTCCCATACCGCCCATTTAATCTGGCAGCGCTGAAAATGGCTCTCTCGCGCGCTCGACCCGCCGTCGAGGCCGAAAGGTCAAGTTTAAAGTAGGCTTATAGTTCGGCCGTCGGTCACGTGCCGTCCGTCCTCCCGGCAGGCGTACGCCGGCGTTTCCTCCGATGAGCGCGGGCCGGCTCCGGCGTAGCTCAGCAGCGTCGGTCACGGGCGGCGCCCGGCCGGGACCTCCGTCGCCGCCATGCCGTCGTCGGCGCGAGCGGGGAGCCTGAAGGACCCCGAGGTGGCCGAGCTCTTTTTCATGGAAGATCCGGAGAAGCTCTTCGCCGACCTGCGAGAGATCGGCCACGGCAGTTTCGGCGCCGTTTACTTTGTGCGTTTGGTCGGACCCGAGCCACGTTACGGTAGCGGACCCCCGTTAAGTCTGCTTTGTTTTTTTGGGGGCAGGCGCACGATGTGCGCACCAACGAAGTGGTGGCCATCAAGAAGATGTCGTACAGCGGCAAGCAGTCCAACGAGGTGAAGCGCCGCCGGGGCGGGCCTTCGTTGGTGTGACATCTTACCTTGCCTCGTCTCCCTCAGAAATGGCAGGACATCATCAAGGAAGTCAAGTTCCTCCAGAGGATCCGTCACCCGAACAGCATCGAGTACAAAGGATGTTATCTGCGCGAGCACACGGCCTGGGTCGGTCTCTGTTGTCGTACTACTTCGCCGTCGGGCCGCCGCGCCTAAACCAAGTTCTTCTCAATTTCCCTTTTGTCTTTCTGCCTGGCCGGCGCAGTTGGTGATGGAGTATTGCCTGGGCTCGGCCTCCGACCTCCTGGAAGGTGAGTGTGCTAAAATCCAATTTCTAGGCCTTTGCTGAAAAGTCCACCGATGATGGGATTTTCAAAGGCTGATGCCCATTTTTGAAATTGGAGGCTGAAACTTCTTATAGAAAAAAGTATGGACTCGCCAGTCTCGGACGAGCACTCGCTCAGACATTTTATCATGTAGAAAAATCTCGGATAAAAAGCTTGAAAAAATAATGAATGAGTTCAAAAGTGCCACTCTTTAGCTTTCAGAAACACTACCGTGTGACGTCCCATCCGGTGAGTGTATTGTTCGTTTGTTAGCATTGTTGCTAGTCGCTATTCTCCTAGTGCTCCTCAGTTGGTTTCATCCCACCATTGAACAGCGTTAACGCCTGGTCGTGGATGAAAACTACTCTCTTCTTAAAGAGCATACGACATGAAAAAAAATAAAATAAAATGGCATTATTATGTGAATTAGAATCATACTTTGAGACGATTCGACTATAAACAACAATTTAGCAAAGCGCAGATGAGGAGAAATTAGTCATTTAATCTGCCGGTTAGCCACGCCTACCATTATAGGGCTTTAGCGTCCCCAACAGGTGGGTGACGTCAGCGGTAGACTGGGCTCATCGGTTTTACTATTCAGCCCATTGAGGGGGAATTATTCAGAACGAGGAAAACGCGACGCAAAATGTCATTGTTTCGGTCTCTCTACTCCAATATTTTTACAGGATATTCTTTTTATCCAAGTATTTTTCCCCAATAGCTATATAAATGGCTTGAGAAGGACCAGTCAGCCCGTCGAGGGCGAACTATTCACAACGAGAAAAACGCGACGAAGAGAGTTACAAAATGTCATTGTTTCTGTCTCTTTACTTCAATATTTTTACAGGATATTCTTTTTATCCAAGTATTTTCCCCAATTGCTAAATGGCATGTCATGGTCATGACAAATAACAGTCTTGTGCTAAATGGAATATGACATCATAAAAATGCATTTATTCAGGATGACATGGCAAAATGACTCCATAATGGTCAAAACTGTCGACTTCACCTTTACTGTCGCACCTCCCGAACGATATTTTATGACACTTAAATCGGACATATGACATTTCCCTTCCCCGGCTTCGGAGAATGTAAACAAACCAAAAGGCGTGACAGCTAGCCGACATGCTAACCTGAACCGAGTGATGTTTCAAAGTCTTCCAAGCGGAAAATCACACATACCTAGCCTGGATTATTTGACATGACGACGGGGTTGTCGATTGTCATTGCGGATCGGCAAACCGCCCGGCGGAGAGCAATTTACAGTTCGTTCCCCGGAGGAGGGTGGATGCAGTTGTTGTGCAGCTAACGTGCTGCTAATGTGCAGGAGGAGAGCTTTTTACATGCCAATCAATGATCAAACGTAAGTAGTCCTTTATTTAAAGAAAGTTTGTAGTGTTTACTTTGTAATAGCTGTATTAATAATTTGACATAATACTAAACAAGATGTTTACTCACTTCCTCGTAAGTCCAATGGTCCCACAGTAGTCGTTGGGCTTGTTTTGGCCAATATCCACGGTGAATGGGAACCTTTTGAAACTCCAAAAAGGCGCCTACGCCTCTCCCTCATACAGAATGATTTTTCTGCAGCTGTTTGGCTGGCGTGATGCGAAAAATAAACGTATTAATCCGCAAAATCAGCTGAATCCTTCGTCCTCATACACAACAGTACGCTGTATAGTGAAGAGGACGCCTTCTATCGTACACGTCACAGCGCCCTACTCCTCAATGCAAGACCGAAGCCGCAAGTCACTCATTTTCATGGCGCGGGATTCAAAAACTAAATAAATATAGCGATCGCTTCCACACACACCCAAGCGGTCCATATCGTTCAGGAGCATAAAATACCGCGTGTATTATGAAATAAACATGCTTTGTGGTGTCACCTGCACTTTAAGCTCTACTTTACTAGCCTAGCTTAACCGAGCCATGGCTAGCCCTCTGCCTTTTTCTTCCCGTCTTTTCTGCTCAGTGTTCTGTATGTACAGCGAGCACCCAGGCTCCTTGGCCGAGGATAGTAGCAGTTGTAGGAAGTGTAGTTTAGTGTCAGGGCTGGAGGCCAGGGTTTCCGAGCTAGAAACACGGCTCTGCACTCTAGAGACTAAAGCTAAACCTAGTTATAGCCAGGTGGTAGCAGGGTCCGCAGGTCGTGCTTGCAGTAGTAGGAATGCTAGCGTGGTTAGCCCCCCCCCCCCAGTGAGCCCCATGCAGCCGGGGGAAGATTAGGGATGGATTTGTGACTGTACGGGGGAAGCGCAGTGGTAAACGCACAACCTTAGTGCACTGGCAGCTTCACGTCAGCAACAGGTTTGATCCCCTCAGCGACACACAGGCTGATCCAGACACTCTCGTAATCGGAAGCACCAAAGTTAGACGCGAAGCACCCGGCGGTGTCTGTCAGGCGTTACCCAAGGGCCAGTGTCGGTGACGTCGAAGAAAACCTTAGGCTTGTACAGCAGATTAGGACCAGGTTCCGCCGTATCGTGATTCACGCAGGCGGTAACGGGCGTCGTTACGGAGACCATCGCCAAATTGATGAAGAATACTCATGGAGTCCATGCCTTAGAGACTGCAAGCTGTCATAAAAACCAGAGGTGTTGCTACGAAATACTAGAGATGTGTTTTGGTTGTTATTTCTTTGTTTCTCACGATTCCTTATTTTTGTCCTCAGAATGGAGTGATTCCATATACTGTATATTTCCCTGCACTTGCTCCACAAAAGTAACATTTACTGACCACCGCAATGTTTTTTCTTCATTTCTTTTAGTGCAGTGGTCTTCAAACTATTATACATAGGGCCGCGGTGGGTGCAGGATTTCATTCCAACAAAAAAAGACAGCAGCTACGCACCAATCTGGTGTCTTACAAGTGTAATCAGTTGATTGCAGTCAGGTGCGCCTTGTTTTAGCAGAAACTTCATTGGTTAAACTGTCTGTACTCGATCAGTTGGAAGAAAAACCAGGACCCACAGCGGGCCTTGAGGACCAGTTTGGAAACCCGTTTTAGTGTTTCTGAATGCTAAAGAGTTGCACTTTTCAACTCATTATTTCATTATTTGTTTTCAAGCTGAGTTTGTTCTACATGATAGAATGTCTGAGTGAGTGCTTCGAAGAAAAAAAGACCATCAATATAACTGGGAAAAAAACCCTTTACTTGCTCGTGTCCGGCAGTTCACAAGAAGCCACTGCAGGAAGCGGAGATCGCCGCCATCACCCACGGCGCGCTGCAGGGACTGGCCTACCTGCATTCGCACAACATGATCCACAGGTGGCGCCGCCGGCAAACGCACGTCCGTCCGCCGTTAACGCATTTGTCTCTCGCGGCAGGGACGTTAAAGCGGGAAACGTCCTGCTGACCGAGCCGGGGCAGGTCAAACTGGCCGACTTCGGCTCCGCCTCCATCGCGTCGCCCGCCAACTCTTTCGTGGGGACGCCGTACTGGTGAGCGGCAGCCTCTCGCCGGCCCGCCGAGCCCTTTTGACGGCGCTTCGTTTGTCAGGATGGCACCCGAGGTGATCCTGGCCATGGACGAGGGCCAATACGACGGCAAGGCGGACGTCTGGTCGCTCGGCATCACCTGCATAGAACTGGGTAAGACGCGGGCCGGGCCCGGCCGGCGGACGCCCGTCGCTAACGCCGAGGCTTTGCGTCCGCCGCAGCCGAGAGGAAGCCGCCCTTGTTCAACATGAACGCCATGAGTGCCTTGTACCACATCGCTCAGAACGAGAGTCCCGCGCTGCAGTCCGGCGAATGGTAGGCACGACGGCGTCCTTCGACCGAACGGGCTCTCCCGCCTGACCTTCGCCTCCGCCTCGCAGGAGCGATTACTTCCGCAACTTCGTGGACTCTTGCCTTCAGAAAATCCCGCAGGACCGACCGCACTCGGACGACGTGCTAGGCGTGAGCGCCGTCGGGCGAGGTCCGCCGCCGCCGCTGCCGAGCCTAACGGCGTCCCTCCCCGCCAGCACGCGTTCCTGCAGCGCGAGCGCCCCGACTCGGTCCTGACGGACCTCATCGCCAGGACCAAAGACGCCGTGCGCGAGCTGGACAACCTGCAGTACCGCAAGATGAAGAAGATCCTCCTGCAGGAGACCCACAACGGACCCGCGCCGGAAGCCCCCGACCCGGACGAGGTGCGTAGATTCCCGTCGGCCCGCCGCCTCGAGGCGAGGGCCGCCGCTGAAAGGTCGGCGACGCGTCAGGAGCCGGAGGCGGGCGGCGGTCGCGCCGGCACGGTGGACAGCGTGGGCAGCGGCCAGTCCGTCCCCAGCACGTCCATCAGCGCCAGCTCGCGGAGCGGCTCCGTCGACAGCCTGGACGACGCGACGGGCGACGGCGAGCCGGAACTCGCCGACGGGGACCGCACCGTCGTGTCCAACAGCTCCGTCGTTCGCGTCGAACCGGTAGGTTTGCCGTTTAAGAACGGCCGATTGCAAATATCCGGCCCGTTTTTTAAAAGCGTGTCAATGATCAAAGTCAAACCTTTCTTCTGCTACATCCTCTTGTAACACTGGCCACTAGGTGGTGCAAAATGACAATTACGATCATCCTATTCATTACGTCCGATCTGTAAGAAAAGCTAAAAGTAGATCTATCGTCCGGTCGATTTAACGGAGCGCGCCGCGTCGTCAGGAAGAAGAGGAGAGTCGCTCGGGCGACGGGGCGTACGGCGGGCCGCCGTCGGAGGCCCGGGCCGCGCCCGGGAAGCAGCGACGAAACCGCGAGCACTTTGCCACCATCCGAACCGCCTCCCTGGTACGTATTTTCGGGCACGAGGACGTTGCGAGCGATTGACGCGGCTGGCGGCGGTTCAGGTGACCCGCGAGATGCAAGAGCACGAGCAGGACTCGGAGCTTCGCGAGCAAATGTCGGGCTACAAACGCATGCGACGGCAGCACCAGAAGCACCTGCTGGCGCTGGAGAACAAGCTGAAGGGCGAGACGGACGAGCACCGGCTGCGTCTGGACAAGGAGCTGGAGGGCCAGCGCGCCAATTTTGCCCAGGAAATGGACAAGCTGCTCAAGAAGCATCACGCCTCCCTGGACAAAGACGTGAGCCAATTGGCCGGCCTCCGCTCGCTCGACCCGCCTTCCGACCTCTGCCCTTCCTCGCGCAGCTGAAGACGTTCGCCAACGACGAGAAGAAGTTCCAGCAGCACATACAGGTGCAGCAGAAGAAGGAGCTCGGTGGCTTCCTGGAGTCGCAGAAGCGCGAGTACAAGCTGCGCAAGGAACAGCTCAAAGAGGTTTGCGGCCGGCCGATCGCCCGCCCGACGGGCCCGCTCTGGACTCCATTTGACTAACCATCGCGTCCTTCCTTCAGGAGCTGAGCGAGAACCAGTCCACCCCTAAAAAGGAGAAGCAGGAGTGGCTGTCTAAGCAGAAGGAGAACATCCAGCACTTCCAGGTAAGCCTCCTCCACCTGTGGTGTCGGCCGCTGCCGCCGCCGCCTAGAAACCGAGCGCTCCTGTGCAGGCGGAGGAGGAGGCCAACTTGCTGAGGAGGCAGAGACAGTACCTGGAGCTGGAGTGTCGGCGCTTCAAGCGTCGAATCCTGGTGGCCCGACACAACGCCGAGCAGGACCTGGCCCGGGAGGTCGGAGCGAGCGAGCGAGCCGGCCGGCTGGTGTTCGGCCCCGCCGGCGCTTTCTTTCTCAGTCCTTGGGTGTCCGTCCGGCAGGAGCTGAACAAGCGTCAGACGCAGAAGGACCTGGAGCACGCCACGCTGCTGCGGCACCACGAGTCCACGCAGGAGCTGGAGTTCCGCCACCTGGCCGGCATCCAGAAGGCCCGCGCCGAGCTGATCCGCACGCAGCATCAGACGGAGCTGACCAACCAGCTGGAGTACAACAAGCGACGGGAACGGGAGCTCCGGCGCAAGCACTTTATGGAGGTCCGCCAGCAGCCCAAGAGCCTCAAGGTAAAAAGCTCGCCCGCCAGCCCGGGGGGTCGGGGGCAAACGCCCTGACTTTGCCGTTTTGTCGGCAGTCCAAGGAGCTCCAGATCAAGAAGCAGTTCCAGGAGACGTGCAAGACTCAGACCCGCCAGTACAAAGCGCTGCGCGGCCACCTTCTGGAGAGCGCGCCCAAGTGCGAGCACAAGGCGCTGCTCAAGAGGCTAAAAGAGGAGCAGACCCGCAAGTTGGCCATCCTGGCCGAGCAGTACGACCACACCGTCAACGACATGCTCTCCACGCAGGCCGTGAGTCGGCCGGCCGCGCTCCGGGTCCCGTCGGTCGCCGTTCAACGTTTTTTTCCCCCCCCGACCGTTCGTTCGGTAGCTTCGGCTGGACGAGGCTCAGGAGGGCGAGTGCCAGGTTCTGCGCGTGCAGCTGCAGCAGGAACTGGAATTGCTCAACGCCTACCAGAGTAAGATCAAAATGCAGACGGACGCCCAGCACGACAAGGAGCGACGCGAGCTGGAGCAGAGGGTCAGCCTCAGGAGGGCGCTGCTGGAGCAAAAGGTCGGGCCGGGCCGGGCGCCGCCCCCGTCCCGTAGGGGAGCTCACCTTCCGTCGTCGTCTTTGCGCCCAGATCGAGGAGGAGATGCTGGCCCTTCAGAACGAGCGCCTGGAGCGCATCCGCTCTCTCCTGGAGCGGCAGGCCCGCGAGACGGAAGCCTTCGACTCGGAGTCCATGCGCCTGGGCTTCGGCAACACGGTCCTGGCCGACGTCGCCCCCGAGCCGCGGGGAGGCGGCCGCTGGCCGGCGGCGCGCCCGCGGGGCCAGCCCGCCGCGAGCCTCCGTCACCCGGCGGGGGCGGCGACCGGCGACGGCCCCCGGGCCTCGTCGGGGGGAGGGAGGAGCGAACGCGGCGTGAGCAGAAGCGCCAGCGTCGCCTCCGACGCCTCGCGCCTCTCCTACGCCTAGCGTCGGCCCTTCGCCCGCCGCCTCCGACGGCCGGAGCGCTTTCGGACGTCGCGAGGGCCGGGAGCCGAAGTTCGAACGGGACGTCGACGCGAGCGCCAATTCGCGCGGACGGGGCGGCGACGCGAGTGGCTCGGACAACGCGTCGGAACAACGGAAAACTTTTTTTTTTTTTTTTTTTTCCCCCCCGCTTCTTCGCTCGGCTCGTCGGCCGAGATCGACTTTTAGCCTTCCGTTTTCGGGGCCGGTCCGCCTCTCGGCCAATTTCCCTCCGAGACGTGCCGCGAGATTGTCCGACCGCGTATTTGGCTATTTTCTACAATTGAGTCTTTAGGGCCTAACAAAAACAAACAAAAAAAAGGATTACGAGAACAGTCATAAATATCACGTGATTGAAGTTTCTCATTGAATTGCTCCTTCGGGATATTGTACAATGACAACAAAGTCCAAACTAAATTCGTGACCGAGAAAATGTTCTACCTTTTTCTTCTTGTAATACTGCGTCACGTGACTTTGTTTTCCTCGCGATACTGTAATATCACATAAAGCGAGGGAGCGCGACGACTCCATCGCGGCTCATCTTTTTTCTCGTAATACCGCCACGCCGATCCGGTAATATGACCGCTTTATTCTGGTCGTCCCATTTCTTTGGGAGGCCGGAGGGAAGGTTTGGCCGAGAAAAGATGGGCCGGCGAGCTAGCCGCCAGTGTAAATATGTACATGCGGAGAACGGTAGAGCGCGTGGCGTTACGTGTTCACATGGTAAATGTCGACGGCGAACGGAAGGAGCCGAGCTTATCCTTTCCCCGGACGTCAGGAAAGGAGAGATTTTTGTCTTGTGATCCATCTTCAAGCACTTTCCGCTCTTGATCCAAAATAAAGGCAGATCAGATGACGTGTCATTTGTCCTTTTTCAACAGGCGAGCGAAAGGCGGCTGAAAATTCCAGGAATTTTCGTTTCATTTCATGACACGACCCTGCCTGTCCTGTCCTGTCCTGTCCGCTCCGTATCTAAAGAGCTGAAATCTTCATGATGGACCATTGCAAAGTCATTCCCACAAGCTTTTGCTTCCAATGAACAGATAGAGTTCAACTATATTGATTCACGAGCGGAGGCGTCGCGTCCCATTAGGCAATCCAGGCAATAGCCTAGGGCCCCCGGCCAGCAGAGGGCCAACAGATTTAGCTCACGCAGCTTTACGGCACTGTCGCAGCGACAAGTGGAGGGAGTGTTTCAATACCATGGAATCATTTGGCAGGTTTTTTAACGATTCTGTTATCAATCCCAATCAGCATTAACCAAGTCACGTAGACTGTACGTGCTTAAGAAAGTCCAGTCAGCTATTAATACCACATGATTGTTTAAAGAGTGACTCACCAAGTACTCTCTGGAGCATCCTTGCCGAGTTGTTTGCCGTCGAATTTCACAGGCCACCTCATGATTCACGTGACTAAAAGAAATGGTGATTTTTTCCAAAAAAGTCTATTAATAGGTCTATCGTATTCCTCGTCAAATACTCTATGAGAAAAATATAACATATATGCATCTAAAACAATCCTAAACGATTTTATTGGCAATTTTAATACTACCTTTTAGCAAGGTTCCTTGGGGCTTCCCGGTGTAATGTCAACCTCTAGGTGCCAGGATGTGATCTCTCTGTTGACGGGCTCTTTTGACCTTGCGTCTAATTGAATTTGATTCCAAATCCAACGTCCACAGTCACGACGGAGAGTGGTCTAGTTGAGAAAACGATGGCTGAGCAAGACGGACGAGAGGGAGCCCCGTCATTAGTAAGTAAAAGAAAGAGATCTGTCAGCAAGATAATTATTAGCCCAATGTTGTGAATATGCGTGAATGAGCTGAACACGTGGTTAGCGCATTACTCTTACTTGTGAATCTTTATATGACTAACTTGTGTTTATTTATTGCATTCACTTAAGCAAATGACATTACAAAATACAAACTTGAATGAATATTCTGCCATCGCTGTACCTGCCTTATAGTTAGTTAGTAGTGTTGTGATACTGAATTGGTACATTCTGTAAAGTGGATACTGTGTAGGGTGACCATAGTTTGATTTCTAAAAAGAGAGGACACTCAGCCCGGCCTCAAGATACTTGAATCTTACTCAAAGTTCACTCCAAGATGCCTATATCACTTTAATATATTTAAAGTGTGCCCCCTCACTCTGGATGGAAAAATGCAGTTTGAAAAAAAAAAAAATAATGACTTTAAAAAAAAAAAAAAAAAAAAATATATATATATATATATATATATATATATATATATACACACACACACACAGTATATTTACATATATACATGTATATATGTATACGTATAATATATAATGCAGACCTATAGAAATGTAGTCCGGTCAATACACATACACAGAGTAGGTTATGTGCCAAGTAAACATTTTTATAAATTACCATCACGACAATTGTCCTTGACAAATTGTTATTCCCATTCAATTGATATTCTCATTCAATGTTCTAGATTGCACACAAACAAAAACCAAAATAAACTGACAAACTATTCAACCAGCATGTTTCCAAACGTAGCAGTTCAAAACTACGTTTCCCATAATGCCTAGCGCGGTTTAGCTTACTGATAGCTAGCTGAGGCAAAAATCAAACTTTGCTATAAAAGTTTACGATCATCAGCAGCGCAACGATGCGATACCAAACGGGATTTTACAGTCAAAGCTCCGACAGAAGTCAACAGTTGCCAATATATCCGTATTTATCGTAAAAAACTGGCATTGTGGCCAAATCGTCAACCCAGTAGGTGGCGGTAATGCCTCACGATAGGGGTAAACTGCTGACAAAAACAAGAACTACTCCTTCCCTCCCTACTACAAGGAGCCACGTCATCGCAGGCAGGCGCTGCCACCCAGCGGCCGGAGGGATTCTTTTCAAATTGGTCCCGTGAAAAATCATAAAAAAACGGACATTTTTATGAATTTATAAAACCCGCCCGGACCACGAGGATAGTAGGTGAAAGTAGGACATGTCCGGGCAAAAGAGGACGTTTGGTCACCCTAATATTGTGTAGTACTACCGTGTTCTAAAGAAAGCATTTCTGCAATCTGAGTCAAGTAATGAATGCATTTCATTTGATTTGCATTCAAATTCTTAACTCATTTTCACTATCGTAACTGAAAATGGTCGAGAGTATGGCTCAGTCCTTAATAAAACAGACAGTCTTGCACCTTCAAGCCTTCCCCAGCTGAGCGACTCCACACATAGTTTGACCTCTACCAGACCAAGGGTGAATCTCATTTCACCCCATGGTCCTACCCCTTCCCGTCCCTTTTACGCGTTCACGTGTAGGGGTAGGGCTATCCCAATTCACGCTAATGTGTAGGGGTAAGTGGGAGGGCCACGACGACCCTCACTCCAAACAGAGAGCTACGCCAAAGTTCCCAGAGTACAACGCAAATCATTTCCAAAATGGCGGAAGTCAAGCACACAAATGTAAGTAGTTGTGTTTTGCCCTAATTTAACTCTTTCAACCGTTTTAAGTCGTGATAACAGATGGATTGTGTGAGTTCGAGCTACGTCGCAATGTGTATTTTTTTTTTTTTTTTTTTTCCTGCTGTAAACGCGCATGGGGGACATCACTCTTTATTGCATAAAAAAGGAATCGGTCAATGTATGTGAAGGTGCGGGGAAAAGTCGAAAAACAACACGGTTGTTGTTTTTTAACATTCACGAGCAATGGTCGCATCATTTCTAAAATGGAGGAAGCACAGAAAGAAGTACACAAATGTAAGGCGCTCAGGTATTGCCCTAATTTAAAAGTTGTGATTTGTGTCATATTACAAGTATTCATGTTCGTGAATACGATTCACAAGGAGTCGAGCACAAACAAAGAGCCTGATCAGGTTTGGCGCAGAAAATGAAGATCGCTTCTTGAAGTCCAAAGCCTCGGCAAAACAACAGTGGGAGTGAGTAATCACCTCCGCCAACGAGGTTATGTTTGTGCCAGAGTTTTCTCTTTTCGTTATTTAGCAATTCATACGTTATCCCTGGTATGTACAACACAGGAAGCTGATCAAGGAGCTGGGACTGCAATTCAATTCCATTTTATTTGTATAGCCCTAAATCACATCAAGGTTGTCTCAAAGGGCTTTGCAGAGGCAATATGATACACAGTCAGAAACCGCAGATGAAATAAATAAAGTTCAAGTCCTGGGCATCCCCCATCCTTCCACCCTCCATGTCGGCAAGGAAAAACTCCAAAACTCTTTGGGAGAAATGAGAAACCTTGGGGAGTACCGCAGTCAGGAGAGATCCACTCCCAGGACGGATAGGGAGCGCATTTTAGCTCTGTTTGAGCGCATGGTGGACAAAATGTGGAAGTCGACGTGCCACGCACCTATGGTACACACAGCCACCACTCCCTCATTCTGTAGCAAACTTTTTGCTATGGATTTAAGTGCATGCTATAATGTTATGTCGTGTCTTGTCCCCCCAGAACGTGGCTGAGCCCAGAATGTGCCATGTGCTGTTCCTGCTCCGGTCACCCCACCATCTCTTCATTTTGTTTATTGATTGTTCATGCATTTCAGTTGATGCTTTGTCATATTTTTTTCATTTCAGATAGTGTCATTGACGGAGGAGACGTTTGTAAAACTCCGCCCGTTTCAGTCAAGACGGATGTTTTATAAAAGTACAGGTGCAGCTTTAAAAACTAAGAAATGAGTGTTAAAAATGGAGTTTGCTTACTTTAATTATACCAAAGTGTACATCCATTCGTGAAAGATTTTGGAAGAAAAAGTTAGAAGTCTTCATATTTTGGAGCCATCAAACCCTGCAATAGAAATACAATATGCTGAGGAGTTCATAAAGCTCAATTCAGCATACTCCTGGGACAGGATTCAGCCATACAGCAACAAGTACAAAGGTGCTGTCATCATTCATGAGGAGGCAGTGGACAAAGGAAGCGGTCAGTTATTTTACATGACAAGGGGTACACAGGAAAGCAGCTTGCTACAATATCAAGCGATGGCAAGCATGTTCTCTTTTTGGTTCCACTACAAGAGCAGCTGGACACAAGGCCACTACCTCTGGATGCAGCGGAATTTGCAAATATGTTCCCTGCACCATGCCTCTGCAAATGTTATCACTACACGTGAAAACCTGCAACCCAATAACAAATGTAAGGTTTTTTTTGTTTTTTTTTTATTGTTTGGATGACTGATTAACATGCCACCTCACTACTCTTGAGATGGTGGGTTCAGTGTTGGCCTAGTTTGCTTGTTTGTGTGGGTTTTTGCCGCGTACTCCGGTTTCCTCACACATCCCCCCAAATACTTTGGAATATTTTGTTACGTGTGGCCAGGGTGACTGTGTTGCACTTTCTCTGGCCACCGTTGGGTGCTTCGTTCTCCTACCCGGCTGCGGCACCTGAAGACAATCGGCACTCTGCTTGCGCACAGGTCGGACAAAATAATGGAAACACCTAACGTTTTGGCGTCACGGTCATTAAACATAATTGTTAAAGGATGGCACGAGGAACGAAGTTAAGAATCTCATATGGCCGGCACAATCCCCCGACCGACCTTAACATTATTGAGCATTTATGGTCAGTTTTAGAGATTCAATGAAGAAATCGATTTCCACCGCCATCATCTCTAAAAGAGTTAGAGGGTATTTGAACTGAAGAACGACTTAAAATTCCTTTGGAAACAATTCACAAGTTGTATGAATCAATACTGCGGAGAATTGAGGCTGTAATTGACGCCAAAGGCGGACCCACACCATATTTAATTCGTTTTTCATTTTTGAAGGTGTTTCCATTATTTTGTCCAAATCCTGTATGTACAGCAGCATGAGTGGTAAGGAGACGTAGGGGTGCATTTTTCTTCTTCAGATGTGGCACATCATTTGTGATAAGGTTATCATTCCTAGTGAGGGTGATTACAAATAATTGAAAGCTTTATCCTGTGGTTGAAGTGTACCGTAAATGATGCAGCCAGAAGATAGAGGATTCTGCTGCTATTGATGCCACTGAATTTGAGGATATTGATCCAAAGGACAATGCTGACTTGGAGGAGCAAGGTATAATAGTTGCAAAAAACCCCCCCAAACTCTTTGTTACGCTATACTACTTTGAACAAGAGCTGTTACTTATTCTTTTTTCATTGTTTTTCACCCTTGTCAATTTTCTGTCTAGTGCACAGGTATGCCCTGTGTGCCGTAAAGAGTTTTCTCTTTCAGTGCTTCCAAGCCATGGCAGCGTATGTGCGGAAAGGTAGAAGAAATGATAGTCCCTTGTGAAAAAAGTGATGAATTCATCCTAACATAGAAAGAAAATACAGTTTGAAACATCTGACTCACCATGGCTCTGAAGAGAAGTGTTTTTATGCTCACGCAATGACTATGTGGTGGTGGTGGTGGTATACATGTATAGCGCTTTTCCACCTTTCAAGTATGCCTGTACAATGGACAATAGAGTAACCAATTTTCATAACTGTCATGTGGACGCGGAACAGTGGATGACTGTTTGCACAATGCTTTACAGTTCTAAGGTGAAGGGTTCTTTACTGAAGTTTGATTGTTTTCTTCGTGCCTGCGTGGGTTTGCGCCAGGTAGTCCAGTTTGGTCACATGACCCAAAAAGATGCATGTGAGCATGCTGGCTGAATACTTCAAAATGTCCCTAGGTATGAATGTGAGAGTGTCTCGGGCTCTGCAATTGACTGGCAACCAGTCCAGGGTGTAACCTCCCTCGTGATGATAACTGGTAAGGAAAGATACATGACAATGTTATTTAGCCATGTTGTATGTCGTGTGTATGGTTATTTGATTTTTTTAGCAATCCATCCACTGGAGATGAGCCGGACAAGGAGGTCGCATCATCCTCATCTCTTGCCTCATCTCTGACTCAACCCGCCCGCAGCATTTGGTAACAAAGCAATCAAATACAACTGTTCAACTCTGCAACATGGGTTCTTGAGAATTGCGAGTCGTAACATCCTTGTCTCGAGAGAAGCATGGAAAACAAGAGAAAAGCCTCAGGAGGCCTTGAAGCTATTTCTTCAAGACTTAAAGCAGAAGGGAGAACACCAGGCAGATGAAGGGAGAACACCAGGCAGATGAAGGGAGAACACCAGGCAGATGAAGGGAGAACACCAGGCAGATGAAGGGAGAACACCAGGCAGATGAAGGGAGAACACCAGGCAGATGAAGGGAGAACACCAGGCAGATGAAGGGAGAACACCAGGCAGATGAAGGGAGAACACCAGGCAGATGCTGTCCCGGTGCGGAACGCAGCACACAGCCATGAGGAGCGGGACAAGTGCCTGATTTCTTTTTACAAAGAAACACTAGACAAAACCATCTGGACGCGACCTTTCAAGTGCCGTATTCTAGGTAGAAGTTTAACATCGAGGCAAGGTCATGTCAACTTTTTGGGATCACGCATGCACCTCGAAATCATGACGGTTGTATTCATTTGGTTTAGGGAGAGCAGACGGAATTGTCAAGTTTTTCAAATTGGAGCCTACTGTTTGCATTCATCTAACGGTATATTTTTGTGGTTACCTTAGCATTGACGAAAACAACGGCCGGCGGCCCACTGGCACTGGTGAAAGCCTAGCCTGGGTTAATCTTTGTATTCCGGGTAGTTGCTATACCCCACGGACTGTTATTACTAGGGATGGGAATTGATAGGATTTTTACGATTCCGATTCCATTATCGATATTGCTTAACGATTCGATTCTTTATCGATTCTCTTATCGATTCTAATTTGGGGGGGGGGGGGGGGGAGAACAAACATTTAGATTGGCATTGAGTTTGTTTAATCAGAAGTCACAACCTTAAAAACACACAACAAGGTCAAAAGAGGCCCAAAGCCTCAATATTAACTGTGGCAAAAAGTGGCAAATGCACAAGAATGTTTAACATTTGACTGAAACATTTTTCTAATAGAAATAAAAAAATATTGGTATATATTAGCATATAGGTAGTTGGTCTGCCGTTAGCAATATGTGTTAAACTTGCAGGGGTCCCCAAACTTTTTCCAGTGAGGGCTGCATAACTTTTCCCTTCTCTGAGGGGCCGGGGTCAGTTTGTAACAGAAAAAGTGTGACGATTGCAGGAGTGCCTGAATGTAAAAAAAAAAATTGTTTTTCAGAAAGCCACAATCAAATAACCCTTTCTGGATATTTCACGGAACAAAAGTAAATAAAAAAAAAAAAAATATATAATAATAATTAATAATAATAATAGCACTATTAATCAAATAGATAATAACCAAATAACCCTCTCTGAGTTCTTCACAGAAAAAGGCCAGAAAATAAATAACACTATTGAGAGAAAAAAAAAAAAAAATCAAAATGCTCTCTGGTATTGTTCAGGGGGCCGGACTGTATTCGGCCTGCGGGCCGTAGTTTGGGGACCCCTGTTAAAGTATTATTTACCAGTATATTGAAGTGCATGCCTTTTAGTTTTTATGGTGCTTTCACGCTTAAGTGGGGGCGCCCTTGCGCTTCCTCACGTGAAGAAGAACGCGAGAGAAAGCGTGAGAGAGAAATCATTTATATCGAGTCTGGATCTTTGACATCCATTCAAAAGTGAGATCATTCGCTGCATAACACTTTGACATTTGTCATAAGCATTTTATGCTCATGACAGTGTCATGTCATAATCATGACTGTCTTATGATGGTCTTACGACACCGCTTTCCACCAAAGTGTTACTGGTTAATATCTTTTGGTGTACATATCCCATAATACAGTGAGGAAAGCTTATAGTCCAGTGCGGCTTATCTGTGAACAAATACTGTTTTCGTGTCAAATTCGATGGGTGCGGCTTAAAGTCAGGTATAGTCTGAAAATGAGTAGTTAGAAAAACACCGGTTCATTGACTGTCTGATATTTTGATCATTGTGTTTTATTGCAGGGGATGCCGCTGTTGGGGTGGGGGTAATGAGGCACGACCTGTCCTCCGCCATTTCCAAGCTTGAGTGTGGATTTCACATTAACTTCACTGTAAAAAAAATTCCGCGTAAAATAACGGTAAAGAGCTGGCAGCAGGGTTGACATTTATATACTGTTCTTCTACAGTCTTGGTAATGTAAAAATGTGTCACAGTAATAGTCCGTAATCCAGAAAAACTGTTGATTCCTGTATTTATAGAAAACACAGTAAAAGTCTGTCAGCAGGATTGCCATTACCAGACTGTTATTTTACAGTCTTGGTAATGTAAAAATATTGAATAGTCTGTAATCCAGGAAAAACTGTATATTCCTGTATCACCAGAATTCACTGTAAAAAGCAGGCAACTGAGGAGCTGCAGTATGCTGCATTTTTAACGATATCCTGTGTTTTAACAGTATTATTTGGGAAAATGACCTTACACTCCACGAATGCATATATTTCCGTCTAGTACAGAAAAAAATGCGGATGCCAGGTTCGAAACAGAACAGGTTTTATTTCATCGTGTTGGCAGGCAGTGAAAATGGACAGGAACTAGAGAGATGGTGCAGTCGGGTCGTGTAGGTCAGGCTGGAGATCTGGCGTAATCGGGTCAAGCGCAACAGGCTGGGTCAGAAGTGGTGATCGGTCAAGGACAAACGACAAGCAGGAGTGTGCTGAATCGTTGACGAACTGATACAGACTTTGGGAGGCCGTGCCTTTCTTTTGTCTTTTATTTGAGCAATGTGGAAACCTTTCTCCATTAGGTGAAAACCTTCTATAAACAATACAAAAAGAAAATGTCAACAGTTGCATTTGACTAAACAATTCATTATTAACATTGAACTGAAACTACAACTATTTTAGAACAGTCAATTAACTCTTTAAATTGCACAGTCAATAACTAATTTCAAATTACAGTGTTTAAATCTTTTTAAATGTTGAAACTTTTATACCATAAAAGGACAAATTCATTAAATTACATTGTTTGAATTAACACAACAAAAAGTGAAAGCTAGAATACATTCATTGTCAATGTCAATATTAAACCAGGGTCTCAAATCCCAAATTACCCCTAAAATATATACTGAAATTGTCCAAACATTTCCACCGGTGAGTCAAGCCATGTGGTAATGGCCGCTGCTAGCACATTTCATCTTTTAATTCTGCTGCTTACCGGCTGCCTCTCCTGTTATCTTTTGCCAACTTCTCCAGCTGCACAGGACTGCAAGTTTCAAGAGCCAAACCAGTGTGCCATCTTCCTTTCCTGCGTTTAGAGCTCTGGGTTGCTCATGGGTTGATTGGCCAATCCCTTCCAACTGTGCATCGTTTCCATAGTGCTTGCATGCCGGTGATTTTCCAGTTCACGCCCTGGTTTTCTGCTCAATGCTTTTTTTGTTGATGTTTATCAGGGTTCGACTTTACAATGCGTGAAAAATCTTTGTCCATAATACTCCCATTCTTCGCATGGGTTCTTCAATATGAAGAAGTAAGAGTTTGTAAAAAAAAAAATTGAAGCAAAAAAGCACCTGTCTTATTTACTCCAAATGTAAACATTGGTCTCATGTGTGATGTGGGGACAAAGTTTGTCACAGCCAGTGACGTTTCCACAGTAATTCACCGCCATACCACTAGATTGGTGAGGCTTTGTCTTTGTGTGGTTTTGGTGGACTCTTGTCGAATTCCTTTCATTTTCCACCGGTCATTGACAGCAATGGCAATGGAGATGGAACGTGCGCATTTGCAGCTGTAGCTGAATAATATTAAACAACAAATGTTGTCAATACAAATGTTGAAGCGTAAACGACACAGAAGTCGTTTGCGAATGTTTGAAAAAGGTGTTGTTGTTGTGCTGAACCGGAAACAATGTTCTGAACGGACCAATCGCAGTCCTTCGACGTTCACGTGATGTGTAGTCAGGATTTTTTGGAGGCGTAGGTCCGCCGTCACCGCTACACGGAAGCATAAATCGGCCTTCAGGGTGATGGAATACTACAATTTTTGGAGAAGGGCCAGTTTAGATCAGAGTGGGGATACAACAAGAAACATATAATATATGAGAAGAATAGAAAGGAGGCGACGCCAAATAATATAATAATATAACCTATAGGCCAGGGGTGGCAATCCCTGGTCCTCGAGAGCCGCAATCCAGCTTCAACACACCTGAATCAAATGATCAGCTCATCAGCAAGCTCTGCAGTTGCCTGATAACAGTCCTGATTATTTGAGTCAGGTGTTTTAAAGGAGGGAGACATGGTAAACAAGCTGGATTGCTGCTCTCGAGGACCAGGGTTGGCCACCCTTGCTATAGACCCTACCCACGTGACGTCACAACTCCGCTCTCCTGAATGGTACTGCCCAATTGTCCGTCAAAACATAGTGTTAACCTGTTACGGCTACGTACATTCCTCCTATTTACGGCGTGTTTTTCTGCTCCTTAACATTAATAATCAAAATGGTGAAGGCGTGTGGCTGTTGGTTGCACTAACAGAGAAGATTGACTTGAAGTTTTACCGTATTCCGAGGGATCCAAAGAGGAGAGCGAAATGGACGGCTGCAATTCGACGTGAAAACTGCGCACCAAAAAATCACCACAGACTATGTAGTAGTCGTTTTATATCCGGTAAGATGCATTTAAAACATACTTAGAGGGTTTTGGGCTGACAAACTACCACAATTAAGATCATTGCTAGGCTAATCGCCGACAACATACACGTATGTATGTAGTGAGAGTGCTATCGCTAAACCATATAAACATTAAAAGCCTTAACTCCATTGACAAACGACATGAAATACATTAGACTTGACAGTGGATGTTAGCAATAACAAAAGATTTTGAATTGAAAATTTCGTAACTCACCTTTCCAAGCACAAGATAGATTCCTGCCGAATTTTCGTGGACGACGACCTGTTTCACCCAACCAGCAACGAAGTATTTATAAGCCTCCAAGCTCTTGAAGTTTTTCAAATTTTCGTGGGAATAGGCTGATTTTGTGTGGACAAGATAATTGTAAATATCAGCGTAGGCAGACAGGGCGAAGACAGTGGGTCGAAAAACATCGATTTGGGCATCAAATATGGATCTGGCGACTGTATAGAACGAAGCTTTTCCACATAACGCCTTTTATGCAACACATCCAATGAGTTTACGGCATCAGAAAGCACCGGGTCTTCCATGAAATGCATTTTAAATTCCTCGATCAATTGAAACCAATGCTAATACAGAGACAAAATGACGGACAAGTGGGCGGAACCACACAGCGAGCACGTGGTTTTGTGACGTCGGTGGGTAGGGTATATTCCATTAAGCGTGCTAAATGGCTCGTTCACCTGCCAGACTTTAAGTCAAACGTGCGTTGGGTCGCCTGAGTCATTATTAATACTGACGACGGATCGGTACGCCGCCTGCGGAGCTCGTCTCTTCCGGGTCTAGGGATGAGCCAGTTGCCGTCAATTGTCCGTCCGTCAATGTCGTAAAAAAGCTTTACGATATGGAGCCCCCCCCCCAAAAAAACAAGAACGTCGGAGCAGCACTTAGCTCCGCTTAATGACACTGTAGTGGTTCGAGCCATTTGCAGTTTTTACCAGCGATTGCCCCGACGTAACGCTGCTGCTTCTTCTTCGTTGCGTTTCTCATCTCGATCTGTTCTCAATTGGCGCCACCAGCGGGTGAGCCCAAAAAATACAAAAAAACAACGCTCCGTCGCCTTTGTAAGCGACCGTCCTTCCATTTGTCCAAAACAATTTTTGCACTTTCCAAAGTGAAGACAAATTGTCACTTTGGTCCGGATTTTTTTATATATGCTTCTATTCTTATATGAAGATTTTTATATGAACTTTTATACTACCACTTGATGATAATCATTTTTTCGCACTGTAACCAAAAGCGGATTTTCAGAAAGGCCCGTCCACCCCCCCCAGTGGCCGAAAAGTGTCATTGCATGTAATTGAGTTTCCTATACAGTATATGATTTTAAAATGAACATTTTCCGGTGTGGTGACCCTTTATTATATAACATAATTCACCCACAGAAACTTGTGTGTGCATTTGGCCGAGCGCGTTACTGGCTTCATCGTAGTCACGTGACGCAGACACTTAAGAGCCGCGCGCGTTCCGGCTGAGTTCACAAGCGCTCACAGAGAGCAGCAGAGTTACGAGCGGCTGGACACAGTAAAACGAGCTAGCGAGACTCTTAACATTTCATACCGCTACACCGGTAAAATATTGTCCATAAAAGTTGTAAAGCAATAAAACAAACAACAAAAATGAATGAAAGAAACAAAAAAAGGCCACCGACAAAATGGTGAGCGGAGTTTCAATTTGCCCTACTAAAGGCGCTAATTGTACAACAGAGCCGCCATCGGTGTCTTGCCAATGTAGTTACCCTCGTCAAAAATGGTGTCCCCTAGCTGTGGGAGCGCGCACACACACACACACACATACACATTAGTTGTGAGTTATGTCGACTTAAACAATTAATTGAAGGCAGAAAAGAACCAGTTATATATTTTGGACATCGACATTTATTAAACTGGAGAAACTCCATACAGGACTTCAATTACAGTATTAATAGCTATAGGTCATCCTACAAGTAAAACTGTGGAACGTGGCCTTTTTTACCTTCAGTACGTGCTATGTCGTACGACAGAAAAATGTGTTTTTATATGGATGTGCCATGTTTTAAACCCTCGTAGATAACGACATCACCAAAACAAAATCAAATCAAGCAAATCAGTGCAGCGCAGTAGCTCCGCCCAGGGGATACAATTTTTGACTGGGGTAACTACATTGGCACGACACTGGCGGGCGTACCATAGTCAATGGATGAAGTATAGTCGAAGCAGCCTGATTTGGAATTACCCTCAAGAATGATGGGATACAAAAAAATGCTCATTTTCAACTTATTATTATAAATATTCTTGTAAGTTATATATATATATAAGTTGTAAGTTAAAATAAATCAAATTTGCCTAAGTTAATTTTATTGCTTACACTGCATTGTAGGGTCATCAGCATGTTGTGCCCCCCCCCGCCCCAAAAGTCAAACTCCGCCTATGACTATAACTTGTGTAGAGCTGAAACGAATACTCGAGCAACTCGAGTTTAAAAACTGATCCGAGTAATTTTATTTACCTCAAGTAATCGTTTCTTTTTGACAGCTCTAAGCATCACATTTTGGCCGGACTACTGTTAATGCGGGACAACACTCTGATGTCACGTGCGTAGAGGAAGAAGCATTTAAAAAAAAACAACAAAAAACTTACTGCAGCCGCTACAAACGATGCCGACGTTGCTAAAAACTAGCTCGCATGATGCTACGGTGGTAGCAGGTATCGTCTGATGCGTCTCATAGAGATCACATGTATGTTGAACTAGATGCGAAATGACAGAGTCAGCGGCGTTTGTAAACAGCCGCCATCTTAAAGCAGTAGACTTCTCAGCGCGAATAAACAAGATTAACGTTACTGTACCTTGTTAACGTAACGTTAGCCCTGCGAAGTGCTAGGTTTCTATTCATTATGACCACTGTCGATGCGTGGCTAACGTCTCTTACATACAGGCTTTATTTAATCTGTGAAAACAGCGCTGTAGAGTGATGAGGGTGTAAAATAAAAACTTAATAATGCTAACTGTCAATTTTAGCTCAGTAGTCATTGCTGGATAAAACACCAAGTAGCACTGGTCCCTAATGTGTTCCAATAGAGCAGGTGTCATGCATTTATTTTGAACACTGCAAAAACTCCAAATCCTATCAGGACTTACAGTTTAGACTAACTTAAAACTTAACTAGAACTTAAATTTCTATTTGTGTCAAGTTATTTTAATTGAAGCACGTGGAAAAACACCTAACCTTTAAGCGATGTGTGTTATCAGGCGTAATGGCATTTTTAGGTAAGATTTATATATATATATATATATATATATTTTTTTTTTACATCTGAGATGCAATTGTTGGCTGTTTTCAACAATGTACATGGAAAATAAAGACATTGATTGACTGAAAATGGTTCAATATTAGATGAAATTTTCTCATGTATATTTATAATTGCTCTTCACCTAAAAATATGTTTTATCAGAGTAATCAATAGAATTTTCAGTCGATTACTGGATTACTAAAATATTTGATAGCTGCAGCCCTAAACTTGTGTTTTTTTGGGGGGGGCGGGGGGGATTAGCCTTATTGTACTTTTGGTCTATGTGGCTGGGGTAGCTTCGAAGCTCATTGAACAATGACAATACAGGCTTTCCACTCTATTCTATTTTGTGTCAAAACACAGCAAGAAATGTGACGACGCTCAACTTGCTTGAGAGCAAGACAAAAGAAAATCATCAACTCTGAAAATGAAACTATATTGAAAGACAAAGGTGACACAAATCTTCCACCAATGGAAATATCATGACATTGGTCAGAGAAAGCAAATTGCGCTTGTGCACGCACGCAAAGCAAATCCATTTTTTTCATTTTAAAATTTGGGTTAAGAAGTTAAACTTTGGTGGACAGGTCGGCGTCTTCCTCGCGAAGCCCCGCCTCCGCCGCCCCTCGTCCGGCCGGCTCTCGGGAAGAGCTCCACCCTCTGAAGGTGGGACTGACGGGCAGTCTCCTGAGCCAGCGGACCCGTCGGACGACCGCCATCCCCGCCGGAAAGTCGTAGGTCGGCGTAGAGGACGAAGAGGAAGTCATGGCTCTCCATCGCGACAGCCCGCGCTCCTCTCTCGACCCTGAACGCCGCCGAGGCGACCGGAATACAGTGAGGCCGCGAAGACGACGACGTCGCCGGGGCGACCGGAATACGGAGCTCACCCGGTATGGTGTTGTCCAGGCAGAAGGCCAGGAAACCTCCCACGAACATCTCGGTGGACAGGAGAACCGTCAGGATCTGATCCAGCTCCTCCGCGCCAGTCCGGATGCACTTGGGGTGCGCGTCCAGGTAGGCGGGCAGCGTCAGGCCGAAAAACATGGAGAAGCCCAGCACGAAGAGATTCCGCGAGGAGTTGAGGTCCACCAGCTGCAGGTTGGACAGACCCACCGCCGTGATCATCCCTAAAAAGCGGGTCGACGGCGTCAGCGCACGCGTCCCCGCGATGGGAAAAATCCAAGAGACGGACCGAAGAGCGTGCAGAACATCCCTCCGAGGATGGGATCCGGCAAGGACGCGAAGAGAGCCGTGAACTTTCCCACGCATCCCAGCAACAGCATGATGCCGGCGCCGTACTGGACCACGCGACGGCTGCCCACCTGGATGCCGACAGTGACCGCGGGCCGGGTCGGCTCGGCCCGGCCCCTCCCCACCGAGCGAGTACCTTGGTGATGGCCAGCACTCCGATGTTGGGGCTGGAGGACGTGGAGCCGTTACCCGTGCCCAGCAGTCCGGCAAGGATGCAGCAGATGCCCTCGATGAAGATCCCTCTGCCCAACGGGAAGGGAGAAATAATGGGCCGAGGCGGATAAGCCCGTCCGTCCGTCCCACCTGTTGATGGCGTGGACCGGAGGCGGCGGCGCGCCGGCCAGCCGAGCGCACGCGTAGTAGTCGCCGATGGACTCCACGATGCCCGCCAAGGTGGCGCTGAACATGCCCAGCACGCCCGCCAACGTCACCGTGGGCGGCCCCCACTGGCCTGTCGCGGGGGAAAAAGGGCCACGCTAAGTGACCTCGCCCTTGTCGGACGGACATAGATAGGAGCCGGGGTCTCACAGGGGTACGGCACCCTGAACCAGGGGGCGGAGGTCAGGATGTCCCCGCGGGCGTCGGTGCGGGCCCGGTGGCCGTAACCCCTCGGGTCGCTGGGCAGGAGGTCGCCGAGGGTGAAGATGTAGCACAGGAGCCACACCAGCACGATGGCCAGGATGATCTGAATAGAGAGGACGGTTTTGACCCGGGTCGGGGCTAACCTTCCGGCGGGCGCTCCTTTACGGGAAACATCTTGAAGACGTGAATCCTGCTGAACCTCAGCCCACGCGTCCTGCTGTAGACCGGGAAAGGAAGCGAGGTGGTCCGCAGGTACTGAGCGAACAGCACGATGAGGAGGATGCACCTGCCCGCGCGAGAGGGGCAAAGTCAGCGCCGATCGGCCGGCCGGTCGAGGAGGTACGGGGACGGGGCCTCACAGCGCCGAGAAGCCCCAGTGCGAGCCGGCCCGGTCGCCGGCCGTGGTGAAGACGGAGAGGCCGATGAGCGAGACGGTGGGCGTGACGGTCAGCGGCCCGATGTAATCCAGCAGGACCCCGGGGAGCCCGAGGAGACCGATGGCCACCTCCACCGTGCTGGACACCATGATGGCGCCCTGGATCTAAGCGAGCGAGCGCACACACATTGGAGAAACGCTTCCCGTCGGGGCAGAGAGACGGACCAACGGACCTCTCTGATGCGAGGCTGCCAAACGTGGGCCGTATCCAGCGGGAGGCTCCGGTTGCCGTAAATCTCATCTGGCGACACGGGCAAAGGGTGAGATGAACCGCGGCCGGGCAAGGCGGAGATGGCGCTCCTCCTCTCACCTTGGCTGGGGCAGGTCCAGCGCTCCAAGCTGAGAATGGCTTGTGCGGGAATCAGGAAAGCCAGAGCCGACGCTTGAAACAGAGGAAGTCTACGCCGCCGCCAAATTTAGCGCCGCTGCCCGATTTCCCGACGGCCGCCCGCCCGCGCCTCACCTGACTCCCAAGGTGGTCTGCACCAGCGTGGTGATTCCCACAGTGGTGAAAATGGTTCCGATGAGCTGGCTGACAACGTTCTGGTCCCGCCCCACGCACATGGCCTCGGCCAACAGGAAGGGCACGGCCACCGTCCCGCTGAAGCAGGTCAGGTAGTGCTGGACGCAGGGACGGGCGGGGTCACGGCTCAGACCCGCGGGGGTCACGGCTCGGACGCACGGGGTCGGCGTACCTGCAGGCCCAGCAAGACGCACAGGTACCAGGGCGGCACATCCTCGATGGTGTAAATCATGTCGCCCGCCGAATTGGCGTCTTTGGCCCCGGCTTCACAGCTCCGCCTCCTCGAGACGTCCTCTCGACTCTGCGCGTAACAAATGTCGCGGCTTTGTCATTTCCGCCGCGCTTTAGTCTCTCGCGCCCCTCCGGAGGGCGCCCTCAGGTCAGACGGCTTAAACAGCCCCGACCTCCGCTAACGGAGCACCGAGCGGTCAAAGTCTACGAGGGAGGCCGCGTCGTCCGTTGCTTCGCAATTTAGGTCACGCGGGCCGGCGGTCGACAGGACCGACGAGTACGAGGTTACAAAAACTTTAAGAGCGGATGGAGTAATTCTTCATCGGACGTGATTGAAATCTCCAGCCAAAAAATCCCTACCTCACCAGTATTCTGTTGGTGTTATCGATATAACGCCAGCCAATATAATCAATTGAATGAATCCTTTCAATCTTCCCCGTTTTGGGACCATTCCGTTCAGAAACCACAAATAGAGCCATTTATAAAAGACATGACAATAGTAGTTGACGGTGTCTTTACTGTAAGTACATTTCAGAGGAATCCGTTTTTCGCAAAATAGGTGAGTTGAGCGCTATTACAAATACCTGTACTTGTACTCCAGTAAAGGAGTACGTCCAGAATGGCTAATCCCGCTTACCTTGCTGTCGTCTTGACCGGCGGCAGCCATGTTGATTTAGGAAATACTCCAAAGTTAGCGGCGGAGCCACGCAGGTGGTTGGGGGGGGCGCACTTTAACAATCTGTAAATAATAATCTATGTGGACTTTGACTCACAACGGGCAAATCAATTACTCTAGGAGTGTCACCTCATCAATGATTACACTATTAGTAATTAGCGCGCATTGACCGCTTTCCCGGGGAAGGCCGGAACGCCTCCCTGTGACCTTTTTTTCTTCTTCTTTTCCTCGGAAAAATCCGTGAGCAAAAATGTTGTCCTTTCATTCCGTAAACGAGCAGATTCAATTCACAAAGAGTCCATTTACCCGGTCTTCAAAGGCTTCGCGTTGCGGTCGTTAACAGAAGACCATTGGTACCTCGATATTTGACATCAAAAACCATCCCGCTTTGGGGGAAACAGAGTGATACAAAATAAATGGAATATCCTTTGCGCGGACGCTGGAGTTGGTTGAAAGATGACATCTCATAGGTGATGTTTGTCAGCGTCACTTTATTGCCTCGCTCATCCCAGTTTCTAGAACAACTAATGTGAAGAAGAGGCCGGCGCGGCGGCCGAGGGGGCGGAGCCTTATAAATATACTCGTTAAATATCCACGAGGGGGAACGGCGGGCGGAGCGGGTCGGGTCGGCGGGCGCCGTCGTCAGCAGCTCTTCGGGGAGGCGGAGCCTTATAAATATACTCGTTAAATATCCACGGAGGGAGGGGCGACGGCTGCGGAGCGGGTCGGTCGGCGCCGTCGTCAGCAGCTCTTCAGGGAGGCGGAGCTAGAACGACACACACGTCACAAGTCACGGAACCGCCGCCGCCGTCACTGCCGCGCGGTCGGTCACAAGTGGCAAAGTTGGGAGGCCCCTTTTGTGCCGGTACGCGCGCCACCTTGAAATACAACCGGTTCGTGCTTCTTTTGCAGTGAAAGCCTATTGAAGTTTAGCGCTACAGTTGAACTAATAGCGCGCTTCTTTTGCAGTGAAAGCCTATTGAAATTTAGCGCTACAGTTGAACTAATAGCGTGTACAAACGGTGGACATCTAGTTTTGGGCGGGGCCAGCACATTTAGAGGATAAGGGGTAGAGCCGGGCGGCACGCCGAAAATTTACCGTTACCGAAATTCTTCACGACGACCGACGTCATTTTCACCATGTCGGTAACTTTGGTAATTTTATAAAGCAAGAAAATCGAGTCTTTTCATCCCGCTTTGACTCTGTGTTGTTCGGCTATGTTCGTTCCACTTTACACTAAGGGGCTGTGAGATATCAATAGAACCGTTATGTGGCAAGATAACAAATATTAATAAAGTTAACAAAAAAAGAAATCGCATTCATGAGCAATTATCGAAAATAGATCGAAAATGACGAACATTTCCGAAAGTACTCCGGAAACAGCCGAATGTGGCGGAGACGTCATAACAAGGAAACAAAAGGTCGAGGCAGGTGCCATCGTTGTTTATCGACAAGAGAGTTGCGTTTGTGTTTTATCAAAAAATTGCTAAAATGGTTCATACCTGTCATGCTATGTGCTTTACAAATAGCTACAAATAGAGTACCCATGAGTCCTCGAGAAAAAGAGCTGGACTACGCAGACAATGAGTAAAGTTCGTCAGTGCTAAGAGGGCTAATTTTGCAGACCCAGCCTCCGGCACGGTTTTGTGTGATGCACATTTTACACCTGAAAGCTATACGAGCTATGGGCAAATGAAATCAGGTTTTGCTAAGAAATTGCTGCTGAAAGCAGATGCGGTGCCCACCTACATGCGCAGCCACCTAAATGTCCCGACATAACAAGAAAGAGGACGATGACTGGCTCTGATGAGACCACCTCACCACCCCAGGCAAAGCAAAGGAGGGAAATGGCCAGAGTGAGTACTCTTATATAATAAAAAACATATCACGCATTGGACACATGTATAAATTATCGCTCGTAAAATATATAGAACAAATCCTCTAATCCCATTCATATTTGTGTCGGTTGGCAGAGCGAAAACCGATGATAGCATATGAAATGATCATTATTCTATACATGACTTTATTTTGCGGTCACGGTGTATCAGCTTCACAAAAAGAAATGCAAAACAAACCATTCGGTGATTCTGTTGCCGGCGGCCGGTGTGTGATTGCTCCCCTCAGTGATCCTTTCATTAGGCTGCATTGGCTTTCGTTTGGGCTCAAATTGATAACCCAAAACACCAAAGAAAGGTTCATAACTCTCCTCGTCACCATTAGAAGAATATTCGTTACGTGGGATTCGTCGCTGGAAATAGAAACAAAATTGTCCGCCATTCAGTACTAAGCACTGAGCCAGCCGGTTGTTTCCTTATAGTGACGTCACGCACACAATATGCTAGATTTCCGGCATCTCGGGGGCGGGTCCTTTTAGCTTGACAATCGACCTAATTTCTATCATTTTCTTGGTGTTGCGATGTGTATAATTACACCAAGTGGCATGATATGAATTCAAAAGGCATGCGTTGATGGATAAATGATGGAATATTAGCATTTCCCCAGGTGTTGTCATACCCTTTAAGAAAGCGGTCTGTGTGCTCACGTATGGAGTCACGTCGTTATCAGGAACTCAAACAAACAGAAGCCCGGTAGGCTAACGCTTCGAGTCGGGCTTAAGGGAGCTTCGGCAAACTTTCACCGGACATTAAGTTGACTCTTGGCAGCCTCCAAACGGCCTTTCTCCCGCTTTCCTCCCTGGTTCTCCCGATTTCAGGAGAGGGTGCTTTCTACTGGTAGCCGGGCCTCAGCCTAACGCTAGCGGCTAACGCTATAAAATGAACGCGGTGGAGTCAGATAGCGGCTCTAACCTTGTCAAAATGGCTGAACTTAATGAGTGGATTGGGCACGAACTGGATCTAGCAAGTAGTATGAGCTGTTGTTTTGTATCTGTGTGTGATTTCTTTGATGAAGTGTAACGCATTCAGCATAAATTATAACTATAATATGACCGTTTAATGGCCACAGCTATTTTTATGTATGTGCTTGCTTTATTTTGTGTCAATCATGCAATCATTAATGTGTCATTGGCAAAAGAGCAATATATCTTTAATGTGTGTGTATGGGGGGGCGTGTGCATGTGTGCGTGCAGTGCATGTATTAAAAATGCTCTGGACCTGAAACCTTGAAGTAAACTATTGTCTTGAGTAATTATGTCACAGCAGCCTTTAACAATAAGTTGTCTGTTTGAAGTGTACTGTTAAAGCTGTAAATCATTGACGTTTGCACAGTCGTCGTATTGATTTTTATAATGTTGTCCAAAATTTTGATCTTTTTTGTGTGTGCACATTTTCAACATTATTTAGCAACTTATTTATTTTAAAATAATAAGTATTACTTAAATGTTTAAATCCAGAACATTTCATTTAAATCTTTAATCTTAAATGTATATCTAAATCTTACACATAAATCCTTAATCTAAATGTTAAATTTAAATGTTAAATCTAAATCCTAACCCTATAAATCATTAATTTAAATTTCAAATTTAAATGGAAATCTTGAATACAAATCCTAAATTTAAATCTAAATCGGAAATGTTAAAATCTAAATCCTAAATCTTGAAACAGGTGAAACTAAATATATATCTAATATGCAAATTCACATGACTGGTGACCGAAAGTAACAAAATAAAAGTTGGAGCAGCTCAGACTGTGTTTGCATATTACCTAAATATTTAGTTTCACCCGTTTTAAGATTGATGATATATATTTAAGATTTACATTTAAATATAAGATTTAAATTTAGGATTTATATTTAAGATTCAAAATTTACATTAAGGATTTAGATTTAGAGATTTAGATTTAAGATATCAATTGTTTAGTTCTTGATTTAAACACCATGCTGCACTAAATGTGAGAAAATGTCAGTCATTTTCAACATGTGCTGTTTTACAAACAGCGCCCCATAGTGGGGAACTTGGCAAAGCACAATTAACACACAATGAAACTAATCCTAGTGCGCCAAATTGTTTCGTGAGTGAGGATGGCAAACTTTTTTTTTTGCGGTCAGGCAGGAAGAAGCTCGTTTTGCCACACGCTTTACTATCAAAGATGATGAAGTTGAGTATTTTCCCACTCTGCTCGCTTGTAACCCTGTTTGCAGCTAAGAAAATCTGAGGAAAAAAGCAGCCAATGACACGGGCGGGCAGGCAGGCAGGCGCAGCAGGAGCAGAAGAAAAAAAAGCTCAAATGACCACAATTCAAAGAGAAGTTTTATTTAAGATTTGAAACATCAGAGAGAGAAAAAAAAACATTTACACAAAGTGGCTTTTCTCCAGAATCTCTGATCTGCAAACAGACAAAAAAAAAAAGTCCAAAAGTGGAGCAGGAGACAAACAGAGAGGGAAAATACGTCATTGTCACCATCGGTGCGGCTGCCTGGCCGGCCGGCCGGGCAGACGGGCAGGGGAGGAAAGGGATGATCAGCTTCTCGGGCCGGGCCTAAAGACACAGCGGATGGACGGATGGCTCGCTCGGGCGGGGCAACTTTCACAGCTTTTGTGACTTTGTCACAGGGGGAAAAAACGTGGCGTCCGGCCGGCAAATAACGGGACGACGATCCAAAAATTGCAAGCCCCCCCCCCCCCCCCCCCCCCCCCCAATAACACGCACCTCCAGTTTGGTTAAGTACAACCCCTTAGCAAAAAGTATGGAATCATCTGTCTCGGACGAGCACTCACTCAGACATTTGATCATGTAGAACAAACTCAGAAAAAAAAAATGAATGAGTTCAAAGTGCAACTCTTTAGCATTCAGAAATGAATAAATAACATTGTAGTGGTCAGTAAATGTTACTTTTATAGAGCAAGTGCAGAGAAATATATATGGAATCACTCCATTCCGTGGACAAAAATATGGAATCATGAGAGACAAACAAAGAAATCAATCAAAGCACATCTCTAGTATTTAGTAGCACCACCTCTGGCTTTGATGACAGCTTGCAGTCTCTGAGGCATGGACTCCATGAGTATTCTTCATCAATTTGGCGCCAACTCGCTTTGATCGCGGTTGCCCGATCATCCTTGCAGGTCGGAGCCTCGCTGTGGACCTTTTTTTTTTTTTTTTCCCACCACAGGTTTTCAATAGGGTTGAGATCCGGGCTATTTGCTGGCCACGACATCGACTGGATGAGTCTTTCTCCAAGGAATGCCTGAACAGTTTTAGCTCTGTGGCATAATGCATTGTCATCTTGGAAAATGACATTTTCAATTGAAGGGATAAGAAAGCAGTCTGCAATTTCAATGTAAACTTGTGCATTTATGAAGACTGAACCACAATGCCTTTGCCTAACATGCAGTCCCATATCATCAAGAAAATTTCAATGTTTTCTTCAGGCAGTCATCTCTGTAAATCTCACAGCAGCAGCAGCAGCAGCAGCAGCAGCAGCAGCACCAAACAAAAGTTCCAGCATCATCACCTTGTCAAGAATCTGCATTGGACAAGGGGCTGAATGTCAGGCAAAGGCACTGTGGTTAGTTTACATTGAAATTGTAGACGGCTTTCATATCCCTTCAATTGAAAATGTCATTTTCCAAGATGACAATGCATTATGCCACAGAGCTAAAACTGTTCAGGCATTCCTTGGAGAAAGACTCATCCAGTCGATGTCATGGCCAGCAAATAGCCCGGATCTCAACCCTATTGAAAACCTGTGGTGGAAAAAAAAAAAAAAAGGGTCCACAGCGAGGCTCCGACCTGCAAGGATGATCGGGCAACCGCGATCAAAGCGAGTTGGCGCCAAATTGATGAAGAATACTCATGGAGTCCATGCCTCAGAGACTGCAAGCTGTCATAAAAGCCAGAGGTGGTTCTACTAAATACTAGAGAAGTCTTTTGATTGTTATTTCTTTGTTTCTCATGATTCCATATTTGTTTTCCTCTGAATGGAGTGATTCCATTTATATTTCCCTGCACTTGCTCTATAAAAGTAACATTTACTCACCACCACAATGTTATTCATTCATTTCTGAATGCTAAAGAGTTGCAGTTTTAAACCAATTCATTATTTTTTCTGAGTTTGTTCTACATGATCAAATGTCTGAGTGAGTGCTCGTCCGAGACTGATGATTTGTAAAAGCAGCAGAGTGTCTTTCATACCACGCTTTGTATGAAGAGCGACGCTCCGTTCACACCCGGGCGGATTTGGAGCACTTTTGCAAAGCGGAATCCGAGGTGGGAACGCCAACCTGCGGACGGGGCTCCGGACCTTCCAGTCCGCTTTCGCCCACGCTCCCCGTCCGTTTTTTTTCAGCGAGTATTAGGGCCCGACAAATAAGGAAAACGGACCGCGACAAAAAAGGCATCCTATGACCAGATTGAAGTCACAACACCACGAGAAAATAGCAGTCATTTTAGCTCAGACGTGACGAAATACGCACAGATGCAGTGGATAGCCAAATGAGCCGCTACCGAGCCTAAGTCCTACCGTTGACGATCGTTCCGTATGCCAAAAGATGACTTTATTTGTGACAGATGAGACGCTCGCTCGCAATATTGTGGATTTGAACGGAGTTTTCACTTTTGTCACGTGACCATTTGAAATGGGTCATCATTAGGGCCGAACGATATGACCTTTTTGGGATATAGGGTATCTTGCAAATGAAAACAAAAAGAATTTTCACCAGATAACTTAAATAGCTCTGTTTGGGAAGACTATTTGACTTTTTGTATGAGCGTATTGCATTTGATTCTCATTTATTATATTGATGGTATTCTTCATTGTAAAAATGTTCTTTTCTGCCTGCATTAGAGTGCTTCCATTGACCTTAATTGGATTCATTTATCCAAGTGCAAAAAATCGCAGTGTATTCATACAATGCACTTTCATCCCGGCTCAGGAGGTCGGTTTACCTGCAAATGATGAAGATTGCCATTTCTCGGCACACTTGCTGCTTTTACGAAGCAAGCCAAAGGTTTACCTGCTCAAAAAAAAAAAAAAAAAAATCATCATCATCATCTGCGATGGTACTATTATGGCACACGCGCACAACGCGATATTCCTATTTGACTTGAATATCCTTTTTTTCTGGTATTATGGTGACTTTGAGCTCATAGTTAGCATGTATTAGAACATATGACTTTAGCAATGTTCAACTTCAATCTGGTAATATGATGACTCAATTCTGGTCGTGCCATTTTGGTTCTCTGTTATTCCAAACCGCAGTCACGAACAACAGCGAACCGTACTTAGGAAGAACGGAAAATAACGGAGCCGCCGGTCCATCCGCCGCCGCCGCCACCGAAATGTTGTCTTTGCGCCGGTCGTTCTGGGCTATTGGTAGACAAAAAAAAAAAAAAAGAAGTCCGGAGCCCCGGGAGGACGGCGCTACGTTTCAAATTGCGTGAGCAAAGCGCGCACTTCGGGCGTCAGCTGCTTGGCGGCGCTGGCGGCTTCGGAGATGGCGCGGCGGTACGGGCCCTTCCTCTTCCTGTCGAAGCGCGACTGGAAGCTCTCCAGAAAGGGCGAGAGCTGCGCCAGCGGCAGGAAGGAGGTGGTGGGCGAGCCGAACCAGGACACGCGCGCCTCCTGCCGCCCCGCGCCGTCGGCTCGCCGCGCCACCGTCATGCCCAGCACCCGCGCCGGCCACCAGGGGAAGCCGTAGATTTTGGCCCAAACGATGTCGCCCACGCACACCGCGCGCCCGTCCGGCAGCTGACACTTGGACACCGACTTGGAGAAGACGGAAGAGGACGACGCGGACGACGAGGAAGAGGACGACGACGTGGACGACTTGCGCCGCCGTTCGGGTCGCTCCCCTTCCTCGTCGCCCGCCGACGGGCAGGGGGGCGCCGCCAAGCGAGCCGGGGGCGGGGGGAGCGCCGAGACGCCCTCCGAGAGGTCGGGACGTGGCGGAGGACGACGCTCCTCCTCTTCCGGGGCGGCGCAAAAAGAAGAGGTAGGCGCCGGGGGACGCGACGCGGACGGGTCGGGACCGGAGCGAGCGTTGTCGATATTGGGAGGTGAGGAAGAAGAGGAGGGGGAGGCAGAAGAAGAGGAGGAGGAGGAGGGCGGGGCCCGCGGCTCGTCGGTACGATACCTTTGGGGTTTGAGGCGCATTCGAGGCGGCAAGGCGGGGCCGACCAGGGCGGCGCTCAGCTGCTGCAGCCGGCGCGTGAAGTGGACTTTCTGCTTCCGCAGAGCGGCGGCACGTGTCAGGGCCTTGCCCTCTCTGTCCCGATTCTCGCCGAGGGGGGCCGGCGGCGAGTTCCGCGCCGCCTTCTTGGCCCCGTCGCTCCCTTTTTGCGTCGCCTTCTTAGAGTTCGGCTTGAGACGTGCCGACGAAGACGAGGAGGGCGCGCGAGGCGACGAGGGGAAGCCGGCCGGCGCCCGCGTCCCCGGCGGCGCGCGTCTCTCCGCGCCGCGGCCCCCTCGCTCATCCCCGCGGGCGCGGTCGTCGCTCCTCAATCGCTTGACCTCGGCGGACACGGGCCCCTCGGCCGCCTTCCGCCGGCGCTCCTCGCCCCTGGAGTCCCGCGGGCCGGCGTGCCGAACGGCCGCCGCGCCTTTACATTTGTCGCACAGCACCTGGCGCGGGCGCAGCTTGATGGCGTTCATAATGGAGGTGGGCTCCTCGCAGCGGTAGCGGCGCTTGGGCCGCTTGATCTTGCGGGGCGGCGGCTGAGGTAAGTCCTGGTTGTACGTGTCCCTGATGAAGAGCGGCGGCGGGTACGGCGCCCCCTCCTGAAACAGCGGCTTCCGCGGGCCGTTAGGCGCGTCTTCTTCGCCCGTGGCTTCCCGCTCGGGGGGCGCCGCCCTCCGAGCGCCGCTCCGGTCTTGGCGCGGGGGAAACGGCGTGACGGGAATCCCGTACGGTCCGAACCTGCGGGCGACGCAGACATCTTAGAGACGGAAAAAAATAAAAGAAAAAGAAACACGACAAAACGACAGCAGAAGCGGAGCCGAAGCGCCGTTTGCGGCATCGCTCGACGGACCCCAAAATCATTTGAATCCGGACGGCCGGCATGAAACGACGACAGACTTCCGGTCCGTTCGAAGACACGCGGTCCCTCGCTACGGACTGGACTTCTACTGTCGACAATTTGTGAAATGATCCATTTGAACAGTAGGGAAGTATGTTAGCGGGTTTGATAGGTAAGGAGGACTTTTACCATTCAGTTGAATGAAACTTTTGACCTAGGGCAAAAGCGCCAATATGGCGTGCGCGCTCATTTTAAGAGCGTCACCCAGAAAAGCAGTCAACGAGTTTTTAAACAACAATATCTGCAAGTTGAAGCTTTAGTCAATACCTTTTTGAAACGTCCATGAGAACCCCGGAGAAGAGCTTCTCGCCCAGCCGGAAGGACACAACCAGCGCGTCATCGATGACGTGGTCCAAAGAGACCCGGACCTCGGAACCCAGACTCAAGCTCAGGTCCTGCACCTGCACCTGCACGGCACCGAGCCGCGGAATGCAGGAAGCAGAAGCGTCCGCCGAGGCTTGGCCGGGCTTGACGTCGGGCTTCGGGGAAGCTCGGCACGGCGCCCCCTCCTCCGGAGCGGCGTCCTGGCCGACGGCCGCGTAGGCTCGGCCCCGGCCGGCGGTGTCGCCGCTCGGTTCCGCCGCCTCCGCCGCGAAAAGGCCGGCCTCGGCACCGGCCGGGGGCCGCGGGACCGGGAAAGAGTGCAGGAATACGGCGGACGAGGTGGGCTTGGGCTGCGCGACGATGCTGCTGCTGCTGCTGCTGCCGCCGCAGTTGCTGTTGCCGCCGCCGCTACCGCTGCGGTAGGCCGTCTGCGCCGAGACCGCTTCTCCGAGAGAGTAGCGCTCGGGGCCGCTCCGGTTCGGCGTGACTTGCTCACCCCGGCCGCCGCTGCCGGCCGCCTCTTCTTGGACTCTTCCCGCCGCCGTCGCGGGCTCCGGCTCCGGCCCGAGATGGCGGCAACGGCGCTCCTCCACGTCCGCGTCGCCGCCGTCTCCCGCTCCTAGGCCGCCGAGCTCGGCGGCCGGCTCGGGCTCGGGCTCCGCGGCCGGCTCGGGCGCCCCTTCGGGCATTCGCCCGGAACCCGGCTCCGGCGAGCCGTCGTCGCTCGTCGCCGTCGAGCGAATCGCCGCAGCTCCTGGCTCGGTGGCCACGGCCGCCATTTTCTTCCGCTATGCAAGCGAGCTAGCGTCGCCCCGCCTCTACCCGTACAAAGGTTCGGCCGATCGGCGCTCCGCGATTGGCCGCGCGGACTGTCCGTCAAACGGAAGCCCGAGTGACATACGCCGCGATTGGTCCGAGATACGGAAGTGCTCTGACGTCACCGAGATTTTCGTCTTGAGGCGAAAAAACAAAACAAAACAAAACAAAACCAAACCAAAAAACTAAAAACAAAACACTGGGCGACTTCCCATTGATCAACTGAATTAAGTCACTCGGACGCCGTACGTTATTTTCTATTCGACGCTTTATAAGCAGAGAAAAGAGCACAGGGGGTCTATTGTCACGCAAATAATAAAATAAATGAAATCGTTTGATTTCATGAGCTCAATTTTCTACTGTTCAGCGTCAGCCTCATTGCACGTCTTCATCCATTAGTGAACACCAGGGGCGTCACTAGGTTTTTAGGATCAGAGGGGGCTTAGCCCCCAGGAGTTACACAGGATGTAAGTGAATGTAGCGTACAAGCGCACAATTTCACAAACAGCTAACAAAGACTGATCATTTCTATACTGTATATAATACAAGGGCGTAGGTTTGGTCTCTGAAGAGAATGCCACTGGCCGCTAGGGGGCAGCGCCGTTCCATAGTAATGTTATTCATCTCAACAGTGGGAGAGTTAGTAGTTGTATGAGACGTATATGCTATTGCTATGTGCTATGTGTGCTTCACACGTATTTCTGGAAGTCTACTCACTGTTAATGTCAATTATGTGCCTCTTGTTGTATTTTGGCTTATATATGTACAGAGAAAGATATGCTATCTGTTGTGTTAGTACTTGTTGTTCTGTTTTCCTCTATTCAGTTAAGTTAGTATGCTGTGGCTAATGAGCTATTTTCTTGTTCTTCAGGGTTCCCTCATCTTTGTCAATAAACGAGAATTATAACTTGACATTGAGGGGTATTTCTTCAGTCTCAACATTGGTAAGGACAGGCAACAGCATCACCTGCATGTGCACTTTTTGCTGGGGACGGCACATTAATAAGACCAAACAGATTGGGTGAGGGCTACATTTCTTGAAACTTCCAGAATAAATGTCTGGATTTCATTAGCAAATTTTTACATTTCAATATTGGAACACAAATGATATTAACATACTTATAGACTTTTTATCTCGACTATGATTAATGTATGAATATCTGAGAAAATATCTTCATAGGCTGCAAATACAAATATTTTTAAACAAATAAGTACTTTTGAAATAAATTCAAGTCATCAGCCAATCAAACGTGCATTTGTGGGGAAAAAATGGACTGGCACACTCTAGAGGTCAAAGAGGTAAATGTACGTTACCGTTCAAAAGTAGAAATGTCCTCCTTTTTGAAAGAAAAGCACTGTTTTTTTTTGTTTTTGTTTTTTCATGGAAATAACATTAAGCTAATCAAGAAAAACACTCTATACATTATTATGTGGTAAATGACTATTTTAGCGGGAAATGTCCGGTTTTAATGCAATATCTACGTCGTTTTGTAAAGAGGCCCATTTACAGCAAACATTACTCCAGTGTTCTAATGGTACATTGTGCTTGCTAGTTGCCTTAGAACAGACATGTACGAAGTCCGGCCCGGGTGCCAAATGCGGCCCGTGCTCAAATTTCATCCGGCCCCCAGCCTCTGTCATAAAATCAGTAACGTCTGGCCTGCACACAGACGTAATAAATTGGTCAGCAGTACTGCTACCAGCATATGAAGTAGCTTACACACCAAATGCTGTTCCTCATTTACCCACTAAAAGGGACCAGCACTCGAAGCAACATTACCCGATGTGACCTTTTACTTCCAATTTTCTAAAATGGCGCCAATCAACAACAACAAAAAGTTGACTGCGACAGCTTCAAGGATAGGTGGAAATTGGATTATTTCTTCACTAAAATGCGCAACAACTGTGTCTGCCTCATTTGCAAAGAGAAAGTAGCTGTTTTTTAAAGAGTTCCATGTGAGGCGATATTACAAAACAAGACACGCTGACATGTATGACGAGATTACAGGGAAGATACGCCGCGAGAAATTGAAGCAACCTGAAGCTTGTCTAATTTCACAGCAGCAGTATTTCGCAAAAGCCCGAGTGTCGAAAGAGAACGCCACAAAGGTGAGATTGTTGAAATGATGAATTAAAAAAAAAAAAAAAAATCAAACAAATGTGACACACAGAAGGGCTTGCTAAAAATGATTGAAATATATTGTTCTATGTAAATCAGCCCAGGTAGCCCCCCCACATTTTTGCCACACCAAATCTGGCCCCCTATGCAAAAAGTTTGGACACCCCTGCCTTAGAAGGATAATAGATGATTAGAAAACCTTGCGCAATGATGTTGGCACAGCTCCAAACGGTTTAGGTGGTTAGAGAAGCTATAAAACGGATCTTCCTTTGAGCTAGTTGGATATCTGGAGCATCACCTTTGTGGGTTTGATTCAACTCTCAAAAAAGACAACTTTCACGTGAAAGTCGACAATCTGTTCTTAGAAATGAAGGCTATTCCATTTGAAAAATTGCTAAGAAATGGAAGATTTTCTATAACGCTGTGTACCACTCCCTGTAGAGAGCAGTACAAACAAATCTAACCAGAGTAGAAAGAGAAGCGGGAGGCCCCGCTGCACAACCAATCAAGAAGACAAGTCATTAACAGTCCTCTGTTTTAGAAATAGATGCCTCGCAGGTCCTCATCTAGCAGCTTCATTAAATAGTACCCCTAGAACGCCAGTGTCAATGTCGACAGTGAAGAGACGACTCCGGAGCGCTGGTTTTCAGGGTGGCGCGGCAAAGGAAAAAGCCATATCTGAGACAGGCTAATAAAAGGAAACGATGAATATGGCCAAAAGAACACGGACATTGGCATTGACATTCTGAAGGAAAACAAGAAATTGTCCGGGAGTTCCCAAACTTTTGAACGGTAGTGTAAGTCTTAACGTAATGAAAATCATTCACTTCATAATGGTAGGGTCAATTATATCCTTAAAGCATTTGGGAAGACAAAATGACACAAAATGACCTATATAACTGAACTCATTATGATGTGCTTAAAAGTTGGCGGGGACAATTTCAGCATCCTGAAAAGTTGCTAGAGTTATGTCCCTACCGCTCCTATGCAAACCTACGCCCTGGTAATAAGGGTGGAAAAGACTCAGGTGACTTGAAGTTGCGCTCTGAGACCCCCAATTTGGCCAATTTCAAAATTGTCCTTTATGCATGTTTGATACATCATTGGAAAGCTTCAAATCTCAATTTTCTGGGGGGAAAAAGTTTTAAACAGGAGGGCATTTAAATGTTTTTTTTTTTTTTAAACAGCAATACCCTAACTGGAGGTGAGGGCACGCGAGAGCATAATTAAAAACGCCACGATTTGAACGAGATATTATCGCGTACTTACCTCTTTTCCATCCCAAAACTCCATGTAGCGTGTATCACCGAGTGTCAAGACACAGCTGCGAATGGCCACAGCTGGATTTTGGAGGGATTTTATGGATGAAACACGGTCATATAACGAGAGTCGCGATGCAGAAATCGCAGACATCGATGAGCGGTTGAGATTTTCTTTTTGAAGTATTTACCCTTTTAAACTTTTTTTCCCCAATTTGTCTTTGTTTGGATCGATTTTTATCATCTAAAATATTGGGGCAAATGTGACGTTATCAAAAAAATACAATTAAGCGATAGTTATGAGGTAGATACCGGTGACCTTTTTACAGACGCCATTTGTTTCATGTTGTACATTTTTCAAGTCATACAAGCTGTTATAAATGTTCACACTAGAATTCTTAATGTTTAGACTGCATGTGCAATTGTTAAATTGAAAGCTGGTAAATAAATTGAATGAGAAACGGTTCATTTGTATTCCATGCATTTATTCAAATGTTCAAATTATATAACAGTCGGCTTGGGCGAATTTATCGTCATTTATCGTTACCGAGGTAAATCTGCTCAATTTATCGTGATACGTACTGAAGGCCATATCGCCCAGCCCTAATTGACATATTGTTCTATCAAACACAAGAGTTGCTTTGGCTTAAAATACAGCCGTTTCTTTTAAAGAGGGGTTGTAAGAGCAGAAAGTGCTTTTTCAGACTCGTCTGTGTTTTCCGCCATATATAAAATGCTACGTGTGTTCCGTACAGTACACACTAAACTCTAGCACTAAACTAGCACCTCCACAATGCATTGAATAGGGGGCTTTAGTCCCCCTAAAATAGGCCTAACTGGTGAACACTATGTCATTGATGGAATGTGGTTGGAATGGAATGAACCCGAAGCCTCATTTGACATTGAGATGATGAAGTAAAAAAATCAAGTCTATTTGCAGTTTTTATTCAAAATATTTTTAATTATGAATCATTGTTGTATTTTCTCAAATATGATGAGTTAAATTATAAATAAATCTAAATGGATTGGACGCCTAATGCTGTCAATGGCAGCGAATCATTGCCCTAAAAAAAAAAAAATCCAAACTCGTGCATGAAAGAGGTTGGCTTCGGACTATCAACCCTTTAATCATGTGTTCAATTGTTTCAAGCAAGATGAGTTTTACATTACAAAAAAAAAAAAGATGACTATTGTCACTTTTTCTATTTGTATTGAGATTAGTACACATTGGCAAGATCATTTATTCAGTCATTTCATGTTAAAATTGAAAATCCCCGGCGGGTTAGGCCACGCGATGAGCGTCTCACGATGTCATCGGCGAGCCAAGCGTCAGAGGGCGTTGAGACCGCTGCCGGCGTCCGCGTCCTTGACTTGTTTTAAAGACAGCGCCGCTCGCTCGTCTTCCGACGTGGCCTCCTTCTTCTCCGGGGGCTTCCTGCCGGACCTTTCCGCAGACACGACAAGGAATCGATGGGAAAAATGCCACATCTCCAGGATGCGTACAATTACTTTCCTGTAAAATAGCCTCGCGCCGGCCGTTATCGGGAGGTCCCGATGTGACCGTACAACGCAGGTATCGGCGCGTACTAAGAAAAAAACGCACCGAAGCCGTACCGAGATTTACTTTCCGAACGCCGGCCGTCGCGGAAGACCTTGTCAATCGGGAGACAGCGGTCGTCCTCGCCGAGATGGCAAACTCCGATGGGTCCGATCGTTTTTGACTGTCCGGATGATTTCGCGTGAACTTGACGTATCGTTTTATTTGCGTTTTGGCCTTTTGGTGCGACGGAAAGCACACCTTGTGTTGAATTGTGCTATATAGATAGAGAAATTGGCCCGACCTTCCCCAAACTCCCACGAGTCATTTTAAAAGCACTTTGAATCATTTCTGAAATAAGATTTCTATTTCCGAAACGCTCGGACGACTATTAGCAGGAGCCGCTCACCATCTGTCTTCCACGTCCCGCACGGTGTCCGGCAAAGGAACGTTGAGCGTCTCGGGCAGGAAGCAGGCGAAGCCCGAAGCCAGGACGGCCGCCCCCCCGTACACCACGCTGGGCAGAGCGGGGAAGACCTGGAGGGGGCGCCGCACCGCGTCTTGAACGGCTCACGCGGGCCAGGAATAAGGGCGAGTTACCTCATCCAAGATGAGGACGGCGGGCGCCGCCATGCTGCCCACTCTGGCCATGGTGGACACCAGACCCATTCCCGTTTGCCTTAGGGAAACGGCGTTAGTGCCTTTGACTACATACGGTACTTGTTCCAATTTGCGATCTTTGCAAACGAAACGTGCGACACGCAACGGGAAATAGGCAGAGCGATGAGGCGGTACCTGATGACGGTCGGGTAGAGTTCCCCGGTGTACAAGTAGACGGTGGTGAAGGACGCCGATGTGAAGGCCTTACCCAGACACGCCAAAGTGGTCCTGACGACTTGCTTGTCTAACAGAGGGGGCGGGCGGCGCCGTTATTTGGCGCCGCCGCCTCCTTTTTCTAACGTATTGACGGCGGCTCAAAGGTGACAGGAAAACGCTCCGTTACCCGTCGGGACGAAGATGTTGGCGAAGATGACCAGAGCGGACATGAAGAGGCAGGCGGCCTGAGACACCCTTCTCCCGAGAAAACTCAGCATGCCCAGAGCCACGAGTTTGGCGGGAATATCCACGGCTCCAAAGATGAGCTGCATCACGTAAATGCTCACCTGGACCCGGAGACGGAAACTCTTAGGTGACGCGCGGCGCCGAGCCGGCCACTCCCGAACGTTTTGCGCGCTCACCCCGAACTTCTGCAGGTCCATCGCTAAGCCGTAGTAGGCGAAGCTGGTGGAGAACCTGGCAGAGCGACGCAGTATTAGTCTTAGCCTTTCGGCACGTCTTAGACGGAAATTTTATGCTCTTAAATTCTTCCTTTAGGGTCGAGAAGGCGTCCTCGTTTGCGACGCCGACCCGGGAGACGTTCGGCGGGCGACCGCAGAGACCGGGATCGCAACTCCCGACCCTTCGCTCATTCCTCACCAGACGGCGATGAGCCCGACAGAGATGCGTCTCATGCCGGGCGTCCTCAGCAGGTCGTAGGCGGTCAGCGTCTCGCGGTCCGTCTCCAACTCCTTGGTCATGTGGGAGCGAAGCACCTGCGGGCGGCACGGCACGCGCCTCAAGCTCACGTTGGCGGCGGCGGCACTGCCGTTTAGGGACACGCGGCGGCACCTCCGGCGTCAGCCCTTCGGAAATGTCGGCTTTTCCGTTGATGCGAGCCACTCTGCGGAGGGTCTTAAGGGCCTCCCCGGATCTCTGCCTGAGGACCAGCCAGCGCGCCGACTCGGCGAACCACCTGGGCGGGCGGGCGGTCGGCGGCACGTCAGAGGGCCGTTTTCCAAGGGGAGCGCGCCTAACCGAAATGAACGGACCAACTGTAGGCAAAGAAGAGGACGTGGGGAGCGCACACGGCCACGTGCAGCTTTCTCCAGTCCCGAAGCCAGTAAGCCAAGCCCGCCAAGACCATCTGACCGAAGGTGAAGTAGAAGGAGGTGAGCGTTCCCACAAGAGTCCTGCTTTTGGTGGGGATCCACTCCACCTCTGGTGACAAACGGGCAGAGTTGGCCGGCCGGCGGACGAGGACGAAGGCGACGCCAAAAGGTCTTACTCAGGGACACGGAGTTGAGTATGATGCCCGACACTGCCATGCCGCTCAGGAAGCGGAAGGCGCAGTAGACCCAGTAAGATTGCGAGAAGGCGCAGCAGGTGCCCAGGACGCCCAGCTGCAGGTAGGACCAAATAAGGACGGAGCGCCGACCGAACCTGAGGCAAAGGCGGGAGGGTTGGATGGAAGGAAGGACACGCGCCTGTCCTTCCTTCCTGCGCACGCACCTGTCAGACAGGCCGCCGTAGATGACGGCGCCGGCTAAAACGCCGCCCATGTACACCGTCTGGATCATCTGCTTGAGTGGACGCAGGGAACACACCAGGTCCCACTGAGGACGCACACGCAAGGGAAGTCTCATTGCTGCGCCGGATCTGTTCGGCTTCCAGTTTGTTCCGGCTTCTACCGGATGGCAAAAACCTCCTACTCGCGAATCGCCGGACAGCCTCGCCGCCGGGCGGTCGGTCGGCTTATCCTACCGGATCATTGTGCCCTAACGCCCCGTGCGCGCCACCGGGTTACCTCGGAAACAGTGGTGGCGATGAACTCGGAGCGGTCGTAAGTCCATCCGTCCGCGCAGCTTTCGGTGCGCGGGGGGTGGCTGCCGTTGGCGGAGCCGTTAGCGTTTAGCATCTGCCACTGAGGCGTCACGTACCTGAAAGCATCCCAGTAGACCGGCCGGCCGGCCGGCGGTTAGTCGACAACGCGGACCCGAACGGACGAATGGCGGAAACACCTCCGGCAGCGGTCCAGTCTCGTTCCCGAAGGGTCGGGCGGAATGAAAGCCTCGAGCGCGTCCCGGCCGTCCGCCTGAAAGCCCTCGACGTCACTACGCTTCGGCGGTACCGGACGCGAGGCGACGGCGTACCTGCCGCGTGAGATTCCAAAAGCTGTCGTTGGCCGAGATGCTGCAGCGGTGGCCGGGGGTTCCGGAGACAAAGTTGTTGAGGAGGTTCTGACTCGCCATCAGGAGGCCCGGGAAACTGATGAGGGTCACGTGGAGCCACTGGTACCGCCCGAAACCACCCATCTGACAAGCGCCGGGAGCGAGATTTACCAGATGACAATTTCCCCACCGGATCGCTTTGACCGCTCGTTACTAGGCGCTTCGGTCAATCGCGCCTAAACAAGGATCCATTGCACTTCGCTCAAGAAAAAAAGGACAGGGCACCGGTCACCGACCAAAATGAGATCAATCTTCGGCAGGGACGGACCGGTCGCCGACAGCAAAAGAGAACGGTCGCGTGCCAGGTGCGGACAGACATTAAAAAAAGGACCGCTCACCTGGTCGAGAAGCTCACTGAAGCCCATGTCGCCGTCGTGGAAGCGGTTCCGCTACGTCTCTTGGGATGGACCTGTCCAAGAATTGGAAGTAAAAAATCAAAAGTCTCCTAAAATCCCAGCTGCTGAAAGTTGACAGCATGACAGCGGCGTCGGCTCTTTCTCCCAAACTCCCGAGGCGGTCTGCTGAGTCGCCTTAAAGGATTAAAGGCGGGCACGTTCGCCGACGTGAGCGGATTTGGCCGCCTGACGCCCACTTACCCCGGAGCGGAGCGGAGCAGAGCGGAGCGGACGGACCGGCGAGACGACCGTCGAGAAGTCTTCCTCGACTCGGGGGGGCGTGTGGACTTTGACACCTTGCCGCGCCCCCCGGCCGTCCCCCGACCCCTCGGCATCTGTTAATGTTCTCGTGAGTCTCGCCGCCATTAACTGCGCGGACGTGATTATGGGCAAACAACGAGTAAAGACATTGTTTGCTGGTCATTACAACTTGGTGCTACGCTTCCTTCCCACCGGAGCAGGAAAAGGGACTGCCGTTATTCCAGTTGCCAATCACTACCGAACGCAGGTGTTCCCCCCGCACTCTTGATGAAAACAGAATGGTGACCGCTTCCTGTTTTTCATTGCCCACCCCTGGTCTGCATTTAGACCAAACCGGTCCTCGCAGGCCGCCGCGGTTTTTGTTCCGACCGATCTGGCGCAGGCAGTCAAATCATTGAGGTGTCTGCGGAATGAAGGTGTATCCGACTCTGCACTCGTAAGACACCGTGTCCTTTGATGGGTTGAAACAAAAAGCGTGGCGCCTTTGCCGAGTACTTGTAATAGTTGACCTAGACAAAGCGGTCACGGCTAAGTAAGGACCGATCCGCCGCTCGGAATTTACCCCCGCGTGTCAGAGCAACAAACAAGTCCGCGGGCGGGGGGCGAGCGGTCGGCAGGTCACCAGCTGAACGCGCCGCTCGGCTTTCACACGTGTTCGTCACGTGTCGGGGGCTTGCGCAACGGCCGGCCGAGACAATCCTCGCTAACGCCGGCTGTTCTTCAAACCTTTCCTGTCACTTATTCACCCCAAAAAAAACGGGCATTTTATTGTAAGTCTTGAGAAAAAACAGGTCGGAGCCAAATGACAATTCAAGTTGTACCGATACAAGTATCGGAAGGGGCCCCGATAAGTCATTCAAACGCAGACGTGGATATCGGCTCGTCCCGAGAAATAATATGTTCTCTCAGAGATTTGGTTTTCGACCGCCGGTCGCCATTCCAAAGTTGGCTGCCGTGCAGTTACAAACGCTGCTGAAGAAGATAAAGTGTTTTATCAGCCTTTTATTCCAGAAAGTCTTGTTGAATAGCGGTCTATTTGTTGCGATGGTGAATAAATGTACACGTTAAACAGGATTTGAAGTTTTGACATGACCCTCTATAAAGATGCAAGGCTGCCAACAGACACACGCAATTGCCTGTTTTCTCACGCACACACGCCACTCATCCAATTTCTCACGCATAAAAAACAATGGGATTTTGGGTCGGGACTCGTTCATTTCTTTTTCAAACTCTCCGACAGTAGATGGCGCTACTCGCCACTGTAACGCTATTTGCTGCTTAAACATCCTAGTTGCGATAGAAGAAGACCTTCAAGATGACAATCGCGGGAGAAACACGAATGGAGAAAGAATCTCTGAAGAAAGCCACAATCTGAAGATTACAGGCAGAGATTAGGTATGTTAAAGGCATGAAAATCACTCACCTTTCGGCGAAATTCGCCGTTTTGAAGTAAAAAAGGGATGACCTACGTGAATTGTGTAGATCCGAGGAGAACATTTTTTTTGGGGGGGGGGGGGGGGGGGCGTAAATCCATCTAACTAACTAACGACATGTTTTATTGAAGTTGCTAAACCTGTCGCAATATGGAATGAGTCCATTTATCCATTTGTAAATAAAAATGAGGGCGGTCATTTTCACGGCTGCGTTTCATCCCCGCGTGCATGCATACATTTGTGCGTGCGTGTAAATGACATATGAGACTCCATTTGTTGTGTCCAGATGTTTATTGGTCAACAACACGCCGTAGAGTTACAGTTCACACATACAAAATAAGGAAACATCTATATTAAACACTGTAAACATTAGCATTGCTACACTGAGACGAATGGGGAAAAAAGACAACTTACGTTAGCCTGCTATAAAACATAGTCTTTTCCAAAACACAAACTTGCGGTGAAAACAAGACGCTTCAAAGATGAAAAATCGCTGGTGAACAGCATGTGCAAATGAAATATATGACCCAAAAAATCTATTAGTGACACCACAAGCAATGACGAAAAGTGCTTTTTGCGGAGTGTAAAGTTGTTAGTGGTTTAGCAAACGTACTTCCGGTGAACATTTCAAAATAAATGCACAAAGTCGTAAACAAGGATTTCTGGAGTTAATCCCACATACATCAGAATTAATTCAATAATATGTAAATACTATTATACTACAGAATTTAGATTTTGCAGGAAGAATAACTTTAAAATGACACACTCTTTAAAATTGTGATTGGCAATTAATATAATTATTATAATACTATTAATTCAATTCAATGAATTCAATTTTATTTGTATAGCCCTCAATCACAACAGAAGTCTCAAAGGGCTTCACAGAGGCAATATGATACACAATTAGAAATGAAGCAACAAAGATGAATAGATACAGTTCAAGTCCTGGGTATCCCCTATCCTTAAGACCCTCCATGCCGGCAAGGAAAAACTCCAAAAACTCCAGAGTCAATTGGGAGAAAAATGAGAAACCTTGGGGAGTACCACAGTCAGGAGAGATCCACTCCCTGGTTTATATATATTATATATTATATATATATATAGTATATATAGTACTATAATAATGCTAGAATTTTTTTTTTTTAATAAGAATTGTTTTGAATAATGTCGGGAAGGTGAAGTCAGCGTTCTGAGTCTATTCACATTCCATTTTTTTGCACTAGTAAAGTGTATCAACTAAGCCTGCGCAATATATGGTCTTAACATCGCCATCGCAATGTGCGCATGCGGAATAGTCACATCGCCGGACGTGCACATTTTTTTCAACATTTAAACTTTTGTTTTACTTCATGTACGCAGCAAGTGTGCAGATCCTGGATTAAACTGAGTTGTAAAAATTAGGGCCGATGGCGCCATTTTTCAGAGCATCGGAATTTAAAAACAACATGTTTTTCTGCTTCGTGCTCATACAGCACCACAGTGTCTCACTCTCCCTCCCGCTAGGCAGCGCAACCAAACTGTTTTTCTTCGTCAACAGTGCAGCTGTCCCGAACGGAGCTATTGAAGTTGTTTGGTTCAAATTTTTTCGTTTGAATATCGTAATATAATATCGCAAACTCCCCATCAATCGCAATGATAGCTTTTTTCCAATATCGTTCAGGCCTCCTATCAGCATTTGACCTCAATTTTCATGTGTGATTGATTGTTGTTATTTACATGTTTGTTTGTACTTAAATAAAGAATTTGAGTCTTCCAAAATATTTTTGTGAATTAATAAGTATCAACAAAAATTTCATTGCTAAATTAGTAAAAAAAAAAATATATATATTAGTCGGCTGACTGATTGGGAGAAAATTAGTCGTTTGGGACAGCCCTATCGGAACATATTTCCTACACACCCTTCTCACCTTTTTAACCCCTGACCCATTTTCATGCCTGCATAGTTTATATAGTATTAGGCCGTGTTCACACTTGGCACTGCCTCCTGAGCGCCTTTAGAGCGAGTATTCTAAACAGAATTCTATCTTAAACGTTACCATACATAACGGTTAGTAACGTCGGTCAAGCAAGTAGGCTAACGTAGTCCATCGTTTGCATTTTAATTGATGTATTAAATTTGTAGAATAAAATGTTACTGGTATTAGCTTTGACATTTGAGGAAGAGGAGGAGGAGGAGGAGGCTCCTGAACCAGCAAGGCGCCGTTAATGGATGCATGACATCCTCCGCAAAAGGGAATCGCCGGGGCTTTCAATAACCTAGTCCGTGATCATTTCTAACTCATGTCATCTCACTCTGTGTTGTGTGAAATGGCAATGGCCAGTTATCCGACTGACACGAATGCCCCACAAACCACCAGAAAGCAGGGCACAAAACGGGTACAACGCCAAATCAATCTTAATTCCCTGATATTTGAGCCACCAACTTGTGTGCCTGCATGCGGGGCAAAATTTTGCTCACCCCCAACAAAATCTCACTCCAAGGTTTTTCTAAAAGTTGGCAGCTCTGAAGATGGGTTAGGTTAGTTAGATGGAGGGGAAAGTGGAAAAAGCAGGGGAGGGAGGGAGGGAGGGAGGGAGGACGGAGGGGTTGAGGAGGCAGAGTTACACAACAGAGGCAGTTGGAGTGGAGATCGTGGCGGCTCTGTCACCAGCTTGGCTGGATTTATCCTTGTGTGAAAAAAACGACGCTCTCGCCATCTGCAAAACTTGCAGTGTAGTAGTTCCACCAGGCGGAAAAAAAGCGTCCTCATTCAACACCACTGAACCCGATCGGCCATTTAAAGCTGCGTCATAAAGATTTTTGGAACGAATACGAGCCCGCCGCTAGCGTGAATGCTAAAGCTAATGTAAGCGCGCATAAACGAAGCTAAGCTACGGGGCTTGTGACGACGGAGAGACGCCGCGGCCTTCCCGGAATCGGGTTGTTTGGGAATGCAGCTCAAAGCGGACGGTAAACGCCATCTAGGGCTATCGAGTCCGATAGTCGACAAGTACCCGTTTTCCGACGGAGCCCGCCGGTTCGGGCAGGGCGGGCCGAGCCCGGTTCCCTGGCGGGGGACCTCCGGCGAACACCCCGGTGTCGCGAGCGTTCCCCCACGGCGTGCGGGAGGCGAGGCGCGCGCCTCCGTCCGAAACAGAGCCAGGCCCCGAACAAGGCGCGGCGAGCCGGCCGGGGCGGGCGGATATCCGGTACGAACGTAGCCGCCGCCACTCGTCTCCGTCGAGCGGCACGGCCAGACGGTGGCCTGACGCGGGTGCTAATTTGGTGGCCGGACGGACCGATGGGCACAGGCGGGAAGAGATGCCGGACGAGAGATGTTTTTTTTTTTTTTTTTTTTTTTTTTTTACCGAAATGACCCGAGAGCCAAAGACCCGGATAAAAAAATAATGCAGTTTATACGACCGCCGTTCTTGGTGAAAAACATGCCGATCACATCAGTTTCACAGCAGACATTTGGACAAGTGATGTCAAGTAAGCATGATGGCACAGTGGTTAGACGATCATTTCAACATGCACCAAACCGCAGTCACAAGAAGTCAGCCGGTCAGTAATGCATTCAGTACGCTGTAAATTTATGACGTCTTAATCAGATCATTCTTCTTAAATCTAGTCAAATAATTTTCCCTATCTCGTTTTGAGTGTTAAAGACTAGTCAACAGATGAATCCGCCAGATTATTCCACTTACTTGAAGTACGTAAATATTGCCATTTGTTCTTATTAAGCCCATGCATCTAAAAAAAATGGGTCATTTTCCCCCTAAATCAAGAATGATGATTTCAAATAATGTTTTGAACCATTCCTACACTGTATAAAGAATTCAAGGATTTTTTGCCAGAAAAGCTCATTTTACGCAAGGCGGCCGCTAGCCTCATTCACTAACATAGTAGCATTGTACTCCATCAATATACGTAAAATAAACGCTAACTGCACGGTTTCTGTCGTGTTCCATGAAAGTAACACGATGTTGCCTCATTAGAACGTAAGAGACGTGAGGAAGAAGCCTACAATCAATGTTGTTATGTGCTATGCTTTGATGGCCATACATGTTGTTTACTAGCTGCTGCTGCTGCATTGTTTATTTTATACTGACTATGATCAGTATTATTCTAGTATTGTACTATCTATGAAGAATTCGGGGATTTAAGCATTTATTCACAAGAATTTTCACCAGGAAAGCTACTTTTACGCCAGGCGGCCGCTAGCTTCATCCGCTATCGGTACATAGTGTATCATGATAATTATAGTAATAAGTTGTGATTGTATATAGAATGTATTAATAATCTATTTACATATTATTTATGATTGATTCTGCTGCTTTCCTCCGGTATTAAGTTTCTGATGTTAAATTCAGTGATTTATTAGCTGTTGAAAACTTGCAGTAAAAAAAAAAAATTAAAAAATGAAGTTGCTATTTTGGTGAAAAGCGTATATGTTAAATATTGCTATTGATCCTGAAATTATAGGTGATTATCTCCGCATTTGGTGATTTTTTTTGTGTGCATCTGCTTCAAAATCTGAGACTGTTATAGCCATTTTAAGTTAGGGTTATACTTATATATAAAACAATTCATCTGGATTTTATAAGGGAACGACTTTGAATTTTTGGATGCCGCTGCTCATGGAGACTCATATATGACTAAGGTAGGGGCCTGTTTTGGTTTGAGGTCGGGAGCAACTTGGAAATATTTGACGTTTTTGAATATAGGCCCGTGAATCGGCCCCGTTTCCCGTGTCATGTCAGCTATGATTTAGCTTTGGTACGTGACACGAATGACATTTGGAAAGCAGGCCATCTAAAGAGGGTTGCGACACTCCCATAGGGATTCATTATACCATTTTACTTCCGGCTTTTCCGGGTTACGGTGACATTTGGAAAGCATATAAAGAGGGTCGCGACACTCCCATAGGGATTCATTATACCATTTTACTTCCGGCTTTTCCGGGAAGTGGAGCCTCGGTTAGTTCCAAACATGGCTTCGACGAGGGCGGACCGCATTTGTACAAATGGCTGGCTGTCAAATATACAGTATTTGGAGGTAAATTGATGAAAAAAAAAACGGTCCTTTTGAATTTTCAACAGTCTGTATTCTGTCAGAAGCGCTTTATGATGTATATGTTGAGCTTTATTTGTATGCGGGTGGCGTAATCATACGTATATTTTATCTTGGTGACAAGCGATTTTCTCCTACTTTTTAAGCCCACTCTGCTAACTGGGAATGTATCGCCAGGGATAAATTCATGAAGTCGCTACCTCTTTGAAATGGTCAACTCTTTTAGAGACCCTTATTGACGTCCACACTCATCGGTATTTGTATTGGTAGACGACCGGCTTTCGCGTGCTTATTAGCTCGATTTTGTAAGCTTTGAACTAAGGTATCACCCTCATGGAAGAGTACCAAGTCAATGCATGACAACCTGTATTCTTTACACCAAAATGTTTGACAAGATTATATTTTAGAGATGTGTGTAGATTGAAATGTGATGTCAACAAATAAGAAACGAAAATTTATAATAGAAAACTAATTGAATGTTTTTCTTTAGGTTACATTTTCATGATCCGCTTCTGCTGGGGACAGCTGCCGGTGCCTGCTGGCTGTGGGCACGAAGCCCATTTTTCGAAGAGCAAAAAATTCAAAAAGCCTTTTATTTCATGTTTTGACGGCTGACCATTGCCATCCATTTTTTGGTTGCTCTTGTTCTTTGGGGAAACCATGCTGCACAGGGTTAGGGTAACCCAACCATCATCACAGGCCACTGATCTATAAAATGCTAGGTGTTAACAATGAACCATGACACCAATTTGGCCCGTTGTTCAATAAAAAATATGATTTTCTTTATCAAAGGGTAATACATTGTTATTGTTTTACATTTCACCAATAATACAATTTTGTTCCTGTCTTATAATCATTTATTTATTTGTGTTGCTTGGGTCCAAACTACATGAAAAATGCCTTTCAAAAGGTATAGGTTTGGTTTTGCTAATCAACATTTGAGTTAAGTGGGTAATATTTGTTAAATGTAATTTCTTGGTATTTCAGGTCAAACAGTCTATAAAATAGGAAGGAATATGTACAGACACAGACGTATTTTTATATATAAGCATTAGAAAGTACAACAGTAAAGAAAAGTGGGAAATAGAATTTAAAAGTCGTGACCTCAAACTTTTTGGGAAACATAAGTGTTTATATAGCTACAGTATGTCAATGCGACGAAACAAACTAGGATGTGCCATATGGAACTTGGGAACAAAATATGTTATACTTGGTGTTATCTTTAATATATTACCACAGGTAGGTGAATCAAGGAAAGCTAGACATTCTCTGAAAAACAGAATAATAGTTGTGAAAAAAGAAAAACCTAAATCATCGTCTTGCATTTCAATATAAAAGTCCATTTCCCATGCTAGTGCTAGCACAAACGGGAAACTTTCACTCCACATGGGAAAGTTCCCTTCTGCGTAACAGTTGACATAGTTTTCAGTTGTCGCCTTACCCCTCCAAATGTAAAACTAGCATTTAAATAGATGTTGCAATAATGCAATGACATAATCTTAGATACGCGATTTGATCCATTTTCCCCTGAATGTCGCAATGACCGCTGTGGGTTCCATTGAAAACCACTATTTGTGCTCGGAACAACCCTACAGGAACCACGTGACCACTTGCGGCGAGATCAAAGAGTGTCGCAACTCTCTTTCTACTGCTCTGTTGGAAAGCGCTTTCAATAACAACGTCACGTGTGCCAATGAGCGCTGCGCGGCAGCCGGAAGTAGGTGACGGTGCATTGCGCCTGCGCGGCAGCCGGAAGTAGTTGACGGTACATTGCGCCTGCGCGGCAGCCGGAAGTAGGTGACGGTACATTGCGCCTGCGCGCCCTACCTCGTCGATGGGGAGAATGGCGGCGCCCGTCGATCTGGAATTAAAGAAGGTAATTGACGCCACCCGCCAGTCGAATAGGTTCGCTGTCGACTTTTACAAACCGCGGCCATTTCGTCGAGCGATCTCGAGAGCGGCCAATCAGGAAAATAGACGATTGGGGCGGAAATGCGCTGCCGGCCGAACGAACGGGAGGCGAGCGAGGAAGTAGGCCGGACGGCCGGTGTTGTGCCCAAAATTGTCCCCCCTGACGGTAGCGCTTATTTATGAGGCTTTATTGAGCTGAAAACGTCAAATGTTTTCATGGACGCATTACAGTGATGGATTTACGACTGTAAAATCAGTTTTAAATAAATAAATGACACAAAATACTAGAAATGTATTTTGGTAACAAATCGTGGACTGGGCCACATAACCATCTTTGAACAGAAATGTATTGGTCTACTCTACAGGTTTTCACGACCATATCCCGATGACACTCACACAGGTATGACATTTATTAGTACAAGTAGAGCAAAACAATACATATTCACAATACAATATTTATTAGTTCAAGCAGAGTAAAATAATATATATTCACGGTAAAAGAAAGTAGTTTCTGTGTCCATCGATTGGTAAGAAAAAGCTGTTTGTACGAGTGACGTGTGGGCGCTTCCGTGGGGGGGGGGGGGGGGGGGGCATTTCACGCGGGGCGGCTAATTTTCAGCAAAACATCGGCCGGCAGAGGCAGGCCAGCCCGAGGTTCGGTTTTCGAACCGTAGAGTGGCCACGTTTTTGCACTCCCGAGTGTCGTACGAGGGCTCTTGATGGTTTGCGGCCTATTTGCGTCGCTAGGCCTTCTCGGAGCTGCAGGTGAAGATGATCGACACGCAGCAGAAGGTGAAGCTGGCCAACCTGCAGATCGAACAGCTGACGCACGTGCAGAAGCACGCCAACCTCACGCACGCCGAGATCGATACGCTCGGCGACGACACGCGCATGTACGAGGGCGTCGGACGCATGTGAGTCGAGTCGAACCGAACCGAACCGAACCTGCCCCCCAAAAGCACGTAACTCATCCGGCCATCCTTTCAGGTTCATCCTGCAGTCCAAGGAGGACATCGCGCGACAGCTCCAGACCAAGCAGAAGACTGCTGAGGAGAAAATCAAAGAACTGGAGGTTGGAACTCATTTCTCCCCCAAAAAGATAACCACGGGTGGACAAAATCCTACTCTCACCAATCTAGTTTGAATGTTGCATCGAGATGCTCATTTCTACAACATCCATCTTTAAAAGTGGATTAGGAGCGTTTTACTTGATTGTAAGGGGAAAAAATTGGGCCAAAAAACATTCCTTTCGTGCATAAATTGATTCCAAAAAACCCTTGCTGGGAACCATTGTATTGAGTGGTTGCCACGGACATCTAGCGCTGTCAAATCTATTTTGAATCGGACATCTAGCACGGTCAATATGGAACCCCGAAAGGGTCCAAAACATAGGCGGGGTTTGACTTTTAGGACAGGGGGGGGCACAACATGTTGATCAACCCGAAACACAGTTTCAGCAATAAAACTAACTTCCAAGAATAATTATAATAATAAGTTGAAAATAAGTGTTTCTTTGTTTCCCATCATTTTTTAGGGGAATTCTAAATCAGGCTGCTTAGGACAGCTTTCCTTTTGGCCAAGATCGTTGAATATGGCACGCCGGCAAGTTTTCAGAAATTGCAACTTTGTGTTAAAAATGGCCCCGGTTACAAAGTAAACACTACAAACTTTCTTTAAATGAAGGACTATTTACTTAGGTTTGATCACGGACTGACATGTAGAGAAGTTCTCCTCAGACATATCCTGCCACGTTAGCTGCACACAATAACCGCCGCACTCTCACCGTTTACGTCTTCGCCGTGTCGTTAAGCGTTCATTTACTCCATATTTATGTTTTCGATGTTACTTGTTTATTTAGCACCTGTGGATAACATTGAGAATCCAATTGAATATAAAAGAGGGCTTATTCACCCACCGCCACAACAGCTTTGGTAGCAAAATATTGGAAGGGTGCAAAATTTGTTGTACAGTTAGTGGGGCAAATTGAAACTCCGCTCACCATTTTGGCGGTGCTCTCTGGCTTTTCACGGTCCACATTTTCAATCCTCGGTTCTTGCTCAGTAGCTGCTGTCGCTTTTGAAAGCTTCCAAGTCGGAAAAAAGGACGTTTCTTTGTTCCTCAGGTGGTTTTGGCTAAGCAAAGCTCAGATGCTAGTTGTGTTACTTTGTATTTGTGGGTTTCTTGAATAAGACAAATGAAAGGGTTGACATTTTTTACTGACAGATCTGCAATTACAGAACAGAAGAGAGGCATCGTCAACAGGAACTGTCCACCGGCGGGCAATTTCTCAGCCGTCTCGAGCTCGCCGCCTAGCTCTGACTTCCGCGCGCACGCTGTGACGAGTAGACGTGACTAATGGAACGCGAAGATACGATTTGCTCGTATCGTTACAATAGTCACATGATCTGTTCGAAAAAGAATTTTAACCCATTATCATTTTTTTTCTTCATCGCTTTCCTTTTTGCTGTTTGCTTTATTGCTATAGACACTATCAGAAAATACTTCATTATAAAATCATATTTAGGAAAGTCAATTACATGCAATGAAACTAGGGCTGCAGCTGTCGAATATTTTAGTAATCGACTGAAAATTCTATCGATTCATCGAGTAATCGGATAAAACAAATATATTTTTAGGTGAAGAGCAATTATAAATATACATGAGAAAACAAGACATTTCATCTAATCTTGAACCATTTTCAGTCAATCAGTGTCTTTATTTTCGTTGTATATTGTTGAAAACAGCTAACAATTGCATCTCAGATGTAATTAGAATAAAAAAAAAAAGACTAATTCACTGCTTTCACTCAAAAAAACTTTAGATCTTATAAAAAAAAAAAAAAAAAATGCAGTGATACCTCAGCTCACGAACTTTTCGCCTCAAGAACATTAAATTTGCGAGCATATCGTCTCTGCTGACGAACTAGTTTTCGGCGGACGAACCAAACCACGCGGTCGAACAGCGCCACGAAAAAGCTGACGCACGCTCATGGCGTCCCAGTTCGTTCCCTCCCTTTCGTTGAGTGCGGACGTGGTTTGTGTTTGATAGACATTTTGGACCATATTGAGTGTACTTTTGCTATTATGGGGTGGCGTGGCTCAGTGGTAGAGTAGTTGTCCCCCAACCCAGAGGTTGTGGGTTCGATTCTTCGCCCTGATGAACTCGCCTAAGTATCCTTGAGCAAGATACTGAACCCCACGTTGCTCCTGGTGCTGTGTCACCAGTAGGTGAATGGCGAGATAGTGTAAAGCGCCTTGAAAGGTGGAAAAGCGCTATATAAGTATAACACCATTTAACACCATTATGGGACCGAAAAAGACCCCACCACAGGCTAGTGTTAAGCCTAAGAAGACATTAAAGAAAATTACGATTGAGCAGAAGAAGTAATAAATAAAACGACTTTATTATACAGTACAGTTTATTTCTTTAATTACAATACAATAGCACATTTATTATACATAAAATAAGGTATATTTTTGTGTAGTTTTAAGGCTTATTTAGTAGAAAATTATGTTTTATGGGGACCTGGGAACGGATTATTCTCCTTTGAATGGTTTCTTATGGGAAATAAATGTTCGGAAGACAAACTTTTCGCCTTACACACACTTTCTGGGAACCAATTATGTTCGTGAGCTGAGGTATCACTGTATATATATATATATATACAGGTTGACCCAAAAAAAAGTTTACACTGCAATAATACAACTTAAATGCCATGTTTATTCAGCTTAGAATTAGAATTGAATCACAAATTATTCATTACTGTAAAGAACATGTACAGTACACTCTATTTTTCAATGTGTCCTCCCTTAAGTGTCACAACAGCCTCCAGGCGCCTGCGGAACGCTTCTTTATGTAGGATGCTGTCATCTTTTCCCAAGATCTAACAATGGACCTCTCCAAGGCTGCCACAGAAGTTTGTGGCTTCTTACAGGCACTGTCCTCCACAGTTGCTCATATGCTGTAATCCAGGGGATTGAGATCTGGACTCTGGGGTGGCCACATATCACCTTTGGTCCGCACAGATCCAGACCCAGGTTTTGGTGAGGCTGTTTCAGTATCTTTCAGCTTCTTTTTAACTTTGTAGACTGCACATCTGGATATTCTCAGATTTGCTGCAATCTCAGTAGGTGTCAGACCGGCACGCAGCAATTCAGGTACAGCTAAAGTTTTCTTCATTTTCTGCAGAAGCACAGGAATTGTAGAGACGAGAGATGACCAGCTGCATTGAGTGACCTTAATGTATCACTTAACCATGACAACCTATTTAGATATGTTTCAATGGCTTTTAAACAAGCAGTCAACTGAGTGTAATCTTTTTGGGGGTCACCCTGTATATATATATATATACCTAAAAATGCCGTTACGCTTGATAACACACATTACTTAAAAGTTAGGATTTTTTCCCACGTGTTTCAATTGAATTTCTATTTGTGTCAAGCCATTTTTAAGTTCTAGTTAAGTTTTAAGTTCGTCTAAACTGTAAATCCTGATAGGATTTGGAGTTTTTGCAGTGTTCAAAATAAATGTATGATACAGGCTGTATTGGAGCACATTAGGGACCAGTGCTACTTGGTGTTTTATCCAGCAATGACTACTGAGCTAAAATCGATAGTTAGCTTTATTAAGTTTTTATTTTACACCCTCATCACTCCACAACGCTATGTTATGTTAAAGCCTGTATGCGTGAGCTAGTGACAGTAACGTTAATATTATTTATTAGCGTTTAGCGCTCTTTATTAGCGCTTAGCGCTCTACTGCTTTAAGATGGCGGCTGTTTACTAAGGCTGCCCAGACGCGGCCGAGTCTGTCATTTCGCATCTAGTTCGACATACATGTGATCTCTATGAGACTCATCAGACGCTACCTGCTATCAACGCAGCATCGTGCGGGCCAGTATTTAGCAATGTCGGCGTCGTTTGTAGCAGCTGTCGGCTGATGTAAGTTTTTTGTTTTTTTTTTGCTTCTTCCCCTACGCACGTGACATCAGCGCGCTGTCCCGCATTAAAAGTAGTCCGAGCAAAACGTGATGCTTAGAGCTGTCAAAATAAACGATTACTCGAGGTGAATAAAATTACTCGGATCAGTTTTTATTCGTTTCAGCTCTAAATCAAACTTTTCGGCCACCGGAGTGGGGCTGCCCCCCCCCCTTAAAATCGGCTTATGGTCCAAATGAAAAAGATATTGAAATAAATACCCTTTGATAAATAACAGACAGATTGCATAATGTGGCCATTTTATTATGAAAAGGCTTTTACAAGACAGTCATTTTTCATCATGTCCTTTTCCATCATTTGATTTAATCTCAGCACAATGAATGGTCTTCTGTCAGTCAAATACAGAAGGCGGCCGAGTCAGTTAAGCAATTGGCTGGATGGTGGAGTCTGCTACTTTCAGAAAGAAGTTGCCGACCGGTCGGTTGGATAGTCACGAAGGACTTTGACCTCGGCCCGAGCGAGGCAAAAGTTTCTTTTTGACGAGATGCTTTCTGGAGGTGAACGGCCCGACTCCGCCGCCCTATTTACCTTCATTTTCGGACTATAATCCGCTACTTTTTTCCCTCATTTTGAATCCTGCGGCTTGGGATTCCAGTGCGGCTTATTGATTGATTTATTTGGGTTAATAGTAGGGCTGTCAAACGATTCAAATTTTTAATCGAGTTAATTACAGCTTAAACATTCATTAATCGTAATTAATCGCAATTAATCACAATTCAAACCATCTATAAAATATGCTATATTTTTCTGTAAATTATTGTTGGAATGGAAAGATAAGACACAAGATGGATATATACATTCAACATACGGTACATAAGGACTGTATTTGTTTATTATAACAATAAATCAACAAGATGGCATTAACATTATTAACATTCTGTTAAAGCGATCCATGGATAGAAAGACTTGTAGTTCTTTAAAGAAAAATGTTAGTACAAGTTATAGAAATGTTATATTAAAACCCCTCTTAATGTTTTCGTTTTAATAAAATTTGTCAAATTTTCAATCAAAAAAATAAACTAGTAGCCCGCCATTGTTGATGTCAATAGTTACTTACACAATGCTCATGGGTGCTGAAGCCTATAAAATCAGTTGCACCCAAGCGCCAGCAGAGGGTGGCAAAACTCCATAAAACACAATTAACAAGTGAGCGTTTCACTGTACCGTCATTTAAATCTGTCTGAGCGGGGCATCTGCGTTAATTGCGTCAAATATTTTAACGTGATTAATTTAAAAAAATGAACGCCCGTTAATTTTGACAGCCCTAGTTAATAGGTAACACTTTGACAGCAGCGTCATAAAACTGCCATAAGACTATCATGGGCATTGATTTATGAATTACCAAATACCAATCAAACAACTGAAAACAGTAACTGAAGAAATAATTGAAACAGAACATGAATTTTGATTGGTATTTCCACTTGGAGCGCCGCAATGCATGCTAGGAGGCATGTTGGACAACAGCCTTGACAGCAGAAGTTGACCGTCTCCCCCAAGGGAGCAGTGATGGCCGAATGAAGCTTCTCGAAGCGATGAGCCTTTGCAGCCAATTAGTTCAAAGCTTCATGGTGGTTGATTTGGTCTCTTGACAGTCCTATGATGCTGCTGTCCAATAAAGTGTTACCGGTTAATGTCTTTTGGTGTAAATTTCCCATAAGTGTGGACAGTGAGGACAGCTGCGGCTTATTGTCCAGTGCGGCTATCTATCAAATTTGGTGGGTGCCGGCTTATAGTCAGGTGTCCCTTATAGTCCAGAAATTATGGTATTGGACTGACATAAGACAATTCATTGTGCTGAAAAATGACGCGAAATAAAAAGGCATTATGAAATAAAAAAACAAACAAAAAAAGCTTGTAAAATCTGATTTTTTAAAATATTGGCTTATTTTACAATTTAAGAGCCATATTACACAATGTGATTGATCAAAATCATTTCTTTCGAAATGTTTTTATTGTACCCTTTTGGGGTTGCATACGTCAATGGCATGCAATGCGTTAAACACTACTTGGGTCTGGGATCAACTTTAGAGTGTTACTTGGGGCTGTTTGTATTCATTTTTAGGATTGCATGTATAAGGCGGAAAACAGATATGACTGAAAAAGCAGTTTCTGCTCTTGCACTTCTCTTTAAAAGAAACTGCTGTATTTTAAGGCAAAACAACTGTTGCGTTTGATAGAACAATGTCATAGCAGATTCATGGCGCATGAAGCCCCCGAACTATTTTTAATTTGTCCGATTTACCCTGGAAACCCCTGTTTACAAACGTTGCGCAACCGCTTTTGTTTCAACCCGGCCATAAAATGAAGGTAATTATATTTATCATTTAAAATGTCATTTTTAGCCTAGAATCATCAATTGATTTCTAATATTTAGACATTTAAAAAAAAAAAAAAAAAAAAAAACTAAAAAAAATTCACTCGCATAGTTTAAACTTTTAAACAAATTATGTCACCATGAAAAAAATGGTGTCTGTAAAAACGTCACGGATATCTACATCATAACTATCGCTTAATTGTATTTTTTGGGTTACTGTCGCATTCTCTCAGATATATTAAATAATCGTTTCAAACATAGAAACATTGAGGGAAAAAAAAACATTTAAAAGGGTAAATATATGAAAATGAAAATCTCCACCACTCCTTGATGTCTGCGATTTCTGCATCATTAACCTTGTTATATGACCGTGTTTCGCCCATAAACCCCCCCCCCCCCCCCAAAAAAAAAAAAAACTCACAGCTGTGTCTTGACACTCAGTTGCCACGTTTACATGGAGCCAAATATTCCAATTACAATCGGAATGTGTTCCATATAAACACCTCATTCGGAATGAACAGGCCCAAACCGAATGGAATTTCATTCCGATTCACAGGGGTGGAATATTCCTTTTCCCAAACCGATTAGAAGTAAAATTATATCATGTAAACAGGGAAGAGGAATGGTGTCTGGTTGCGTTCTTTCTGCACATGCTCCGTACTGACGTGGTGACGTCACTTTGGCTACGTTCATACTACAGGTCTTAATGCACGAATCCGATTTTTTGTCATATCCGTTTTTTTGGCGTGCCCGTTCAGACTGCCTTTATCCATTGAGACCGTTCAAGTATTACGCATGCGCACTAATTTGCGGTCCGACACGCCCTGAGCAAGATGACCCGCATGCGCAGAAGCATCAAAAAAAATGACACACGTCATCCGTCATTCCAGGGATATCATATTTTGCTTTTCAAAAGGAGGACACAAATAACAGACATAAATAATCCCCGTTTAGGCTTATATTCAAAGTTTATATGGATCGATAGCATGCACGCACGGTCCATGCACGTCACACACACATACGGGCAGTTTGCCTCGACCTCGGCCGTGTAGGCGATGTTGAAATATTGCTCACTTGGATCAGAGAGAAAACTGAGCATTCTCAGGCTTATCCTCAACCCATTTTTATTTTTTATGACTGTTGTCAAGCTCAGCCCTTCCCCAAAAGCCATGTTCACTGCAAGCTAGGCGCTAATAACGCACAGCGGCACCGCTATGGTAAGCGTCTCTCTCGCTATTTGATGACGTAATTGCTGCATGAAATCCGATTTGCGGGACTGGACAGTACAGACCGCCGCGACAGTCTGGAAAAATGTGGCCCAGATCGGATTTAGACCACATACGAAAGTGACCCAGATCGGATTTGAAATGGTCCAGTTCTATGCGACTTGTAACGTTCAGACCGTCAAGTTAATGCCTGACTCGAGTCGGAAAAACGCGAAAAAATCGGATTCGTGCATTAAGACCTGTAGTATGAACGTAGCCTTTGTGACGTAAGTAACGTCACTTGCAACATGGCTTCCAAACACAGCGCACCTAATTGGAGTCCGGCGGAAAGATTGTATTTAATTCAAACTTTAAAAGAATTGAATATAATTGCTCGCTTAGACGGGCGTAAAACGAGGAACAGTGAACTATTTCAAAAAGTTCACGAGAGGTTACACGAAGCCGGAATAGACCGGAGCGTTGACCAGATTAGAAACCGGTGGAAAAGCGGCTACTACAAGGCAAAAGAGCAAAACAGCAGAAGCGGATACGATCCCACAAACACAACAAGTGGGTTAAAGTTAAAACAGCAGCACTCCGACGATCGATCTCCATGTTTTGCAACGTGACGCTTTGTTTTGATTCATCTGCGCATGTCAGACGGCAGTTGTCAAACGTCCTTTCGGAATAAAGGCAGACACATGTAAACGCTGGATCGGAATAGATGAAGTGACATGTAAACAGCTGATCTGAAATTTCCATTCGGAATGATTTGAATCGGTATGAATAAAAGTCAGCATGTAAACGTGGCTAGCGATACATGCTACATGGAGTTTTTGGATGGAAACAAGTACGTGATAATATCTCGTTAAAGTCATGGCGTCTGTAATTCTGCTCTCGCGTGCTCTCACCTCCAGATAGGGTTTTGCATTAAAAAAAAAAAAAAAAAAATTAAATGCCCTCCTCCTCTTCAAAATTTTTCTTCCCAGAGACTATAATAGAGATTAAAAGCTTTCACACATGCATATCGGACAATTTTGAAAGTTGGCCAAATTGGGGGTCTCAGAGCGGAACTTCAAGTCACCTGAGTGTTTTCCGCCATAAATGTATAAAATTCTAAATAACAATAACAATAATTGCTACTTGCCCTATGAAGGGTTACTTTTATTTGTCCACCGCGGTGACTACTGGCCTTGAAAGGGTTAAAAACATAGGCAGCGATTGGGGAGGCAGTGGTCTATAAAAGTTGTAACGCAATAAAAACAACCAAAATATATGTCCCACGATGAAAAGTATTTCATAATGGGTCAAAAATGATTTTTCCAACAACTAACACCTAGCGGTCCTTTGCTTTGCTTTGCCAAAACTACACCTGAGGCGGCAAGACGTATATTTCCAATTTCCTTCAATCTAACAACAGCAACAACTGAGCTTGAACACGAACAGTATCAAAAAGATATATTTGAAGTGAACACTGCATTTTGGGGTCGCCGATATGTTGTGCCCCCCTTCCCGCTAAAGTCAAACTCCGCCTATGGTTAAAGAAAAAAACCTTCCTTCTATTTATCTACAGTATGATTTCATGGTTGTGTCCCAACAGTATTTGTATTGCTGATGAAATGCGTGCGTAAACTAGAATTTGTTTTCGGTGTCTGAGCAAAAAAGAATGGATTGGAAAGTGCAATTGACACTGCGTGTTTGTCATTTCCAGCAGAAAAAGGCGTACCTGGAACGCAGCGTCAAGGAGGCGGAGGACAACATTCGGGAGATGTTGCTGTCCAGGAGAGCTCAGTGAATTGTTTGCGCATTAAAGCCACAGACGGACGCTAACGGCAAAGAGAGTTTTTATTGGCAAAGTCACGTGTGGTCGGGCTTGTTGACAAAGTTGATAGAATAGGAGCCCGTGTCGGCGTCCCGGTCCACTCGGAAGTTGCCGGTGGACAGGCCGAACGGTCGCAGGACCATGTTGCCCAGCTCCTTCAGTTTGCCTGTCGAGAGAGAGAGGCGTCGGGTGGTCCGTCAGTAAACGCCGGCGCGTCGCGGGCTCCTACCTACCTAACATTTCCTCCTTCAGCTTCTCGTTCTTCTCGTGGATCTGCTGAGGTAACCGCTGCGGGAGGCAAAAGCAAACGCTCGTGTTCATTTCAAGCCACTACCAAATCAGCCATCCTGCCCTACTCTGCTTCAAAAGTCTTCCATTTCAATTCCCCGCGATTCAGCTCGAATATTGCAGACGACGGTGTTTAATGCCATTACAATTCCCCGCGAAAATTGCAGACGACGCGTTTCATGCCAGTGCCGTAAAACTTTCTTTTATGAACGCTTGTGCACTAAATACGAGAGTTTGAGAATAATACGGTACGTTGTCCGCAACCGATTCGAGTTGCGGCCTTTTCCTGGTTGTAGAGGTGAGCGGGCTTCTGGGAAAATTTCATCCAAAATGGATGGAAGATTTATTTAAGAGGCGGAAAGGGAGACTGGCGGTCAAAGCCGTCGAGTCGCACACACCAGTGGAAAAAAGGGCAGTCTGTGTCAGCAGTTGTGTTTTTCTTCTTCATTGGAAATGATCGCCACATGTTTTTGAAGGTATCTTTTAAAATGGTGCGAGAACCCTGCTGCCATTGACCAGTCGCAGGCCAATTTCCCAAAAGGACTTTTTCCGCCGTCGAGGCTTCGCTTCACAAATTGCCCAGCGTCACCCGAGTCGCTTTCCCTAACCCGGAAGGCGGAGGGTTTCCAAAAAGGCCCGTTGACTTCAAATGGCCCGCAGATGGCGAAAAAGCACGGCTCCGGTCCATCGGAACCGGACGGACTTCGATGCCGTTCCGTTCCCGAAAAGCCCGATTTTCGACCTCTTTCTTCAGAACGGAGCTTCGCGTCGCCAGCCGAATCGGTCGGGCGCTAGCTCCGGCGTAGAAACCCAAACTCACCGCGCAGGCCCGCCTGGCCGCCGCGTGCCGGGGATCTCGCTCCAGCACCTTCTGGTAGTCCTCCAGCGCCTTTTCCAGCTGTTCCGTCTGTTCGTAGAGCTCCGCCCTCCTCAGCAAGGCCTTGACGTAGTCCGGGTTCAGCTCCAACGCTGACGTTCCACAAAGTAAGCGTCAACAAACGCCGTGCCGAACGCCTCCCGTAAGCGACGCCACTCACCCCTGGAGCAGTCGGATATCCCGTCTTCCTTCCGTTCCTGACGCCAGAGAGAGGGAGGGAGGGAGGGAGGGAGAGCGACTTATCGTCAGCCGGCGGGCGAGAGCGCGTGCGGCACGGCGCGTCACATTACCAGGCGGAGTCTGGCGGCCGCTCTGTTGGAGAACAGGACCGCTCGCTCTGAGGCGAAGCGTCGCGGACACAAACGCAGCGCCCGCGTGTAGCTTTGCTCCGCCGCCGACCAATCTGCACAAACGCCACGTGGCGTCGGTCAACTTTTATTTATCCGCTGGCATTTGGAATTGCAAAAGCGGTTACACCCGATGCTCTTGTAGCGGACGGACAAGCATTTTCAACGGCTACTATTTGTCATGGGTGTAGATAGATGAACTAAAATATGCATTTGGTTAAGAATTATTTCCTTGAAATAAGTCATCATTTCCCCATGCGTGCCGGTGAATGTGCTCAAAGCAATGTAGACTGCGGGTGAGCTCACCTCCATTTTTAAAGTGCGAATTGCCCTCCTCCTTCAAGGTGAGACTGTGCAGCCGTCGGCTCTGAAGTCAGCAAAAAAAATGAAAAAAGGCGAGCGAGCGAGCGAGCGAGCGCGCGCGGGTGTATTTCAACGTTGATCGACGTTTACCTCCTCCTCCTCCTCTGTCAATTTGTCCTCTTCCTCGACGTCGGAATCATCTTCAAGCGTGTGTTTGGCCTCCGTCTCCGGCCGCCTTCTGTCCTCGTCTCCACGCTCCAGAGACTCTTGGCAGTCAAAAAAGTCCTCTCTGTCCAAAGTGTCCTCCTCCTCGTCCCCCGGCCTGCTCATGCTCCACAGGGGGGAAAAAAGATGGTACGTCACTTGGGTGCAGTTGTCGGTGGCAGGGAGAACCGCGCGCGGCTCTATCCTACAATGCTAGCTCGCCTTCACGAACCGAGAAGAGGTTCAAAATGGGATGCGGAATGACGTTGTTTACTCACGGAGTCTGTGGCTATAGGTTGAAGAATCTAATGTAAACGCGCAGATAGCAGCAGCACCCCCCCTCCTCCTCCCCCCCGTCGCGATGTCAAATCATAGCAGGCGCTCCAAAGGTCTTCGTTAGGTGAAATGGAGAAGAAAAACGGCTTTGTCACCTACCTTAAAGCAACGTTAGCCTTCGATCGATGTAGCCATAGAGATCGTGTATTTCAAGCTAGATGTCAGATGGCCGCCGCTGTGACAGCAAAGCGGACAGCCATTTCGGCTTACTGGTCACGTTCAAGTCAAACGGACTTTGAAATGGCTAGCAATTTTCTAATGGCTCGGCTCGTCATCAATATTAAACATACAGCACAATTCAAAAGTTGAACTCTCATTTTAGAGGAGCAAATCGCCCACCGTTACGTCAGTTGCTGTAATGCGCGTCAAAGAAGTTTCACCGACGCAAGATGGACGCTAGCTCTTTGCGCAGCAGACGCCAGCTTTCAACATCTAGCTCCATATGATGTCTGCGATTTGAGCAAAGTACTTCCGCGTGGCCTTCCCTCTTGCCTCTTCTATGTTTCTTGTAATGACCACAGAAATGGCAGTTTCTAGTGACCAAACGTCCTCTTTTGTCCGTCCACTTTTTCCATCTGTCCGGCGGGCTTTTATAAATTCATGAACATTCTCTGCACAGAATACTACTGTGCTGCCCGTGACGTGTTCCCAGAGAGCCTGGTTCTGCTTTGCTCGCTCGGTAATAACTAGGGTTGGGAATCTCTGGCATGAAGCCGATTCGATATGTATCTAGATACACAGGTTACGATTCGATTAAAAAACGATACATTTTTAAGGCCGAGCGATTCGATACGATTCGATATAGTTTAAGAACGATACGGTTCGATACAGAGTGAAAACGATACGATAGTAAACATTTGTTGTGTGTGTTCGTACAGTATTTTAAAAATATAAAAAAGACCACATTTTTTAATAGCAAAATTAACAAAATTTCATACCAATGTTATGTTTTATTTTTTATGAGAAAAAAAATAAGGCTTACTATATGACCGTCATTTTCTTGGATGGGACTGATAATACAATAAAACTCCAGTCACAGACAACAATAAAGTGCAGTAACTCAATTACTGTATTTCCTGGTGTTTTTAACACAAGAGGTAAGTAATTTAAGTACAAACTTTTAATGTAAACATCTAACAAACAAAAAATATTAATTATATGCAGCAGCTCTTGAAAAAAAAAATTAAACCTGCTAGTGTTATCATAAATAAATAATAAATGATGCTTTTCGACTGGTATAATTGGGGGAATAAAAACATAGCATTTTCGACAGGTCAATAATCATTACTTTAACCTAATACACAGCAAAGTCATTCACTTATGCCCGTGCTTCCTCATTTTTTATTGCTCATCACTGTCCATATCTTTTTAAGCAGACTGCGTTTCGTGGAAACAATATGCCGCCCTTTCCAGCATTGTAGTGGGTTATTTTTCAGGGTTAAAAACTCACGATTTCTGTACCACTCCACACTTCACACAAGCTCTGTCCCATGCGAACAGATCTGGCTGCCTTCATCACCTCAAAGTCTGACTTTTGTTTTCCTGGGTGCGTTGAAAATCAATCACAGCACGTCGCTGCCGTCGGTGATCACACTGTCCATTGTTTTAGCATGTTGCTTCGTTGCCACTACTAGTTTCGTTTTCGTTTTGGGCTGTGAAGAAAACGCTACACTGCGTACGTTACAGTGGTTTCGTTAGCTCTCGCGTTGTTATGACACGCCCGTGACGATCAGGTAATGACGGCGACTAGTAGCGGTTCTGCCGAAATGCATGGGAAGTAACTTGTGGCAACCACGACTGTGAGTAGTGCTTGTCCATATTATATCATGCGTGCGGTCTCGATCTAAGTGTGCGCTGTGTGGTGAATGACGCGCACTTGTGTCATTCACTGGAAGACACAAGCGCAGCATGTGAAGTAAAAGCTGAATTATCATATTAAGCTATACATTGAACTAGGCATTAAAAGCCGATTCTTGTGCTCACGATAGCCGAATTCTATCTCTACTATCGGTTCACTGAATATTTAATGGCTAATTACTGCCGAATGGTAACTTTACTATCGATACATCTGTATCTCTCACCTGGAAAACCGGATATCCGGTCGTATCGGTTTATCGTTCTCAAGCTTAGTAATAACAGAAAACAGACGTCGGAGCAGTGTTGTCCCCCGAAGCGCTTCAAGTTGAAACACGCACACAAAAAAAAGGCTACTGCGATTTAAAAAAAAAAAAAAAAAAAAATAGTGTTCTTGCGAGGCTACGCTTTGATTGTTATGATTTCACTTTTATCAAAGCTGGATTTTCTAGAGGGTTATTATTTAGAACATTTCAGATGATTTATTTATATGGTGAGAATTGAAAAGACAGCTATTTTGTTCATTCAAGGATGATTCGCTAATACAGAAGAGGCATAGAAAAATAAATCATTTTTTAAATTTCATGTTTTTAACATGATTTTCCTTCCATATTAGAAAGGCTCGAGCGTTTACGTCACAGCAACACGGGATCATGCGAGATTTGCGACAACGCACGTCTGCATCACGGGACATTGCAACTTTACGGCAAATACAAATCAACTACGAGTGCCAAAGATGGAAAAAAACGTGCCAGTTCGATACAGAGACAAACTTGTTATTATGGCGAAGGACAGATATGTGAGCAAACTTAAGGATGTGAACAATGTTGAACCTTACGAGCAAGCCAAACAGCAATGGAATAAAGATGTCGACAAGCTTCCACCACTACGCGAAATGGACATCATGCTGTATTTAGTGTAAGTTACTACACTCATCAGCAATTCCGAAACTACAAATCGCTACAAAGCTACAAACAGTTTTGCTGCGGATGGGTGAAGGACCTGCACATTATGACCGTAGCAAACGGCAACATCAGCGTTCTTGCAAAGGTAGGCAATGTGTGTTTACATTTTCATTGTCGTGAACATCTGAATTTGTGCTGTGCTGAGCTGTGATAGTTAAGTGACAAATCAATGCTGTGTTTTAGAAAACAGATTTGTTGCAGACAATGTAGCCTGTGTACAAACTCTTTGCCACCATCTCACGGCAACATGTTACAGCTTTTTCATTTAGAAACGACAGGAATGATGTCTTATGAAGACAATGCACATGTATGCATGCTAGTTGTTTAGCCGTAGCTATAGCTAACAACAGGCCGACTTAGGGCATAAAGTTTGCGAAATTTGCGTAGACAAACCAAATGAACTTACCGGAGTGGAAGTGCATAGAGCAATCTCTGTGTGTAACTGGAGAATCAAACGTTATGCCCTTCCTTCTGATCGAGGCCACCCATGTTATTCTTGGACGTTTGGTAAGTTCAGATATGAGCTTTCCCTCGCCTTTTCTCCATGTAGGGATCCGGAAGAAACTCAATGGGGTTCGTCGAGCTGTACATTCTCCTTCCTATTCGATCGGTTGTTGCAATTCTTTACCGAACAATAATTTCCAATCATTTTTAAAGAGCGACCTGAGTCGAAATGCCTCACTGTTGATGTTTCCCGGAGTTCTGACACCGAACTTATTGCTTCCAACATGGCGATAGGGACGGAAACCTCGCGAGTGCCACGTCATACGCTCGAGCCTACCTGTCGAGTAACCGCTGAGATTTTGAATTTGTGTCTTGGGTTATATGGTTATAAAACTGAATTTTCTATCCAGTCAGAGGAGGCGCACTTTTAAATATACTGAGTGATAAGGCATCTTTGATTGAACTTTGAGTAAAATTGAAGCCGAGTGTCCTCTTTTTTTTGCAAATTAAAATATGATCACCCTACCTTTTTTGCGCCACGGACCGGTATGATGTAGGCTTTTTTTTTTTTTTTTTCACGGACCGGCAACATGTGGCAGAAAATTGCCATAAATATAAAATAGCACGACGTAGGGAAAATGTAACTGACCATTTGCCGAATCGGCCTCTTTTAAAAAGCGGCTTCTACTAAAACTTAACAAATATCCTCGGTCGCAAGCATAATGAGTTCTTCTCCAATCTCAAAAGGTTTCTTGGCTTTAACAATACTGTTCGTTCAGCACGAGGTCTAAGCGCATTGGCTTTTGATTCCACGGTTTTTAGCTTTTAGCCACATATTATGCAGAATGGATTTTGTTTGGTTGTAGGCTCCTCTTCTGACTCAGCAGGTGTCCTTTTCCCCGTAAAAGAGAGTTATCCAAAGACGTCACCGCTCGCAGCTCACGGCGCAGGCAGCTCACCTTGCCGTTTACATGGACTGACACTGACCTGCGCACACTTTAGTAATGGCGGTCAACCGCTAGAGGGCAACGTACACAAATCTCTATTCGGATGAGTCGAGAGGCACTGGCTAGATTGCGGTCATTAACAAATTATAGTGATCCCTCGCTACGTCGCGCTTCAAACTTTGCGTCCTCTGTCCATAGCAGATTTTTTTCTTTCAATGAAAATGAAAAATACAGATGAGCTGTCCCAAACCGATCGCCTCATCTTACTCTTCCAGCCCTCTCTCCCCCTCCCTGCTCTTCGTTGCAGCAGTCAAGCAGTGCACTGGAGTTGCTATTTAAAGTTAAGAATGATTGACAGACGTTTAATGTTTGAACTTGCCATAGAAGCGGACTTCAACACGCCGCATGTGTCAGTCATTGTTTAACCTGTTAAACAGTTGCTGTGGCAACTCATTGTGTGTAAGTGAGCAGCTTGTGTGGATTTAATAAAGAGAAGCATTTTTTTTATTCTTGTCTAAAAATAATTCGGTGGGACAGTAACATGTTTAAAAGCTATAATTATTACATTTGAAGTGCTTAAAAACCATTTATTAAAATATATATGTATACATAAACTTTATTTTATTTTTTTGAGTTATACTTTGGGGAAAAAAGAGGAAAAACATGTCTTATCTCTTTCCAGTTCTAAATCTGAATAGATACATTGAACACACACAAACTGGTCCCCGTTAACCGCGAAAGACGAGGGATCACTTTATTTATTATATCACTGCAGCCCGGTAGTAAATGCACCACGGTGGTTGGGGATTACCCTGGACAGTTCAAATTCAAAGGGACGGTAGGGCCATAACACTTGTTACAATGGGGAGAACAAGTATTTGATACACAGCCAATTGGCAGTGTATCAAATACTTGTTCTCCCCACTGCTGGGTATCAAATACTTGTTCTCCCCACTGTACTTCTCAGGATGCCCAAATTGTCCCCACCCCAACTTTGAAGCAAACTTTATAGCATTCTATCATGAGCTCAGTTAGATTGTCTTCCCATATACTGTAAGTGTAGTGGCCAGAAATGGCACAATGACATAATAAGTTAACATATGCAGGCTTGTTCCAAATAAACTGAACAGGAGGCTAGGACTGGATAAAACTGTCGCTACATCAATGTCCAAATTGCACAAGCATAATCAGTAAGCTTTTTGATGTCACACGGACACGTTTACCGTTCTCTCTGATTACGTGTAACGGGTTCACGCAAGTCCGTTGTGTGGAAACCACCCTTTCCTCATGTGGGTGCGCTGGCAGGCAAAGGGGGTAGCCCGGGCTTCTGGCTTTGCGGTCAGAGCACCCGCCTGCCGTGCTGGACGCGTCGTGCGAGTGGGTTGGAGTTCTGTCCTGGGTAAGGGTACGGATTGTGTCGCGCGGCCCGGATCCATGCAACATCGGCGACATACACACCGGGCCCGGATCTAGGTTTACTTACCAGAGTGGGCGCCCGCAATGCAGGCTTTTAAAAAAAAATTTTTTTTACCCTCTGCATTTCTCCGGGCTTGGGACCGGCACAAGTAGATCACTGGCTCGTGTCCCATTGAGGCTGCATTAATTTTTGGGGGGTTTATTTGTATTTTATCTTTTTTTTTTTCCCCATTCATCTATCTACTTAAATCTACCTAACTACACCTACCTACCTATCATCATGTCTGTCTATCTATCATCACATCTGTCTGTTTGCCTATCGGTCTGTCATCATATCAATCATGTTCATATGTCTGTCTGTCTCTCTGTCCATCATCGTATTTGTATGTCTGTCATTATATTTATGATATACATCTGTCTGTCTGTCTGTCTGTCTGTCCATCCGTCACTTCAGTTTCACACCTGTATCATGTCAATCACATTCCATCACATCATCTGTCAATCACAGCATCAATTACACCTCTATCATGTATCTGTCTCTCACATAAGTTTCTGTCTATCACACATCTGTCTTCTCCAACATCAGCCTTTTGTCTACCATCTATAGGAGGAGCGCATGAAGCAGAGGCCCAATGCAGTAGCAGGCTTGTTTGCAGGCTTGAAATAGCAAAGCAGGGACATCTTGCCGAGTTCACCGAAGCTAGGTTCATACTACAGGTCTTAATGCACAAATCCAATTTTTGGCCACATATGTTTTTTTGGCGTGCCCGTTCAGACTGCCTTTGTCCACTGAGACCGTTCAAGTACCACCCATGCGCACTAATTCGCAGTCCGAGATGCGCTGGGCAAAGACCCGCGTACGCATCAAAACAAATACACATGCCAGCTGTACGTCATTCCAGAGTGATCATATTTTGATTTCCAAAAAGAGGACAGAAATAACGGACATGAATAATCCCCGTTTAGTCTTCTATTCAAAGTTTATATGGACTGAGAGAACGCATACACGCACACACGAGCCTTGAAAATGACACAGGTGTGTCAGTTTGCCCCGACTCGGCCTTGTGTGAAATAATGAAATATTGCTCTTTCGGCGCACAGAATGAAAAACAAAAATTGTAAGGCTTATTCTTTTCTTCATTTTATTTTTTATGACTGTGGTCAAGCCCGCTTCGTGCTTAAAAGCAGAGTTCAAGCTAGACGCTAATGCCTACATGGCTGCCGTCCTCCCAGTGGCGCCACCAGGGGGTGGCCACGGCCCCCCCCCCCCCCCCCCCCCATAAGTTTGTTGGCCACCTCGCTTGCCAGTATATCGTTAGATTGTTGTAGCATCAGTTATGCTGCTGTCACATTAACATTGTGTTGGGAAATATCTAGTTAAGATATGATTGCCTCTGTACTTGCTTTTATTTGTATCTGCTAGCACCTGCTTTTCCCCAGGAATTATTTTGTTTTGTTAAATGTGTACCTTATGCCTAATATACACATAACACAACAAAACAGAATTGTTGTGGAACTCAAAATGTTGACTGGACAGTTATGGAATTATGCACATTAAATCATTAGTAACATCAAATATTACACAATACACCAAAGTACGTTAGTAACCGTGTCCTGAAGTTTTTCGGATAGTTTTCCCCTGACCTTTTTACTGCAATAATATCATGAAAACATGAAATTATAGCTTTTAGTTTTGTTGTGTCACCCCAAGATTTTAAAGGGGCCCCATCTGGCCACCCTATGAAAAATTTCTGGAGGCGCCACTGCGTCCTCCGTGCCTCTTGCTCTTTGCTGACGTAATTGCTGCACGAATTCCGATTTGGGAGTCTTGACAGTTCAGACCGCCGGTCACGTTCTGAAAAAAATGAGGCCCGGATCGGATTTCAACCACATACGAAAGTGACTCCGATCGGGTTTGAAATGGTCCACTTCTATGCGACTTGTCCCATTCAGACCGTCAAGTTAATGCCTGACTGGAGTTGGAAAAAAAAAAGAAAAATTGGATTCGTGCATCAAGACCTATTGTATGAACCTAGCCTCGAGTGTCTGTGTGGCCGAGTGTAGAGAAGCGTGCAACTATGTATGTCTGAGTAAACTTTTCTTTTCGCTAATTGGTTTTTTAGAAACATCACCGCTTGAAATGCAGTTTCTGTCTGCTGTCTGTGTCTCGCTGGTGATTCGTGGATACGTTGCTGGGGGCGTGTTTTGTTTTGTCCCAGATCACCTCTCTCATACCCCTTTCCCACTGGCCAAAAAACCCGTGTCAACCGCTAACAATCGGCTTTTGGTGGCAGTGGGAAAGGTGCAACGACCCGCCTCGACCCGTGTCAATCAACCCGCCAAGCGACCCGCGTTAAAATCACCTCGGCTCTGATCGTCATGCAGTGTGAAAGCAAAACCCCGGGTCAACAGTCAACACCCTAATCTACGTGGTGACGTAGGCTCTTACGTGATGCGTCATAACAACGTGCCAGTCGCCGGATCAACATACGGCGAGCAGTCGGTGTAATAGCGTTAGCAATAGCCATAACAGATGAAACAAAGGCTCTTCTTCCCCTTCTGTGACTTACACGACTCCTTTCAGTTTCAAACCAAAATTCACGTCGCCTACGTTGCCTCAGCACAAGCAGAGTGTTGATCCTTTACTGCCATGTTGCTCTGCATTGTTTACTTCCTTGAACCGAATGAATTCGGTCGCGTGGTCACGTCACGTAGCCTTACGCACGGCTGAGGACGGGTGGGGGTTAGACGGGTGAAAAAAAGAAAAAAAAAACTGCTTTTTTTTTTGTCAGTGGGAAAGGTGCCAATTGCTAGTGGGTTGCGTCGGCTTGGAAAAAACACGCGTTGACCCACTAGTTTCAGTGGAAAAGGGGCATCAGTCTCCTTCTGCGCTACAAGCTGCACACTTCTAATAGTCCGTGCGACTCACAACCAAGTCACTTTTCTATGTTTTGTCTGGTGGAAAACGGCTGTCCACCCAATCATATGGTAATGGTACAGATATTGTGGTATTTTTATTTTTGCTGACCGAATATTTAGTGTAACGACCCCGCGATATTATTGCTGTTATATCAGCTTCCTACCGTCAGCGAACACCTCTGGAGTAGGAGGGGGCGGGGCGGGGAGGGGTGGGGCGAGCGGAGGGAGGGTGCGTGTGTGTGTGTGCATGTGTCTGGAGGAGAGAGAGGAAGCGCGCGGAGGATGGAGGATGTCGTCCGACAGTAACGAGAGATACGGTCCGAAGATGCGGCTTCCCTACCAACGTTGAGACCAAAGCTACGTCCTAAAGCGAGGGCTACTTCTTGGATGTGTTCTGGCTATCCGGGGGCTGAGAAAGTTGGTTGAAATTCTCCACTCGTGAGCTGCGTTCTCGCAGGGGGATTTCAAAACGCTTTGCTTTATAACCAACTGAATTAACGTGGCTACGATGCCGACTGATTGATTGACTGATGTCGTTCATGTTTTTTCTTTTTGTCTGGACGTTGTAATTGTCTTGAACATTGCAATGTGCATTCCCTAACGTCGGTCAAGTCTTTTCTCTATGCGGGAGAGAAGCACGTCGCCCCATGTGCGATGAGAGGCTCCAAGAGGGAACGGGCCATTGGACTGTATGCACAGGAGCCCCTTTGCTGGGGACTGACTTTAGCTGTCCTTCCCCACTTGCTTTTCTTCAAATACTCATGCAGTAGCATCCGGAGAAAGAGGTTTTAGTCGACGGCTCGACTACCGGCATTTACAGTTCCCACGCAAGCACGCACGCACCACCACCGAATGGGCAGAAAGCAACTCGACGGCACACGGGCCGGATTCCGGACGAGCGGCCCCAAATCTCGAGCGCCGAGCCGGAAGGCCGAGATGTGTTGCGAAGCGGCCGCTTCGGCATTATTTTGCCCATCGACTAAAACTCGCGCTACAATAAATACAAAGGGCTTTTCCGAAGCCGGCGGACGTATACCGAGTTTGGCGCAATGAGCCTTATTTTCTTCTCCTTCTTTGTTTGGTTGCGACCGGCACCGCTGGAAGGACTCGTCCCAGTTCCCCGAAGCCAAAAAGCCGCTTCTAAAATAGCCGGCGGGTGAGCCAGCCCGGCCCAGCCCACTCTGATCTGGTCCGGTCTCGTCCGGCCCACCGCGGTCATCGTCCAGCCCTCTTGCGTCTATGCGTGGGGAGGACACACGCCACGGAGCGAGTGCAAGAAGAAGCACGGGCAGGGCAGCATCTGATCCGCTCCAGCGAGGGACCCGCTAAAACCTGAGGTGAGTTTTTCTTTCCGGCCCACCTTTGCCTGCTTGGGTGTGTGTTGCGCAGCAAAAATAAATGTATTAAAAGTCAAGAGGAAGGTCTCCTATTGACAAACCCCCCCTCCTCCTGCCCCCATTATCCCCGCCTCGATAGAATGTGCTCTCGTGTTCCGTGCGGACACCATCGCGGCGGCTGCGTCCCTGGACTATTTAGGACCGGTGGGCCGGGGGCGTGGCCGGGCACTAGCATGTCTAAATTAGGAAGGTGGCCCTCGCTCACACGGGGGGAGTAGCGGCAGCGGGTGGCTCCGTTACCTACTCGACCTGAGTTTTTTCCTCATACATTTGTCGGATATAAACTTCAGGGAATTCTCCGCTGATGTCTGAAAGTGGCCAAAATGATGCAGAAATGTCACATCTCTCTGAAGAAAGGGCAGGAAGTAGTCGTGAGGCTCTTGACACACGACTGATACGTTGAGGCCACCGTTGAACAGCTGCTGTGTGAAATTTAACTTCAGAAAAAAATGTGAGTTGAGGAAAAAAAAACAGGATCTCCGCCAGAAACGACCATAGACGGCGTGGACTAAAGAGACTGGTGTCTTTGAATGTCTGTGACCGCACGACGTTGTGTCCCCGCACTTGTTGTGCCGCGCCGAGGTTAAAGCGAGCCGGCGACAGACAATCGTCTATTAATATCTCAGCTCGCAACAGTCTGATACGGACTAGGTTATGTCTCTCTGGACGTGAGGGATACACACGCCGGACAAATGGGTCTAATTGCAGGACAGGACTATATGAAGTGAGCTGTTCTTATCTAACCTTGGGGAAATTCCCCCCACCGGATATATATTAGGTAGCGGAAAAGGAAAGATGCAGAGAAATATTCAAATCAAACCCAAACAGCGAGTGGCCAAACCAAAGCTAAACTATTTCAATTGTTCAGATCATTTCCCTCGGGGCGCACTCTGTTCCCCAACGCAGAGGGTTGGTGGGTACTTTGTGCGAGGCTCTACTCTACGCACTTATCCTCTGTGTCGGTCGTCTTACTTTAAGTCATTAGTTCTAGATACAAATGACTTCTCCCAAAAGTAATTGAGTTAGTAACTCAGTTACCTGAGTGTAAATGTCATTAGTTACTCAGCAAAGTAAACTGACTTTTCGTGTTACAGTGGGGAGAACAAGTATTTGATACACATACTTGTTCTCCCCACTGTACATTCTATAACATCTTTCTCATCAAAGATGTTCATATGAACTGATTGAAGAATTAAAAAAAGACTCCGTACGACATATTAGAATGTTATTCTTGCCTTTCATTTCAATAAGCGAGAAGTACTCCCAGTTTGAGAACGCTACCTTTGAAATTCCCTGTCCCATCGCCGCCATTATCCCCGGTTAGGGTAAGACGGCGCGAGCGGGGCGTGATCCGGCCACCTAGCCAATCGTCATCGCGTTTGCAACCCCGTCACCGCCCCCTTCCCTCCTCCCGTCTTGCTCTCTCTAGAGCAGGGCAGCCGACGCGTGACAAAATCTGACAACTCGCGCTTCATTCAACCAAATTGTGCCCCTTTGCATCCTCTATAACGGTAAGGGCGTTGCAAAGATGGGAAAAGTCATTCATTAGATTACTCACTACTGAAAAAAATAACGCCGTTATTACCTACACCTCTTATTACGATAGCGTCGTCAGCGTAAAGAAGGTAACCGCCAAGAATCATTTTGACGGGCACGCTCCGATTCTTCCTCCTCAGTCTCCGCCCGGCCCGGCCCAGCAGCCATGAGTCGCAGCATCGTGCGGCAGAGCAAGTTCCGCCACGTCTTCGGCCAGAGCGTCAAGGCCGAACAGAGCTACGACGACATTCGCGTCTCCAAAGTGACGTGGGACAGTTCCTTCTGCGCCGTCAACCCCAAGTTTCTGGCCGTCATCGTGGAGTCGAGCGGGGGCGGCGCCTTTTTAGTCATTCCCCTCGCCAAGGTCGCTACCCGAACCATTTTCCCGGCATTTGCCTTCACATTAGCGCCGTTCGGAAGACGTTTCTGTGACCGTCACGCAGGTGGGTCGCGTGGACAAGAACTACCCTCTGGTCATCGGACATTCCGGGCCCGTTCTCGATATCGACTGGTGTCCCCATGACGACAACGTGTTGGCCAGCGGATCGGAGGACTGCACCGCCATGGTAAGCGACGTGCGCTTTTTGCTCCAGCCGACATATATGACCGGACGGACAGACTGACCCTTACGTTACGTGACGATTAAGGCCGTTGGATGAATTGATTTTGAACCCAAACCGACTTTTCTGGTTGAAAGGACGTTTAAAAACGTTCACGTCGCTACATTCAATTTTCAAAACCGCACCGTATTGGTTTATTTAAGTCGCCCTAGTTTCCTCTGCATTTACGCTTCCTCCCACGCGAGCGCGCCGTCCAGAACGAGGACCGTGGCTACCGGCGATTCAGCTACTTTTGCCAAATTCTATAACTTATCTTATCTCATGACGTACTTCAAGTATTGTTGTATATGTTGAAGGATTGCAGCGGATTGTTAAAAAAAACACCCAGGCTTGAAACCCTCAATACGTGCTCATTTACTTTGTCTACACATGTTCATGTACAAGACAACGACAGAGGGTAATACAGTATAGTGCCAATATACCACAAGTATGAAAGTCGTGTCTGTCTCGCTGTGTGTGTCCTTCTGTCTCATTTTACTGTCAAGATTGCGGCTGCTACAAGATGACAGTAAACTAAAAGCTTGCAAGCATGTTGGTATTGGTTATAATACAAAACTAGGCCTGCAAGCAGGACTGAACGGGCCCTCGCAATCTAGCGCAACTCGGACGTCACGCAACTCGGACTGTGTGCAGGTCAGGGTGGTGGCAGATCCTCCTCTCTAATCATCTCATTAGAACCTAACATGCTCGAAAGTCGCCTATTTACATTCCCACACCCAAGAGATAAAAACCCCTATTGGAGAGAGTACTACAAAAAAGGAGCCACTACTGAGCTGTGCAGCCAAGCCCTTATTCAAAACCAAAATTAATCTTCTAACTGGGCCAATTCGACCAAGTGTGCCAACTATTGTGGCTCTATAAGCTCCCTGAGTCTCTGAAAAAAAATATTTCCTTTAAATGGCGAACAAAGGGTCGTCACAGCAACAGACAGAGACACGTGGACATGGGCCGTAAAAAAGTATTTTAATAGGTCTTGAAACTACAATGACCAACATGAAAAGAACTGGACATGTTTTGGAAAAACGAGTGACTTTCTATCGCCACTAGTTGGCGCTGTAGGGTTGATGCAAATGACCCCTACAAGTCCCTTCAGGGTATGACTCTCAACAAGCACGGGAAGTTTGGCGCAGATATCTTGTATATCTGCCGAGTTATGACTGTTTAAAGTTTTTGGAGAGAAAAATTGTTGACAGTCATTTTCACTTTCCTGTTTGGACCCCTCCGCTTCAACGAAACTTCAATATTTTTCATCAGACACCTGAAGACAGGTCTTAAGGTTTCCCTTATGCAGGTTTGAGGTAGATTGATTTTTTCCCTTTAGAGGAGGAGTGTGTCCCGTAAAAAAGGGCATTTCCTGTTCCCACTAGGAGGCGCCAGGCACAAATGGTAAATTTTCAATCCAGTCCTGCTCAGGCTGGTATACCTCACACACATGCCAGATTTAAAATAGATTGAACGTTGTATGAGGGAGTTATCAGTCATTTTCCGAATTCGGTGTTTTGGCGAAAAAATGGAAGAATTTGGCGCCCCGCCCAGGTCAGGCCCATGAATGAAAACACACCATTTTTATAACTTAAGATTTCATATGCCTCATGAACAGTCTTACCAATTTTGAGAATGATCAAACTAATTCCCTAGGTGCCAAGGTGTAAAATGTGCACACTGTAAATCGATAAAAAGTTCACATTCAATCCAAAATACCCGATTTCCTGTAGGATTTGGAATGTGTGTGCAAGAGACTTTTTGGAGCAGTTTTGCACAAAGTTTTGACTCTCCAAATTTCATCACTCTATGTTAGAAAAACCTAAATGGAGAGACCTTTTTGAAAATTTCAAGGGGGCGCCACTGAGCCATTTTGTTAAATTTTTTCGTAACGTTGCAAGATTATCGAACGTTATCCAAAGCCGCATGTATGTGCAAATTTTGGTGAGTTTTTATGCATGTTCAAGCCTCCAAATGTAAACTCCTACTGTGAACCGATAAAAATTTCACATTCGATCAAAAATACCCGATTTCCTGTTGGATTTGGAATACGGGTGCAAGAGACTTTTTGGAGCAGTTTTGCACAAGGTATCGACTCCCCAAATTTCATCACTCTCTGTTAAAAAAACCTAATAGGAAACGCCTTTTTGAAAAATTCAAGGGGGCGCCACTGAGGCATTTTGCTACATTTTTTCGTAACATTGCAAGATTATCGAACGTTATCTAAAGCCGCATGTATGTGCAAATTTTTACGAGTTTTTGTGCATATTCAAGCCTCCAAATGTAAACTCCTACTGTGAACCCATGAAAATTTCACATTCGATCCAAAATACCCGATTTCCTGTTGGATTTGGAATATGGGTGCAAGAGACTTTTTGGAGCAGTTTTGCATAAGGTATCTACTCCCCAAATTTCCTTGCTCTATGTTGAAAAAACCCAATAGGAAAGGCCTTTTTTAAAACTTCTTTCTGTCGCCACTAGTTGGCACTGTAGAGTTGATGCAAATGACCCCTACAAGAACCTTCAGGGTATGACTCTCAACAAACACGGGAAGTTTGGCGCAGATATGTTGTATATCTGCCGAGTTATGACTGTTCAAAGTTTTTTGCGTGACAAATTGTTGAAGTTCATTTTCACTTTCCTGTTTGGACCCCTCCGCCTCAACGAAACCTCAATATTTTTCATCAGGCATCTGAACACAGGTCTTAAGGCTCCCCTGATGCAGGTTTGAGGTCAACAGATTTTTTTCCCTTGGAGGAGGAACCTGTCGCGTAAAAAAAGGCATTTCCTGTTCTCACTAGGGGGCGCTAGACCTAATGGGTAATATTTCAATGCACTCGTGTTAAGGGTGGGATACCACACATACATGCCAAATATGAAAAAGATTGAACGTTGTGTCAAGGAACTATTAGTCATTTACTGAATTTGTCATTTTGCCGAAAAAATGGTCGACTTTGGTACCACGCCCAGGTCAGACCCGTGAATGAAAACGCACCATTTTCAAAACTTAAGATTTCATATGTCTCCTGAACAGTCTCACCAATTTTGAAGATGATCCAACTAACTCCCTCGGCGAAAAGGTCTCAAATGTGCACCCTGTGAATCGATAAAAATTTCATATTTGATCCAAAATAACCGATTTCCTGTTGGGTTTGGAATATGCGTGTAAATGCTTTTTTGGAGCGGTTTTGGACAAGGTATAGACCCCCCAAATTTCATTGCTCTACGCTGACATACCCTAATGTTATAGGCCAATTTTAAAATTTCAAGGGGGCGCCACTGAGCCATTTTGTTATATTTTTTTGCAACGTTGCAAAATTATCGAAATTTAAAATTTTCCGGACGTATGTGCAAATTTTGGTGACTTTTCGTGCATGTTCAGGCCTCCAAATTGGCCGTTTTCATTTGCCCTGAAAAAAAAAAAAAAATAATAATAAAAAAAAAAATAATCCTTTGCAAAACAATAGGGCCTTCGCACGTCTAGTGCTCGGGCCCTAAATATATTTTGGCAAAATGCATAGGTCTACATTTGAAAATTGAATCTATATGCACATTGTTCACTGGCCAATTAGTGTGTTTGACCTGATGTCTTTTGTAAAGATGAGGTACTCGTGGACCTCAGGGATCATTCTGTTGGTTAGCTTCACCGAGGTGCATATTTGTATACGTGTGCAGGTAGTCCCCGGGTTGCCAACGACGTCCGTTCCTACGCTGGCGACACCACTTGAATTTCCGTCTAAGTCCGAATAAACCCTTTAACTACCCCTAAATATCCCCCAAATGTCAAAATAACCATCCAAAAACATGTAATAGATGGCATCGTAGCTAAGTCCTAAATAGGCAGCGAGCGAAGCTCCAAAGTGAAAAAATCAATATTATCAAAAGAAACAAAACAAAAAAAAAAAAACGACTGGAGACAAAATGGCAGACGAGACTCCGGCATCGTGAAGTCGAATTCGCCTAAGACTCCGGCATCGTAAAGTCGAAAAAGCCCATAAGACTCCGGCATCGTAAAGTCGAAATCGCCTAAGTCGCGTATGTCGTACCCGCGGACTACCATTATTTGCATATACTACCCTTTCTCATGTTTGATTTTGTTTCCGAAAGGTATATGCACTTTCTTCTTTCATTATCGCTTTGATTAGGAACAGAGCTGGAGTCTTTCGTACAAATAAAATGCAAGGGATTGTTCTGTGTGTATTAACAGTGTTCATTTCACTGGCACGTTCAGTTCTAATAAAGAAAAATCAATTGAAATAGAAGACATTCCCAATACTTCATTTGTCATTATTTTTATTTTGCCAAGAAATCGTAATCGATATCCGAAAATGTGCTCTGGGAGAAAAATAATCCAGATTTTCATGTTAGGCAAAATGGGAAAACCCTAATGACAACTCAAAATTCTTGCAAGCTGTCTGACATCAACACCGACTTTGGATTATTCGGCACCAGAACGTAACGGATTCCGAGCGACGCGCTTATTTGAAAGCGCTTCGTAGGGCCGCTCCGCTCCATTTATCGTCGACGGAAACTTCGGCCGGCGACCGAACAGTCCACGCGAACGGCGACCGAACAGTCCACGCGAACGGACTCTTTTTCCGGGGAACGGGCAGCCGTACGGCGTTCGCGTCTGTACATTTGATACCCCGGGACCAAGTGAGACGGAACCTTAGCATTTGTGTCAGACATATGGAAACATTGTTGTCGCCGTCGCTATGATAACAAACTTTATTTGTAGCGCAGAAGTGACGACGGTAGAGATTTGCTTCCTGGAAAACACGGAAGGAATTTGACCGCAACTGAATTCACCGAGCTGACGCCAACAGCTGATTGCGTGCGCGTGTGCACGCGTGCAGCTGTCCGCTCTCAGCGGAGCCGGAGAGAACACGAGTCCGGCGTGGTTTTCTTTCATCTGCCTGCCTGGCTGGCTGGCTGGCTGCCTGAGAAAGAGGAATACAATTGGAATGGTACTTTTGGTCGCTCGCTTTCTTTTCCATAATTGCGCTCGCTCTTCTTAGGTGTGGCAGATACCCGATCACTCGCTGGTCCGCCCCCTCACCGACCCGATCGCGGTACTGGAGGGCCACTCCAAGCGGGTCGGCATCGTCAGCTGGCACCCGACCGCGCGCAACATACTGCTCACCGCAGGTACGACGCGCAGGCACTTTCGCACGCACCGTGCAGATTTGCATCCAAACATAATTTTTTTTTTTTTATAGCCAGCGACAACCTGATCATTGTGTGGAACGTGGCCACGGGGGAGCCCCTCATTTCCATGGACGACCACCCCGACCTCATCTACAGCATCAGCTGGAACAGGAACGGAAGCTTGTTCTGCACTACCTGCAAGGACCGGCGCCTGCGCGTCTGCGACCCCCGCAAGGCCGAAGTGGTGGCGGTGAGCTGCGTGGCGGCCGTCGGTCGGGGTGGGGACGCTCCGCGTCAATTTTCCGCCCGCCCCCGCTTAACGTTGCGCGTGCTGCCGCACAGGAACGTTTGGCTCCTCACGAGGGCATCCGACCCATGAGAGCCATCTTCACCCGAGACGGGAATATTTTCACCACGGGATTCACCAGGATGAGCCAGAGGGAGCTGGGGCTCTGGGACCCGGTACGTGGCCGTCCGTCGGACATAAGGAGGACACACTACAGTATATAAACGATGGCAACTTTTCTCCTCCCTCAGACCAATTTTGAGGAGCCGATTGCACTTTTGGAGTTGGACACCAGCAACGGCGTCTTGTTACCGTATTACGATCCGGACGCCAACATGGTCTACTTGTGCGGCAAGGTAATGTCTAACGATACGCGACGGGCGGAATCTCCTATCCGACGTGTCGCGGGCTGCCTTTGCTTGCAGGGCGACAGTAGCATCCGTTACTTTGAGATAACGGAGGAGCCACCCTACGTACACTACCTTAACACCTTTAGTAGCAAAGAGCCACAGCGGGGGATGGGTTTCATGCCCAAGAGAGGAGTGGACGTCAGCAAGTGCGAGATTGCCAGGTGAGGTCCGTTTGGGACGCTGCTACAAGCAATGTCGGGCAGGGATTGATGCTATAGTAGTCCCAGCCAGCCAGCCAGCCAGCCAGCCAGCCAGCCAGCCAGCCAGCCAGCCAGCCCGCCCGCCCAGTAACGTAGTGAACTGAACCCACGTTACTTCTGATGCCTTGTCTAGTAGCTCAAGGCGACGGCATCAAAGCGCACCTTTCAGGGAGACGAGTGCTCTTCAAATCAAAGCTCCTAACGATACTGACTAGTAGTTGTACATGGGAATTTGCACACTCAAAAGAAAAACTTTGATAAATTTGGTGTTGTTCCAAAATTCTCCATTGTGGCAAAAGGTTACCTTGGAGTTGTAGACCTGAACCTGGCACACAAGTAACTTAACGGCAGCAAATGCACACCATAAAGCTTGCAACTCTTGAAAATCTATCAGTAATTGCAAGCAAAAAATGTTGTCGTACACTTCTGCAAGTTAGATTTGGCCGCAAATGAAGCTCCCGATCCCTAAGAGCAAGCAATAGGTTGAGACCAGGCCCCGCGGGGGCTGGCCGGTTGGCTGGTAAGATGCGATTTCAACCAAACTTGTCTCCCTGGTCTTTACGTGAAGGTTGTACAAGTTGCACGACAAGAAGTGTGAGCCCATCGCAATGACCGTGCCCAGAAAAGTAAGTGCCGGCGTCGGCCGAGTGAGGCGGACTCCCGACGCGATCCAATCTTTTCCCCGCCCGCAGTCGGATCTTTTCCAAGACGACCTGTACCCGGACACGGCGGGCCCTGAGCCCGCCATGGAGCCAGAGGAGTGGCTGGAGGGCCAAGATCACGACCCCGTGCTGGTGTCCATGAAGGGGGGCTACGTGCCGCCGAAGAGTCGCGAGCTCAAAGTGACCAGGAAAAACCCGCTGGACGCCAGGCCCGCCGCCACACGCCGCAGTATGTCCACGTGCGATGCCGCCAGCCTGCCGGTCAGTCCTCCTTCCCGCCCTCTATTCTACCACGGCGGGAAAGTCGTTCGAGCGATCCGCGTCACGCGACGACTCCTTTCCGCTTTTCACCGTCTCTTCCCTTTGCACCCGCCGCTCGGGCTTCAACTTTGACTTCTTTTCTAACTAGCCGTCTGCCCCTGTCCTCCTCTCATTGTCTCCCCCGTCCCCTTTTTCCCTCTGTCCTCCTCCCGTTTCTTCTTCTCTGTACTGTCTGGGCGTTTGCCGGCCGGCGCAGCCCGAGCTGCTGGAGAGGTTGCTGGAGGAGATCCGGCACCTGAAGGCCACAGTGTTGTCTCAGGAGAAGCGAATCTGCGACTTGGAAAACAGACTGTCCCAGTACGCCAACGGGACGGCCTGACGGGGCGGGACGAGCTCGCTCGCTCGCTCGCGCTCCCTCCCTTTTCGGAAAGGACCCTATCTGACTTTTGTCCAACGCTGGCCAAAACTGCCGTGAGGAGCGCCGCGCCCTCCGCACCGTTGGTACGATCGGAAACGTGCCAGACCTTTAATCACAGAGACCAACTCTTTTAGCCCTTCTCTTCCAAACCGGGAGTAGGGCCGTGCGTTTGAGGGACACGCCGAGCTGGTAGCGTCAATAGAAGGGGACAAAGGACCGCTCGCTCGGAAAATTCAGCAGTACGTAAGTTTGAATATGTAACGCGGCTCTAATTTACCGCCTCGCGTCGGTTCATCTCACGGCCCTTCGTAACGACACGCAAATAGACGCGAGAAACAAAATGCCATCAACATGTAGCGACATGAGATTTTCTGTGAAAGATTTGACTAGCGATGAGATAATAAAGTGTGTTTTTTAGATTTGCCTTCTTCAATCGACTGAACAATTTTCCCAACGCCAGTTTTATTGTCATTTTGGAACAATGTTTAAATGAAGTCAGCATATCAAAGCAATCCCGCAAATATACATATATGTACAGTATTGGTCTGCAGTTCAAGTATGCAGGGGTACGCAAATGTGGCCATAGTTCACACCGCTGCGTCTTCAAATTTGGCATATGTGGAACAAACAGGCATTCTAGAATGGATTGCAAAGTAGTTTACTTCAGCTAGCCTTGCCGCAGCGGTGGATTTTGGCCACTAGGAAGAGGTACACGCATACCGCGAGGCTAATAATGTGAGCTGGCGGCCATTTCTCGAATGGACTTCACCACGCGTTCAGGCTCCGCGTGACTCCGAGCGCCAGGGCGATCGCGACGTAGCCGAGGCCCGACAGCGGCGGAATAGAGGAGGGGCCCCCCGAGGTGGCGGTGAAGGCGTTGAAGGAGCACGTGTCCACGTTGCCCACGCGATCCGCCACCAGGAGCTCCAAGTCGGGCGAGTCGCACGACGCGTTGTATGTGGCCAGGATGCCGTCGGGGGCCGGCGTGAGCAGCAGAGTTCCGTCGCCTCTCGTACGGTTGACCCGCTCCACGCCCGTCCCGTCGGGACCGTCGCTCACGCGCACCGACAGATCCCACGAGGCGGCGCTGCTGTTTTGCACGCAGTTGACGACGGAGAGCACCTGGCACACGGGAGCCGCCGAGTCCGCCACCTGACGGGACGCGGCTAGAGGTGAGGGGAATTTTTTTTCCCGCCGAGAAGGTGAAAGGCCGGGCTACCGACCGGATTGAAGACCGAGATCCTGAGGACCATGTAGTTGATGCCCAGTTCTCCCGGGCCCTCCGCCTCGATCACCAGGGTGACGGTGGCGCCCGACGGCGTGTTGAGCGGCACGGAAAGCGCGGCGGTGCCGTTGGCGCTCGCCCCCGGCTCCAGCCGAAGAGCGCTCGGGCCGCTGGCCACGTAGAGGGGGTTGTTGGTAGTGATCCGGATGGAGACGTTCCCTCCGCCGTCCTCGGCGCTCAAGGAGAAAGGCACCGAATATGGCGTCCCGGGAACCAGGACGTCCTCCGCCGTGGCCTAAATGCGGACCACGTTAATTAGCGTCGGCGTGACGGCGTCCTGTGCCGTCACGCCGCCGGCCGGACACTCACCTCGATGGTGAGATTGGACGCTCGGAAGCTTGTAGACGACTGCCTTTCAAAAAGGAAGGAATCTCCGCCGGCGGCGTTCGCTTGGCTTCCCTTGACGCGCACCGTAAAAGGCACGGACGGAATCCTGTTAACCCGAACCAGGAACGTTCCGTTCGTCCCCCGCGGCTCCACGACGCCTTCCTCCTCTTGCGAATCCGCCGACTGGACCAGACTGACGCTCGTCACGGTGGCAGTGTCGCTGCCCGTCAGTGTCACGAGCAGGCTGGCGTTGCCGCCTATTAAAGAAACGCGGGCGCGCTCACGGCGTCACAACGTCGACGGCGTGACGACCGTCGACGTTGTGAAAATGGCGGCGCTTACCGGCGGTCGGACGCGTCTCCACAACATCGAATGTGTTCTGAAAGGGTACGTACTCCACAAAATCAAACAGGAAGTCCAGAGGACTTTGACCTTTAGGATGAAAATGGTTTGACAAACAATGAATGCAGGTTTCTCTCTTTGGATCTCGGAGTACTTACCCGTGACCCTCAGGGTATACGGAGCGGTGGACGTCACTTCCACTCGCCACTCTCCCACTCTTTTGTTCAGCTCCAAAGATTGGAAGTTTCCGAACGACTGGGAGGACACGATCAACGAGTTGGCGCCCGGGTCGCCGACTGTCACCGAAGAGCCTGCAAAGTAAAATCCGAATAGTATTTTTGCTAACGTGCTCATCGGCGTTGTTTTCGTCAACGACGACAAAAACATTTCGTTAACAAACATTTTTTTCATGACGATGACGAGCTGAAAACGCATCATTGATGACTATAACGTGACAAAAAGGTTGGCGGAAGGTTAGATGATGACTGTCATATGTTCACGATGCGTGACATTTGATAGTTGTGCACGTTTTTTTTTTTTTTGGAAATTGTGGCCATACTATTCAGGTTGCTTCCGAGCCTTTTTTTGGTGTCATTCACGTGAGGTGCCGTGCGCTGCGCACGCCCCCAAACTCCCCCGAGGCAGTGCACGAGAGCGGTGGGCTAACGTCATTTAACAATGGCTGTTGCTTGGCGGTCCGAAAGGCCGCGAGGATTTATGGTCTCATTGTAAACGTAATCTGACCGAAAGAAAAACGCAATGCACTGTCGCCGTGGGAGACCGTGGGGAGAAGCGTGGCTCCATACTTGGTGGAGTGGAGAAAATACTACGAATCTGAAGCGGCACCTCAAAGTTGGACACGCTGATGTGTATGTGAAGGTAAGTTGTTACAAGTCACTTTAAGATATCATAGACTTATAGTTTTATTTAGCAAATGGACCGTTATCATTTTTTAATATGTAATTTTGGAGTAAATGGAGCGCCGAGTTTAGGGTAATATTGTCGCTTATTTGCGCTGCTATTATTAAAGTGCATATGACAGGATAAAAAAAGTCTTAAATAGCATTATTATGTGAATTACAATCATATTTTGAGACCATTCGACTATATACAACAAATTGGCAAAGCGCAGATGTCTTTTAATCTGCGGTTTAGCCATGCCTACCATTATAGACCCCACTCACATGACGTCACAACCACCACGCCTCCGCGCCATATTGTCCGTCAGGTCGTCGTGTTTACGCGTTACCGCTACGTAAATTCCTCCTATTATGGCGTGTTTTTCTGCTCGTTAACATTAATAATCAAAATGGTGAAGGCGTGTGTGGCGGTTGGTTGCAGTGACAGAGAAGATAGACGGAGAGACTTGAAGTTCTACCGTATTCCGAGAGACCCGGAGAGGAGAGCGAGATGGACTGCTGCAATTCGACGAGAAAACTGGGCTCCAAACGATTACCACGGATTATGTAGTAGTCATTCTATATCTGGTAAGATGCATTTAATTTATATTTAGAGGGTTTTGGGCTGACAACCACAATTAAGATCATTGCGAGGCTAATCGCCGACAACATACAGTTTCAAATTCAAGATGCTTATTTCTTCCACCATCATTACATTTTGAATAATATTTAGCTGGTACCAAGTGAAAGAAGCTGGCCTCGTCTACGGATCATCAGTTAAACAGGTGTGTCCAAACCTTTTGCCAAGGGGGGCCAGATTTGGTGTGGTAAAAATGCAGGGGGGGGGCTACCTTGGCTGATTTACGTAGAACAATATATTTAAACAAATTTTAGCAAGCCGTTCTGTGTGTCACATTTGCTTTATTAATTTTTTTAATTCATAATTTCAACAGTCTCGTCTTTGTGGCGTTCTCTTTCGACACTCGGGCTCCTGCGAAATACTGCTGCTGTGCAATTAAACTAGCTTCAAGTTGCTATAATTTCTCACTGCGTATCTTCCCTGTAATGTTGTCGTACATGTCAGCGTGTCTTGTTCGGTAATATCATTATCGCGTCAACAACGCGAGAGTTAACAAAAGCACTGTCACGCACGCTCCGTAGCTTTTTCTTCACAGCCCAAAACGAAACTAGAGGCAACGAAGAAACCCGCTAAAACTAGGACAGTTTGAGCACCACGCCAGTGACATGCAGCGATTGATTTTCAACGCACCCAGGAAACAAAAGTCGGACTTTGAAGTGACGAAGGCAGCCAGACCTGTTAGCGTGGGACAGCGCTAGTGTGAAGCGGTACAGAGATTGTGAGTTTTTGACCCTGAAAAATAACCCACTACAATGGTGGAAAGGGCGGCCTATTGTTTCCACGAAACGCAGTCTGCTTAAACATGAACATGTGGATCAGTTGATCTTCCTCAAGAAAAATCTGCCCTTCAAAAAAGATGTGGAAAGGGATGAGGAATAAAAAAAACGTGGAAGCACAGGCACAAGTGAATGACTGCTGTGTATAAGGTTAAAGTAATAATTACTGACCTGTCTGTCTAAAACACCATGTTTTTATTCCCCCAATTATACCAGTGGTAAAGCATAATTAGTTATTTATGATAACACTGGCAGGTTTAATTCATTTTTTTCTAGAGCTGCTGCATAGAATGAATCTTTTTTGTTTGTAAGATGTTTACGTTGAAAGTTTGCACTTAAATTACTTAACCTCTTGTGTTGAAAACACCAGGAAATACAGTAATTGAATTACTGCACTTTATTGTTGTCTGTCACTGGAGTTTTATTTGATTATAAATCCCATCCAACAAAATGACGGTCATATAGTAAGCCTTATTTTTTTGTTTTCCTAAAAAAAAACAACATTTCATACCAATGTTATGTTTTGTTTAATTTTGCTATTAAAAATGTGGTCTTTTTTTATATGTTTAAAATACTGTACGAACACACACAACAAATGTTTACTATCGTATCGTTTTCACTCCGTATCAAACTGTATGGAATTGTATTGAATCGCTCGGCCGTAAAAATGTATCTTTTTTAATCGAATCGTAACCTGTGTATCTCGATACATATCGAATGGGTTTGATGCCAGAGATTCCCAACCCTAGTAGAAACAATAACCGTCTCTCTGTTCACTAAGCACCTTGGCTGTGTGCCACATGCGATGATCATCACGGTCAGCAACGAAGCCCAATTGAAATGTTTTCTTGACTGATCATCTGAAAGTTAACTTGTTCAGTGCCATTGACGCTTTTCATCCATCCGTCTGATGTGAAGTTGAGTCAGTTTGTCGGCAGCCAATATTCCCATTCATTGCCAACCCTCCCACTTTCAATGAATGTGATGTCTAGCGCGGTCAATGAGTTGGTATAAAACAAACAAAAACAGGCCAGTTACAGACGTTCGTCTTTTTAATGGCCTTGCCAAAATGTGTTGGATTACAACATGCATACTACTGTAAATAAATATTCAGATACTCCTGCCGTGTAGATCATGCTTTGAATTGGACTTTTAAATGCATCCCTCTCTCCCCCCGCCCAGATCCCTGAGGTCGAACTGGTAAATGGTGTTATACTTATATAGCGCTTTCCCACCACCTGAAGAAAACTGGAAGGACAAGAGGGTCCAGTCAACTGTTATAGCAGCTTTCGCCACAGTGTCCAAATACAAGGACGACTCGTTGGTACAATGTGCCTAAGAAAACGGGCGTACCGGGCTACCCGCTTCCACATGTGGGTTACTGCAGTGCAATTCAATTTGGGTCAGGAGTTGGTTATTAGTACTGCATTGTTTGCGTATTTGAATTTCCAAACATGTTATGTATACTTCCTGAAGTTCCTTAGAAATTGTAGGCTACCTATGACTCGTACCTTCCTGCACAGCGGGGTCACTGTTCAGAGATGTCAAAAACCATGAGCCTTATTGTGCCAAATGAGTTTGCGTTTCACCTTCAGGGTCTGTGAGTACGACGCGCCCGGGACTCCCCGTAATGAAAAGTCGGACGTTGGTTGTGGTCGGGTCGAGCCGGAATGTAAAGGTTCCGCCCTGTCCCGGATTCCTGGAGGCCTGCACCAGCGTCACCTTCGAGAAGCGAACAAACACGCCGAGTCGGAGACAACTCGCAACCTTGCGCCAAAGTCAAAGAGGGGGACGTCGCTTTCGCTACCACGGAGGAGTTGGATAACTGGCCGATGACCCTGGTGGCATTCAAGAGTTGGTCCTCTTCCACTTGGATGACTAGACCTCCCGCGGCCTGGGCCAAGTCTCGATACAGCTGAGCGTCCGATGGCGTAATCCTGTTTCCCTGCTGCCGCCGGGTCGGAGCTGGGCGTGGGCGCCGCCGCCTGTTCTCCATTGTGGTTCCCGGGATCAAGAAGTATACCTGGACGAAGAAAGACCTCCGATTTTTTTTTTTTGTCAACTGCGGAAAACGGCACCGTCCGGCACCCACCACAGATTGAGTCCGCTCAATGAGAACAATGACACTGGACTTCAACTGCTCATCCTTGGCCGCCGCATCTGTGAAGAGGAAGATGTCCGAGCTCTGCGGGACGTTCGTCAACGCCAACTTGACGGGAAAGAGAAGAATACAGAAGTTAAGTAAATTTTCCAAACAGGCCTTTTGAAGAATTTGACGCAGAGGGCTTTTCCAAGGAAAAGGCATTTGTATGTGAGCTTCACTTGCTTGAGCGTCCTCATCCACAAAGCCTACGCATTTGACGGGAAGCTACTAAAACAGGGGTCGGCAACCTATGACACGCGTGTCAGCATTGGCACGCGAAGGGTTAACCAGTGACACGCGAGCGCATGGCAAAAAAAAAAAAAAAAACAAGAAAAAAACGCCTTTTTACCTGAATTTCAGACATTTTCTGTTGCGCGCCCTGTTATTTAAGCCACACACACATCCAAGGGAATTCATGTGTAAAGAGACATGGGATTTACTCACGTCATTGCTTTCACGTATAAAAAGATGTCCCGAGAATGGAGCGGGTTGGACGCTTTCACAGACTTGTCCCGTTTTGCCCACTGGCGCTCTCTGTGCGGGAAGGGCCGCTGGCGCGATTTTATAACCTCTGACATTACGTCATTTTTGGTAGGCATCGGCTGTCACAATGTTGGTCAAATCGTGTTTTATTCCAGAGTCAGCGTTCCCAACGTCGTAACTGCAGCCAATTCAATCTCATCAAGACTGTATTTAAGAGTGTTATTCCCCCACCAAGATCTGCACCCGCGGCTCCACCCGGGCTGGTATGGGGCTAGATCAGTCTTCTAGCCCCACACGCCCGCGCCTTCCTTGGGCACCACGAGAGCTCCACCCGGGCCCGCGCCCGAGGCTTCCATGCGCACCATGAGAGCCAGCCTCCTCGGGGAGAGGCGGCTCCACTCGGGTTCTCGCCCGAGGCTTGCGTGCGCACCGCGATAGGGAAGCTTTCTCTCCCCGGGGAAAGGCTCGCTCCTCGCGGCTCCACCCGGGCCCGCGCCCGAGGCTTCCATGCGCACCACGAGAGGGGGCTCCACTCGGGTTCTCGCCCGAGGCTTCCGTGCGCACCGCGATAGGGAAGCTTTCTCTCCCCGGGGAAAGGCTCGCTCCTCGCGGCTCCACCCGGGCCCGCGCCCGAGCCTTTCGTGCGCACCGCAAGAGCCAGCCTCCCGGGGGCCGCGGCGGCTCCACCCGGGCCCGTGCCTCTCCCCGGGGAGAACAAGTGTCAAATGTCATTACGAGACAAAACATGAAAATTCATTCAAGGAGGAGTCTGACAAGGCAGAGACATTAAAACGTGCTGTGTCCAGGTAGTGTAAACAAAAACACCCTGAAAACCTTTTGTCACTGCTAAAAACACCGCCACCGAAGCAAGCTATCACTTTGCTCACTGCATTGCAAAGCAAGGAAAACCTGATGAAAAAAAGAAAAACTGATGGCGAATATATCAAAGAGGCCATCTAGTCAAGCTCAGAGGTTTTGGTTGATGGCTTGACTAACAAAGAGACACTCAAAAAAAAGGGATAAGCAGCTAAAAGTCACAAAGTAAAACCCCGAAATCAGAGCTGAGCCAAGGAAAACAGGGCCAGGGATCACATTAAGGTAGGCATCTTTTATCTTTGTAATATAAAAGAATATCTAAAATGCTGCATATAATTTACTGTTTAAGTTGATAGTGAACAACTAGCTAGTGAACTGTTGCACTTATTTTCAAGTTTTGACATTTTCTACAATATGCATTTATTTTTTAGTTAATTGAAAAAGAATGGTAGTTATACGATTTCAATATATGTTCATGTTGTTTTCTTTGGGGTAAAATTACAGCTCTGTTGGATATAAAAAATTGGATGTGCGTCATTAATCTCGGTGTGGCACACTGATTGACAAGAAAATTTGAAAGTGGCACTCCACACCAAAAAGGTTGCTGACCCCTGTACTAAAACATTCCCACAGCTGCTTTTGCTCCCTGTGGCCGGGTCCTTAACCTGGACCAGAGTCTGCCTTCCTTCCATATCATCAGAAATGGGTTCTGTTTTCAGATATTTGACAGACACCTTCACTTTCCTTCCAATTCATGAAATGTTCATTGTTTACTGTAATGTAACAACTGTAAATGTAATAACTGTTCCACAGCGAAGCTTATGAGATCAAACGTGACAGAATAGAAATGTTACATAAACGGTCTGAGTTTTGTCACTTGTCATCGGTGCTTCACGTTAGGGTTTAGAGCGGCTCATTTCTGCTTGGTCGCCTGTTGTTTCTCCCTTTGAGAAGCGAAGAACATTCCTAGAAATAGTTGTACCCGAAGACCCGAAAGACTCAACTCCCGGTCATCTCCTCCGCCGCTCGCCGACAGGTCTCGAATCAAACTCCCGAAGGCTTCCGAGTCGCTCGTCCTTTCCAGCGGCCCGACGTCTGAAAATCGTATCGAGGTTTTTCGGTTTTTCTTTCGTTCTCTGTCGAGAAGCGATCGACAACCGGCCGTTTCCGGTCCGCATCTGTCCCAATTCCCTACCCGGATCATTGAAGGGCACCAGAATGTAGGACGAAGGTTGATTGTCGGTTCCCGCTTGGCCGTCCACCAAGAAGGAAGCGGCGTCCCGCACGGCCGCGATGGCGTCGCTCATACTCTGCGTGGTGTCGATCACAAAGCACAGAGCCTTCCCGGACCCTCTGGAAATTCCCAACATCCTGACAAAGGAGAGAAAAGATTTTTCGCAGTGTCAAAGAATCGCGTAAGCGCGGGTACTGGCGTTGGGCGTACCGGAGGAAGGGCACGTCCCCCGCGTCCTCCCGAACGCTCTCCAGGATCTGGCTGGTCGCCGCCGTGGCCAAATCAGCCGCCTCCTCGTGAAGGAAGCCGTGCTCGGAACCGAAGGTGTCTTTGTTGATCCCGCCGGTGGGTTCGATCCTGCTGGTCTGGTCGACGGCTCCTCCGTGGCTGCACTTTCCTGAAAGCCAAATGATACACGCCGGCAGGGGCGCCGTATGGGGGTGAAAAGTGATACTGATTCTAAGGGCCCATGCCCTGACGGGGGCCCACAAATAAAATTAGACCATTAGGTCATCGTTTGCAAATTTAAATATTATAATTTTAAAAGGAAGGGTTTCTTTTTCTTGTTTTGTTTTGGGGGAAAAAGTAAACACCCAGAGAGCATATATAATGCCAGCCACCCCCCAACCCCAGTATTTTCATGAAATGGTTTGGTCTGCCCTTCCTTTGATCAGACCGGGAGCAGCGGTGTGCATTTACACCAGTCAATGACTCGGGCAGAAATGTTTTCAAAACAAAAATCGGGTTTCCAAAAGAGGAAAGAAAGGAATGCAAAACAGGAGATGGGTAGAAAAGGCCAACAGGATGTGACAAACTACTTCACAAAGGAAGGTTGGTGTCTTGTGTCAGTGTAGTGCTGAAAATGAACCTCTTATTTTAGCCCACTCCGGCCCCATCTGGAACCTCGCGATGTGTACTACAAAGCTTCGAAGCGAGGTCCCAGCTCACTCCGTAAGAAATACGGGATTTTCCTGGCCTCAATGAGCGACATTCACCTATTGAAAAACATGAATTCCAAATCATGACGGCATTTTTTGGTATCCAATAGATGTTGAAAGTTGGTGTGGAAATGTTCTTTTTCAAAATCGGCTTGAATCCAGTTTGTCATCAATTGAATGTAGTTTGTGAACAAGGGACCTCGCTTCGGAGCTGTAGCCTATAGCGGAGATGGCGAGTTTCCAGATGAGGCTAAGCCTACTCCATAATGAAATACTGTCATTGTTTGCTTGCTAGTCTTTGTTCCATTTTTAGCTTACATTTAATCAGTACAGCAGGCAAACCCTTAGCAATCTCTTCATACTAAAAGAGTTGTAATGTATACTGTAGGATAGTTAAAACATTTATTCTACGTCATTCATTGTGGTATTTGCTTTGAGAATATTTCTAATAAAAACATGTTTAGGTTGTAAAAGATGGCCTTCAGAGCATTTCTTATGGATGATATCAGTCTATGCATTATTGCTCTATACACTGTATGTCTACATAAATATATTTTCATCTCAAATTAATGCAGAAAATGCACAAATTAGTGTGTAAAGATTGGCCAGAAGGCAGGAAATGACGTAGTTGATACGCTACATGTATGTGTGTCCCCCGGCAATGGTGGTGGGGCCCAAAGTAATATCCTGTCATAGGGCCCAAAATCCCTAGCACGCACGGCCCTGCACGCCGGTCACATTGTGCGGATGCTTGCGCCTGGCTGCTTTGCCAGCTGATTTGACAACTGCTTTGGAAAGATTTTCAGAATGATGTAGAGCAATAATTCCATTTGTCGCACAGTAAAGAAAAATGAAATTTCCTCGCTGCGATTTATCGCCACGCGTGCACGTGCATGCGGCAGATGTGCGGCAGACGTGCTGTTAAATGTTTAGCTTCCTTGTTACCGGCTACTCAATATGCTGTGACGAGGACTTACTCAGTTTTATTGACTTCTGGGTATGTTGGTTTTTACGTTTGAGTTTGAGTGTCCGTCATTCATTGGAGGGAGGCGGGGCCTAGTGCACGGTCGGCGCACAGCAATCAGCGAGCAAAGTGAGGAAATGGACGGAAAATCCTGATTTCCAAGCCAAACACCACAGCCCCGGTGCGAGGCAACCAAAGAAGATGAACCAGTCTGCAAAATTTATTTGGAGGTTGTTTTAACAAAGAGGGCCAACGCAACAAATCTACATGCTCATCGCCCTCTTTAGTTTTCACCGTTTGGTAAGCCAACCGCATCGCAACACGCGGAGCCTTCCTCGTCACGTCAAATGACATTTACGGAGGTATTTGCGCGGTCTCCTTTGTAATTTACACATCAAGCAAAGTTCCTCGCGTTCCCCCACAGAAAGTGAAGTCCGCTACAATGCTGAAGAAATGACACCGGTTTACCTCTGTTTAATGTTGTTTGATACTTATTGATGGCAATTTTTGGTTACTGCTACTGAATGACCCGATTTTTCTCTGTTGTTGTTGAAGTGCAATAGTTCGTGTTGCTGCAACTAAGTATTTTTGAAAGTAAGAGATTTATTGCGTTTAAATAAGTGTACTTGATCTACTAATATGTACTGAATTCTGTGTTATTGTAAATTGGTTAGATTTTTTTTTATTGGGGGGGGGGGGGGGCAACAATATCGCAATAATTTATGAGCTAATTTAACACCCACTAAAATTTGTTATCGCGACAGGCCTAGTAATGCTGCTTTCATGTGCTCTATGGTAAATACCACTTGCCGAGAGGAAAATTGGATTGGATGCCCCTCGAGACGTCTTTTCTACTGGAGATTTCATGATGATACCTGAGTCTTCTACTCGGGCCAATACGGTAATTAACATTTAGAAAGTGGTAGCGATGATGTTTCCGAGAGCATGTGAATGCACCTTTATGCAGACAGACGTGCTCCTGATTGGTTGATTTGACTCAATTCCAAATTCCTCCATACTGTGCTCTAGATTTATTCCTTAAAGTGCATTTGAACTGCTTCAGCAATTTTGTTCCGAAGGGAAATATTCAGTTAAGATAAGAAAATGCTGTTTATCGGTGCAACCTGTTTGTTTCCCGTGAAAAATGTGTCATGTTAAATGAAGGATGCTACGAAACCCGTTATATATAAATTGATAAGAGCAAGCCAACAAAGATCAATGGTAGCAACGCTCCCAGCGTAACTGCCGTCACGGTGACTTTATTTACGTAAAGGCGACGACTGTGGGTTTACCGCTGGGCTTGGTGGGCGAAATGACATTGAGGGAAAAATATCCCGAGGTCAGTATCTGCTCCACGATGATGTCTTCCAGGATGTTGTCTCTACAGTCGTCTCCGTCGCAGCTGCGGCAGGTGGCCCTGCTCTCGGCTGTCGGAAGGGAGGGAAAAGTTTTAATTAGCCTCTCGCGCTCATCTAGCTCCTCGTACGCTCCGTCGTACCCGCGATGTTGCCGATGATGGCGTCCAGTTGCAGGAGGTTGGAATTTGGATATTTTTTCCCGAGCTCCACCCAATTACTGTGGCTGTAAAAATCCTTGGAGCGCAAGACAAAGAAGAGCCAGGTTACGACGGCGGTAAGAACTTGAGCCGTCGCGGCCGGAGCGGACCTGTAACGGGTGAAGGATGGTTCCCAGTTCGTCCTGAGCCCCTTCAAAGTTCTCTTCCCTGTTGCTGTCCTTGACAATTCGGAGGCCCTCGGCGATGATTTTCCGACCGCCGGCGAACGACTCGTCGTCGAAGTGAAAGCTGGCGTTCAGCGCTTTCTGGATGTCCACGCGCACGTTTCGGAAGACGATGGAACGGATGGCCTTCTGGAAACTCTTGATGGAGTTTTGGGCCCTGCAGGCGACGGCTACGCCCGTGACGGTGAAAGGCTGCGGCTACGCACACACGACCCGCGTGTTAACTCGGGTGGCTTCTATTCATTTTACCCAAAGCAAAATTTGTGGCGGTAAAGCGAATATTGGAAACACTTGGCCAAAAAATATACACGCATATACTTCATTTAAAAAAAACAAACTTCATCTGTTATCATTTTCAGATGACTGCCCTTTGCCTTGGCATTGGTTTGACAACCTCGGAGGCTGGAGAAATTTAGTTTGAAAGGTGCCCATTCTGAAACCCCAGGTGTTATGTATGTACCTGTTATTCACGATTTTACCACAAGATGGTATCAGTTGTCTATGTTCTACATGTTGAGTATGGGAAGGAGGAAACAAAGAGAAATAATAAATGAAGAAGTGTGAACCAGCCAACATTGTCTGCGTAACTCGGTGTCAATGTAAATGTGTTTACATTTAGACATAAAAAGGAGCGACATAACACCAGGTGGCGGATTTTTCTGAAACAGTGGCCAAGAAGGGGCTCCCTGTGGCCCTCGGGCCAAGTGTGGCTGCCATCTTTGCTTAATGTTTGTTTTGGTCAACAAGGCAATATCCAGATGATCCTGCATGAGGCGGTAAAAAGATTGGGTAATCATTTGAATGTCATCATAATGTGTGCAAGTAAGGAAACAATAATGGAATCCCTTTTTTGAAAAGCCATTTTAAACACAAAAGTAGCATTAATATTGAACGTGCTCAAGCAACATCATGATCTCATTCTCTCTCACGTCAAAAAGGAAGGATTCGCCGATTGCCATCCGTTGTGAGAAAATGGGAATCAGAGCACTTCAGGGCCTATTCAAACTAGAGAGATGGCCAGTGCCCCTTAAATCCCCCACTGGAAGGCCGCGTTCCCGGCGGCAGCGAGCGCTGGCGTCGTCATAGTATTCTTTTCGGTGAACGTAGACACACACACACACACACACACACGTCACGGCAAATTTGGGACACTGGAAAAATGGGTCTCGCGCCTCTAATTGCTAAGCTAAGTGAGATCCCGATCTACGTTGGTGTGGAACTGTAGTTCACACCAAAAAGCTATTCTGTGTTCGCCGAAACTAGACATGCTCTTTACAAGGCTGTTAGAATCTCTCCTATAACTTAAGTTCTCCTGTGCAACAAGTGGAATAGCTCAAGAGCCAAGGGAGCGGGCCAAATTCTAGCGGTGACCGAGCCGAGCGAAGTTGCTGCCGGCCGGATTAAGCGGCGACTGGCAGAGGGGGTGTGGAAGTAGCGGGAAAAAAGGGGACGTGGCGGTGCTATAAACCTATCGTAAACTGTTGGCTTGATTAAACTCCAAGCTTCTTACTCACTCACGCACGGGCTCATTTCCTTTGTACCCCTGGTGACGGGGGACATCAATGGAAAGCAACTTCAAAACGAGCGTGTAGCAGCGATGAAGCAAAAAAATGGTTATTTTCCTTCCTTTAACAATTTCTATATTTGTTTGGTACCTTCAAAACACTTCCAAACACCGGACATGTTGGCTGTGAGCCAGTAGTGTTAGCTGTTTGTGTTTTGATGTCATCACAAGAGGACTAAGGTTCTTCACACTTTTCAGTGGTAAACCTTCGGCCCGTTAACCGCTAACCGAAAATGCAATTTGAGCAGCGCCGAATTTTCGGTCACATCTCTAATTTTTAGTATATTTGCGGGTCTCCTGCCATGCTGTTTTCTCTGTCCACAATACAAGCGTTTGCCACTTGAAAAAAGTGATGTACAGTCGTTTGGTACCCGCAGACTTTTCTCCCAATAGGGATGCTAAATAATCATAAGTGTGTTTGTCAAATGTGTTATTTGGACACGTGACATTGAGTTGCCCAAGTTGCCGTCGCCAGTTAAGAGCAAAAAATGTCATCTCACCGGAAGAGTAAAGTCGTTCCCCTCGGCTTCGGCCAGCGCTAGGCAGACCCGCACCGTGACGTTCAAGATGGCTCTCTCTGTGATCTCCAGGTGATCCTGCGAATCTCCCGGCAGAATTCCGAATCCCCGGACTCCCGTTTGAAGCAGCAGGGTGCCCAAAACCGCCGCCAAAGCGACCGACATGTCTCTCGCCTGTGCCGGGAAAGAAAGGTAAATATGAAGAATTCTGTGTGAGTGTGACCGCTTCTCCGCTCAGGTAATATTATCTGTCCGCGTAAAGAAAAGGCAGTCGCTGTCTGTCGCGCAAAACCTGCCTAACCTGTCGGCCGTGCCTCATTTGACACCGCGCGCGTTACGATGACACCGATGATGACAATGTTACCCTGTGAGTAAATAAAGCTACAGAATGGAATTGATCAGACAATTATTAGATGACGATCAAGTATTTGCTTTTAATGAAGAATGCTTACAACACAGTTGAAATGTTGATGATTGATTGCTATGATGAAATGTTCCGTCCGTGATTGATTGCTAGAAAATATAGACATGTTTTTCTCTCAATAAACTGCTTTGTCATCTTGACCGGTTCGAACTGGCCTTCATTCCATAGGTCAGTCGTAATGACAAGGCATAGATATTGAGAAATCAGTCTGTTACATGAAAAAAATCAAACTCATTGCATTTAACCTGTTGCCAAATGCATATAGCTACATGAAATGTTTAGACACACATGTATCTAAATCCACCCACATAGTCAAAAAAGTTCAAGGGGTGTGTCGCCAGCTTATTTCCTTTTAGGTCAGGAACCATTTTGGAAAATATATTATGTGCTGTAGTATTGCATTGTATAGTTCCCTCCCGTTCTCCTTGAATGTTTCACAAAAAGCTGAGTGCCTTCTCTTCATATTTTGGGTCATTTTCTAAATGTCAACCTAAGGACCTATATTAGCGGCTCACAAAATGAATGATGATGATGTTATACTTGTATAGCGCTTTTCCATGAATGAAAGGTTTAACACATGCATTAGGCTACTGCATTACACTGGAACAAAGAATGAATGAGAAACTGATTTCCATTCAAAATTGTATATATATATTTTTTTACTTATTTACAAAATTCCATCTAAAACCCTTATCAAATTTTTATTTTCCCCTGATTTCTTCAAATCTAAAAGCAAAACCTCAATTTTAACTATTCAATATGGTGGATGCACTTTAAAATGGAAGATAATGTAAACATTGACTTTTTTAAATAATAGAGTTATAAGTAACATACATTAATGAAAAAATAAGTACAAATAACATATGTCATGCACAGTGAAATGGAATATATTTTGAAGACAAAGCAGACTTTTTTATTTTTTTATTTTAAGGAAATAAATACAGAAATGAAAAATAAGTCCAAAGTGCACAATAACATGGAAGATTAAAATAAACCTCATCAATTCTTTCCTTTCTGTTAAAGATCTGATCAATTTTCCATTGCGTAATGCATTGCTCCTTTAATTCAATAAGCTTGTTTTTTTCCTCTATTTGTTGTTCCAAAAAACGGAGAGGGCTGTGGCTGCAAAACCCCCCCTCTCAGGCTCATCTTAGTCCCCTGTTTTGCACCCAACTCTCTTGTGGAGAAAGAATGTGCATTTGAACCAATCAGAGATAACTATCCTTGCTCATCACCTGTTAGTATGTCAGCCAATTGAACGGACAGGGACAGAAGAGTCCTTTTTATTTATTTTTTGCTACCTGCGACGCAACTTGTCAGAGGCAGAGAGAGACACTGGGAAAAACTACCTCAAAGAAATAAATGAATAATAAATAGCGATGGAAATGGATGACGCTACACAAGCTCTTTATCAGGCTTGTTGTTAACACTTGGTATGTAAATCTGATGTTAGTAGATTCTTATTGTAGATGTGTGCATGGCAGTTTTTTTTTTTAAACGGTGTTTGGACAGTTGCCGTCATATTTGCGGGGTCAAAGCGGCGTTCCCGCCTAATAAACTCAAAGCCGTTCCGGCTCGTTCCGGCCCACTTTCACCACTGCTGAACTTTAATTCTACGGCGTGTTGATGGCCAATAAACATCTGTGAACGCTATATGGAGTCTCATATACAATCAACATGCATGTATCGCAACCGGGAAAATGACCACCCTCATTTTTATTTACCGTGCAATAATTTGACTTATTGGCATATTGCGCAGCTTGTCACACCCATGGTTGAAATGTGTGATGCACAACGTCTATGAGTTTTATGTGTCATTGGCACAGACAACTGGAGGAGTGGACGTTCTTAACCTTGTGTGAAAAGTGCATCAAAGATATATACATGTAAAAATCCCAAAATGATTCCAGATGAAGAATGATGTGACAATTAAGGATGAGCCATATGTCATTTTTCTTATGTCTAGAAAGGCTTTTCAGTCCAACTTTAAAGGTGTGCATGCGGGCGGAAGACTTGAACGCACTTGGGCTCTTTCTATACAAATAAAGGAAATAAAGGGTGTCTCGGCTCAAGAATTGGCAGGCGTGAGTGGCGCCACCTCTGAAGCGTGCCGCCACTTTTTCAGCTCCACGCTCAACTCGACCGTGGCCGTTTCCGTTTGGGTGGGCGTGTCTCCGTCGCGCTCCTCGCTGCCTCTTCCTTTGCGCGACCCTGTGACAAAAAAAAAAAAAAAAAAAAAAGAAGTCTGAGCGTGTCACCGTCCCCGGAATGAGCACGAGGTACCCAATGTAGCCGAATGTCAAGAAGTAGACACACAAATTCCTTTCTGAACTGCCACATTTTGTCAAAAGTAGCCAAAATTTGACCGACCTGCCCCACCTTTTAATTTTCTTCTTAGTCGGTGGACGAAAATAATAGTCTTAATCATATTTGACTCATCTCAAAATGTGTCTTTGTCTAGTTTTAGTGGACGTTTACTAAAAATGTTTTCATCTGTAATATTAAATTTTACTCCAACAATTTGAAAGGAAAATTGACACATATTGTAGTGTTTACAAGGATAACGCCAACCTGGTGATCATACACACTCGGCAGGAAAAAGCGTAGACTATTTTCAATTAATTATACCCACCTGGACGCTACGAACTGTATGTGGAAATATGTTGTCCGAGAGTTTGGAGTACGGTAGCATTAGCCTAATGCGAACGTGAATGCTATGCCAATGCTACAAGTTATATTTAGTGTGTGATGATCACTCAGCAAAGACGTAAAGGCTAAAGAAACATTGCATATTCCCTCAGGTCAAGAAACAAATTTTGCCGTGTGCGCAAGCCTGCATGGAGACCGGAGACTAAACACTGGTGAGTCGGGAGGGGGCGGGCGGGGTACGCAGCGTGTCACGAGTGACACGACGACACACTGCTACGTGCAGGCTAACTACACATAAAAATGTCACACATTGGGAACACGTAACGGACACTTGCACATTTTTGTCTCATTAAATGAAAACCGGCTTTCGTCTCATCATGTTTGAATTGCACATTTTCGCCTCGTTAAACAAAAATTGGCTTTCGTCTCATCATGTTTTTAGCTGGTTATCGTTAACACTGCTCAAGGCCATGTCCACACGTAGCAGGGTATTTGGCAAAAAGATATTTTTCTACGGTTTGAACTATCATCCACACGCGCACGCAGAATTAAAACAGGGTTCTTAAAAACCACGGGGAAGGTGAAGATTAGAAGATTTAGGTCACTGGCTGTGACAAATTTTGTCCTCACGTCACACATGAGACTTATTATTACGTTTGGAATACATTAAATAGGTGCTTTTATGCTTCCATTTGTTTTTGTTTTTTTTTTTTTACAAACTCTTGCTGTTCTTCTTATTGAATAATGGGTATTTTGGAGAATTATTGTTTTGAATTTACTTAAAAATGAATGAAAGCGGTTGGCTATGGAAGTTTTTTTTTTTTCTACACAAACGTGCAGGTGTGGACGCAATTATTTTTCCCCGACGTATTAGGGCAGAATCCTCGTTTTTAAAACATGGCCCAATTGAATTCAGCAAATGTAGGTACCCTTGCAGGTGTGGCTTTTCTTCAATTCTGACTAATATGTCAAATCTAATCCTTCCAACAGAGATGGGCAGAGTAGACCTAAACTTGATGACTCAAGAGTCGTGATACTTCAAAATGATATTATGACAGTTCAAGTAGCCATCCAAAATATGTACTCAAGTAAGAGTGTAAGGTGAAAAGAATACTGCCGAATCGAGCAGCGCTTGACTGCAATCGACTGATTGGTGTCCTGTTCATTTCTTGGGAGGGGGAAACCCAAACCCACTCCGTCCTTGATCGAATTGGATTGTGAAAATGTTCTGTATGGAGCTAATATTTTGGGCAGTGTAGAATCACCTTTGGCCGTTGACGGTTTCCTGTTTCCGGCACGCGCTCCTCCCGCTCCCTTCTTCTTGGACTCGTCCTTGGATTTGTTGTCAGCGATGACATTCTTCAAAGAGTGATAAGATTTAAATGCGCTCTTCTCCAATTTTACTCGAACATAAAAAACATCTGCCGCCGCGGCCCCAGAATGTCACAGCGACAAAGTAAGCAGACTCACTTCACTGCTCGTTGACCCGTCATCCCCCGGAGGATCTTTGCACAGGGAGCCAAAGTCGCACAGGATGTCCACTTTGTCGTGTCCGTCGAGAAGGCCTCGCAGCGACACGTGAGCGGACGCCATCACCGTGGCCGTCGGCGGCTCCGCCACCAGCTCCACCGCAGCTTTCTTTCGCTTGTCTTTGGCTTTGCCCTGCGCAACGTTCGTGCTCACTACATCGCATGTGAACGTTAACATTCATCTGGACTGGGAACCGGTGATCGTCTGTTATACGCTCCCAAACAATATGGTAATCATCCATTTGAGGTTTTCGGTAACGCATGTGCTCTTCTTTATGGTTGTTCTATGCAGTTCCCTTGACACTTATGCTGATAATGTCATCATCATTTTCGCTGACTATAGACTCGCCGTCAGAACCTCTTTGTGCGGCTTTTCAGACTATAGTCAGCTGCAAATCATTGGAACAGCAAGTTCCAATTCCTCAGTTTGAGACATTCTGTTTCATGATGATGATGTCACGTCACGATTGTGACTGTCTTTACATCCAAAAGCCACTCTACTGGCAACCTACGCAAGGTGTGATAAGCAATCGTTGCAGGACAGGAGTGGAAAAGTAGCCTACTTGTTTCCCTTTCTTGTCCACTGCGCCTTGACCGACGACATCATCGGAGGCCTCCGCGGGCCACGACAGGGTCTGAAAATCGCAAGAGAGCTCACTATATGTATATCACAAGAGATGAATGAGTGAGAAACCGTTTCTGCTGTTAAAAATTCATCCGTCCAAACTGATCCTGTCTTACGTCATTATCATTTGATAATTGCTTAGTTTTTATATGTAAGTGTGTTTTCCCTAGTATTTAGTCATAGCTGTGTAACATGCGCAAGTTTGCAAAACATTTATGACAAGCAGAGTTGATAAGACCCCCCCCCCCCCGCCCCCAAATAAACAGATTGAATATTCTGACCTTTTCCTGCTCGATAAAAAGACGTAATCCCCGGTGAAGGAATTTCTTGAAGCTGCTCAGGTCTCTGACGACGAACATAAGCGTGTCACCAAAGTCGACACAATCAGACCACGACCGAGATGACGTTCTGTGTCTCGACTCTACGACTCAGACAACACAAGAGACATGGATGACTTTTGGCTGGCAAAGATCTCGTCCCAGTCCATATAATTGTACTCCATTTATCAGTGATTCAGTGACGCTCAAGGTGATTTTTCTTGGTAACGCTAACAGCAGATGGTCCAGATGGCTTTGACCTCTTTCCTGCTCCCTATCTTTGCCGCTCCGTGACTAATAAAGGTCTTACAAACCTGTGCGCAGTTTTTCCAACTACTGAATTGGGTCCAACCACATATGTTATAGTACACTGACTACCTATCCAGAAGAATTATCAATGACTTATTTAGAGCCCCCCACATGATATCCGGAAACCAATGATTCGGATATCGGAAGTGAAAAAAAAAGGATCTCTACATCCTCAGTGTCATTAGATGTCGTAAATGTGTTATCATATGTGCGTTACAACCGATGGACGAGGAGAGGTCTTTGCTGCCTTCTGCCACGATGGACACCAGCGTCTCTTTGTCACTCTTCTTGCTGGGTGTCTGGGTTTGTTCAGCCGCCGGGTCCTGAACCCTCACGGTAGCTCCAGCCACCACTTCCTGCAGACAGCTTATTTCACGTCCGCGAATGATCCAGGAAGTGGAGCGGCGCTCGCCTTACCCGGTAGGCGGTGGTATGGTGACTGAAGAACATGTAGGAGACAAAGTAGCTGTAGCTGACCACCGGGAACTCCGGAGCGTCGGGGGCCGCATCCAGCGACGGGTCCGGGACCCCCTGCATCCGGCCCACGCGGACTGTCGTCGACGCCCAGTCGACCAGAAGGTCTGATGCAGAAATGAGAAAAAAGTCACTTCAAATTTAAAATATTCGGCATCGCAGAGCCATGGCATTCTAGCTGGTAATATGTCGACATCATTTGGAAGAATGCGGACGTTTCTCCCGTAAACTGGATTGTCTTGATGGGCACTTCTTGTGTTAAGCTGCTCCCACAACACAGTGCTGGAGCCTATCCCAGCGAGCTGGGCAGGAGGCGGGTTACGCCCTGAATTGGTCGCCTGTCATTGGCGGGGCTTATAGAGACGCACGACCTTTTACACCTACGGAGAATTTGCAGTGTCCAGTCAACATTTACACTGATCACAAAAATAAAGGGAACAATTAAGTAAGAGGTTGTAGATTTGGAATAAATCTATCAAGTATCTTCTTTCCTAAGTTGAATGTGCTGACAACAAAATGACACAAAACAAACGCGTCAAAATGAGGCTCAGCAGTGTGTGTGTGTCGCCTCCTTGGGAATTTATGGCCTCCCTACAACGCCTCGGCATGCCCCCGATGAGGCGGCGGATGTTCTCCCGGGGGGATCCCCTCCCAAATCTTGACCAGGGCATCACTGAGCTCCTGGGCAGTCTGAGGAGCAACCTGGCAGCCTGGAGGAGACTCGGGTAGAGCTGGACAGGGCAGCAGGCTCGGTATCCACTCCTTTATTCAAGGTGGAACAGGATGAGTACTGACAGAGTCCTACAAAGTGACCTCAAGCAGGCCACAGGTGTCAATGTTTCTGACCAAACGATCAGAGACTGGCTCCGTGAGGATGGCCCGACGTCCTGTAGTGGGCCCCGTGCTCACTGCCCAGCAGCATTGACTTCCAGTGGTATTTGCCATAGGCCACCAGAATTTGCAGCAACTACGCCGCTGACCCTGTGCTCTTCACAGATGAGCGCAGTTTCAGCGTCAGCACAAGCGATAGATGTGAAAAGGGTCCGGAGATGTCGTGGAGAGCGTTGTGCTGCCTGTGACCTCATTCAGCGTGGCCGCTTTGGTGGTGGGTCAGTGATGATCAAGGGAGGCATATCCCTGTAAGGACGCACAGACCTCGACAGGTGATATAATGGCACCCTGACTGCTATTAAGTATCGGGATGAAATCCTTGGACCCATTGTCATAAGCCGCGCTGGTCCAGTAGGACCTGGGTCCCTCCTGGTTCACGACAATGCCCAACCTCATGTGGCTAGAATATGCAGTAGGTTCCTGGACAAAGAAGAAAATCATAACATTGCTGGCTCCTACGTTCACCTGACCTAAGCCCAATAGAACACCTCTAGGTTCTATATTCTATTTCTGGGTAAACATTATGTTTAGGTCCATCCGGTGCCGCCAGGTTGCCCCTCAGACTGTCCAGAAGCTCAGTGATGGACGAGATCGCCTTGGGAGGACACCCTTTGTTGTCTCATTAGGAGCATGCCCAGGCGTTGTAGGGAGCTCTTTCAGCACACTACTGGGCCTCATTTTGACTCGTTTAAAGTACATTACATGGGTTACAGGTTGATTTGGAGTATAACTCCAAATCCAGACTGCAATAGGTTGAGACATTTGATTTTCATTGATGACTTTGTTGTCAGAACATTCAACTATGAAGCGAACGAGGTATTGAATCAAAATATTTCATTCACTCTGATCTAAAACGTGTTCCCTTCATTTTTTTGGTGTATATTTTTGGGATATGCGAGGAGACCGGTATGCTACACCGGCACAGGGAGAGCAAAAGAACTCCACACAGGAAGGCTGGTACGCTTAAACTCGGAGCCGTGAGGCAGGCGGACGTGCTACACACTGAGCCGCCGCCCCGGCCGCCTCTGTATATAATTCATTCGAATGAATGATTGATGATAATCTCACGCCTCATCCTGGCCATCCCGCGATATCGATGTCGCTCCTCGGGGGCGATCCACGCCGCGTCCAGGTAGCAAAGACGAGGCAGAGCGTCGACGGCAAAGCCCGGGTACGAGGGTGCCAAGGTGAACGGGTTGCCCTCCAACACCAGTGTTCGTAGGCAGGGAAGTGTACCGAGGGCCTTCAGCAGAGGTCGCTGCTCCCCAAAGTCACACTCGCTCAGGTCCAGACACACCAGCTCGGGCCTCGCACACATACAAAAAACAGTTTTTTTTTTTTTTTTCCCTCACAGGAACTAGCTACGTCACTGATAAGCAGTAAACTATTATACCGTGATCAGAATAGTAGTAGAAGTAGCTGCTAATGCCTGATATAGTGTTCATAAAATAAAAGACTAAAAGTAATACCCAAGCACAGTTCAGTCATATTTAACTTGTCAATTAAGACACTTTGACACTTTTTACAGCCACTTTTGAATTGAACTAACTAGTTAGTTGATCCATTTAGACACAAAAGCTTTTTTCATACACATATCCAGGGAAATTCCCGTGTAAGGTGACGCGGGATTTAAATGGTCATCGCTTTCACGCACAAAAAGATGTCCCGAGAATGAAGCGGGTTGGAGCTTTCGCAGACTTGACCCGTGTTGCTCACTGGCGCTGTCTGTGCGGGGAGGGCTGCTGCCGATTTTTCAACCCGGATATTATGTCATTTTTGGTCGGCGTCGGCTGTCACAATGTTGGTCAAATCGTGTTTTGTTCCAGAGGGAGCTTTCCCAATGTCATAACTGCAGCCAATTTAAGCTCATCAAAACTGTATTTAAGCTAGAGGTAAGATTGGGCCTAAAAAATAATCCAGCCCGGCCCAGTCCGCGGGTATAGAAGCCCGACCCGGCCTGAGCCCGATTAATTAACTTGATTTGCAGGCCTGAGCCCAAAAAAGGAAACCCGAAATTTGGATTTATTTGTCGGCTCGAGCCCATTGCTAGGGTTAAACCGTAACCCATTTGATGCTTTTGGTCGATTTGGATTGATTCAACGAATCAAGAAACCCCAAGCCTTCTAGTCTACGCTATTTTTTGCAAAATAGTCCCCACATCTAGGATGGCAAATATGAAGGAGACATCGGGCGCAACCATTGTCTTCCTGTGAGATGGGCAACGTCTCGGCGGGATCCCAGGTAGTTGGCGGCCAGGCCCAGGTACTGAAGACGAGGGGGCGGTGAGATGGCCAGGCGGCCCAAAGCACACAGTTGGTTGGCGCGCAGCTCCAACACCTTTAACACACGATAGAAATAGCGTGTTAGTGCTTCATGCATCTAGTCCATCTTATGGTCAACTGTCTAGTCGAGTCAGACAAAAAACCTCCGCTTTGCCCTACAATTTAGGTACATTGGTCACATCTGCGCCATGAAGGCATCCTTGTCAAATTCAACAAGTCGCCGTGAGCATGTACACCCGTGGCCAAAGGTACACAGACAGTTTCTTATCCTACTGAATGATGAAGTGTCTCAAAACGTTCTCCGCAAGTGTAGAATAGAGGCCACCGCTGCCCGCTCAATGCCAAGTGAGAGCGAGGGTTAAATTGGGCCGGAGCCGAGTTCCACCAGCCACCCCTGAGCCGAGCTTCGCCTCCTTAGTCAAATAATTCAATTCAAACCGGCAGCGGCACCCGCAGACCGTATATAAAGGTAACGCCACCGTGGACTAGATTTCATTTTTCTGCACGGCTCTCCCATCTGTAGGGACTGATCGGAACGCAGCATCATCACCCTCTGCTGGCTTGCCCCGCCTTCTTTAACACGCAGCATCTACAGGAGGGGCGCCCAAAGCGGTCCTCAAGGGCCGCTGTGGGTCCTGGTTTTTGTTCCTACCGATCGAGTGCAGACTTTTCAACCAATGAGGTTTCTGCTAAAACAAGCAGCACCTGATTACAATCAACTGATTACATTTGTAATACACCAGATTGTGCCAAAGGTGTCATCCTGTTTTGTGGAAAAGAAATCCAACACCCACAGCGGCCCGATGTGGAATAGTTTGGGGACCCCTGATCTACAGAGTCGCTCATAGCTCCAGTGTTCATTTGAACCGTCCATGGTTCAAATGTGCCGGTGCGGGACTCTAAATCGGCGTTTAAATCAAAGGAAATGAGTAACGGTAAATGGTGTTACGCTCGTATAGCGCCTTTCCACCATGAAGGTCCTCAAAGCGCTTTACACTGTGTCTTCACATACCTACTAGTGACGCAGCACCAGGAGCTAATGGGGTTCAGTGTCTTGCTCAAGGATACTTAGATGAGTTCATCAGGGGGAGAATCAAACCCACAACTTCTGGCTTGGTTGTGGAACGACTACACAGCCCCCAAATTGAAAATGTAAATTGACTGAGATGAAGTTCTGTAATATTCAACAAGTCGTCGGGCTAATATGCAGAATTGGAATTTGAAAATGGCTAAATGCTTTGTAATGCGCAACATGAACGGTCATCACCGAGTGCATCCGTTGACCGAGCCAGAGAGACATCACGCCATCGGACTCACCTTGAGCGTCCTGGGGAGATTCTCGGCAGAGATCTCGCAGATGCGGTTGGCGCTGAGAACGAGTTCCTGCAGGTTGCAGAACTTCAGCAGGTAGTTGTCGATCACAGAGACCTGAACGAGCACAAGTTATTCAAACTAATTGGTGGTGAGTGACTTGGGTGTTTCAGACAGTTGAAAATAATTGTGACTAGTGAAGCATTAATATTTTGCACACACACCCTGAACTCACATCCTTGTCAACAATGCGTAGCTTTCTGAAGTAGCTGCACACAAAGTCCGTGTCCAGTCGCTCGGGCTCCACCACGGCCACGCGCTGCAGGGCGGCCGCTTGGGGGCTCCACGGCTCATCGTGGTGCCACGGCGAGTGCGGGCAACTGAGCAGATCCAGTAATGTGTCCGTGTCCTCCGTCAGCGTCTCCGTGTCCGAGCTGATGCCGCCCTTCCGCTGTTCGGTGGTGGCAGATAGATGATATACTTGCTCTTTCTTCATTTAAGATTAAAATAGTTCAGGGTTTGAGTTTTTTTCCAGTTACAATATATTATTTCTCCCATTTGTTTTGTTTTTTTACATGGATCGATGAGAAATGTGTGTTTCCCTCAAATTTCTTTACTTATACTGTCCTTTTCATAAATGACATAATTTCCAGTCTGGCATTAACATGATTTAATATTTTTTTATCATTTCCAGTCTGGCATTAACATGATTTAATTTATTTTTTGTGCATGGAGACAAAAATGAAGCATACCAAGAAAATAACACTATCCTTTGTGTAAAACATGGAGTCAACATACTGTATAAACATTCCTCTCACCTTGTGTCAATATGTATGAATGATGAAGAATTTCTGTAATATTCAACAAGTCATCAGGCTAATACGCATAATTGGAATTTGAAAATCGAAATTGATGTTGAACATCGAGCCTTAGAAGACTTAGAACCATGGAAATGAATGGAGTTGCGCCAAAAACAAACACACATAAAGATACACTAGATGAAGAAAGTTTAAAGTAGAGCATCCACAGCACGCTGGATTCCGAAGTCAACTTGGTGTCGTACCAAAGTGGCCTCGATGTTATTAGCCGGCAAATTGAATACCTCCGCAACGCAATAAAGACGGGAGTTGAGAACACACAGAGACAAAATCACAGCTCTAATGAGGAGCAAGTTGGCCGAATTCAAGGAGGATATAAAGCAAAAGTTTACGATAAATACTAGGGGTGCAGTGGTTCAGTTTGAACCTCGGTTTTGGGAGGGATCACGGTTTCGGTTCTGTTTCGGTTTGCGTTTTGCATTTTTTAAAAAAAATAAAAAATAAAAACTGCCTTTATTTTGCTTCTAAGAAAGTGAAATAAACACTTAAAATGTAAACATTTTCGACTGTTAAAATGCCTCTTAGCTCTTTGGCTAGTGTAGTGACTAACTACTGAAATACACACACAGTGATCAAAAAGTTACTTGGCAAAATAACTGGTGTTACCTTACATGTTATTTTTTGTCACCATTTTTAAAAAACACAAAACAAAACAAAAATATAGTAGCCTTTGCTATGTTTGGAGGTCATTTAATGTTGTGAGTCAACCGTTAAAGTAGATAAAATTGCTCCCGTTTTGCATTAGTTCCCTTCTGTCTACTTTCGACATGTGAAAATTTTAAAACTGTTTCATCCTTTAAAGATAAAAAGTTACTTAGGTTCGCTAGGAAGGTTCACTACAACAGGGCCTTTCTGAGAAGTTTACTGCTCTAAAATGGCGGCTGTTTACTAACGCTACCGAGTCTGTCATTTCGTATGTAGTTCTATATGCATGAGATATCTAGTCGTAGACTGTAGGCTGTCGGCTACAGTCAGGAAATATTGGAGCCACCTAGCCTAGCATCGCGTTTGCTACAGCGTCACAACAAACACTCTTCCCTCTCCGTGTCTGACTTTTGTGGCGTCATTCAACCAACGTATTAACTCACATTGTCTCGTTGCCGAAAAGGGTGACAAAATCCGAACGGAGGAAAAAAAACGTAATGCACGAAAAATGTACACATTTAAAAATCAGTGCTCACTTGTACAAATTACGCCAAGACCGTACAACTTGACAGCTATGAATTATAGTGGACTGTCACAGTTCGGTAGTAGCACGGTACGTCCAACTATCAGTGGTCAGGGCGAAACTATGTGCTTTAGCGAAATCATCTTCGATGGCTTTGCGTGCCATTTCATAAATGTCGGGGGTTACGTTGTTGGAGAAATATGTCCGCGAGGGAACAATGTAACGCGGGTCAAGCGTTGCAAATAAATTAACGAAGCCCGCCGTGTGTTTTCACTGGTGTCCTCTTCGGGGTAGTCCTGCTCTGAGAAAGTGATATCTGTGGGTGATGCCGGCCGGCTGAGGTGCCGGAGTCATGTTATAAGTGTTGCCATTAGCATAGGGAACAAGCGCTGAGCAATGCTTGAGAATTGTTTTATTTTATTTCTTCAGTATTTTCTCTCCCTCCGCATTGTAGTCCACGGGGAAACCGAAATGTAGCCACACCGCAGATTTGAAAGAGGCGGTTGCTTCCTCAAAATTCGGTCTCTCCACTCCTCCGCTCGCCATAGCGTTGTTTTCTTTCTTGTTTCACTTTCACTTCGCTCGTAAACGAGAGAGGGCGCTTCTCTGCTTCTATGACACAGCTGCTTGACAGCGATCGGACATTTACTTGCGGGGCGGGAATTTCTCCACAGCTGTGCTTCACGTCACACAGAGCTCGACCAATTCATTCCACAAGCGTTCGGAATAGATTAATTGCAAAACCGAAAAGGCGCGGTTTCAAGGCGTATTGAACCGTACAGGGCGAACCGTACGGTTCGGCTTTGAACCGCAAACCGCTGCGCTGCTAATAAATAACTATCACAGACAGACATCTGAGAAGAAAATGAAGAAAAACTGCAGAGCCAGCCGCCAGGCTAATAGCACTGCAAAAAGTCACGCAGGCTCAGCAAAAGCTGAAGAATAAAACAGACAATTTAGGGGCCGTTAACATGACCGCGCTCCGAGAATACGACACGTTTCGTGTTTGCATTGACAAAGTTCCATCTCCATTTCAACGATATCACAATTCCATGTGAAAACCATGTATTCATGCCGGGACCTAGGAGGTTCCGGCATGTTGCAGTTTTAAAAGGAATGATGCACTTCCTTGACCAAAACCTTCTCCGCCTGGAAGACATCACACCCGCTCTCTCGAAGCGATGGCGTCCACGCGTGTTTTTTCTCTTGCTTCAAAAGGCACAAAACCTAACCCTATTTGAAATAAAAATCTTATAGAAACCGCAAATTAAAGCCGACGTTCTGCCGTGTTTACAGTTTTGAATCTTTACTAGCAGCGACTGCGCTCGCCCCAAGTGACGTGTGCGATTGCTGACGTCCTCTGAGCGAGAGCGTTCCATTTGTATGGTTGCGTAATCCAATCGTTCTGGTTTGGAGGCCGGAATCGAAAGTTTGCGTCTTCGTTTTCCGTTTTCGCCATCACCGTGTACAGGCGACGCCATAACGCAACACAGCTGTTGCGTCTTGGTGCCTCACCGTCTCCACGTAAATGGCCCATTACTATCGAGATCTCTTCAGAAAAAACGTACAGCTTTATGGCATACCGAGAGAAGTATTATAAACGCTGACCTTTTCTGTAAAATAGCTCAACAGTGCATCTCATGAATCCTTACAATCAGTGACACAACTACACGTTGAGCAGCGAATTCGCTGCACATGGGCGCGAGATGACAGAGGGCCGCTGTCACAAGGAATCTCCAATCCAAATTACTCCCACTCCTTTTTTTTTTTTTTTTTTTAAACTACGCCGTCAGTCAAGGGACAAACGCACTCATTGGCTTGATCCCTAATCAATTTAAAACACGCCTTGGACACCTTGTGGCACATTAAAATCACTACCTTACATAATCAAAGTGTGACACGTTTTTTTTTTTTTTTTTCCAAAAGACTGACACATGGAATTCCGGCAGCGTGGCCATGTGACGTCACCGCCCTGCGACGTCAACACCCGTTTTTTTTTTTTTTTTTTCAAAAGACTGACACATGGAATTCCGGCAGCGTGGCCATGTGACGTCACCGCCCTGCGACGTCAACAACAATGGCAAACTACTATTTAGAATAATTTTACAAATTTTATCGAAACGAAACCATTAAGAGGGCTTTTAATTTCAAATTATTATAACTCGTTCTAAAATGTGTCTTTTAAGAACTACATGTCCTTCTATCAGTGTTTCCTTTTAAAACTACAGCTGTAGACTGCACTTAAGTCAGAAACTGTAATAAAATACAGTGCCTTGCAACCTTTCGCCACATTTCAGGCTTCAAACATAAAGATATGAAATTTAATTTTTTTGTCAAGAATCAACAAGTGGGACACAATCGTGAAGTGGAACAACATTTATTGGATAATTTAAACTTTTTTAACAAATAAAAAACTGAAAAGTGGGGCGTGCAATATTATTCGGCCCCTTTACTTTCAGTGCAGCAAACTCACTCCAGAAGTTCAGTGAGGATCTCTGAATGATCCAATGTTGTCCTAAATGACCGATGATGATAAATCGAATCCACCTGTGTGTAATCAAGTCTCCGTATAAATGCACCTGCTCTGTGATAGTCTCAGGGTTCAGTTTAAAGTGCAGAGAGCATTGTGAAAACCAAGGAACACACCAGGCAGGTCCGAGATACTGTTGTGGAGAAGTTTAAAGCCGGATTTGGATACAAAAAGATTTCCCAAGCTTTGAACATCTCAAGGAGCACTGTGCAAGCCATCATATTGAAATGGAAGGAGCATCAGACCACTGCAAATCTACCAAGACCCAGCCGTCCTTCCAAAATTTCTTCTCAAACAAGGAGAAAACTGATCAGAGATGCAGCCAAGAGGCCCATGATCACTCTGGATGAACTGCAGAGATCTACAGCTGAGGTGGGACAGTCTGTCCATAGGACAACAATCAGTCGTACACTGCACAAATCTGGCCTTTATGGAAGAGTGGCAAGAAGAAAGCCATTTCTCAAGTTTGCCACAAGCCACCTAGGAGACACACCAAACACGTGGAAGAAGGTGCTCTGGTCAGATGAAACCAAAATTGAACTTTTTGGCCACAATGCAAAAACGATATGTTTGGCGTAAAAGCAACACAGCTCATCACCCTGAACACACCATCCCCACTGTCAAACATGGTGGTGGCAGCATCATGGTTTGGGCCTGCTTTTCTTCAGCAGGGACAGGGAAGATGGTTAAAATTGACAGGAAGATGGATGCTGCCAAATACAGGAACATTCTGGAAGAAAACCTGTTGGTATCTGCACAAGACCTGGGACTGGGACGGAGATTTATCTTCCAATAGGACAATGATCCAAAACATAAAGCCAAATCTACAATAGAATGGTTCAAAAATAAACGTATCCAGGTGTTAGAATGGCCAAGTCAAAGTCCAGACCTGAATCCAATCGAGAATCTGTGGAAAGAGCTGAAGACTGCTGTTCACAAACACTCTCAATCCAACCTCACTGAGCTCGAGCTGTTTTGTAAGGAAGAATGGGCAAGAATGTCAGTCTCTCGATGTGCAAAACTGATAGAAACATACCCCAAGCGACTTGCAGCTGTAATTGGAGCAAAAGGTGGCGCTACAAAGTATTAACGCAAGGGGGCCGAATAATATTGCACGCCCCACTTTTCAGTTTTTAATTTGTTAAAAAAGTTTAAATTATCCAATAAATGTTGTTCCACTGCACGATTGTGTTGTGTCCCACTTGTTGTTGATTCTTGACAAAAAATTAAAATTTTATATCTTTATGTTTGAAGCCTGAAATGTGGCGAAAGGTTGCAAGGTTCAAGGGGGCCGAATACTTGTGCAAGGCACTGTATATATATTTTGGATGGAACTAGTCATCCATTTTGTCTTCATTGTTACCTACAACATGCGTAAGTTATCTGATTAATCTTTATTTGCCGCCATATCACTAACATACAAAAAAGCAGCAAAGATGCCACCCCCCCCAAAAAAAGTGTGTGCGTGTGTCTGCTGGATTAGGGCCGGTTAGGACGTGGGGGTGGCTGCACCATTTTTCATTTGGCATACCCTAACAAGAATGGGTAGTTGCGCCCCTGCTTAGAATGGAAGGACAAGAAATTGGACGGGATCAAGAGACGAGGTAGAGGAGCGAGGTTGCATGGCAGAAGTATTGGGAGTGAAGGGAAATAACTTTTTTTTAATCATTTAAAAATAATGCAGAAGAGGAAGAGGACATTCCTGATGAGATCAGAGAAACACTATAATTTGCTGAGGCTGCTACAAGTATGTTGGCAGGGAGAATAATTACAATCACATTTCTTCTTTCGTTGTCTTTTTCATTTCATTTCATTTCTGTAAGGCGAATTCTTCAAGTATTAAAGTTGTCGATTACATCTTGTCCAGTCTACTGCAATCCATCTACCCCCCCCTCAAATATGCATGCTAAGGTGTAATTGACAAATCATTGCCATCCAAATTTGAGCCATCTTTCGCATTTCTTCAGACGTAATATGGACGACGAGACAACAAAGGATTTTGACTCTCTTGTCCAAGACACAAGGACTCTCATTCTGATATTACCGACGTGTTGACTGAAACAGGACTTTGAATGATGGACTAGTTACCCAGTAACTCTGCCTGGATTTTGCAGGTAACCCATGGCGTTTTGCTACTTGTTGTCATTGTTTTAAGAAATGCACAAACTGTTTCGTAAATGGTGAGGATGGTTGAAGAAATGTACTGAGAAAAGCTGTAACATTAATCCTATTTATTCAACTAAATCTCAATTTTTGTTTGAAAGTCATTGTTTCTTTTGGGCGCATTGTCCTCGTTGTCATATTGGACTTGTGTCAGAACTCAATTTTCCTCCTTTGATGACTCACTCACCCAGCTGCCTGTTCCACAGGGAAACTGGTCGAGACACAGACGGCGAATGTGCTTGTCCAAAACCACCGACAACGCCATTGAGCTCATCCCGGCCTCGCCTTTTTCATTCTATCACCAAATGTGTCGTTTCTGTGCGTCTCGTACAACAGTGGCAAGCTCCTTCCTTCGTGTTTTGGATTTGTGGATGACTGTTGCCTGGCAACAGTGTGTTCACTCTTTGTGACCGGGCCGGCCGTAACAATGTCACTTAAAGAAATTGAACTCATTGTATTGGTCATTAAAGAAATTGAACTCATTGTATTGGTCATCACGTCATCACCGTCCGTTATCAGAGGAACCTGTTTTTGCTATATCCTAGCACAGCCCTGGTCTGCTTTTAGCAAAGGTAGCAGAGGCTGTATTTGCGCAGTCACATTGAAGTTTAAAGAGCATACGACACGAGAAAACAAGTCTTAAATGGCATTATTATGTGAATTAGAATCATATTTTGAGACGATTCGACTATATACAACAATTTAGCAAAGCACAGATGAGGAGAAATTAGTCTTTTAATCTGCCGGTTAGCCACGCCTACCATTATAGGGCTTTAGCGTCCCCAACAGGTGGATGACGTCAGCAGTAGACTGGGCTCATCGGTTTTACTTTTCAGCCCATTAAGGGGGAATTATTCAGAACGAGGAAAACGCGACGAAGAGAGACGCAAAATGTCATTGTTTCAGTCTCTCTACTCCAATATTTTTACAGGATATTCTTTTTATCCAAGTATTTTTCTCCAATAACTATATAAATGGCTTGAAAAGGACCAGTCAGCCCGTCAAGGGGGAACTATTCACAACGAGGAAAACGCGACGAAGAGGGCGGCAAAATGTCATTGTTTCTGTCTCTTTACTTCAATATTTTTACAGGATATTCTTTTTATCCAAGTATTTTCCCCAATTGCTAAATAAATGGCATGGTCATGACAAATAACAGTCTTGTGCTGAATGGAATATGAAATAACAAATAGCATTTATTCAGGACGACATGGCAAAATTACTCCATAATGGTCATAACTGTCGACTTCACCTTTACTGTCGCACCTCCCGAACGATATTTTATGACACCTAAATCGGACATATGTCATTTCCCTTCCCCGGCTTCGGAGAATGTAAACAAACCAGAAGGCGTGACAGCTAGCCGACATGCTAACCCGAACGGAGTGATGTTTCAAAGTCTTCGAAGCGGAAAATCACACATAACTAGCCTGGATTATTTGACATGACGACCCAGTTGTCGATTGTTTTCGCGGATCGGCAAACCGCCCGGCGGAGAGCAATTTACAGTTCGTTCCCCGGAGGAGGGTGGCTGGAGTTGTTGTGCAGCTAACGTGCTGCTGCTAATGAGCATTAGGAGAGCTTTTTACATGCCTATCAATGATCAATGACCCTAAGTAGTCCTTTATTTAAAGGAAGTTTGTAGTGTTTACTTTGTAATCGCTGTATTCGTATTTGACATAATACAAAACAAGATGTTTACTGACTTCCTCGTAAGTCCAATGGTCCCACAGTAAATATCCACGGTGAATGGGAACCTTTTGAAACTCCAAAAAGGCGCATACGCCTCTCCCTCATACAGAATGATTTTTCTGCAGCCGTTTGGCTGGCGTGATGCGAAAAATAACCGTATTAATCCGCATAATCAGCTGAATCCTTCGTCCTCATACACAACAGTACACTGTAGCGTGAAGAAGACGTCTTCTACCGTACACGTCACAGCGCCCTCCTCCTCAATGCAAGACCGAAGCCGGAAGTCACTCATTTTCATGGCGCGCGATAAAAAAAAAACTAAATAAAAATAGCGATCGCTTCCACACACATCCAAGCGGTCCATATCCTTCAGGGGCATAAAATACCGCGCGTATTATAAAATAAACATGCTGTTTCGTGTCACAGGCACTTTAAATGTGTACGTGCCTGTTCTTTTTTTTTTTTTTTAAAAATGAGTTCAGTGGTACCTCTACATACGATCGCTTCGACACACGTAAAATTTGACTCGCCATTTGTTTCTACATCCGACGACATGCTAGAAATACGATGATTTACGTCAGCGTCACAATGAATTGTTATCCCGCAAGACGCCAGCACAGCGGGTATTCTTTTGAAAAAAAATCAACATGGGTCCCAAGATGGTTGGTACAAGTGGGGGGAGGAAAAAGGAAATGCTTACAATTGAAATGAAGTAAGAGATGATTGAAAAATAAAGGCAGGGTGTACGCATTAGTGAGTTGGCTCGACAACACGGCCGGTATATGTCAACAATCTCTACGGTCATCAAGCACACGGAAGCTATAGACCCTACCCACGTGACGTCACAACTCCGCTCTCCTGACTGGTGCCGCCCACTTGTCCGTCAACACATCTCCTATTTACGGCGTGTTTTTCTGCTCGTTAACATTAATAATCAAAATGGTGAAGGCGTGTGTGGCGGTCGGTTGCAATAACAGAAGATAGACGGAGAGACTTGAAGTTGTACCGGATTCCGAGAGACACGGAGAGGAGAGAGCGAGATGGGCTGCTGCAATTCGACGAGAAAACTGGGCTCCAAATGATTACCACAGATTATGTAGTAGTCATTTTATATCTGGTAAGATGCATTTAATATATATTTACAGGGTTTTGGGCTGACAACCACAATTAAGATCATTGCTAGGCTAATCGCCGACCACATACACGTATGTATGTAGTGAGTGCTATCGCTAAACCATATAAACATTAAAAGCCCTAGCTCCATTGACAAATGACATGAAATACATTAGACTTTACAGTGGATGTTAGCAAGAACAAAAGATTTTGAATTGAAAATTTCGTAACTCACCTTCCGAGCACAAGATTCCTGCCGAATTTTCGTGTACGAGGACCTGTTTCACCCAACCAGCAACGAAGCATTTATAAGCCTCCAAGCTCTTAAAGTTTTTCAAACTTTCGTGAGAATAGGCTGATTTTGTGTGGACAAGATAGTTGTAAATATCAGGGTCAGGCAGAGACGGCGAAGGCAGCCGGTCAAAAATCATCGATTTAGGCATCAAATATGGATCTGGCGACTGTATAGAACGAAGCTTTTCCACATAACGCCTTTTATGCAACACATCCACTGAGTTTATGGCATCAGAAAGCACCGGGTCTTCCATGAAATGCATTTTAAATTCCTCGATCAATTGAAACCAATGCTAATACAGAGACAAAATGACGGACAAGTGGGCGGAACCATACAGCGAGCACGTGGTTTTGTGACGTCGGTGGGTAGGGTATATAAAGATGGTAAAAGCACCCAAGGGGACTACTATCCTGTCGAAATGTCGTGGCGTTATTTTGGAGGGGATGGAACGCCTTTTACTAATTTGTATTAAGGATAAAGAGATCACCGGTGATTCAGTCACTGAAGCAATAATATGTCAGAAAGGCTGCGCTATTCATCATGACTTAAAGACCGCCCTCGAGGAAGAATTCAAGGCTTCTCACGGTTGGTTCGAAAACATGAGTGAGTGAGTGACAACAAAAATGCTTTTTTACTATTGATTATCAGTATAGTTATTATTCTGATTTGTATTTATAATTTAATTGTTTCGCTATGTTTAATTGGTATATAAAATTGTACCTGCAGTATTTATGAAGGATTAGTCTAGGTTTTTGGGCTGTGGAACGAATGAATCGGATTACAATATATTCCTATGGGAAAATCCTGCTCGACATATGCCATTTCAACTTACAAACAAGGTTCTGGAACGAGTTAACTTCGTATGTAGATGTACCACTGTATTTGTATGTTTTCTCGTTTTGGAAGTGCAGTGTGACGCAGCCTCATCAATTGGTGACTCTGTAGCTGATGATGATGTTGAGTCTGTTGCTCGGTGAGATGAACTTGTGTGTTGTGTGAAGGCCGAGTTATACTTCAGCGTCAGACCTGCGCCGTCAAGGAAGACCCGATTTATGACCCTGCGCCATAGCCTGACGCGGACCTATTGATTTTTCAAACCCTAGCGTCAGCCTAGCGTCACGTCTACGCATATGACATGGAGTAAATGGACTGTGATTGGTTCGCTCAGACTGTTGTTTCCGGTTCAGCCCGAAATCACCGCCATTGTAAAACATTATTTTTCTACACGCAAAAATGGACCAAGCCGACGGGAGTATTATCAAAGAGCAAGTCTCGTCAAGAAATTATTATGATCGCCAAATGGCAAAGTCGGCGATTAAAAAAAAATAAAAATGGAAGAACCACCGAGACGTGTGTGTTCGGAATCGAGTTGCCACATGAAGCGGTGACCCAGTCGGCCAAAAACTTTTTATCACTTTATGTCGTATTATTGGTTGGTGCACTTCATCATTTATTGTGTACATATGTTTGCTGTGAGTCTGACTTATTTACGTGTCACACTTCAAGTACTGTATATGTAGAATAAAGCACAGGTTTGGTGTCAAAAGAGTTGTTTTGATCTTTAATTTTCAATAACAGACAGTTCTCACACGGTCCATCATCACTGATTGAGAGTCCCTCTGTGTTTTTTATGATAATGTTAAAATCAAGGCTCCCAACGCAGTTTGGGAAGTTCCATACACGCCAGAAATCTGCGATGGTTGGTTGTAGGACACGGCAAACAAATCGGGCTGGAGGGATTTGCAGACCTTGGACGCAGTGCTCGACGCCAGTTTGAAGCTAGCCGCCACAGCTAGCGGTCTCCACCCGAGTCTAGAACTCTCTGTGCGGCATCAAAAGTCGGCCAGACAGCCTCGAAAACCGTCTTCTGCGTCGCCTGCCCCTCAACATTTGTATGAACAACATTTATTCAATGTTGATGAGCAGAAGATTTACATTCAAGCGTTCCGTCTTGCATTGTTTATTTTTTCTCAGTTAAACTAGACTAGCGGAAGTCAAAAAGCATGCCCCAAAACTGTACAAACATAACGTCAAACCCCTCTAGTGGCTTGGCGGTGAATTACAGAGCAACGCGTTCCCTCACCGCAGAACTATCGAATGCTCACTGATGCCGTAATCACTTCACCGTCACCGCAACGCAGGAGTATAACTCAGGCTTTAGGCCGCTCATGTCTCTAGGAACTCTTGTAACTCTGCCGGAAACACGAGCGACAAAAAGTTCAACGTTCCCCCCCGGAACACAACATGACCCACATTAATTCCATAGGTGAATTCTCTTACGAGGACGTAGTGGTCACTACAACACCGTACTCGCTCACATGCTCCTTGACAGCACGTTATGTTGTCGTATTTGCGATTAACCAACACATCTTGTGCACAACCTCTGAATCTGTACCACATTCAGGTTGTGCATAAAGAATATACAGTGGGGCAAATAAGTATTTAGTCAACCGCTAATTGTGCAAGTTCTCCCACTTGAAAATATTAGAGAGGCCTGTAATTGTCAACATGGGTAAACCTCAACCATGAGAGACAGAATGTGTAAAAAAAAAACCCCAGAAAATCACATTGTTTGATTTTTAAAGAACTTATTTTCAAATCATGGTGGAAAATAAGTATTTGGTCAATACGAAAAGTTCATCTCAATACTTTGTTATGTACCCTTTGATGGCAATAACGGAGGCCAAACGTTTTCTGTAACTCTTCACAAGCTTTTCACACACTGTTGCTGGTATTTTGGCCCATTCCTCCATGCAGATCACCTCTAGGGCAGTGATGTTTTGGGGCTATTGTTGGGCAACACGGACGGAAGCTTATGCCAGTAAACGGCGCGGTCCGAGCTATGAATCTGAATGCCTGTGTCCACTCTCCTTTCTCTCTCCCACTGAGGATGAATGAAACTACAGCGTCAGTCAAAAGAAAAAACACACTCATTGGCTCATTGGATGCCTAATTAATGTAAAACTCGCCAGTGACATCTTGTGGTGTTTTTAAATCCCCACCTTACATATATTTAAAAGTGACAGTTTGTTTTTGTTTTTATTTTTTTTAAGAGTGACAGGTGGAATTCTGGAAGCGTGGCCCTGTGACGTCAACAACAATGGCGACCTACTAGTTAAACTAATTTCACAAATTGTATAAAAACGAAAACATCAAGAGGGGTTCCAATATGAAATTACAATAACTTCAATTTGCAGTTTTTAGGACTATCATGTTGTTTGTCGTCCACATTCAATGTCAATTATTGGACTTAATCTCAATTAGTAGACATGTATTACTTAAAGTTCTAGATAATGCAGTAAGCATTTTTTGGAGTAATTTCTTGTTTTTTTCATGTAGCGCAACCTGTGGCCATGTTTGTAGTTCTTTTAATTTCAGCCTGATGGCCATATTTGTAGTTCTTTGCAAATCAGAATGGTAGCCATGTTTGTAGTTCTTTTAATTTCAGCCTGGTGGCCATGTTTGTAGTCCTTTTCAAATCAGAATGGTGGCCATGTTTGTAGTTCTGTTCATATCAGCAAGGTGTTGGCCATTTGAACATGTTTGTAGTTTTCTTTAAGTGCATGTTAAGCACATGTTGTGGCCACATTAGGAGTCAATTTGTAGTTTTTAAAAGTAGTAGGTATTATGATAACTATGTTTGTAGTTTTTCTAAGATTTTGTGTGTAGCAGGAGTTGTGGCCATGTTTGTAGTTCTTTTAATTTCAGTGTGGGGGCTATGTTTGTAGTTTTTTTAAACTCAGCATGGTGGCCATGTGTGTAGTTCTTTTCATTTCAGCAAAGTGGCCATTTGAACATGTTTGTAGTTGTTTTTAAGTGCATGCTAAGCACATGTTGTGCCCACGTTAGGAGTCAATTTGTAGTTTTTAAAAGGAGTAAGTATTGTGACAAATATGTTTGTGGTTCTTTAACTGAAGCACTGTTTAAACTGTAGATTTTTAAATGTAGAAAGTGACGTGCCATGTTTACATGTTTATAGTCTGTAATGTATCAGATTTATCAGAGTCATTCAATTTATGGATTTATATTTGAAAATAAACACTCCACTAATTTAATTATATTTATGGGCTTTCAGGTTATAAAGCAGGAATAAAAAGACAGGATTAAAAGACAAGTATAGAGGTAGAAAAAAAAAAGGAACAGTATTATTTCAAAATACGACTTGTCTTTTCTTGTCAGAGGCAAGTGGAATGCTCTCCTACTGGATTCACCTGAAGCCTGCAATGCAATTGATAAAAAGGAATGATTAGGTTAGGTCTGTTAAATGATCTGTAACTAGGGTAAAGATGACCAATTTTTAACCCAGTGCTGGTTTTCCCCACACTCCCTGAATGCACCATGTCACATGATACATCTCACATGACAACAATTAGCCAATTACCCAATCACTAGTCACCTGGGCACCATATAAGCTGCCTTGACTCTGCTTCCTTCAGTCGTGTGGGAAAGAAGTCAAGGAGCAACAGCAGCAGCAGGTCAGTCTCAAAAGCTTTTGACATATACAATTGTATGTTTGAAACCTGTTTAAAGGCTGGGGCGTGCTGCCAGACTTTCTGCTCTTCAAGCCTATCCGGTCAGGTCGGGGTAACCTAGCGGTGTTAACAAACGACCTGTTCTGTGTAGGCGGTAAGTATGCGGCCCCCTTGCGTCCCGCTTACAGGGACAAAGCACGCGGGTGTGGTGGTCCAGGGCATCAGGACCTTAATCGTTGCCCAGTCTTCTATGGGGATCAGCCCCGCTCATGCAACAGCCCATCTTGCACCACATAGGGCAAATTTGAACGGGCAACATTTGGGGTAGGGTTAGGTTTGAGAATATAGATGGATGCAGGTGGCACCAAACGCAATTTATTAAGTGGCATTTTCCAAGAAATATACCAATTGACTATATTACTGTTTTGAACTGGGATGGTTCCCATTTTATTTGGGGGGGGGGGTTGTGATTATTTTTCTAAATTGAGGTTCCTAATGAGTCTGTTGGATTTGCTATAGCTTACAAAATATAATTAGTAGGAGCGGCTCGTGTAGATGGTAAAAATTTCATCATTTGCAAAAAGGTGGGTGATCGTTGGCTCCTATCTTTCTAGCATAGTCAAAAGTAGTTGGATGGGTCGCGGGGGCAGCAGTTTTAGCAGGGAAGCCCAGACTTCCCTCTCCCCAGCCAGCTCCTCCGGCGGGATTCCAAGGCGTTCCCAGGCCAGCCGAGCAACATAGTTGATCCAGCGTGTGGAAATTGGCAGGGGATGGAATTTGGATTAGAAATGACTATGTAGGAGACTATAAAATGCCTTCATTATTTGTAGGTGTGCAATTGTTGGCTGAAGTAGTGAGCAATGCTGGCTAGCATCCTAGCGTGGTAGAAAGTGGCTGTTTTTGCCATTTGTAAGCCTAAAGGGAATTAAAGTATCAAACTGGCATTGTAGAAAGTGGCTGTTTTTGCCCATTTGTGAGCATAGAGGGAATTTGGTGTCATGCTGGCTAGCTTCCTAGCGTGGTAGAAAGTAGCAGTTTTTGCCATTTGTGAGCCTAAAGTGAATTCAAAGTATCCTGGCTAGCATGGTAGAAAGTGGCCATTTGTGAGCCTAAAGCACACATGTCCAAAGTCCGGCCCGGGGGCCAAATGCGGCCCGTGGTCAAATTTCATCCGGCCCCCAGCCTCTGTCATAAAATAAATAACGTCTGGCCCGCACACAGACTTAATAAATTGGTCAGCAGTACCTGCTACCAGCATATGAAGTAGCTTACACACTAAATGCTGCTCCTCACAAAAACAAGCTGGATAGGGGCCCTCAAGGACCGACGTTGGCTACCCGTTCTACGTAAAGGACATCAGCCAAGTTCGGCCCCCCACATTTTTACCACACCAAATCTGGCCCCTTCGCAAAACGTTTGGACACCCCTGGCCTAAAGGGAATTCAGTGTCATGCTGGCTGGCTTCCTAGCGTGGTAGAAAGTGTCAGTTTTTGCCATTTGTGAGCCTAAAGTGAATTCAAAGTATCTTGGCTAGTCCGGTAGAAAGTGGCTGTTTTTGGACATTTATGAGCCTAGAGGGAATTGGGTGTCATGCTTCCTAGCGTGGTAGAAAGTGGCTGCTTTTTCAAATTTATCAGCCTAGAGGGAATTCTGTGTCATGCTGGGTAGCGTGGTAGAAACTGCCTGCTTTTGCCTTTTTTTGTGCCTTTGAGGCTTAAGTATGCAGGCTAGCTTCCTAACATGGTAGAAAGTGGGTGTTGTCCATTTGTGAGCCTAGAGAAGGGTGGGCAAACTGGTCCTCAAGGGCCGCAGTGGGTCCTGGTCTTCGTTCCCACTGAACTAGCACAGATAGTATAACCAATGAGGTTTCAGTAGAAATGTGAAGCGCCAGATTGCACTTGTAAAAAGGCAGATTGGTGAGAATGTGTCCTCTTAATGGGTTGCAACAAAAACCCGTACTCACTGTGGCCCCTTTGTAAAATAGTTTGCCCACCACTGGCCTAAAATTAATCAAGTCTCAGGCTGGCTAGCTTCCTAGCATGGTAGAAAGACGTGGTTTTGCCTATTTGTGGGCCTGGGGGAATTGACAGTATCACACAGGCTAGCTTTCTAGCATGGTAGAAAGTGGCTGTTTGCCTTTGTTGTATGGAGGACAAAGAGTGAAAATGAAATACCATTAAATGTCATTAAAATGCTTCTATTTCAATATTTGTTTTCACTTCATTTATTTTATTTCACTGTTTTATTTATTTCACTTCATTTATTTCTTCACTTATTGTTTATTTGGGGTCAGGGTTGATTTAAAATAAAAAAATTAATGGACAAATTGAAATTAGAAGCATTTTGATGACACTTATATGTGCATTTCATTTTTGCACTCCTTATCTGCCATATTGGTCAGGCTAAAGTACCATGCAGGTGAGCTTCCCAACATGGTAGAAAGTGTTTTGTTTTGCCTTTTGGTGAGCCTGGAGGGAATTGTAACACTAGAAGAAAGTCTGATCATCCCCAAAGGTGTCCCATTTTGGGACACCCTGGGATCCGCCCCAAGACGAGCCTAGCCTTTTTTTGTAAATGGGGCCATTACTTATGCACCACAGGCCGCATCCCATTTCTATTTTTCTTCCCCTACCCCTTGGCCCTCCAAACGAAGCAATAAGGAGTAGGGCTTGAAACGTCAGCCCTACAAATTGGGACACCTTTTTACACTGTCACGTACGTCAGAAGTCCTTTCGGCCAGTTGTTACGTAAACAAAAAGCGACGATAAAAAATACACTTGTGGGTTGAGCAAAACTGAAAAAACAAAACAAACCTTACAATTGAAGAAACGCAATGAACTAACATTTCAATTAGTGGTGTCAAATTAATTTTTTTATTACACCCCTAATTAGTGCACTTTTTATCGTGATTAATCTTTTAACTATTACTTTTCTGACTGAATACTGGTCATCAGCTGTTAGAATATTATTTGGATGTATCAAACTTCTCAATTAATTTAAGCAAAGCAAACAAAACCACTTGTAACTAACAGAAGGGTCCACAACACATGCACATAGATGCGGAGCA